>NC_134778.1:67497303-67499803 GCF_046742065.1 Oratosquilla oratoria
CAGACTTCATCGCTGCTTTGGATGACATGTGTACATGACCGTATGTGTGTATGTGACTATGGGTATATGTGTGCGTGTGTAGGCATGTTCATGTGTGGATGTTTAGGATATGGATGTATATGAACATTAGTTGTAATACACATATTAATATGTATAACCATATCTGGATGGATTTGTATACCTATACATTTGTGTGTGCGTGTGTATGCGCTTATGTATATTTGTGTGTGATCATGTTCATGATCAAATCAAAGGACAAGATACTCAGGCAGCTACCGTATCACAATATATTTTTTGTTTTATTGTTTTTTTCATTTATTAATTCATTTACTCGTTTATCTATTTATCTATTTATTTCAATATTTATATGCTAGTCTATTTGTGTTTCTTTGCTAATTTACGTCTTCCTTTATTTGTACTATTTGTACTTTATTTGAATATTTGTACTATCTACGGTAAATACTCGTAAATTTAATATTTTCTCTTATTTTGTTGCAGGTAAATACTGGAGCCTAAATTTTCTTTCTTGCTCGAATGAGAAGACTTGTAACAACCCAATCAGAGGTAAATAAAGTTATATCGTACATTAAGGTACTCGTGTATAGATGAACATGAGAACTCGGTGATATAGCTGTAGGTGTGTATCTATCACGCTTAAATTGGTTATTTTTTCTATGAATATTTATTGTATTTGCCAAACGTTATTGCATAATGAAAACTCGTTTCTTAAAGACGGGACCCCTTGATGGTATTTGTTTCTATGTATAAGTGTGTGTGTGTGTGTGTGTGTGTGTGTGTGTGTGTGTGTGTGTGTGTGTGTGTGTGTGTGTGTGTGTGTGTGTGTGTGTGTGTGTGTGTGTCTGTGTGTGTCTAGTATATAGTACTGAGAGAGAGAGGGAGAGAGAGGGAGCGAGAGAGTGGGGAGAGAGAGAGAGAGGGGGGGAAGACAGAGAGAGGGAGGGAGAGAGGGGAGAGTGCAGAGAGAGTGGAGAGAGAGAGGGAGAGAGGAAGAGAGAGGGAGAGAGAGGGAGAGAGAGGTAGACGGAGGGAGAGGGAGAGGGAGAGAGAGGGAGAGAAAGGGAGAGTGAGAGAGAGGGAGAGAGAGAGAGAGAGAGAGAGAGAGAGAGAGAGAGAGAGAGAGAGAGAGAGAGAGAGAGAGAGAGAGAGATAGGTGTAGGGTTGCTTGCGTTGGTAGGGGTTGTGTGGGAAGAAGAAGAGCAAACGCTGAAACATCGCCTGACTTTGCATTTCTGTAGTACTTGAGCTGTAATGGACGGGGCGATGACTGTCCACATTATTTTTATCATGATGTCTACAAAATGTACATTAAAACTTGTTAGTATCGATGGCACTGATGGTGCCAAACTCGTCTTAGAATATATTGGCGCCATTGATATGGTGTGCAATATTCTTGTTATGTACATTATGAATGTTAGTATTATTGGCTATGGTGAAGTTACGTTTCTGTTTTATTTTCCTTTGATTATTCGTTTATTTATATATGATTATATGTTCATTTGTTTATTCGTGTGCTTATTTATCTATTTATTCGTTTATTTGTTTTTATTCTTTAACAATATGTTTATTTTTTGGGGGCCATGTGTTTCTTAATTTATATATGCGTTTCTTTTTTATTCGTTTTTTTCTGTTCGTCTACGTATTAATTTATTGTTAATGTATTTGTCTGTATACGTTTATTTATATTTTTTATTTTTATGATGAAAAAGTTAAGGGAATGTCACTATTGTGAAGAAATTAACTTGATATCAGTTTCCGAGAAATACCCGAGGTTTGTCACAGCTGTGCAGATCAAATCATATTTTCATTCAGTATCAATCCAAGACATATCATATATAATGGAACTGTGCGAACAGCTGTGAAAAATTACGAACCATGAAAAAAAAAATCAGAAAACTTTGAAGGAAATTAAAATCGGAATCATGATAAGGAAGCGGGGGCTGACTCAGGGGTGTGTTATGTTGCCGTAGTTGTTATTAGAAAACAAGTCAAGTGCGAGATTAAGTATTCTAGATATGTTTTTAGGGGATGGAGACGAGTCTAGGTCAATGGTTCCCAAACTTTTTTTTCCAGTTTTACAACTATACTTACCAATTTAACCTTAATCCTAATGCCGGGTATCGCAATGTTTTCTTGATTTTATTTTATTTTATTTTATTTTTAACTTTTTTGTCACCCCTCCATTACCCCCGAAATTTTTTTACCTCCCCCTCAGGGGGTACTTTACCCACAGTTTGGGAACCACTGGACTCTAGATCATACATTTCCCACCATAAGCTGTAGTGATGTTGGGGAGATAACCAAAATGATATAAAAAGATTAAGAATAGTCATTAGCGAAATATACAACACCTAAGGGAAAATAAAGTAAAAATCAATCAGTGTAAGCTATTTGGACACGAATAGAAAAAATAATACTGAAATATTTGGGGAGGATTTACTGACATATGAAACATAGAATAGGAAAGATGGCGTAGTTTCCT
>NC_134778.1:67512303-67514803 GCF_046742065.1 Oratosquilla oratoria
ATTGATCACTAGCCGCGAAAGCATGGCAACTGATGTAGAAGTCGGTGAATCTGTTGCAAATAGCGATCACAACTTAGTCAGATTCAAACTCCTAAACAATTTTAGAATAGATACTTGTGCTTCTAAAATACCCGATTTCAGTAAAGCTCAGTTCATAGAACTACGTCAGGAGCTTCAGCTTACAGATTGGGAGGCAAAATTAAACGAAAGGCCTGTAGATCAGATGTGGGAAATATTTCAAAATACGCTCACTAAGATGATTCAAACTTACATTCCTTTTAAGGACAGGCGTCCCCCAAATCAGGCTCGCCCAAAGTGGCTCGACAAAGAAACTGAAAAAAGTATTGCTAAAAAGAGACAGGCTTATAAGAAATATAAGTGCTCGGGTGCATCTAATGACTATGAAAGTTATGTATCAATACAGAGAGATTTAAAAAAGACAATAAGAAAAAGAAAACGACAATACGAAATGAACATCGCTGAGAAATCCAAAGAGAATCCCAAAGAATTCTATAGTTACATTAGAGATAAAAAGGTTGTTAGGAATCACATTGGTCCACTATTATCTGCTGACGGTCAACTTGAATATTCAAATGAAGGAATGTGTAATCTCTTAAACAATTATTTTAGCTCGGTATTCGTAAACGAAACACCTCAAAGTGAATTCCAAACTGAAACCTGTGAAAAGTCTGGGGTAAACTTACTCACTACGGTAAATATAACAAAAGAAACAATTAAAAGGTGTATAGACAAACTCAAAGTTAATAAAACACCAGGGCCTGACGGTTGGCATCCAAGAATCTTAAAGGAAATGAAAAATGAGATTGTTGTTCCTTTAGAAATTATTTTCAAGAAATCCATCATATCCGGAGATGTCCCAAGAGAATGGAAGCTAGCTAACGTTACTCCCATATTCAAAAAAGGTGACAAAAAGAAACCAAATAACTATAGGCCTATTAGTTTGACTTCGATCGTAGGAAAAATAATGGAAACTATCATCAGAGATGCTATCGAATATCATTTAGAAAGTAACCGTTTGATAAATGATAGCCAACATGGTTTCAGACGGAAACGTTCTTGCGTGACTAACTTACTCGAATTCTACAACACAGTTGTCTCGAATTATGACAAAAGAAACAATATAGATTTAATATATCTAGACTTTGCAAAAGCTTTTGATACCGTCCCACACGAAAGACTACTTACTAAATTAGCTTTGCATGGAATAAGTGGTAGCCTATTAGGTTGGACTAGTAATTGGTTGAAAGGTCGAAAACAGAGAGTTGTTTTAAATGGAAAAACTTCTGGATGGAAAAGTGTTGCAAGTGGAGTTCCTCAGGGTTCCGTTCTTGGGCCACTTCTATTCATAGTATATATAAATGATATAGACCATGGACTAAAATCTACTGTTTCCAAATTTGCTGATGATACAAAACTGTGCGGAGTGGCAAATGATCACTCAAACCAATTAGATATTCAAGAAGATTTAGATCAATTACAGCAATGGTCTGAAAAGTGGCTAATGAAATTTAACACAAGTAAATGCAAGGTAATGCACATAGGTAAAAATAACAGCAAGTACGATTACAAGTTATTTGGAAATTCGTTAACAAAAGTGGATAGTGAAAAAAATCTCGGCGTAATTATCAGTAACGACCTCAAATCATCCAAGCAGTGTATTTCAGCCTCTGAGAAAGCAAATAAGATTCTGGGATTGATTGCGCGATCTTTTGATTTCAAAAGTCCATCACTCATTAACAAGCTATATAAATCGTTAGTTCGTCCACATTTGGAATATGCTGTTTCCGTATGGTCACCGAATCTCATTAAAGACACTGACAGACTGGAAAAAGTACAACGGCGAGCCACAAAACTGATTCCAAATATCAAAAATAAATCATACGAAAATCGACTTAAGCACATGAATCTGTTTTCCCTAAAAAAGCGTAGACTCAGAGGTGACTTGATACAGGTCTTTAAGATTTTAAAGGGAATTGACAACATCAAAAGTGACCAAATTTTCACATTGAATGAGAATCAGACAAGAAACAATGGTCTCAAACTGTCCGGAAATAGATTCAATTTGGAAGTAGGTAGAAACAACTTTGCCAACCGTGTAGTTAATGAATGGAATAAACTTCCTGCACAGGTAGTGCAATGTAGTTCAGTTCGAAGCTTTAAGAATCATTTAGATAAATACCTAAGTAAGATGCTGTAATTATTATAATTTATGTTATATTATTTGTTTTTGTTTTGTTATAATTTGTCTGTCTGATTTTCATTTATTATTAGTTATATGTCAATTTATTATCATTTACTATTTACCTGTTTGTTTGTTATTCAACTATACCAATGCATTTATTTATGTATTTTAATTGTTATTTACATTGTTATAGTTTTAATTTATTATTAATATGATTTTTTTTTTTTTTTTTTTTTGCATCCGACCTAGATATGGATCAAAAGGTCTCCTGTCGGCATGCTTTGCCTTTGTAATCCT
>NC_134778.1:67519803-67522303 GCF_046742065.1 Oratosquilla oratoria
ATTGACAATATCTTTATCGACATATATCATCATGATAACTCTTATCATCATTATCTTCACCCTTGTCCATGGATTTGATGTTATGACGTAACTTGTTATGACGTCACAGTGCCTTTCGGTTTAGTAATGACGTCA
This sequence comes from Oratosquilla oratoria, assembly GCF_046742065.1. Taxonomy (NCBI): domain Eukaryota; kingdom Metazoa; phylum Arthropoda; class Malacostraca; order Stomatopoda; family Squillidae; genus Oratosquilla; species Oratosquilla oratoria. The sequence continues at coordinate 67,519,939 of NC_134778.1, forward strand.
TAGTTCTTTCGGACAAGGGGCGATGACGGCGTGGTTTCCTGGAGGAGGGAGATTACGTCACAGATACGTCATACACCGTATGTCTTTCTGACTAGCGGGGTCCGGCCACGCCTTTTTGGCGACCTTAGGGTACTGAGCGAGAGTCTTAATACAACGGGATGTCGGTAACAAAGGATTACAAAGGAGGAGCATGCCGGCAGGAGAACTTTTGGTCCATAACTAGGTCGGATGCGAAAAAATATATAATAATGATAAATAAATATTATATTATAAATAATAATAAATCAAATAAATGAATGAGTAAATAGGTAAAGTTAGATAATAAACAAACAGGTAAATAGTAAATAATACATTGACAAATAAATAACAATTATAGATAATCAAGCAAATAATACTAAACAAACAGGCAAATAATAACAAACAAATAAACAAATAATAAAAACAAATAAACAAATATAAAATCCCGGTTAACACGACTTAAGCCCCTAAATCATTCACAAGAACCTTTTGAGGATCGAAGTTGAGATCTCGTAATTACAAAGCAAAACCTTGGACCATTTTTCTAACCCGCTCTACGAGGTGGCTAGGTCTTGTCAGAGTTTGGGGGTTTAAGCCCTAAGATCTTTGCTGCCATCACGCGGGATTCGAACCACCAACCTCCAGGTTCTCGCCTTCAGTCGTTGGAGCTTCTAGAGTCTAGACAACCACGTTCCCCGTTTTCTCTTAATTTATTTCTAGAATTAGGTTTATGTGACATTCTAGAGTACCTGTTCATCACTATTTCCACCTCACCCTCCCCTTCCTCCTCCTCCTCCCTCCATTCCACCACTATATCCATCACCATCACCACCACCATCACCACCACCATCACCACCACCACCACTACCATCACCACTACCACCACCACTACTATCACCACAATCACCAAAACCTCCTATTCCTCCTCCTCCTTCTTCACCACCTCCACCTCCTCTCCTCCTCCTCCTTCACCACCTCCCCCTCCTTCTCCTCCTCCTCCTCCTCCACTCTTCCTAACTTTAGATTGTCTTGCACTTCCTCCTCCTGCTCCCTCTCCTCCTCTCTCTCCCCCTCCTCCTCCTCCTCCTCCTCCTCCTCCTCCTCCTCCTCCTCCTCCACCACCTTCACTCTTCCCTAATCAGAAGCCATTAATTTGCTCCCGAAATCCCCATTGCAATTCCTTGCCCGTCCCCCCTCCATGTAAATACCCATAAAATCCAGATTCTAATATCTGGGCATCGCGACCGGAAGTCCAGAAGGAACTTCCGGCCATGATGATGATGATGACGATGATGATGGTGATGATGATGATGATGACTTGGGTGATGATGGTAATGATGATGGTTTGGATGGTGATGTTGATGGTTTGGATGATGATGGTGATGGTTTGGATGATGATGGTGATGATTTGGAGGAGGATGGTGATGATTTGGAGGAGGATGGTGATGATTTGGAGGAGGATGGTGATGATTTGGAGGAGGATGTTGATGATTTGGATTATGGTGATGATAATGTGGATGATGATGATGTGGGTGGTGATGATGATGTGGGTGGTGATGATGAAGTGGGTGGTGATGATGGTGAAGATGGTGATGTGAATGATGATGATGATGTGAATGATGATGATATGGATGATGTGAATGATGATGATATTGATTATGTGAATGATGATGATATGGATGATGTCAATGATGATTTGGATGATGATAATATGGATGATGATAATGTGGATGATGGTATGGACGATGATAATGTGGATGGTGATGGAGACGATGATGATGGTGATGATGGAGACGATGAAGATGATGGTGATGATGGAGACGATGATGATGATGGAGACGATGATGATGATGGAGACGATGATGATGATGGAGACGATGATGATGATGGAGACGATGATGATGATGGAGACGATGATGATGATGGTGATGATGGAGACGATGATGATGATGGTGATGATGGAGACGATGATGATGATGATAATGATGGAGACGATGATGATGGTGATGATGGAGACGATGATGATCTTTATCTGTTCTTTCATCTCTTCTTTAAACTTTTACTCTTTTTCCTTTTTTCCTTCTCTTTTTTTGCTCCTCCTCCTCTTCCTCCTCTTTCTCTTCCTACTCCACTTTCATTCCCACCAATTCCCCCAAACTCTTCCCCCCACCTCTCCCTCTACATCTTCCTCTACATTTTCCTCCACCTGTTCCTCCATCTCTTCCTCCATCTCTTCCTCCATCTGTTCCTCCTCTACTCCTCCTCCTCTTCCTTTTCCTTTTGTGCAACTTATCCTGTCTCTTTTCCTCCTCTTCTCGTTCTCCTCCTCCTCCTTCCTCTCTCCCAT
>NC_134778.1:67547303-67549803 GCF_046742065.1 Oratosquilla oratoria
AAAATATATTTCCGTATTGTATTCGGTCGCAGGAAGTTGGGTTGGTGTTTTCCCTTCAGCTGAAGCAAATCGTCAGGCGTTAACCAGAACAAACACTCTAGGGCGTCACAATGTCACGAAATTATTTACAGTTACAGATAGAAGGACGCGGGCAGAAGCTTTGGAAAACCACTTGAAAATCACCCGGCTACCCACCCTATAGGAGGGAAAAAGATTTTGGTGTATACAGAGTATATGTGGCTGTCAAAATCTGTAAAATATATATATATATATATATATATATATATATATATATATATATATATATATATATATAATATATGACTTACTCCCGTTGTCACAGTTTGGGCGCAAAAAAACAAAACAAAACAAAAACAAGGAGGGGGAGGCGGTAAGATCGGCCGCAACGTGAGGACACTGGGAAGGAATGTGACCAACCAACCCTCCTGTGTACGTGTGTGTGTGCATATGTGCGTGTGTGTGTATGTGTGTGTGTGTGTGTGTGTGTGTGTGTGTGTGTGTGTGTGTGTGTGTGTGTGTGTGTGTGTGTGTGTTTGTGTTTGTGTGTGTGTGTGTGTGTGTGTGTGTGTGTGTGTGTGTGTGTGTGTGTGTGTGTGTGTGTGTGTGTGTGTGTGTGTGTTTTGGGAAGGGGTGGTTGGGGTTAAGACCACTTGGAGAGGTGCCGAGGTGCCAAGAACAGATCACTCAGGTCTGCGCATGCGCGCGAAGAGGACCCTTGCCCATGACCACCTGCGTGTGTGTGTGGGGGGGGGAAGCTAAAGTCCTTCTCCTCCTCCTCCTCCTCCTCCTCCTTCGTCTTCTTCGTCTTCTTCGCCTTCTTCGTCTTCTTCGTCTTCTTCGTCTTCTTCGTCTTCTTCGTCTTCTTCTCCTTCTTTGTCTTCGTCTTCTTCGTTTTCTTCTTCTTTGTCTTCTTCGTCTTCGTCTTTCTGTCTCCGGCTTTGCTTTCTTCTACAGTACTTTATCTTCTACTTTTTCTTCATTTTCTACCTCGTTCTTTTCTTCCTCTTCTTCCTCTTCTTCTTCCTCTTTTCCTCCATCCTCTTCTTCCTCTTCTTATTTCTCTTACTCTCCTTCTTCCTCTTCTTCTTCCTCTTATTCTTCGTCCTCATATTCTCCTTCCTCTTCGCCTTTTTCTTCCTCTTATTTTTCTTTTTCTTCATCTTCTTCCCCTTCTTCTTCCTCTTCCTCCTCTTTTTCTATTCTTCCTCTTCTTCCTCTTCCTCTTCTTCTTCTTTTTCCCTCCTCTTCCTCCTCCTCCTCCTCCTTCTTGTCCTCGTTTTCTTCCTACTCCTTCACCATCATCTCCCTCAGTCATCTGTATTTTTTGTACGCCTCTCTCTCTCTCTCTCTCTCTCTCTCTCTCTCTCTCTCTCTCTCTCTCTCTCTCTCTCTCTCTCTCTCTCTCTCTCTCTCTCTCTCTCTCTCTCTCTCTCTCTCTCTCTCTCTCAAATCTCTTATTTTTCTCTCTTATTCCCACGATCCCGTATTATCTTTCCCTTTGCCTATTTTCTTCGCAGTTGTTTTGTACTTCACTTTTATTCTCTCATTGGCAATTGTCCTCATTTTTATCCAACTTTGTGCTCGTGGTTCCCCGCTTAACCTTCCTTTTCTCTCCGTCTCCTTTTCACTTATTTTCTCTATTTTTACTCAGTCACCTTAATTTTTTCTCTTCCCCCATCTTCCATTTTCTCTAGATATATGCTCACGGTTTCTCTTAACATATTTTTCCTTTCTCATTTCAGCCATATTCCCGTTTTCTCTTTATTAATATTCACGTTTTCTCGCCCATTTATATTCTCGTTTTCTCTTCACCCATTTTCTCCCCATTTTCAATATTCTTCACCCAATTACTCGTTTTGTTTTCATCCGTTTTCTCGTTTTCTCTTCACCTACTTCTCCGTTTTCTCTACAGACATCTTCCCAATTTCTTTTCATTCATATTTTCTGTTTTCCCTTCACTCATCTTCCCGCTTTCTCCTTAAATCTCTTAATTCCGTCCTTGCGATTGCATCATCTACCCCTTTTTTTCTCTTATTTACTTGTTTTTTGTCTCTTTTATCGTCTTCATTTTCTCTTGTTCTCGTTTGTTGCTGTAATTCCCTTGTCACTTTCCACCCTATGTTCTTTTCTTACATTTATCTATTTATCTATTTTCATTTATATTTTGTTGTTTTATTTTATTCTATTTTTTTCATTTTGTATTTTATTTTATTTATTTTATTTCATTTGTTAAATTTTTTTTATTTCTATTTTTCTATTTATTTCTATTTTCTTTCTTTTTTCGTCTTCAAATTTTTATCGTCCAGACTTGCCTTCATGTCACGGGAATTGTCCTCACCAATTCTAAAGATGATATATCGAAGAAGTCCTTCGGGTGAATTGTAGGCTTCTTTTTCATTTGTTAGTCTTATGATTATTTTCTGAGCATGTCTAATAATTTAATTTTGGGTCTGTTATACTACACACACACACACACACA
>NC_134778.1:67559803-67562303 GCF_046742065.1 Oratosquilla oratoria
TTTATTGACCTTTGGCCTCTCTCTCTCTCTCTATCTCTATCTCTCTCTCTCTCTCTCTCTCTCTCTCTCTCTCTCTCTCTCTCTCTCTCTCTCTCTCTCTCTCTCTCTCTCTCTCTCTCTCTCAATCTATCTTTTTCTGTCTTTTTCTGTCTTTCTCTTTCTATCAATTCTCTCTCTCTCTCTCTCTCTCTCTCTCTCTCTCTCTCTCTCTCTCTCTCTCTCTCTCTCTCTCTCTCTCTCTCTCTCTCTCCTTTTTTCTTTTTATCTTTTTGTATTTTCTTTTTCTTATAATCACATTTGACACAATATCATGTACTTGTAGTATTTTACTCAATGCTGACCTTTTTAATTTCCATTTTCTTTTTTCTATATAAATAAGCGTATAAACAAACTAACAAATAAATGAATGAATAAAATAGAAATAAAATAAGACAGAAAATAAAAAATGGGCACTGATGGAAGAGTTTCAGTGATTAGTCGATAATGAAAAATATCTTGATTAAAAAGATATTTTAATCTTAAAAATAATAACTTAATCTCTTTGCCAATGACTCGTTAGGGGTCCTGCACGTCTCCTAACCACGTAATCCCGGGCTCGATCCCTAACGGCTACTTGATTGACAGTGTTTCATGATCATACGAATTGTTTTTCCAAAATGTGAACGAAAAATTATGAAAAAAAATGAATGAAGTCATATTAAGGAATGCGGGTGGAAAAAGACGAAATGGAAGGGAACAGGAGGAATGGAATGAAACGGATTATACAGAAGAACAGCGGAATAGAACGAGGGATATAAAAGAATCGCGGAACAAAAAAATATACAGAAGAACTGTGGAACGGAGCAAACCACACAGAAGAACCGTGGAACGGAATAAACCACACAAAAGAACTGTGGAACGGAACAAACCACACAGAAGAACCGTAGAACGGAACAAACTACACAAAAGAACCGTGGAACGGAACAAACCACACAGAAGAACCGTGGAACGGAACAAACCACACAGAAGAACCGTGGAGCGGAACGAATCATACAGAAGAACAATGGAACGGAACAAGCCACACAGAAGGACCGTGGAACGGAACAAGCCACACAGAAGAACCGTGGAACAGAACAAACCACACAGAAGAACCGTGGAGCGGAACAAACCACACAGAAGAACAGTGGAACGGAACGAATGATACAGAAGAACAATGGAACAGAACAAACCACACAGAAGAACCGTGGAACGGAACAAACCATACAGAAGAACCGTGGAACGGAACAAACCACACAGAAGAACCGTGGAGCGGAACGAATCATACAGAAGAACCGTGGAACGGAACAAGCCACACATAGAACCGTGGAACGGAACAAGCCACACAGAAGGACCGTGGAACGGAACAAGCCACACAGAAGAACCGTGGAACGGAACAAACCACACAGAAGAACCGTGGAACGGAACAAGCCACACAGAAGAACCGTGGAACGGAACAAGCCACGCCGAAGAACCGTGGAACGGAACAAACCACATAGAGGAACCGTGGAACGGAACGAGGCAAAAGGAGTAAAGGATGATAGACCAGAGGTGCAGGGACGCGGAATGGAACAAGGCCTGTGTAGACGGGACAAAAAGTTGAAATGAAACGGAACGGAACAAGAAGGAACATGGAATGACGGCGTGGATTGATCGGTCCGGGCCGGACATCGCTAATGGGTGCAGCATGCCGGAACCTGCCCTGCAGCTTCCGGACGAGGGCCAAGAGAGGAAGAGGAGGAGGAGGAGGAGAGGTGGTGGAACAGGAGGAGGGGGAAGAGGCAGCAGAAGTGGAGGAGGGGAAGAGAAGGTGGAGGAGGAGGAGGAAGAGGAGGTGGTGGAACAGGAGGAGGGGGAAGAGGCAGCAGAAGTGGAGGAGGGGTGTTGGAGGTGGAGGAAGAGGAGGTAGAGGAGGGGGAGGAGGGGTGTTGGACGTGGAGGAGAGGTGGTGGAACAGGAGGAGGGAGAGGAGGTACCTGAAGTGGAGCAGAAAGAGGAGGAGGAGGAGGAGGAGAAGAGGTGGTGGAACAGGAGGAGTGGGAAGAGGCAGCAGAAGTGGAGGAGGGGAAAAGGAGGTGGAGGAGGAGGAGGAGGAGAGGTGGTGGAACAGGAGGAGGGGGAAGAGGCAGTAGAAGTGGAAGAGGGGAAGAGGAGGTGGAGGAGGAGGTAGAGGAGGGGGAGGAAGGGTGTTGGAGGTGGAGGAGAGGTGGTGGAACAGGAGGAGGGGAGAGAGGTACCAGAAGTGGAGGAGAAAGGGAAAGATGTGGTGGAGGAGGTAGAGGAAGTGGTGGTGGAAGAAGTGGAGGAGGAAGGGAAAGAGGAGGAGGAGGAGGTGGTAGAAGAGGAAGGGGGACAAGGAGAATCTGTGAAGAGGAGGAGGAGATAGATGAGGAAGAGGTAGATAAGGAGGGAGGTGGTGGAGGAGGAGGCGGGAAAGTAGGAGGTGGAATGAAGAAGGTGGTGGAGGAGGAGGAGGAGGGGGACA
>NC_134778.1:67569803-67572303 GCF_046742065.1 Oratosquilla oratoria
GTGTCATCAATATTGGCTAGTTATGTGATGCAATTAAGTTGTACTTTAGTGAGGTTGTAGCAGACGCCATCTATGAGTGGAGAAGAAGACTACAAAGTTGTCGGTAAACTTTGGAAACGTGATGTACAGTCACCGAGAAGAGTATCTCAGGTTTATTGTTTAAAAGAAAATGAGAGATGGTTTGGGACCCACTCGCGTAATACCCTCTTCACACTGGGCAGATTACCGTCAACAGCTTTGAATTTGAATACCTAGAAGAAGACTTCGCTTTAAGTATTCTGAGAATATTTCAGTAATGGAGGTAACATTTGTATAAATTTAATTCTTCTTAGTTTATCTTTCAATTTCTCAGTAGTTGACACAAAGAGAATTTGATATTCGGAAATTCGTAAAACAAAATTTTGTGACCAAAGTCTTTCTTACGCAAACGAACTCAAGAGTTGACGATAATATGCTCAGTGTGAAGTGGTCTAGACCACAGAGATACTTTGTCCACAAATGATGCAACAGTGATCAGAATGTATCGGTCATGAGGAGACGAAGATTTATGACGTATTCGTCGACTGCAAACGAAAACTTAAGGTCACGACCTTGCCTTGCCTTTGTATTCAAGGCGATAAACGTTGCTAAAACTTAACATTTTGAAAAACCATTTCATCATTTATATGGACAACGGTTCTTCCTCATTCCTCGTTTCATATTTCTTCGTACACTTTTTCTTTTCACCATTTTTCTCGTCACCGTATAGTCTGAGAATTATCTCCCATTTTTGAAATATGATTAATGAAACATGACTGATTATAATGAAAACGTGTTTCTTCATATACAAGCATCGGCTTGTTTCAATACTCATCACTCAAGACTGGAAAAGATACTTCTTTCATAAACTGTACATGTGATGAAATATGCATAATCAACAAAGGAAGTCCAATAGAATCATGAATAATATATATACATACATATATATACATATATATATATATATATATATATATATATATGTATATATATATAAATATATATGTATATATATTATATAATATATATATATGTATATAATATATATATTTGTGTATATACATATATATATAATATGTATATATATATATGTGTACATATATATTATATATATATATTATATATATATATATGTATGTATATATATATATATATATATATATATATATATATATATTATATATGTATAATACATATGTGTGTGTGTTGTGTGTGTGTGTGTGTGTGTGTGTGTGTGTGTGTGTGTGTGTGTGTGTGTGTGTGTGTGTGTGTGTGTGTATGTGTATGTATGTGTGGTTTGCTTTGCTTTCTTACATACTGTTCGTTGGAGGTTCGAATCCTCTTCTATCCTTTCTTGGCACAATGGTAACAGACGGGCTCCGTATGCTCAGTGGCCCGGGTTCGAGATTTGGTCATGATGGCTTCTTCCCCCTCTTCTCTTCTACCCCCTCTTCGGTTCTTCCTCTCCCCTCCATATCTTCTTACTTCTCCTCGTCCATCCTCCTCTTCATCCGACTCTCCCCTCCGCCCCTCCTGCTCCTCCTCCTCCTCCTCTTCCCTGTTCCTCCTCCCTGTTCCTCCTCTCTCCTCTCTCCTCCTCATTCCTGTTCCTTCTCCCTCCTCCTCCTCCCCCTCCCCCTCCCTGTGCCTCCTCCCTCCTCCTCCTCTTCCTCCCCTCCTCCTCCTCTTCTTCCTCCCCTCCTCCTCCTCCTCTTCCTCCCCTCCTCCTCCTCCTCTTCCTCCCCTCCTCCTCCTCTTCCTGCCCTTCTCCTCCTCTTCCTCCTCCTCCTCCTTCTCCTCGTCCTCCATCTCATCCTCCTTTTCCTCCTCCTCTTCCTCCGCCTCTTCCTCCTCCTCTTCCTCCTCCTCCTCCAATTTTCCGGTGGCATGGAAACATCCCCACACTGATACAATACAGACACCAATCCAACGTTTCATCCCATGCAGACCTATACGCGAAAGTCCAAGGACAAATGCCGGTTACTGTGGGGCTTTGGGTATTCAGTCAATGAATCCTCTAGCAACAGTTGACTTTAATGTTGAAATAATGTTGATTCAGAATTGATACATGGATGTGGTGTCCTTGAAACATTGCGTTTTCATTAAAACAAAAATAAGTAAATAAATAAATAAATAAATAAATATATAAATAAATAAATAAATAAATAGATTTGGTGGATGGGAGTGAAATGGGAGGGAGTGGGTATGTACCTTTTGATTTGGCTGCCCCCATATAAGGGGGAAAATTCTCTTGGTAGATAGATAAATAGATAAAAAATAATATCAAGTGAAGTCAGTGCAGAAATTGAAACAAATAATTTGTTCCTCAATTTCTCTCCGCAGACACTGGCTGCGCCGGATGACTATATTCAATTGAACATTAGACCTAAGGTGGGTGTAGGGTCACGGTCGGGTCATGCAAATTAAAAAATACATATATATATATATATATATATATATATATATATATATATATATATAT
>NC_134778.1:67574803-67579803 GCF_046742065.1 Oratosquilla oratoria
GAGTCAATAAATAAATGAAGAATATTGCAAACGTCATTTGCTTGCAGAAGGTAATATACGTGTGTGTACAATTGAGCTATAACAGAGGAGGACGACAAAGAGGAGGAGGACAAAGAGGAAGACAAAGTGGAGGACAAAGAGGAGGACAAGGATGATTGTGAGGAAGAAGATAAGAGTGATGATGAGGTGGATAAGCAGGAGGAGAAGGAGGAAGAGGAAACAGTGAGGAGGTAGAGGAGGAGGACAAAGAGGAGGACAAGGATGATAAGGTGGAAGAAGATAGGAGTGATGATGAGGTGGATAAGCAGGAGGAGAAGGAGGACGAGGAAACAATGAGGAGGAGGAGGAGGTAAAGGAGGAGGAGGAGGAGGAGGAGGAGCCCAAGGAGGACGAGGGAAAAAAAGACGACAAGGAGGACAAGGAAACCATGGAGGAGGACATGGAAGGCAAGGAGGACAAGAGGAGGAAAAGGATAAGGAAGAGAACCAGAAGGAGGAGAAGAATGAAGAAAGCAAGGAGGAGGAGGAGGAGGAGGAGGAGGAGGCGGACATTAATAAGGACGAAGACGAAAGAGAAGAAGGACAAATAGAAGAACAAGAAGGAGGCGGACAAGGAGGACAAGGAGAAGGACAAGAAGGAGAACGACGAGGAGTGTAAGTAGGAAGAAGAGGACAAGGAGGAGAACCAGAAGGAGGAGAAGAAAGAAGAGGACAAGGAGAAAGAGGAGGAAGAAGAAAAGGAGGAGGAGGAGGAGGAGGAGGAGGAGGAGGAGGAGGAGATGGTCTGGTCACAAATAATCTCTTATTGATTACGTTGTCCGTTGCTGGCTGTGGAAGAAGATGAGCCACTCGCTGGACAGCACAGGCACGACGTGAAGACATAAGACATATGAGACATAAGACATATGAGACAGAAGACATATTAGACAGAAGACATAAAACTTAAGGCACAAGACGTGGGACATAAGATATAAAAACAAGACAGACATAAGATATAGAATGAAAGACATAAGACATATGAGACAGGAGACATATTAGGCAAAAGACATAAGACTTAAGGCACAAGACGTTAGACATAAGACATAAAGAAGAGACAGACATAGGATAGAGAACGAAAGGCATAAGACATATGAGACATAAGACATATGGGACACAAGACATATGAGACAGAAGACATATACGACAGAAGACATATTAGGCAGAATCCATAAGACTTAAGACACAAGGCACAAGACGTGAGACATTAGACATAAAGACAAGACAGACATAAAATATAGAACGAAAGACATAAGACGTGAAGTATAAGACCATTTTACTCGTCGGGCAGGTATAAGACGGGCGTAAAATGGACGTAAAATGGACGTAAGAGAGACGTACTCTTATATGGACGTGAGATAGACTTTTGACAGTCTTAAGTCTGGGCCAAGGTTGGCCCAAGACTGCTCCAAGATTGTTCCAAGACTGGCATATGATAGGCTCCGTATTGACCCAAAAGTGGCTCAATACTGATCCAAATCTGATCCGAAACTAATCCAAGACTGACCCGAAACTGACTCAAAACTGATCCAAGACTGACCCGAGACTGACCCAAGATTGACCCGAAACTGACGAAAGACTGACGAGAGACTGACGGGAGACTGACGAGAGACTGACGAGAGACTGACGAGAGACTGACGAGAGACTGACACGAGACTGACGAGAGACTGACGAGAGACTGACGAGAGACTGACACGAGACTGACACGAGACTGACCCGAGACTGACGAAAGACAAACTTGTCGCATGGGACATTAAGACTTAAAGCTTATGAGCTTTAATTGACCGTCTTCAGAGGAATCTTCCCAGTAAGCTGCTGGTCGCAAAAAAAAAAAAAAAAAAGGGGGGGAGGGATGTTGAAAACAAGAAGACTTCGCCTAAGCCGATGCCAATCACGAGCTATCGGACGAAGGAAAAGGGCAAATGAAATGTACAGTAGATCACGTCGTCCGGAAAGGTCAAGAAGGATGCGTTGGAATAGATAAGGTCTTCAGCATTATGCGCTTTATGATGATAATAAAAACAACAATAATAATAATGATAGTAAAAATGATGATAATAATAGTGATGATAATAATAAAAAGCAGCCAGGTTAAGATAAAGTATTCTGAAGAAAATCTGTCTTGATATTGACATTAGCATTACTGTCAAATTGCATAGGTCGGGTGTAGTTCCTTAAGGGTCATTCTTTCAGTGATAGTTCACATAACTTTGGTCCTTGTCGAGAACACTTAAGGAATCCGTCCTTCTGTTGCTGCTGTCCTTCCGTAGCCAGAGAGAGAGAGATGGAGAGAGAGAGATGGAGAGAGAAAGATGAAGAGAGAGATGGAGAGAGATGGGGAGAGATAGAGAGAGAGAGATGGGGAGAGAGAGAGAGAGAGAGAGAGAGAAAGATGGGGAGAGAGAGAGAGAGAGAGAGAGAGATGGGAGAGAGGAGATGAGAGAGGAGAGAGAGAGATGGAGAGAGAAAGAGATGAGAGGAGAGAGATGGAGAGGAGAGAGAGAGACAGAAGAGAGAGAGAGAGAAGAGAGAGAGAGAGAGGAGAGAGAGAGAGAGAGATGGGGAGAGAGTGAGAGGAGAGAGAGCGGAGGAGGGGAAGAGGGGAGAGAGGGGTGAGAGAGAGAGAGGAGAGGAGAGATGAGCGAGATGGGGGAGAGAGGAGAGAGATGGGGAGGAGAGAGAGAGAGGAGAAGAGATGAGAGAGAGATGGAGAGAGAGAGAGAGAGAGATGGAGAGAAGGAGAGTGAGAGGGAGAGAGAGAGATGTTAGAGAGAGAGATGGGGAGGAGAGAGAGAGAGTGCGAGATGGGGAGAGAGAGATGGAGAGAGGAGAGAGTGTGGAGGAGAGAGAGGATGGAGAGAAAGAGAGATGGATGAGAAAGGAGAGGAGAGGAGAGAGAGGAGAGGATGGAGAGAGAGAGAGAGAGGAGAGGATCTAGAGGAGAGAGAGAGAGTGAGAGATAGAGAGGACGAGCATAGAGGAGAGATTTATGGGGTAGGGTGAGAGAGATGAGAGAGAGGGAGAGTAGAGAAAGGAGAAGGAGAGGGAGAATGGAGAGAGATGTGGGAGAGGAGAGAGAGAGAGATGGAGAGAAGGAGAGAGATGGAGAGAAAGAGAGAGATGGAGAGAGAGAAGAGAGAGGAGAGTAGAAATAGAGAGAGAGAGAGAGAGAGAGAGAGAGAGAGAGAGAAATGGAGAGAGGAAGAGAGAGAGAGAAATGGAGAGAGAGAGAGATGGAGAGAGAGAGAGAGGGAGAGAGAGGGAGATGGAGAGAGAGGGAGATGGAGAGAGAGAGGGAGATGGAGAGAGATGGAAAGTGGGAGAAAGAAGAGAGTAAGAGAAAAGGAGTGAGAAGCAAAGAAAGTTAGAAAAAGGGAAAGAGAGAGGAAGAGAGAGACTGAGGGAAAAAGAGGGAGATTGAAAGAAACGAGAGAGAGGATGTGAGAGAAAGGAAGGAGGAGTGAGAAGAAGAGAGGAAGAGTGGGACAAAAGTGGGGGAGAGTGAGAATAAGAATAAGAATAAGAAACAGAGAGAGAACGTATAGATTATGTACCCTTTGAACCCCTCCTCCTCCCCTACCCCTCCCCTCCTCCTCCTCCTCCCCCTCCTCCTCCCCCTCCTCCTCCCCCTCTTCCTCCTCCCCCTCCTCCTTCCCCTCCTCCTCCTTCCCCTCCTCCTCCTTCCCCTCCTCCCCTCCCCCTCCTCCTCCTTCCCCTCCTCCCCCACCTCCCCCTCCTCCTCCTGCGCCTCCTCCTCCCCCTCCCCCTCCTCCTCCTCCTCCTCCTCCCCCTCCTCCCCTTCCTCCTCCTCCTCCTCCCCTCCCTCTCCTCCTCCTACTTCTTCCCTCTCATCCTTCTAACACCTCTTTCCCCTTTTTTTCCTTTCTCCCTCCTTCTCCTCCTTCTCCTCCTCCTTCTTTCTCCTCCTTCACTTCTTTATCTTCTTGCTCTTCCCTCTCTTCCTTCTCTTCATTCTCTTCATTCTCCTCCTCCTCTCCTCATTCTCCTCCTCCTCCTCCTCCTCCTCCATATCTTCCTTCTCTTTATTCTCCTCCCTTCCCCTCCTCCCTCATTCTCCTCCCTCCCTCCCTCCCTCCCCCTCCTCCCTCCCTCTCCTCCTCCCAACACCTCTCTCCCCTCCCCCTCCCCCTCCCTCTCCATCCTCGACCTACGAGGACAAAATGTCCCGAGGAGAAGATGGACCCGAGGTCGTGGTGTGTCCCCATGGTGCGCGGCCGGCCGCGGGTCGGGCCGCTGATCGACTGCCGCCCGCCCGCTCCCCGCCGAAGTCGCCATCCATCTCTTCCGTCCACCGGAAGGAATAACTCCGAGTTGTCTCAGCAAACGAGGAGGAGGAGGAGGAGGAGGAGGAGGAGGAGGAGGAAGACCAATGGGATCATGAGGAGATGTTGGTGGAGGAGGGAGAGGAGGAGTAGGAGGAAGGAGGAAGAAAAGAAGAGGAAGAGGAGGAAGGAGGAAGAAAAGAAGAGGAAGAGGAGGAAGGAGGGAGAGAAAGAGGAGGGGCAGGAGGAGGGAGAGCAAGGAGATCTGAAGAGAGAGAGGGGAGAGAAGAGGAAGAGAGGGAGAGAAGAGGAAGAGGAGGAGGAAGAGGAGGAAGAGGAACGCAATGATAAGGAGGAGGAGCAGGAGAAGAAAAAGGTGGAGTTAGAGGTCAATCCATCCTTCAATTGAACAATTAATTGATAGGAGTCGGCCCCCCCAAGGCATCGCATAGCCGCGCTCTCCATTCCCCTACAGACCCTAAAGTCAATTGCCGGAGTCTGCCAGAAGACTCCTGAAGACCAAGGTCATAAATTTCGGAATTTTCATTCCAGAATTTTTTTGTGGATTTTTGTCCCCGTTTTCCCTTTCTGGAAGACATTTCCAACTGCCACATAGACTTTTTTCTTTAATGATGGGGTTAGTAATTTGCTTGAAATATGGTTTGGTTTCTCTTTAGTTGAT
>NC_134778.1:67582303-67587303 GCF_046742065.1 Oratosquilla oratoria
ACAGACACAGACAGACACAGACAGACACAGACACAGACAGACAGACACAGACAGACAGACACAGACAGACAGACAGACACAGACAGACAGACACAGACAGACAGACAGACACAGACAGACAGACAGACAGACAGACACAGACAGACAGACACAGACAGACAGACACAGACAGACAGACAGACAGACAGACACAGACAGACAGACACAGACAGACAGACACAGACAGACAGACACAGACAGACAGACACAGACAGACAGACAGACAGACAGACAGACAGACACAGACAGACACAGACAGACACAGACAGACATACAGACAGACATACAGACAGACAGACAGACAGACAGACAGACAGACACAGACAGACACAGACACAGACACAGACAGACAGACACAGACAGACAGACACAGACAGACAGACAGACAGACAGACACAGACAGACACAGACAGACACAGACAGACACAGACAGACAGACAGACAGACACAGACAGACAGACAGACAGACAGACACAGACAGACAGACAGACAGACAGACAGACAGACAGACACACACAGACAGACAGACACAGACAGACAGACACAGACAGACAGACACAGACAGACAGACACATACAGACACAGACACAGACAGACATACAGACACAGACAGACAGACAGACACAGACAGACAGACAGACAGACACAGACAGACACAGACAGACAGACACAGACAGACACAGACAGACACAGACAGACAGACAGACACAGACAGACAGACACAGACAGACACAGACAGACAGACACAGACAGACAGACACAGACAGACACAGACACAGACAGACAGACACAGACAGACAGACACAGACAGACACACACAGACAGACACAGACAGACAGACACAGACAGACAGACACAGACAGACAGACACAGACAGACAGACATAGACAGACAGACACAGACAGACACAGACAGACACAGACAGACACAGACAGGCACATACAGACAGGCATATACAGACACACACACACAGACAATCACACACAGACAGACACAGACAGACAGATAGACAGACACAGACACACAGACACAGACAGACAGACATAGCCAGACAGACAAAGACAGACAGACACCGACAGACAGACACAGACAGACAGACACAGATAGACACAGACAGACAGATACTGACAGACATAAACAGACAGACAGGCAGACAGACAGACACAGACAGACAGACTCGTATATATGTGTGTGTGTATGTGTGTATTTACGTGTATGTGTATGTACGTACGGGTATGTATATGCGATATATATATATATATTATATATATAATATATATATATATATATATATATAATATATATATATATATATATAATGAACACATTTAATGTATACATCCAGCAAGCGCTTACTGTTGTTGAAAAGGGAATGATAATCTTGTTGAGCTTGAAGACCAAGTGTATAGCCCGTTCTTGCACTAAAAGGGCCTTTGATTGTGTAAGTAAATGGTCTCTGGGATGAAAGGCAAAATACACATTCAAATTTGATTCAAACGTTCAAATGCCTCACGATACGTTGGAATTCAATCGCCTCTACTCCATAACTGTCCTCGCTGATTTGAATTCGCAAATGGGCATTAAGATGTTGGCGTTGTATTTGTTTCTTGTCCTTCTGTTTCGTAAACTGGCAGCGCCTATTTGAATTCGTAAATGGGTATTAAAAAGTTGGAGTTGGTTCTTGTCCCTCTGCTCCATGGCTGTCCTCTCCTATTTGAATTTGCGAAAGGGTATTAAGAAGTTGGCGTTGTCCTTGTTCCTCATCTCTTATGCAGCATAAGATGTTAGCGTTGGAGTTCTCTCTCGTTCCTTGTGACATAGCTGTCCCCGCATATATATATATATATATATATATATATATATATATATATATATATATATATATATATATATATATATATATATATATATATATATATATATATATTCGCAAATAGTTATTAAGTTGTAGATTTTTCTCGTCTCTCACGAAAGAGGCGCCTTTGTTTACATACGGACCTTCCATTGAAGTGACAACTATTCCAAAACAATACCTCGGAAACGAATTGATTCCAGTGACGACCAGAACTAATCAAACACTAATCACATTTATTACAATTTAAACATAATAACGATTTGACTCGCTTCGAATTTGCAACATTGCATCGCCAGCTTAAATTCAATAATGATCTCTCTCATTTAAACCCGGTAACCGTCGCGCAAATTTGAATTCTGTGACGAATCCAACGGTCATTTTCGAATTTGAAATTATGTACGACCAAGCGGACGGGCAGTGCCAGTGATAGCTCAGCAATGCTGATGATAAATCAGCAATAATGATGCAGCATCAATGGAGAGGAGCTCAGCATCAACGAGTAGCATCAATTAGGAGAGAGCCGAGAGGGGAATCAATAGTGACACAACGTTAATGATATCTCGGCGCCAAATGCACTGCGGTGCTACTTCACACGGAGCATCACGCCTGAAAAAAATAAACAAATAAATAAATAAATAAATCGAATAAGTAAATAAATAGATAAATATATAAATAAATAGATAAATAAGTAAATAGATAAATTTAATAAATAGATAATAAATATATAAATGAATGAATGAATTAATTGATAAGATTATAAATCAATAAATATAAATATATATATAGATAATTCTAAATGAATATAAGTATATAAATAAATGTAAATAAATATGAACATAAAAATATAAATACCTGATCAATAAAATAAGCAAATAGGAATAAATGAAATAATAATAGACATTAAAATAAATAAGAAGTAGAAATAGAATATAGTAAAATCTTTCCTTACACAGAATCGAGATACAGCATTCCGATGGAGACAACCACTGCGCTACATCTGCTAAAAAAAAAAAAAAAAAGTAAATAAATAAATATAGATGATACATGAATTAAATAAGTATACATATAAATAGATATGTGAGCATATAAAATAAAATTAAACAAAACGCTTCCCTATACGGAAACGAGATTAACCGAGATAGAGAATTGATCTGGGGACTCTTAAAGGTGGTCTGTAACTCCTGCGTGACTATGGTCCGTAGGGGTGTCACTAAAATCCTTGAAATACATTCAATACCTCGTACAGGTTTTTTCCTTGTTTCAGGAGGGTAGCCTAACCTCATTTGTGAATAGAATTGTATTATCTTAACCAGAATAAAATAATTAACGTCATACAAGAACCGCCCATTAACTGAATAAAGTCGCCCGGAGCCGTCACCTTTGCCCTGTGCATCTAGACAGCCACGGGAATCGAACCCGGGATTTCATAGTTATCTCCAAACAATATTTCACCCAAGTGAACCGGATTAAAAGAGTTAGTTTAGTGAAGTTAATCGCCTTTATTGTACAGATTGATAAAGCTTTTGTAAGTGTAGGCTGATGATTCAAATCACCCACAGAATTATTTCGTTTTCTTGCCGGAGCGTCTCTTTACGGGCCTTTTGTGTCGTAAAATCGAGCCTTGATTGAACGAACAACAGTAGCGACAATAACAACGGCGAAAACAATAACAATATAGAAAATAACGACAATGATAAAAACAACCCCAACGATGGTGATGCCGGTAACAACAGGACGCTAACATCAACAACAATAGAAATACATGTATGAATAACACAACCTACAACAATTCTACGAACACCCACCCAACACCCCAACCACCCCAACCACATCCACCACCATCTCTCCCACTATCACCACTATCCCTACAAACACCATCACTAACACCATCACTTACACCATCACTTACACCACCACCACTAACAACACCACCACAAACAACACCCCCAGCCCAACCACCTGGGAGCTGGGGTGTGGTTGCAGTGTAGTTGTAGTGGTGGGGATGACGGTATTGGTCATGTGTGTGGTAGGGATGGGTGGTGGTTATGGTGATAGTATGGGTAATAGTTGTTGTGGTGGTGATAGTGGTGGAGATGGTGGTGATAGTAATGATAATGGTGGTGATGGTGGTTATATTGATGATTATAGTGTTGGTGATGATAGTGGTGGTGATGATAGTGGTGGTGATGATAGTGGTGGTGATGATAGTGGTGGTGATGATATTGGTGGTGAGAGTGGTGGTGGTGATAGTGGTGGCGATAGTGATGGAAGAAATAAGCAGAGCAATAGCGCCAAGAAGAGTAAAAATCGAGAGCGGAAATGAGTCATTCACCCTAACTTGGCGAAAACTTAATCCAGTTTAAGTATCAACCCCTTCATAGCTCATGTGTATATATATATATATATATATATAAATATATATATATATATATATATATATATATATATATATACACACACACACACACACACACACACACATATAAATATATATATATATATATATATATATATATATATATGTATATACACATGTACATACCTTGTTCCGTGAGAGACGCTGGGTGTGACCAGAAAACAAGCAAATAAATATATACCCAAATATAGATCAATGTAAATAAAATTGAATTAAAAATAAAAACAGTTCTCCCAATAGAAATTCTGTGAATTAATTTGAATTAAGTAAAATATACATACTCTTGTATAATATCACAATACTATAATAATGATAACATTAATATAGATGATGATAATAATATAGTAATAACAATAATAATAGAATAATAAGGATAAAAAACAAATAACAAATAACTAATAATGAATAATAACAAATGAAAAATAATATGATAATAGTAATAACAATAGTAATAATAGTATCATCGAGAGTGATAATAAAACAATAACATACTATTTTTTTCCAAAATGTGTTTTTGCAGCATCAAATCGAGTGAGGGAATAACTATGAAACAGATATACTAACACGAAGAGAATAACAGCACTTTGTGTCAAGATATATTTTGAACACAGTTTGAACACAGTGAAATATTTTGAACACAATTTGAACATTGTGAAATAAATGCATTGTGGCCCGGTGGGTTTGTATCCT
>NC_134778.1:67592303-67593371 GCF_046742065.1 Oratosquilla oratoria
GCATACGTTTCCTACATTAATTATTATGAAAACGTCAATGACAGGGAAGGTTTTGTCTGTTTGTCAGAGGCAACAAGTAGATTAATTATAAATACAATTGGGAAACGTATGCATGATACGGGAAAAGGGAATCCCCCAGACAGCCGGCGGGGTGACCTGTCCTTGTTCCCATCCTCGGATGTATAAATATGTGGTCCAACTGTTTTGTAGACAGCTTACTGAAGAAGACCGAGTCGGTTGAAACGTATAAGCAATAAAAAGTTCCAGCCCATCTTCGCTTATTCTTCCTCCACCCAGTCTCTCATATATATATATATATATATATATATATATATTATTATATATATATGTATATATATATATGAATATATATATGTATATATATATATATTCGTAAAGGTAGGTAGCAGATCTTCCTTAATACATATAGAATTAAATTTGACCGCTGCTTGTGCAAGAATAAGCTTCTTGTTGAAGGATTCAACCTTTCTAATAGTGCTTCTTTGTTCTTCATGAAGTCGGAATAAAAGATTGCCGAAGTTCATATTGTGTATTATACGACGTTTCGCCCTTCTTAGAGCATTTTCAAGTACATTTAAATGGTAATAGAAACAATTTATATATATGACAATAGGTGAACTGGGAAAGCTTACACAAAATAGTGAAGAAAGATCAAAGATCTTATGTGGGAATTACGTCCGTGGCACTCCGTGGGGTGCTGGGAGGGTCAGTTGTCCACCCAGTGAAGCTAGAGCCACGGAGGTTGTACCTCCCTGTACATTTATGGATGGAGCCTTCTCTCGAATATGGAGGGCCTCCAGGATCTCCAGACGATGACTATTATGTGCGGAGTCGATGATCTTTGTATTTTCCACCAGGATCTTTCTAGTCAGGGAGGAGTTATGTTTTTCCGAAAAATGTTTCTTCGGGGCACCAGCTTGTAGATGGCACGTTAATCTTCTGGAGAGAGAAGTGGTCGTCATTCCTATGTAAGATACAGGACGAAGCTTACAGTCTTCGTGCGGGCAGATGAACTCATAGATGACATTACTCCTCCGTAGTGGGTTG
>NC_134778.1:67593871-67611371 GCF_046742065.1 Oratosquilla oratoria
GTGTGTTTGTAAGGTGGGTGTGTGTGGGAATTTGTATGTAGTGTGTGAAGGGGATGTGAGGGTTGGTGTTAATGTGTTTTTGTATGTTACTATAGATGTTAGTATATGTATTGTATGTACTAACATAAGTATTTATAGACACAACGACATCACAGTCCGAAGAAAGAGTTTGAATAAACGAATCTATATATTTTCGAATTGGAAACTGCCATCCCTTTCAGTAGTACAAAGTGGGAGGAGGATGCTTATCTTAAATAGCAACCTCTTACAAAGAAAAAGGAACTAGGGAAGGAGTAAGTAGCACCTATCCTCACATCTATAGTGACCTGAGGGATGACCAAAGTTCGGGTCAAGAGGAGGATACCTGTTAACAAATTGTGTTGTAATAAATAATCCTGGAGATTTATGCCTGGGGTCCATTGGCCCACCGAAATATTCAGAGTGGGCAGGTAGGATACTAAAATGGATTCTAACCAAGTTCAGAATTTGTCCCAGTCTATCTGGGTGGTGGGTTCAGGAAAATGTATATAATATTTAACGTACGTGTATTGCATGCGTATATACGTATGTGTATGTACTTATGTTCTTATGGTTGTGTAAGTACAACGTGTTAACATGTGTGTACGTATGTGTAATGCATAAATGTATGTACGTAATGTGTAATCTATAATACATACTGTATATATATATATATATATATATATATATATATATTATATATATGTATCTTATATCATATTATATATGTATATATAAATATATATATGTATATATATATATATATATCTATATAAATATATATATACAATATAAATAATCATATTTTTAAAATGAAATAGACTGTTATGTCAACACTTTAGTCAGTTATCGTAGGATTTTTGATTCCTTATTATTCTATAATTTCAAGAATTCGTAACTTGAATGTTTTTTTATATATTAATATTTAGATAAAATTCAATAAAACCTATTCCACGTACATGCGCGAGCTAATAGTTTGATGATGATATCGACTGGCAATTTTAGAGTTTAACAGTAGTAGGCTGTCTTAAAATGTCTCCTCTCTAAACCAGAAATGCCAGTGTGTGTGGTGTGTGTGAGTGTGTGTGTGTGTGTGTGTCTATGTGTGTGTGTGTGTGGTGTGTTGGTGTGTGTGTGTGTGTGTGTGTGTGTGTGTGTGTGTGTGTGTGTGTGTGTGTGTGTGTATGTGTGTGTGTGTATGTGTGTGTGTGTATGTGTGTGTGTGTGCGTGTGTATGTGTATGTGTGCACGCACGCACGCAGACCACCCAATCCTGATCCAAGATGCATAAGAACATTACAAATATATCTGATGTTATTGTTGAACAAATACACTTTCATTATAAAGAAAAATAATCCTAATTATAAAATAACTACTGTGCATAGAAGCTACATGGGTCAGGTAATTTTGACCGCAATAGAACAAAATTCAAATAGGCCAATGTCACAGGAATCCAATCAGCCCAAGGACATACAGACTGAAATTAGATGCATAATAAGGGCAACATGGTTCCTAACACCAAATGAATGGCAACGGAGACTGGTATTGTGACGTCCATTGTTGCGTCATCGTTTGCAAACTACAGTGGACCGAATCCGCCGTCATCGGAAGCTTCTGTAACTTGTAAAAACATATTAATTAACTAATATATGGGAATAATATACATACCTACATACATACATACACACATCTACACACACATACATACATACACACTTATATACAAACCAAAACACACATACACACATACAACACACACATACATACATACACACATACACAGATACATACATTCACACACACATACACACAAACACACAGTACATACATACACACGTACATACCCACATATATACACACATAACATCACACATCCATACATACACACACACATACAACACACATGCACACCACATACATACACACATATGTACACAACATATATACAACACACATATATACACATACATACACCACACATACACACACATACATAACATTACATATACATACATACATATACATACACCCACATGCATACGAGTACATATACCAAAAAGGCCCTGTTCCCCATTAAATGGAGTTGAGCAAAGTTTAAGATATACATAAACCCAATCGCACACCTAAACAAACACTAATCTTAGCTTTCCCTTCATATGATAATAGAAAAGAAAAAAAAGAAAAATGAAAATGATGATAGAATAGTAATAATACAAAATTAAAGTATGCAAATAAAAATGGAAAAAAAACAATGAAAATGAGCATGATAATTTGAATAAGGATTTACAATTATAATAATAATGATAATAACTAACAATAATAAACAGTAAATAACATAATTACTCAATAACATAAATGATAATTTATAAAATGAAAATAGGAATAGAAAACGAAAAGAATAACAAACTATAAAAATGGGACGAAAAACTGAAAACTAAAAAAAAAAAAAAAAAATTAACAAAAACGAAAAAAAAGAAAAAGAAAAAAAAATATTCCGCCAAATTGGCCCCACCCCCCCCCCCCGTACCCCAGATTGAAGAACCACACAGCAATACAGACAAAAGCGACGCAAAGCACCAACGACGACGCAAACACTTTTGCAGTGCTTTGAAGCAAAAAACATAAGAAGCAAAAACAGAGAACAACAACAATTAGTAGTGGAACCACTTAGAACCAGGGGGGAACAATGACATTGATATAATTAATTGAAAAATGGAAAAATCATTTATGGGGATGTACACTAACAGCAACCAGCAGCGTCACCACTGAACGCCAAAACAACGCAAAGGAAGTAAAAGATATCTACATATATATGTATGTGTGTGTGTGTGTGTGTGTGTGTGTGTATGTGTGTGTGTGTGTGTGTAATATATATATATATATATATATATATATATATATATATATATATATATATGTATCCTTAACAACCACAATGCACATTAAATTTAATCCATAAACATCGGTAGACCCAATGGGGCTACATGCCAGAAATTGAAATGCGGTACTTGGTCGAAGGACTCCGAACTCAGCGATCACAAACATGAACAAGTGCCGAAGTAACTAACCAACTACGCTATCAAGATATAATATAATATATATATATATATACACACATATATATATAAGTTATATAATAATATATATATATACTGTATACTATATATATTATATATATAAGTAATATATATAGTAACTATAATATATTTATAAACTATAATATATACTATATATATATATATATGTATGTATACATAAAATTGTATATATATGTATATACTATAGTTATACATATATATATATATGTATATATATATACAGTAATATATTATATAGTATATATATAATATAGATATGTGTTGTGGTGTGTGTGTGTGTGTATGTGTGTATATATAATATATATATTATATATATATAATAATATAATGTGTGTGTGTGTGTGTGTGTGTGTGTGTGTGTATATGTAAATATATATACATATATAAAATATATGTACACTATATATATGTATATAAAAAAAAATATATGTATATATATATATGTATATATAATACTATATGTATATAAATATATGTATAATAATGTATAGTATAAATGTATATATATATAGATGTATATATATATGTATACTATATATGTATATATGTATATGTTATGTATATATATATGTATGTATATGATATATATGGTTATATATATACTATATGTATACTATATATGTATATATAGTATGCTATATATATAAGTATATATGTATATATATAATGTACTATATAATATATGTATTTATATATATATATATATAATATGTGTGTTGTGTATATATAGTATTATAATAATATATATAATACTATATATATATATATATGAATGAATGGTATAGACAGATGAGAGGACTGGGTGGAGGAAGAATAAGCGAAGATGGGCTGAACTTATTATTGCTTATACTTTTCAACCGACTGGTATCGATCTTCTTCAGTAAGCTTCTATCTACAAACAGTTGGACCACATATTTATACATCTGAGGATGGTAACAAGGACATGGTTCACCCCGCCGGCTGTCTGGGGATTCCCTTTCCCCGTATACATGCATACGTTTTTCCTACACTTAATTATTATGAAAACGTCAATGATCAGGGAAGGTTTTGTCTGTCTGTTTGTCAGAGGCAACAAGTAGAATTAATTATAAATTACAATTGGGAAAACGTATGCATGATACGGGAAAAGGGAATCCCCAGACAGCCGTCGGGGTGACCTGTCCTTGTTTCCCATCCTCGGATGTATCAAATATCGTGGTCCAACTGTTTTTGTAGAGCAGCTTACTGAAGAAGACCGAGTCGGTTTGAATACGTATAAAAGCAATAAAAAGTTTCCAGCCCATCTTCGCTTATTCTTCCCTCCACCCAGTCCTCTCATATATATAACCTATATATATATACCTACTATATATATATATATATATATTTGTATATAAAGCCTATATATATGAATATATATATGTATATATACTATTATAATTCGTAAAGGTAGGTAGCTGATCTTCCTTAATACATATAGAATTAAATTTGAACCGCTGCTTGTGCAAGAATAAGCTTCTTCGTTGAAGGATTTCAATCCTTTCTAAATAGTGCTTCTTTGTTCTTCATGAAGTCGGAATAAAAGATTGCCGAAGCGTTCATATTGTGTATTATACGAACGTTTCGTTCCGTCGCCCCTTCTTTAGAGCATTATTTCAAGTACATTTAAATGGTAATTAGAAACAATTTATATATATTGAACAATAGGTGACACTGGGAAAGCTTACACAATAATAGTGAAGAAAGATCAAAGATCCTTATGTGGGAATTACGTCCGTGGCACTCAGTGGGGTGCTGGAGGGTCAGTTTGTCCACCCCAGTGAAGCTAGAGCCACGGAGGTTTGTACCTCCCTGTACATTGATGGATGGAGCCTTCTCTCGAATATGGAGGGCCTCCAAGGATCTCCAGACGATGAAAATTATGTGCGGTAGTCGATGATCTTTGTATTTTTCCACCAGGATCTTTCTAGTCAGGGAGGAGTTATGTTTTTTTCCCGAAAAATGTTTCTTCGGGCACCAGCTTGTAGATGGCCACGTTAATCTTCTGGAGAGAGAAGTGGTCGTCCCATTCCTATGTAAGATACAGGACGAGAGCTTACAGGTCTTCGTGCGGGCCAGATGAATCACGCATAAATTGACATTACTCCTCCGTAGTGGGTTGATTGTTAGCGGGTCGGGTTATTTCGCAGGATGAGGTTTGACGTTTATAAATTCCTTATAATAAACCCAGAATGCTCCAGCTATTTCTCCAGGGTCGGATGGATGTACACTGCGTTTCAACAATTTCCCCTGAGGATTCTTCTCGTCCGTTCGGTAAAGCCGTACTCATAAAAGCTCTTGTAACTTCAAGAATAATTGAGGGGGGTTTCCTTCGGGGAAGAAGGGGGGGGGGCGGCGCGGGAGGGATGGTGTCATGCTTTAGGTAGTTCTCCATTTTTTTCGTCCGGATGACTTCTTGTACGATCCTTATTGGGGAATCCATTGTTTAACAAGGACTCTGCTGCAAAACGTTAGAAGCTCTTGGTGTAAATAGAGGCCATGTGGACAAGTGCGTGAATGCCCTGTTCACGTATGAACAGTATGACGCTTTTCCTGTAGGCTGCCAAGCGGCATTCATCCATCCGGCATTTTAAACATCTACCCTCGTTCGTGCTTTTAACGTATAACAGTGGTGGTGAATCTATTTACGTCGGGGTTTTAACAAAGATAGTCTAAAAAAGGGCAAAGAGAAACCATCAGCATGGCTTTCACTTGTGAAGTTTAGACAAGAGTTAGTAATGCGAATCGACTCACATAGTTCTAGTAGATGTGTATCGGTCTCTTGCTTCAACGAATATATCGTCCACGTATCTACCATAGGAGTGTGGGCGAATTAAAGGATCTGAGAAAACGCGTCCTTTCCCACTAAACCCATGTAGAAGTTGGCGAAAAGGACTCCCGAGAGGTGGACCCCCATCGCCACAACCCAAACACAACAACCACCACTACCTGTCTATACAGCTTACCGTCCGGTCCGCGGAACGGGGATTCAGTCGTGCAATCGAGCTTCTAGAAAGTTTACGAAGCAAAGTTTCCGGAATATCCAAGGGAAGCAATGATTGGAGTGATAAACCTCATCTAAGATGGAAGTTTATGGTCTCATTCACGGGGACATTTGTGAAGAGACTCTCAGCATCTCTAACGGAGGCAATAAGACCTGTAGGGGCTTTGTTGTGAAGAAAGGTCAATAAATTCTTTAGGGGACTTCAGCAACCAGGAACTAGGTAACAATAATATGGGATACATTAGGAGTTCGTGGAGTCTCTTGGCTAAACCATAAGTCGGGGTGGGGATTTGGGGCATGATAATTGGTCTACAAGAGGGGTTCATGGGGGCTTGTGTGTTTTTTTATAACGTTTCCATATGCATACCCGGTGTCCCATGTTCTCCAGTTATGCGTTGTAAGTGTATTCCTCCTTTTTTGGCGTTGATGGTGTCGATGATGCTGTTTACACCTTCACTTTCAACTTGTTGGAAGGATCCCTGGTGAAATTTTCCTGGAGTTCTCATGGCCGGCTTTCTTTAGGTTCTCGTCGATTAATTGACTTTTGAAAGAGGCCTCGAGACTTAACCTGCTTCAGATCAACAAATCAGCTGGTAAGTTGGGGGTTGTGGAGACTTTAAACCGAAGCTTTTTCCAGGGCATTTAAATGTTTCTTCAAGGATGGATCTCAATCTCCACTCATCTTCTGATGGCGACCTGGTTTTACTCAGGGCGTGGCAGTTAAGGACCCAAGTTCAAAAGTTTTGATCTGGTCGGGTGTTAGGACTGATAGTTAGCAAAGGTTGACGTTAGCCATCTCTGTGTTGAGGCAGGTATGAGGGGACCATGGTTAAGGTGGGATAAGTTTCTTCAGGATGTCTAGATATCAGTGGATTGGTGAAACTGCCACGCCCGTGAGATAACCAGGTCGCCCATCAGAGAGAAGTGGAAGATTGATGATCCATTCCCCTTGAGAACATTTATGCCCTGGAAAAGCCTTGGTAAAGTCTCCACAACCCCCAAATTACCAGCTGTATTTGTTGTCTGAAGCAAGGTAAGTTCCTCAGAGGCTCTTTCAAAAGTCAATTAATCGACGAGAACCTAAAGAAAGCCGCCAGAGAACTCCAGGAAAATGAAACACATCGTTGTTAGGAAGAGCAGATAAATCCGCGGTGTATGGTCCCTTATGACAAAAAGAAGGAAGTACCTGCCAGAAAATGAGTACGATCCTTGGAGACACTTTCCAAAAATTCCAAATAGAATTTCCCAGGATCCTTCCAACAAGTTGAAAGTGAAGTGTAACAGCATCATCGAACACCATCAACGCCAAAAAAAGGTAGGAATCACACTTACAACGCATAACTGGAGAACATGGACCCGGGTATGCATATGGAAACGTAAAAAACACACAAGCCCCATAACCCCCTTAGACGCAAATATCAGCCAAATCCCCACCGCCGAATTATGGTTTAGCCAAGAGACTCCACGAACTCCTTATCCCATATGTACCTAGTTTCCTGGTTGCTGAAGTCCCCCTAAAGAATTTATTGACCTTCTTCACAACAAAAGCCCCTACAGGTCTTATTGCCTCGTTAGATGCTGAGAGTCTCTTCACAAAATGTCCCCCGTGAATGAGAACCCATAAACTTCATCTTTAGATGAGGTTTATCAACTCCAATCATGTTTCCCTTGGATATTCCGGAAACTTTGCTTCGTAAACTTCTAGAAGCGTGCACGACTGAATCCGCCGTTCCCGCGGACCCGGACGGTAAGCTGTATAGACAGGTAGATTGTGTGGCGATGGGGTCCCCTCTCGGAGTCCTTTTCGCCAACTTTCTACATGGGTTTAGTGGAAAGACGCGTTTTCCTCAGATCCTTTAATTTCGCCCCACACTCCTATGGTAGATACGTGGACGAGATATTCCGTTTGAAGCAAGAGACCATACACATCTACTAAGAACTATGTGAGTCATTCGCTAACTAACTCTTGTCTCAAACTTACACAGTTGAACGCCATGCTGATGGGTTTCTTTGCCCTTTTTAGATATCGTTGTTAAAAACTCCGACGTAAATAGATTGCACCACCACTGTATAACGTTAAAAGCACGAACGAGGGTAGAATGGTTTAAATGCGGATGGAGAATGCCCTGCAGCCTACAAGAAAAGCGTCATACGTTCATACGTGAACAGGGCATCTCACGCACTGCTCCACATGGCCTCTTTTACACCAAGAGCTTCAACGTTTGCAGCAAGTCCTTGTTAACAATGGATTCCCCAATAAGGACGTACAAGAAGTCATCCGACGAAAAATGGAGAACTAACCTAAAGCATGACACCATCCCTCCCGAGAAACCCCCCTCAAATTAATTCCTTAATTACAGAGCTTTTATGAGTACTGCTTACCGACACGGACGAAAGAATCCCTGCATGGAACATTGTTTGAACGCAGTGTACAACCATCCGACCCTGGAGAACAAGCTGGAGCACTCGGGTTTTAATTATAAGAAATTTTAAAACGTCAAACCTCATCCTGCGAAATAACCCCCGACCCGTAAACAATCAACCAACCCACTACGGAAGGAGTAATGTCATTTATGAGTTCATCTGCCCGCACGAAGACTGTAAGCTTCGTCGCTGTATCTTACATAGGAATGACGACCACTTCTCTCCTCCAGAAGATTAACGTGCCATCTACACAGCTGGTGCCCCCCGAAGAAACATTTTTTCGGAAAAACATAACTCCTCCCCTGACTAGAAAGATCCTGGTGAAAATACAAAAGATCATCGACTCCGCACACCCTAATTTTCATCGGTCTGGAGATCCTGGAGGCCCTCCATATTCGAGAGAAGGCTCCATCCATAAATGTACAGGGAGGTACTAACCTCCGTGGCTCTAGCTTCACGTGGGTGGAACACAACATGACCCTCCCAGTCACCCCCCACGGAGTGCCACTGACGTAATTCCCACGCATAAAGATCTTTGATCTTTCTTCACTATTTTGTGTAAGCTTTCCCCAGTTCCAACCTATTGTCATATATACTAAATTGTTTCATATTACCCATTTAAATGTACTTGAAAATGCTTCTACAGAAGGGCGAAAACGTCGTATAATACACAATATGAAACTTCGGCAATCTTTTATTCTCCGACTTCATGAAAGAACAAAGAAGCACTATTAGACAAGGTTGAATCCTTCAACAAGAAGCTTATTCTTGGCACAAGCAGCGGTCAAATTTAATTATATACTATATATATATATATGTGTAAATATGTATATATATATATGTATAAGTGTATCATTATATATATGTATATATATATATACATATATATATGTGTGTGTGTGGATATAATATCATAAAATATATACACATATATGTGTATATATACATATATATATATATATGATATACACATATATATATGTGTGTATATATACACGACATATAATCTATATATAAATATAAGTAATATATGTATATATATGTATATAAATAAATCTGTATGTATATATATATATATGTATATATCAATATGTATTATATATATAATTATATATATGTATGTATACTATATATATATATACTATATGTATGTAATAAATATATATATATTATATGGGTTAATGTAATTATATATATATATAAATTGTATATATATATATATGTCTAGTATTAAATAGTTAAATATACCTACTGTATATATAACTATGTATATATATATGTATATATATATATGTATATATAATATATAATAATAGTATGTATATTTAAACTTAATGTATATAATAAAAATTGTATGTAGTATATATATAAATATATATATGTAATATATAATGTATAATAATATGTATCGTATATAATATAGTATAAGTAATATAATATATATTTATATAATATAATAATATATATATATATTAATATGTATGATGTAATATATAATGTATCGAATATGTATATGTATGTATAATATATATATATATAGAATGTGTACATGAATATATATGTATATAATATATAATATATATATATATACTCTACAAAAAATATACAACTAAATAATTTGATTAATGTATATACTGATATGGATGTAATATATATAATGTTATAGTATATATATATGTATGTATATGTCCATATATATTATATATAAAAATGTATAACTAATATATATGTATAAATATATATACAAAGTATATAATATTATATTGTATATATATATACTATATGTATATATAATTAATATCGTATATGTGAGTGTATATAATATATAGTAATATATATATATATATATACTAAGTATATAAAGGGGGGGGGGAAAATAATCACAGCCATATATATATGTGTATATATGCATATCTATAATAAATATATTATATTATAAAATATATCTATATATATATATATATATATATACTCGTATATACACCAAGAGCTTTTTCCCCCATATAAGGGAGGTAGCTAAGTCAGAATCACGTACCTATTCCCACCCTTTCCATTCCTCCCATCTCAGTTCCTCATGATATGACGGGTCATCCCTGCATCTTCCAACTGCCCTGGTCAATCGCAATGCAGGAAGACACAATACATCCGTGTGTGTGTGTGTGTGTGTGTGTGTGTGTGTGTGTGTGTGTGTGTGTGTGTGTGTGTGTGTGTGTGTGTGTGTGTGTGTGTGTGTGTGTGTGTGTGTGTGTGTGTGTGTGTGTGGTGTATGTGTGTGTGTTTGTATAGTGCGTGTGTGTTTGTATGTGTGCGTGCGTGCGTGCGTGTGTATGTACTCGTATACTAATAATGAAATAAAGTGTAATTCATTAATCCTCCAATTTCTTACAATTCATTCTGCCCTTAGCTTGACTAGAATAGGGCAGGAACAGAGGGGTTGTAAATGAATTTATATTTATTTATTTTATTTATTTATTATTATTATTATTTTACAAAACAGTGATATGCAAAAATTACCACAATGCAATCATTAGTCATTTATCATACATCAGTGTGAGAGGTAATTATCAAAACTTATCTTATTGGTGTCATGAAATGAAAAGTATTGATGTAGCGGTCACTCAGTTTGCATGATCCTATTAATTATCTTTTTGTTTGCTCAGTTATTTTGTTTATCAATCTATTTATTAATTCGTGTATTTATATATCTATTCATATACGCATCTTTTACTGATTATTAATTTTATTTATTTATCTAATTATTTGTTTATTTATTTATCTATTCATGTACCTATTTATCTATTTATTTTTCTATCTATTTATTTTGTTTAGTATATGAGCTAGTATATTTGCTTTCAGCTTTAGTAGCCCACTGCAGGATAACTTTTCTATCCCCTTGGAGACGATACAACTTCTGTTCCTCACTACGGTGGCTTAATCCAACCACATTAGACGACGTTAGATCTAACAGCTACGTACTTAGCGTGTCATCTAACATCTAACCCAATCTCTAACAGGAATAGAGAGGGGGAAGTCAACTTCTTTGTTTGAATAAAATCACCTGGCGGCAGAGATAATGTGAATTTTGTTATTGGCCCACTTGATATATTTTGTTCTGGCGAACCCCAGGTGATTCGAATCATTATCGCACCTGTGTCGAATTGACACCTCAAAATTTCGGGACTCGAACATGCGCCGTCAGGGTCGTCATTTCAGCTGAATAAAATGGGGATCACTGGTCTTCTGTCCTTCTTTATTGTTATTAGGGATTCAATAATACGGAATATGGGGCTGTTAATGGAAAAAACTACAAGAGATTAGAGATAGCAAGAGACAGACAGAGGCAGACAGAGGGAGAGAGAAAGAGGGGAAAAAGAGAGGGAGAGAGGGAAAGGGAAAGTGAGAGTGAGAGTGAGAGAGAGTGAGAGGGTGATAGATAGTGAGAGGGTGATAGATAGTGAGAGGGTGATAGATAGTGAGAGAGTGATAGATAGTGAGAGAGTGATAGATAGTGAGAGAGTGATAGGGAGAGAGAGAGAGAGAGAGAGAGAGAGAGAGAGAGAGAGAGAGAGAGAGAGAGAGAGAGAGAGATCCAGCGCTTCCTTCCTAATCTACTATAATAAAGTAGTAGCCTCTGTCTGTTTGTTTATTTGTTTGTTTGTTCACGAACTCCTAGGATTTTAGAGATAGACCCCTATGGCCATATATATTCTGATACTCTATCACTCCAGGTACTTGGATAACTATATTTCATTAAAAAAATGGTTAGGGTTAAGGGTTAAAGTTAGGTGACTTATGGTGTAGGAACACGCCACTACCGTAGTGTCCTTAAGTCGCGTAGAATTTTTGTGACATAAGAATTAATATGATTAAACAAACCATTTTATGTGTCCATAAATATTATTTATATTTGTGAAATTAATGTTGCCACAAACCATGATAGCTTTTGTAAGAAGAAAGCATGTAAATGTAAAATGATTGTATAATTTTACCAAATTACGGGGTGGATATTGATTATTCATAAACTCTTCTAGGTTCTTGCAGATAAACTCCTATAACCATATATATTCTGAAAATAAATAAATGAGATGAATTTCTTCACCTTTTAGCTGTAGACATTTATTGTCAATCCACACACACACACACACACACACACACACACACACACACACACCGACACACAAGCACACGCAAACCCAGACCACACACACACACACACACACACACACACACACATACACAAGCACGCAAAAGAATGTGTACATATGATATTTGTGTTTGTGTATGCATGTATTTTCAAACTAGGGTTTCCCAACCTTCGGGGGGGGGGGGCACACCTGAGAGGGGGAGTGTTTAAGGCTATATTTCATTTCCAAAAAAATATTTTGGTTAGGGTTAAGGGTTAAAGTTAGGTGGGGTATGGTTAGGTTAGGGACTATTCACGAACTCGCAGCAACGCGCGGGTAATTTGGCTAGTAGATGATATTCCTAGATGGAGAATGAGGACTGTCAAAGAGGTAGCTCTAGCTAGTTTCAGTAATTCTAGGTCGCAGGAAAGATATTGTAAGGTCACCTATGAAGGTGGTATGTAGTTTACCAGCGCTTCTATCCATAAAACCACGGAATAGAAAACTTGATTTGTCTTCAGAGAGAAGAAGGTGGATGATATAGATATGAATTGTGTGGGGAATATGTAATGAATTCAGCATTGCTAAAGTATAAAGTGATGTTAGGATGTTTAGATGGTTCAGGCATGTAGAGAGAAAGGTGGAAGTGGATAAGATGGAGGTAACTATGCATGATAAGAGAGATAAAAGAATATATTTTTTTGTTATTATTTCTCTGTTTATTATTGATCGCTTGATTTTCATTTATTATTATTTGTCTATTATTATTTACTATTTTCCTGTTTGTTTATCATTTAACTTACCTATACATTTATTCATTTTGTTTATTATTATTTATGCTGTTATGATTTTTTGTTTATTTAATTATGATTTATATATATATTTTTTTCGTATCCGACCTAGTTATGGACCAAAAGGTCTGTCGGCATGCTCTTCGTTTGTAATCCTTCATAAAAAGGAAAATAGAGGTAGACGATGTTTAACTTACTATGCATAAAGAGATAGATAAGAGGAAGTATAGATGGTTTAGGCATGTGGAGAGGAAGGTAGGAGTGGACGAGGTGAAGGAAGCTACAATTTATAGTAATATAAACAAGAGGACGTCCAGATGATTTATGTATACGAAAACGGCTAAAAGGATAAAAAAAATTAGTAGTGTACGAAGCGGAATCCAAACAACGGATCATCCCTCGCCGAGGAATACGAAAGCGCTTCGGACAGAAAACGGGGACGACGGAAAGGGCGAGAGATAAGAAAGAAAGCTTGTACTGATTGGCGAAGTGTGTGGACCGTTGCCCAATTGACGTGTTGTCGATGGACCAGTCGATGGCTATTATCAGGTGATGGTTTTTTGTGGACGTGCGGTGCGCTGGCTTTTATCCATGACAGTTTGGAACGCTGCGAACGTTTCAGAGAAGGAAAATGAGAGCGATTACACAGGCTGGAAACGTCCCGAAATGGAACTACGATTGTCATATGAAAAACAAAAATTATGATTCACTTCTGTGGATAGTGAAAGGGTATGTTATGGACACCTCTACGGACCACGGGCCCACGACATACTTGTAGAGACTGAACTAGACTGATTGTAATGAGAACAGAAATTATGATTCCCTTCTGTGGATAGTGAAAGGCTATGTTATGGATACCCCTACGGACCACAGTCCCACGACATACTTGTAGAGACTGAACTAGACTGATTGTAATGAGAACAAAAATTATGATTCCCTTCTGTGGATAGTGAAAGGGTATGTTATGGACACCCCTACGGCCCACAGTCCCACGACATACTTGTAGAGACTGAACTTGTAGAGACTGAACTAGACTGACTGTAATGAGAATAAAAATTATGATTCCCTTCTGTGGATAGTGAAAGGGTATGTTATGGACACCTCTACGGACCACGGGCCCACGACATACTTGTAGAGACTGAACTAGACTGATTGTAATGAGAACAGAAATTATGATTCCCTTCTGTGGATAGTGAAAGGCTATGTTATGAATACCCCTACGGCCCACAGTCTCACGACATACTTGTAGAGACTGAACTAGACTGATTGTAACGATAACAGAAATTATGATTCCCTTCTGTGGATAGTGAAAGGCTATGTTATGGATACCCCTACGGCCCACAGTCCCACGACATACTTGTAGAGACTGAACTAGACTGATTGTAATGAGAACAGAAATTATGATTCCCTTCTGTGGATAGTGAAAGGGTATGTTATGGACACCCCTACGGCCCGCAGTCCCACGACATACTTTTAGAAACTGAACTAGACTGACTGTAATGAGAAAAATCATGATTCCCTTCTGTGGACAGTGAAAGGGTATGTTATGGACATCCCCACGGCCCACAGTCCCACGACATACTTGTAGAAACTGAACTAGACTGATTGTAATGAGAACAAAAATTATGATTCCCTTCTATGGATAGTGAAAGGGTATGTCATGGACACCCCTACGGCCCACAGTCCCACGACATACTTGTAGAGACTGAACTTGTAGAGACTGAACTAGACTGACTGTAATGAGAACAAAAATTATGATTCCCTTCTGTGGATAGTGAAAGGGAATGTTATGGAAACCCCTACGGACCACAGGCCCACAACATACTTGTAGAGACTTAACTAGACTGATTGTAATGAGAAGAACAAAAATTATGATTTCCTTCTGTGGATAGTGAAAGGGTATGTAATGGACACCCCTACGGCCCACAGTCCCACAACATACTTGTAGAGACTGAACTAGACTGATTGTAACGAGAACACAAATTATGATTCACTTCTATAGATAGTGAAAAGGTATGTTATGGACACCCTTACGGCCCACAGTCCCACGACATACTTGTGGAGACTGAATTAGACTGGTAGTAATGGGAACAAAAATTATGATTCCCTTCAATGGATAGTGAAAGGGTATGTTATGGAAACCCCTACGGACCACAGTCCCACGACATACTTGTAGAGACTTAATTAGACTGATTGTAATGAGAAGAACAAAAATTATGATTCCCTTCTGTGGATAGTGAAAGGGTATGTCATGGAAACCCCTACGGCCCACAGTCCCACGACATACATGTAGAGACTTAACTAGACTGATCGTAATGAGAACAAAAATGATAATCCCCTTCTGTGGATAGTGAAAGGCTATGTTATGGACACCCCTACGGCCCGCTGTCCCTCGACATACTTACAGAGACTGAACTAGACTGATTGTAATGAGAAAAAAAATGGGATTCCCTCCTATGGTTAGTGAAATGGTACGTTATAGACTCTTGTGTGACACCTCTACTGCCCACAGCTCTGCAGAGAGATTGAACCACTATGAATTAAACCTTCGAATGTTATATTAAGTACAAAAAAATGGGATTTTCATGTTTGTATGAGGATGGAACATCCCAAAGTGAAGCAAGAGTATGTATAAATATTATTTAGATATTAAATGCAGTGGACTTCCTCGGCTGAATGAAATTGCCTGGCGATAGCCACAACAACCGCTACAACTACAACACCCGCGATATCTATAGCTAAAACCACTTCATCTACAACATCTACATCTACTCCTAAGACCTCTACAACTACAATAAGTACAACAACCGCTACATCTACAACACCCGGTACATGTATAAATACCTTTACATCTACAGCTAAAACCACTGCATCTACAACATCTACATCTACACCTTAAATCTACAACTACAATAGATACAACCGCTACATATGCAACTACAACACCTGCCACATCTGCAACTACAACAGCCGCTACATGTATGACACCTTTACATCTATAGCTAAAACCACTACATTTACAACATCTGCAACTACATCTAAAACCGCTATAACTACAACAAGCGTTACATCTACAACTACAACCGCTGCATCTATAACTACAACACCCGCTATATCTACAACTACAATAACCTCTAAATCTTCAACTAAATTAATCTCTATATCTTAAACAACTACATTTACAACTAAAACAACAACTATATTTACAACTTTAAGAACCTCTGCAACTATAACTACAATACCCACTACATCTATAACCCAACCACTACATATACAATAACTACAACACTTGCTACATCTACAACAAATACTACATAAACAACAATTACAAGAACCACTACATCAACAACAAATACAACCACCACAACACCCGCAAAATAATACAAGCCTCAAGACAGCTTAGAAGCTATATCCAGATATTTTGTTGCCAGCGTAATCGAGGAATTTATACATGTAATCTATCTCCACTGCAGTGACAGACCTCTAGATTCTTCTTTTTCTTCTTCTTCTCCTTCTTCTTTTCCTTCCTCCTCTCTTTCTTCCTCTTCTTCTTTCTTTTTCTTCTCTTCCTTTTTCTTCTTCTCTTCCTTCTTCTTCTTCTTCTTCTTTTCCTTCTTCTCCTCTTCCTCCTTCCTGTCTTCTTCCTTCCTCTCTTCCTACTTCTTCATCTCTTCCTCTTTCATCTCTTCCTCCTTCTTCTTCTCTTCCTCCTTCTTCTTCTCTTCCTCCTTCTCTTCTTCCTCCTTCTTCTCTTCCTTCTTCTTCTTCTTCTTGCTGCAACCTTGCAACAACCTTTGCAATATCAATAGGACAAGCACTTTCTCGTGTTAATCTATACTTGCAAATGCAAGATGCATTTAGAGTATCTTACTGTGAGAAGGGACGAGACGACAGGGGGTCGAAGGAAGGGGAAAAGGAAGGGAGGAGGAAAATGGGGAGTAAGGCAATATAAGAAGAAAGAAGAGAGAAGGAATGGAAAAAGAGAAGGGGAGAGGGCAGGGTGGGGCGGAGAGGGAGGGAAAG
>NC_134778.1:67616371-67621371 GCF_046742065.1 Oratosquilla oratoria
CTACTCCACCTCTCCCTCCTCCCTCTCCTCCTCCTCTCCTCATCCTCATCCTCCTTCCTCATCCATCCTCATCCTGCTCCTCCCTCCTCCTCCTCCCTCCTCCTCCCTCCTGCTCCTCCCTCCTCCTCCTCCCTCCTCCTCCTCCTCCTCCTCCTCCTCCTCCTCCTCCCTCCTCCTCCTCCTCCTCCTCCTCCTCCTCCTCCCCCTATCTTTTTCATTCCCTTCTTTCTTTCATTCTCCGCTCTTTTCTCCATCAATTCTCTAACATTGATTTTCTCCTTTTGTCCCTTTCGTCCATGTTCTTTCTCTCTCTCTCTCTCCACTTTTATTGTCTCTCCCTTTACCCCATTTTCATCACTTTTCGTCCACCTCTCTTTTTCTCTTCTTACCACGATCTCTTCATCTCTCCTTTGTTCTCTTCCTGTTTCTCCTTCTCTCACTTATACCTCTGTGTATCTCTTTTATAGCTTTATATTTCTCCTATGTTTCTCTTTATGCTTTTTTTATCTTTGTTTCTCTTTTTATATCACTCTTTCTCTCCCGTCTCTCTTTTTCTTATGTCTCTCTCCTCTTCCATCTCTTTCCTCCCTCTCACTTACTTCTTTCTCTCTTTCTC
Organism: Oratosquilla oratoria; assembly: GCF_046742065.1. Taxonomy (NCBI): domain Eukaryota; kingdom Metazoa; phylum Arthropoda; class Malacostraca; order Stomatopoda; family Squillidae; genus Oratosquilla; species Oratosquilla oratoria. The sequence continues at coordinate 67,616,988 of NC_134778.1, forward strand.
TCTTTTATATCTTTATTTTTCTCCTATGTTTCTCTTTATGCTTCACTTTGTTTCTCCTATTTATATCACTCTTTCTCTCCCATCTCTCTTTATTATTGTATCTCTCTCCCTCTTCAACCTCTCTTTATTATTATATCTCTCCCTCTTCCATTTCTCTTTATTATTACATCTCTCTCCCTCTTTCATTTCTCTTTATTATTATATCTCTCTCCCTCTTCCATCTCTATTATTATATCTCTCTCCCACTTCCATCTCTCTCCCTCTTCCATCTCTCCCCCTCTCCCATCACTCTCCCTCTTCCATCTCTCTTTATTATTATATCTCTCTCCCTCTTCTATCTCTCTTTATTATTATATCTCTCTCCCTCTTCCATCACTCTCCCTCTCCCATCTCTTTCCCTCTCCCATCTCTCTCCCTCTCTCCCATCTCTCTCCCCTCTCCCATCTCTCTCCCTCTCTCTCTCTCCCTCTTTCATTTCTCTTTATTATTATATCTCTCTCCCTCTTCCATCTCTATTATTATATCTCTCTCCCACTTCCATCTCTCTCCCTCTTCCATCTCTCCCCTTCTCCCATCACTCTCCCTCTTCCATCTCTCTTTATTATTATATCTCTCTCCCTCTTCCATCTCTCTTTATTATTATATCTCTCTCCCTCTTCTATCTCTCTTTATTATTATATCTCTCTCCCTCTTCCATCACTCTCCCTCTCCCATCTCTTTCCCTCTCCCATCTCTCTCCCTCTCCCATCTCTCTCCCTCTCCCGTCTCTCTCCCTCTCCCATCTCTCTCCCTCTTCCATCTCTCTCCCTCTTCCATCTCTCTCCCTCTTCCATCTCTCTCCCTCTTCCATCTCTCTTCCTCTCCCATCTCTCTTCCTCTCTCATCTCTCTTCCTCTCCTATCTCTCTCTCTCTCTTCCATCCCTCTTTCTTCAGTCTTCCTCTCTTTCCTCATCTTTCGTCTTTCTTTAATCCTTTTGCATCTCTCTTTTATTCACTCTTTCTTCCTCTTCTCATCTCTCTATGACTTCAGTTTCTTCTTCTCTCTCTTTTATATTTTCTCTTCTCTTCCATCTGTGGTTCTCACTCTTTCACCTCTTTCTTCCTCTTTAATTTTTTTCAGATTTTTTCTCTTCCGTCTGTTATTCTCTCTCTCTCTCTCTCTCTCTCTCTCTCTCTCTCTCTCTCTCTCTCTCTCTCTCTCTCTCTCTCTCTCTCTCTCTCTCTCTCTCTCTCTCTCTCTCTCTCACTCTTTGTTTCTCTTTGTCTTTCTTCCATCTGTTTCAATTCTGTCTTCATTATCTCTCCATTTTGAATATTATGCTCTCTTTATCTCTCTTCCTTCCATAAGAACATAAGAACATAAGAATGAAGGAGACTCCAAGAGATCTTAAGGCCTACACTAGGCAGCTCCGTATCCATCACCACCTGTCATCCCCATCCATAAAGTTGTCTAATAGTTTCTTAAAACAACTGCTAGTTTCAGCGCTTACTACATGGTTACTAAGTTTATTCCATTCGTCGACCACCCTATTAGTAAACCAATTCTTGCCTATTTCCTTTTTAAATCTAAATTTGTCCAGTTTATAACCATTACTGCAAGTCCTGCCCTGTTGTTTTAATATGATGACCTTGTTCTTCCATCGCCATTATCTTCTTCCTCTCTACCTGTCACCATCACATCGCACGTGTCTTCAATGCAGTGGTGAACTTTGTTGATTTTATTCAGCTGAAGGTAAGTTCCCAGACTGGAGTGGGGTCCCCACGACGCGAGGGTCTTTTCAGGTCGGGGGCCACGGTTTAATCAAAATCACCTTCCGATAGTATGAATAAAAGTTTTAAAGTCGCCTCAAACCTGTCTTTCTCCTTAAGACACGTTTTGCTTCGTTCCTTTCTCGTATTCACTTCCTCCTCCTCCTCCTCATTCTCCTCCTCCTCCTCTCCTCCTCCTCCTCTCCTCCTCCTCTCCTCCTCCTCTCCTCCTCCTCATTCTCCTCCTTCTCTCCTCCTCCTCCTCTCCTCCTCCTCATTCTCCTCCTCCTCCTCTTCTTCCTTCTCCTCCCACTCCTCTTCCTCCCACTCCTCCTCCTCCCGCTCCTCCTCCTCCCACTCCTCCTCCTCTCACTCCTCCTCCTCCTCCTCCTCAGCTTCTCTCTCCTTTTTTCCTCTTTCCTTCCTCTTCTTTTCCTCTCCTTCTCCTTTACTCTATTCTTCTTCTTCTTTTATCTTTCACCTCTCGTTTTCCTCCTCTCTTCTATCTTCTCCTTTCTTCTACCTCCTCTCTTCTTACTTCACCCATTCTTCTCCTTATTTCCTCCCACCTCCTCTCTTCTTTCTCTTCCTCTTTCCCCTTTTCCTCTTCATATTCCTCTTCTTCCTACTCTTACTCCTCTTCTTCGTCCTCCTCCCCCTTCCTCCTCCACCTTCCTCCTCCCCCTTCCTCCTCCACCTTCCTCCTCCACCTTCCTCCTCCACCTTCCTCCTCCACCTTCCTCCTCCACCTTCCTCCTCCACACCCTTCCTCCTCCTCCTCTTCCTCCTCCTCCTCTTCCTCCTCCTCCTCCTCCTCTTCCTCCCCCTCTTCCTCCTTCTCCTCCTCCTACCTCCTCCTCCCCTTCCCCCTACTCCTTCCTCCTCTTCCTTCTCCTCTACCTCCTCCTCTCCTTCCTCCTCCTCCTTCCTTCTCTTCCTTCTCTTCCTCCTCTTCCTCCTTCCTTCTCTTCCTTCCTCCTCCTCCTCTCCATTTTCCTCTTACTCCTCATTTTCCTCCTCCCTCCTCCCCCTCTCCCTCCTCCTCCTCCTCTCCCTCCTCTTGTTCCTCCTCTTCCTCCTCCTGTTCCTCCTCTTCCTCCTTTCTTCCCCTTCCTCCTCCTGTTCCTCCTTTTCCACTCCATCTTCCTCTTCCCCCTCGTCCTTTTCCGCTTCCCTCCTTTCTCCTCCTCTTCCTCCTCCTCCTCCCCTTCCTTTTCGAAGGTCTCACCCCGCATCTCAAATTCTCCATTTGTTCTTTTGTGTTCTTTGCCTTTCTCTTCTTATTCGATTTGCTTCTTTTAGTGTCACTTCTCCTGTCGAATGACGGACCCCCTCCCTCCCCCCGTCCCTCTCTCCCTCCATCTCTCCTCTCTCTCTCTCTCTCTCTCTCTCTCTCTCTCTCTCTCTCTCTCTCTCTCTCTCTCCCTCTCCTCCTCTCTCTCTCTCTCTCTCTCTCTCTCTCTCTCTCTCTCTCTCTCTCTCTCTCTCTCTCTCTCTCTCTCTCTCTCTCTCTCTCTCTCTCTCTCTCTCTCCCCCCTCTGCCCCTCTCTCCCTCCATTTCTCTGACTTCCATCTTCTCTCTTTCCTTACTTCCTTCTCTGGTCGAATTTCTCACTCTTTCTTTGCTTCTCCTCTCTCTCTCTCTCTCTCTCTCTCTCTCTCTCTCTCTCTCTCTCTCTCTCTTTCCTCTTTCCTCTCTCTCTCTCTCTCTCTCTTCTCTCTCTCCTCCCTCTCCTCTCTCTCTCTCTCTCTCTCTCTCTCTCTCTCTCTCTCTCTCTCCTCTAACTCTCTCTCTCTCTCTCTCTCTCCTCTCTCTTCTGTTTCTCTCTCTCTCTCTCTCTCTCTCTCTCTCCTCTCTCTCTCTCTCTCTCTCTCCTCTCCCTCTCTCTCTCTCTCTCTCTCTCTCTCTCTCTCTCTCTCTCTCTCTCTCTCTCTCTCTCTCTCTCTCTCTCTCTCTCTCTCTCACTCTCTGCCTCTCTCTGCCTACCCCCCTCTCTCTGCCTCCTCTCTCTCTCTCTCTCTCTCTCTCTCTCCGCTCTCTCCTCTCTCTCCTCTCACTCCTCTCTCTCCTCTGTCTATCTCTCTCTCTCTCTCTCTCTCCCTCTCCTCTCCTCTCTCTCTCTCTCTCGCTCTCTCTCTCTCTCTCTCTCTCTCTCTCTCTCTCTCTCTCTCTCTCTCTCTCCCTCTCTCTCTCTGCCTCTCTCTTTCTCTCTGTCTCTCTCTCTCTCTCTCTCCCTCTCTCTCTCTCTGTCTCCACCGCCCCTCTCTCTCTCTCTCTCTCTCTCTCTCTCCTCTCTCTCTCTCTCTCTCTCTCTCTCTCTCTCTCCTCTCTCTCTCTCTCTCTCTCTCTGCCTCTCTCTCTCTCTCTCTCTCTCTCTCTCTCTCTCTCTCTCTCTCTCTCTCTCTCTCTCTCTCTCTCTCTCTCTCTCTCTCTCTCTGTGTTTCTTTCTGCCTCTCTCTCTCTGATTTTTTTTTTTTCTTTTCTACTTCCCGTCTCCTTTTGTCTTTGCTTTCTTCGTCTTTTCTGTGCGTTTTGTTCGTTGGCCTTCCTTGGCCGCTTCACTCTTTCTCGTCCTTTTTTTCTTCCTTCAGTTTCCATCTGGACTTCCTGACAAATGTTTACTATTTCTTCTT
>NC_134778.1:67626371-67628871 GCF_046742065.1 Oratosquilla oratoria
TCTTCGCCTTCATTTTTTCACACACTCTTTTCTTGCGTTTTTGTCTGTTTGTGTTTGTCTCAGGCTTTCCTTCTCAATCTCTCTATCTCCAACTGGATCTCTCTCTGTATATCTATCTCTATCTCTCTCCGTATCTCTCTCTCTCTCTCTCTCTCTCTCTGCATCTCTCTCTCTGCATCTCTCTCTCTGCATCTCTCTCTCTCTCTCTCTCTCTCTCTCTCTCTCTCTCTCTCTCTCTCTCTCTCTCTCTCTCTCTCTCTCTCTCTCTCTCTCTCTCTCTCTCTCTCTCTTTCTCCACCTGACAATGGCCGTGTCTTTAACAATTACGAGTTTAATGTATTTCCGCCCATCCGCTCTTATGCTGTTTTCTTGGCAAATTTGTCTTAATTTATGGTTTAATTGTAGTCACACTCATTCTCCACCGCTTCCTCACTTCATTCCCTTCCTTGCCCTACTTGTCTTGTCTTGGCTTGGGTTGGCTTGGCATTGGGAGGAAATGAATTAAATGGTCTTGGTATTTTCTGATGTCTCCTATGTTATTTCCTCCTCCTCCTCCTCCTCCTCCTCCTCCACTCCCATTATTCTACTTCTACTACTCTTTCTTCTACTCCTTCTCTTCTTACTTCTCCTCATCCTCTTTCTCTTCCTCCTCTTCCTCCTCCTTCGTTCCCCTCTTCTTCCTCTTTCTCTTCCTCTTCCTCTCCTTCATTTTCTTCTTCCTCCTCCTATTTGTCCTCTTCACAGAGGTAGTAGTCACTGTCATTGTCATAACAATCGATATAATTTTCACTATAATTATTGCTATCGTCTTCATTGCATTCATCATCATTTTCACTATCATCACTATCACTATCTACATCACTATCATCTATGTAATCATTACATTTGTCATCATCATCATCATCATCATCATCATCATCATCATCATCATCATCATCATCATCATCATCATCATCATCATCATCATCATCATCATCATCACCATCATCATCACCATAATCATTATCATAATCATCACCGTCATTATCATCGTCATTATCACCGTCATTATCATCGTCATTATCATCGTCATTATCATCGTCATTATCATCGTCATTATCATCGTCATTACCATCGTCATTATCATCATCCTTACATTCATCCTCATCCATATATTCGTTATCACCAAACATTGAAATTATTTATTCACGATTTAAGCTGATACCATCAACACAGCTCGCGGATTCTTGCTCTTCAGCGGAGTCCAACAGGGATCAGCAAAGACCACCGAACGATGATTTAGCACTGCGGTCAAGTGCAGTGCGATTGGAATCCACAGTACGAAATTAGATAAGATATTGAGTTGTCTGTTCATAAATCTTCGTGCTGTTATGGTACAGTCACATATTGGTGACCGATAGATTCTGAATATCGTTGTCATTTCGTGTGGCCAGCTACACGAAGGATAAGTTTTGTCGGAATTTTCAGAATATTTAGTTCACATGATTTAACAATTACCTATTACAAACGAAGCTTTTTTAAACATTGACAACACTACATTGTGTCTGTACACGCGTGTACATGTTAGGACATAATGTTCAGTTGACTTTTCAATAGTTTGAAGTAGCTTGTATATATTCTTGTTTATATTTCATCACCACCCCTACTGATCAGAGTTACGCAGTATTCTTTGTAAATAGAATATAAGCGGTACCTCTCCTTAATCACCACAAGGATAGAAGCGCTGGATACCGTCAACGAAATAGAAGACAAACCTTTGAACCGAACTGTACCCGAAGAATAGCCTTTTCTGAATATCACAAGGCGATTTTGTCAATACATAAATCGATTGCTTATTTCCTCGTTTATCTATTTCTATTTTGCCATTTATTATTTTAGTTTAATTTTGCCATATTTTTGTTAGCATTATTACATTTTACTTTTGTTTATTTTATTTCATTTGTTCATCTAATTTTATTTTGATTTAATCAGATTTACCTTATTTTCATATATTACAAAGAATTACAAAGGCGGAGCATGCCGACAGGAGACCTTTTGGTCCATATCTAGGTCGGATGCGAAAATAAAAAAAATAAAAAATAAATAAATAAAAACTATAACAATGAAAGTAACAAATAAAATACATAAGTAAATGCTTAGGTATAGTTGAATAATAAACAAACAGGCAAATAGTAAATAATAAAGAATTGACATATAACTAATAATAAATGAAAATCAAAACAGACAAATGATAACAAAACAAAAACAAATAATATGAAATAAATTATAATCATTACAGAATATATATGTTCTTTCCTCTTTCTCTGTCTCTCCTTTCTCTCTCCTTTCTCTCTCTCTCCTTTCTCTCTCCTTTCTCTCTCTCTCCTTTCTCCCTCCTTTCTCTCTCTCTTCTCTTCTCTCTCCTCTCGCTCTTCTCTCTCTCTCTCTCTCTCTCTCTCTCTCTCTCTCTCTCTCTCTCTCTCTCTCTCTCTCTCTCTCTCTCTCTCTCACACACACACAC
>NC_134778.1:67638871-67648871 GCF_046742065.1 Oratosquilla oratoria
ACTCGGGAGTTAATCTATAGCTCAGTCGGTAGAGCTTCGGCTTTGCATTTCGCAAGGTCCCAGTTCGAGTCCGGGGACGACTGTCGGAATTATTTGGTTGACATAAGCCGTCTTTGGCGATTCTATTCAGATATATACACATACTACAAATATATATATGTACACATATATGAATCAATAATCTGATTAATCAATTAAACCTCACCTTTGGGTTGAAAATGAATAAACAACGAGATTCATCACTAACTCTTGAGTTCATCCATACTAATGGGAAACAACACTTGTAATTAACCAAAATAAAATATCTGTAGTGGGAACCCCTGTATGTTTCTCGTGTCAACAAATCACCACATTGACCCGATTTAGCCTTGTCTAAGTTTAGTCCAAGTGTATACGTCATTAATCTTCATTGTAACTCGTACAGCGGTGCTGTCCGCCAGGCAGCCAATCAACGCGTCAGCTTCGCTAACTGCCGTGACAATGAGAATGACTGTCAGCAAATGTAGATGAATTGGAATTTCGAGTGGTTGAGGAGATTTTCAGATTTAGTTGATGATGACGATGATGATTGTGATGATGATGATGATGATGATGATGTTGATTATAATGATGATGGAACGAGTGTGCACTTATACGCGGACACGTACACACACACACACACACACACACACACACACACACACACACACACACACACACACACACACACACACACACACACACACACACACACACACACACACACACACACACACACACACACACACACACACACACACACACATAAACGCACTCAACTCTTTGCCCACCAGGGTTGGAGTGCCGGCTCGTAGGGCAGCGATGCTGATTTAAAAAATATATATATAGAATTACCGTAAGAGTGAGAATGTGATGAAGTACAGCAGAGAGCAGAGTAAAGATATAATCATAATATGATTATCATAAAAAAACATTATGGAGGAGGAAATCTTTAGACTCTGACTTTACATTGTACCAATTCTCGTCAACTGTTTTGAATTCCTTTGAGTTAAAACGACATCGGTTACCATCTTTTGCTTTTCGAATCCCCAAATGTCAGATACTGAGTAACTGAAAGACAAACAAAGAGAAATCAAACTTATACAAATGTTAAACACATTTGCTGAGACATTGTGACAAGTTGAAAAAGGTGCAAAAAGAGTCACGGGTCTCGTTCCGAGTTTATTCCTGACCGGCTTCGCTAGTGGCTTCTTCAGAGGAAGCCACTAGCGAAACTGGTCAGGAATAAACTCGGAACGAGACCCGTGACTCTTTTTCCACCTTTTTCGTTAAACACATTACTGAAATGTTCTTAAAGCCCAATGTGGAACAAATACGTGACAAAGCACTTCACATCTAAGAAGCGTTTTGCATATAAGAACGAGCCCCGTCCTAGAATAGGCAGCTAAATCGGACTTAGAATGTTTTGAAGACTGTACAAGTAACTAGATTACGAATATTCTAGTAATAGCTCAGATATAACCTTTGTGGTGAAGTTTACTACCAAAACCAAACCGAAAATGTCACAAGGTAAAAAAAGAAATTAAAGTCGCCGGAGAAGAATTATTCTGTGGGAGGTTATGTTGAGCGGAAAGATGGAGAAACTGGATAAACTACATTTTGCCAATAACATTTTAAAGATGACTGAGTCTAGATGTTCCTCAGTGAGATTATGTGGGTATTAATTTTACTGTGTATTTATTCATTTGTTTGTCATGTATTGTATTTATTGTTTATTATCTAGTACTTAGTATTTGTTATTTTTCTATCTATTTATTTTTTTGTTTTCGATTGTTCCATGCCCCGAGTTTTCAGTTGTTCCCCGGTCTTTGTTTTTTCTTTTTTTTTTTCCTTCTGTTTCTGCTTTTTCCCATTCTTCCTCATTTTCTTCTTCTACTACTACTTCTTCGTGTTCCTCTCCATTGTATTCTTCATTTTCTTCCTCTTTCTCTTCTTCTTCCTCTTCTTCCTCTTTTTCTTCTTTCTCTTCTTCTTTCTTTCTCTTCTTTTTACATTTATTCTTTTTCTTTCGTCTTCTTTATCATCTTTTTTTTTCTTTTTCTTCGTCTTATTTTTCTTCTTTTTTCTCGTCTTCTTTCCCTTCCTCTTCTTTTTACATTTATTCTTTTTCTTTTTTCTTTATCATCTTTTTTCTTTTCTTTATCTTCTTTTTTTCTCTTCCTCTTCCTCTTCTTCTTTCTCTTCCTCTTCTCTTTACATTTTTTTTTTCTTCTTTATCGTCTTTTTAATTTTTCTTCATCTTTTTCTTCCTTTTTCTCTTCCTCTTCCTCTTTCTCTTCTTTCTCTTCCTCTTCTTTCTACATTTCTTCTTGTTTTTCATCTTTTTTTCATCTTTTTTTTCTTTTTTCTCATCCTCTTCCTCTTTTTTCTCTTCCTCTTACTCTTCTTTTTTCTCATCTTCTTCCTCTTCCTCTTCATTTTACCTTTCTTTTTCTTTTTTCTTCTTTATCATCTTTTTCTTTTCTTTATCTTCCTTTTCTACTTTTTTCTCTTCCTCTTCCTCTTCTTTTCTCTTCCTCTTCTTTTTACATTTCTTCTTTTTCTTTTTTCTTCTTTATCCTCTTTTTTAATTTTTCTTCATCTTCTTTTTCTTCTTTTTTCTCTCACTCTTCCTCTTCTTCCTTCTCTTCTTCTTCCTCTTCTTTTTACCTTGCTTCTTTTGCTTTTTTCTTCTTTATCCTCTTTTTATTTTTCTTCATCTTCTTTTTCTTCTTTTTTCTCTCATTCTTCCTCTTCTTCTCTCTCTTCTTCTTTCGAGTCCTTGTACTGGATTATCAAAATTACTCGACCTAAACGTCCTGCAGCCTCCTTGCAGAGGAAACTAACTCGAGCTTATCTGTCGAGACATCGTGGATCTGATTCTTCGTGTCCACTTTGCGACCAAGATCTTTGCATCTTGTTTCGATCGAATTGATGGCAGAGTGACAACTCTCGTGAATTTTCAACTTTCGGGTTGCCAGTTGTCTTATAAGTAGATATACTCAGTTTTTCATTAGTCTATTCACTTGATCAATTTCTTTGTCTGTTCATTTATGTTTATCTATTTGTTTGTTTGTTTATCAATGTATTCATTTATTTCATTTATTTATTTATCTATTTATTTATTTTTTTATTTTTTATTTTTTTTATGCTAATCTATTATATTTCTTTTGTCACTGAATCATTTGAACGCCCATAGGCAAGCACGGACACGACTCGATGTCGCGGTTGGTGGAGTTCCCGGCTGCCACTACGGAGGTCCGGGTTCGAATCCCACCCAGGGCTGAAATAATTTCAGCATCGCTGCGCTGGAAGTCGTTACTCCAGCTCTCGTGGGCGTGGAGTTGGGTATGTGTGTGCGTGTAAGGTCACAGCATTACCCAAAGATCGGTCATATATGAGCTCTGAGCTCTCCTCTAGGAGGGAAGTAGCTGTCGATCTTGAGTCCAACACGTGATCCAAGACCATGGTGTATTTATTTTTTTGTTTTCACACATACCCACATCCATATCCTTACACCCACACTCACACCCACCCTTTCACGTCCTCACCCACACTCCACCCACAGTCATCCAGTCAAACTCACACACCCACACCCACACCCACACCCACAAGCAGAAGTTCCAAATCAGATATACAAACTCGCCCCCACACCCTCACTTGTCTTGACAATTGCATAACAAGATGGAAGTTTGCAATATTTGCCAACTATTCTAGACGTGCTTTAGCTTTCATAACAGACACGTTTATCATCACTCAAATTCATAAACATATACATTTTTGCATACTCTATCCATATATACATACAGGCAGATATACATACGTATATACGTACATATATACATACATACATACATACATAATACATACATACATACATACACATACATACCTATACATACCTATATACATGCATACATGAATACGTGCATAAATACACATACATACATATATGCATGCATACGTACATACATACATACATACATGCATACATACATACATACACATACATACACACATATATACATGCATACACACACACACATGCATACATGAATACATGAATACATACACATACATATATGCATGCATACGTACGTACATATACATACAAATATGCATGCATACGTACGTACATACATACAAATATGCATGCATACGTACGTACATACATACATACATACATATATACATATACATACATACATACATACATATATACATATACATACATACCTACATACGCATATGCATACATACATACATACATACATACATAATGAGACAACATGGGCAAGGTTGTCCACAACAATAGAAGCATTGGTAAACTAGAGTCCATTATAACAACAACAACAACAACAACCAGTCAGGAATAAAACTCGGACCTAGACACATGTCTTCATCACCTACCTCCCCCGTACATGTATAATGTATAAATACATATATTGCTAAGGTTACACGAAATGACACTTACGGACAAATGAAAACACGCGGACAATTACGACCACACGTATACTCATAAATATAAATAAAAACCTTGTGTTACAAAAGTGAACCCATCACTTACCTCGTATCATCTCGAGGGAGATCTTGAAGGGGGAGAAAATATTCGAGGAAGGACGAGGACTTGTGTATGCTTGGGAGGTCCTGGAGGGGGACCTACCTGAAGGTTGACCTCTTTTGTGACGTCATTCCATTTGTTTGCTTCTTGTGTCTGTCTTCAGGCGAGGTTATGAAGATGAGTGGATGTTGAGGATTGTAACGGAGTTAAATCGCTCGTGAGAATAGTTAACGTTGTCACTGGTTCGCTTTAAGCACCGCAGCTTGCTCCTGTAAAGTGATCTGTTGGAATAGCGGACCTGTGTGCTTTTGGTACATGCGAACTATTTATTTTGTTATATATCGTATATTTTGATCATATCTAATTTAATTTAATTTCATATTATCTTATTTTATTTTATTCTATTTTATCTTATTTTGTTTTTTTTTAATCTATTTTATCTTGTTTTATCTTACTTTTGTTTTTAATTTTATCTTTTGTTATTAATATCATTATTATTTTCATTTATTCATTTCACCCTCCGATGGGGACTTTGGTCGTAGTTGTCAAGATTTCTAGTTGTGACACACACACATACACACACACACACACACACACACACACACACACACACACACACACACACACACACACACACACACACACACACACACACACACACACACACACACACACACACACACAAGTGTATATAAATACATATACATATATATATATATATATATATACATATATATATATTCTAGTTGCCACCAAGCTATCCTATGTTATTAAAGAAAACTACTAAAAATTTGAAGAAAAAAAATACATTAAGCTTTTGGAAATGGAATATTCTTATATATCTCTTCCAACAACCAAGAATCAAATTTATTTTGCCAAGAGAGAAAAACGCCCTTAACCCAAAGGTCAATTACGTTCATTTTCTTAAACGTTTCATAAACGTCCCATAACACGTCTGAAGCAATAATTGTATAAACGTTGATTACCATGTAATATACGCAGGCAACCTGTTAATAAACACAAAGCAGGTGAGATCTCCCGCTCGACAGTATCTCACGGTAAGAATAACCTTGATATGAGGACACTTTGAAGTCTTAAGTGATCTTTGATGTTGAACTAAACGGAGAATGCTTTCCTTAGTCTTAATATGCTGAATATAGGCAACGCGCCAAGGATGGGCGGACCGAGCCTCGCTTGTAGAAGACGATGATCGTAGACTAGATTGTAATCACTTAGGACTGTCCTTGATGTAATACAGTGCGTGATGTGTATTGTCTTGTAAACCATGTGAATTATGAGAACGAAACAAATAAGAGGATTTTTTTCCTCTTGTTCTTATTAGCCAGTGATTTATATTCTTGTGAGTGGTTGATTGTGACTGTACAGTATATGTAAATGTGCGTTTGTGGTTGTACATTGTATGTGGTCGTGTGTGTGTGTATATGTTTTGTGTGTGTGTGTATGTGCTTTGTGTGTGTGTGTGTATGTGCTTTATGTGTGTGTGTGTATGTGCTTTGTGTGTGTGTGTGTGTGTGTGTGTGTGTGTGTGTGTGTGTGTGTGTGTGTGTGTGTGTGTGTGTGTGTGTGTGTGTGTGTATGCGTATGTGTGTTTCAGTATGTATGTATGTGTGTTTGTGTGAGTGTGTATGTGTATGTGCACTGTATATGTGTGTTTTTGTTTGTGTGCGTGCGTGTATACGTGTTTTGTGTGTTTGCATGTGTGTGTGTTTTGTGTGTGAGCGTGTATATACGTGTGTGTGTTTTGTGTTTGTGTGCGTACGTGTGTGTACAGTATGTATGATAGATAGAGAGACGAAGGCAAAGAGTGACAGATAGATACAGACAGTGACAAACTGACTGGGATTTGAAACATTTCCTTGACACAGAGAAGGACGATGAAGAGAAAGAAGAGGAGAAGAAGGTGGAGGAGGGAGGTGGAAGAGAACGGGGAGAAGGAGGAGGAGGAGGAGGAGAGGGGGGAGGACGAGGAGGAGAAGGGGGAGGACGGGGAGGAGGAGGAGGCGGAGGAGGAGTAGGAGGAGGAGGGGGAGGAGGAGTGAAAGACGAAATTTTTTTTCCGCGTCGGTCATTCCGTGCCTCTGTTTCCGCGGTTTGGCATTTGTCAATGTTCAGACATGCATACCAAAGCGGGGAATGCACGTACCGGCAGTAACAGGAGGTACTCCATACATATTAGCGTAGTTAACGACGACATGCAGACATGCCTGCCAGCGATTGTGCATACATGAATAAATGCATATGTATTGTACATAATGCAAGTGTACATGTGTATGCACACATGCAGTATATACATACATATATACAAATGTATGTACATATATACATATGCACAAATGTATATGTATACATATGCACAAATGTATATACATATATACATACAAATATTATACAATATATATATTTTCATATATGCACACGAACATACATAAAACATATAGAATGTTTACATAATCCTTACATGTGTATATACAAACATATGCACATATATCGGTACATGCATACGCACATACAGACGTGTGTGTGTGTGTGTGTGTGTGTGTGTGTGTGTGTGTGTGTGTGTGTGTGTGTGTGTGTGTGTGTGTGTGTACGTCCGTGTCCACGCATATAAATATACTGAGAAGCATTTACAAGCGAATGTGGACATGACTGTTTCCCTCTGTTACGGTGTTCAGATAAAACCTGCATCCACTCGATCTTGTGAAGAATGTAAAGACGCCAATAAAACAAACCAGGTAATCAATAAAAAGAAAAAAATAGGAAGGTGGAGGTGGAGGGGTAAGGGGGGAGGGGGTAAGGGGGAAGGGGGAGGGGGAAGGTGGGAGGGGGGAAGGTAGGGGGATACCGAATGTCCATTGCCATGGTAACCAGATTCAGTTACCTGAGTATCTGTTGCTTTTCCACAAAGTAACCGTATTAAGGTTAGTGATAATCTTTATATTGAGAAGGTAACCCACGTTTTCGAAAGTAATGATATGACGCCATACAAGGTGGAGGGGGTGGGAGGTGAGAAGAGGAGGCTTTTTCTTAGATTGAGAGGCTAAGTTGAGACTGTAGGCTAAGCCTCACAAACATCTCAGACAGAAAGACGGACAGACAAAGAGAGACAGACCCTTCTCTCTCCCACTCCCACTCACCCTCTCCCACTCTCCCTCTCCCTCTCCCTCTCCCTCTCCCTCTCCCTCTCCCTCTCTCTCTCTCTCTCTCTCTCTCTCTCTCTCTCTCTCTCTCTCTCTATCTATCTATCTATCTATCTATCTATCTATCTATCTATCTATATATCTATCTCTCCCTCTCCCTCTCTCTCTCCCTCCCTCCCTCTCTCCCTCTCTCTCTCTCTCTCTCTCTCTCTCTCTCTCTCTCTCTCTCTCTCTCTCTCTCTCTCTCTCTCTCTCTCTCTCTCTCTCTCTCTCTCTCTCTCCCCTCTCTCTCTCTCTCTCTCTCTCTCTCTCTCTCTCTCTCTCTCTCTCTCTCTCTCTCTCTCTCTCTCTCTCTCTCTCTCTCTCTCTCTCTCTCTCTCTCTCTCTCTCTCTCTCTCTCTCTCGCTCTCTCGCTCTCTCTCTTTACTAAGCCATACGTCTTTGTGTGATAGTGTTTTATCTTGTTTTATAATGAGCATAACCCGAATACTGTAATTAGTGATGGTGGTCCTTAGTTTACGAATGAATCCTTTATTGTTATGGATGTGTAGGGACGTATTCGCTGTTTAGTGAATGGACGTAACTTAATTCAACTTAATTCAGTTTTGCTAGTAAACACGTTTTAACTCAACACTCGTAAATACCCAAATACACACGTGCATACATACGTGAACATGCATTTACACACACACACACACACGCATATGCACAAGCACACATACACACGTTCGCACATATGCACACACACACACACACACACACACACACACACACACACACACACACACACACACACACACACACACACACACACACACACACACACACACACACGCACTCACAAACACACACACACAGTAACACATCTAACAATTACATACCTAACATCTAACGCTAACACATCTAACACCCTACAACACTCAGTTTATCACATAGCACATGTTAACACTAGCTTAGGGGAGGGAGGATGTTTAGAAAAATATTTCATTAGAGAGGTACAAAAAACAATATGGCGGAGAATATGACAAATAACCAAGTCATTGAACAATAACGGCAATAATTGGTACAAGGTGAGAGGGTTATATCAGTAATTTACTGATATGAGCATTAGCTGGCTGAGTGGGTTAGAGCGTCGTTACTTGTGGCAAAGATCGAGAGGATGACGGTTCGAATCCTGCCACCGGCGAAGTTGAACCAAGGGCACGGTTCATTAAATTCCACGCTACAAGGCCCTCTGTGAGAGGCACCGTCCTAGCCTTCCAATGGGAGGAGTTTGTGACGTTAAACCATATCATCATATTGTGATGCTGATAGTGATGGAGATGATGATGATGATGATGATGATGATGATGATGATGATGATGATGATGATGATGATGATGATGGAGATGATGATGATGATGATGATGATGATGGAGATGATGATGATGATGATGATGATGATGATGATGATGATGATGATGATGATGATGATGATGATGATGATGGAGATGATGATGATGATGGAGATGATGATGATGATGATGATGATGATGATGATGATGATGATGATGATGATGATGATGATGATGATGGAGATGATGATGATGATGATCGAGATGATGATGATGATGATGATGATGATGATGATGATGATGATGATGATGATGATGATGATGATGATGATGATGATGATGATGATGATGATGGAGATGATGGAGATGATGATGGAGATGATGATGGAGATGATGATGATGATGATGATGGAGATGATGATGATGATGATGATGATGATGATGATGATGATGATGATGATGATGATGATGATGATGATGATGATGATGATAACCATGATGGAGATGGTGATGATGATGATAACCATGACGGAGATGGTGATGATGAAGATGATGATGGAGATGGTGATGATGGTGATGATGATGATTAAATTGGAGGCTCGGCATACTAAACGTGTGTGATGACAGTTGATCAATCCAAGTAATTATGTTTCGGGAAAATTGTGTTTACGTTTGGGAGCTTAATTATGCAAAATATGATAGTTTTGTATTCAGTCCCCGGACTGTAATGATAACAGAGGCACCCGGACAAGCAAGTTGATGACGTCCGGGAAGTCCGGAATACATGTTTTGTCATTGCTTAGACATATATATATATATATATATATATATATATATATATATATATATATATTATACACATATATATATATATATATTACACATATATATACATATATACACACATATATATACACATATACATATAT
>NC_134778.1:67651371-67653871 GCF_046742065.1 Oratosquilla oratoria
ATATCTATTTAGTACCTCATAACCTCATACACGTAAACACTACGGTGCGACCTAGTACATATTCTACTTTCGCATAACCTCATGAATAAGTAAATCGTACGTCACCACATGGCTATGAGCACCACAGCGCGACGTAATGTATATACTGTATGCTATTTTCGCATAACCTCATAGGCCTAGATATATATCTCCACGGGCCTCATATCTATGTAACCCCACCTCATATTCTCATATTCGGTACATATATGCTATATTCACATAAGCTCATAAGCCTCCACGCGCCTCATACTTATGTGACGCCACCTCATAATCTCATAGATGATATATACTATATCCACATAATCTCATAGATATTACGACAGGTATGTAATGTGCTCCCCGGCCTCATAGGTACTGTATGTGGCACCACTGCTGCATAGATATGTGGCGCCATGACATACCTCATAGATATGCGTACTGACACATCATTGTGGTCGAGAGATCTTAATCTGGACAATAATCGTCAATGCCGTACTCAGCACCGACGAGCAGGAGGAGAAGGAGGAGAAGCAGGAGAAAGAGGAGGAGGAGGAAGAGGAGAAGGAGGAGGGGAGCAGGAGGAGGGGGAGTAGGAGAATGAGAGGAGCGAAGAGAAAAGGAAGAAGGAGGAAGAAGGGGAAGAGATGAGAGGATAGGAAGTGTGAAGAATGAAGATGAGAATGAGGTGTGGAGGAGGAGGAAGAGGGGGAGCAGGAGGAGGAGGAGGAGGAGGAGGAAGAGAAGAGATATTGGGTGAGGAAAAATAGAGAATGAGGAGCAAGAAGGTGGAGGAAGAGGGTGAGGTTAAAAACGAAGAAACGGAGGAGGGCAAAGAGGAGGAGGAGGAGGAAGAGGCAGACAAAAGATGATAGCAGAGGAAGAGAAAAAGAGGAGAGATGGATGTGGAGATGAGAAGAATGAAGAGGAAGGGATGATGAGAGAGGAAGAGTAAAAAAGAACGAAGAGGAGGAGGGAAGGAGAGAGAAGGTGAACAAATGAGGAGGAAGGGAAGGTGGGTGGAGGATGGGAAAGGGGAAGAGGAGAAGGAGGAAGAGGAGGAAGGAAGAGTGGGCCACGCTGTGTGGGTGGCACTGGAGGAAGAGGAGAGAGGAGGACGAGGAAGAGGAGGAGGAGGAAGATGGGAGAAGATAAAATTAGTGTTATTATTTGAAGAGCAGCAGATTAAGATAAACATGTAATTTCCTATAATTGGAGAACAACAAAATAACTGTTCAGCAACGTCAATGAAGAACTACATCTCCGTCAAGTTCAGATGAACAGATGTTGGTTGTGGCTGTGAACAGAACAACACTGACAACATTTACGATGATGGCAGGCGTCCCCAGGAGACGGAATGTTGGAAAAAACTGACAACATAGATGACGTCACAGGCGAGATGATTATATGATGATTAAGTGGAAACGACTATGATTAGATCGACGATGATGGAAATGATGACGATGATGATGATGGGGATGATGATGATGATGATGATGATGATGATGATGATGATGATGATGATGATGATGATCATCATCATCATCATCATCATCATCATCATCATCATCATCATCATCATCATCATCATCATCATCATCATCATCATCATCATCATCATCATCATCATCATCATCATCATCATCATCATCATCATCATCATCATCATCATCATCATCATCATCATCAATGTCACCATTTTCTATCATTCTCGTCGTCTCTCTTTGTCCGACTCTTGACATCTTTGTCCGACTCTTGACTCTTCTTTGTCCGACTCTTGACTTCTTTGTCCGACTCTTGACTTCTTTGTCCGACTCTTGACTTCTTTGTCCGACTCTTGACTTTTTTTTTTCCGACCCATTGTGTGGGCTGTTAGGTGCTCTTATTTTGTTGATGATTAAATCCCTTCCCCCCCACCCCAGACAGGGGGTGGTGGGGGAGGGGGAGTGTCACAAATAAATGAATAAAATCGCCTGACGGCAACAAAATTTAAACTCCTGATGATCGTCACTCGAACGAAAAATAAAATTCGCAATTCACTGCCACATTTTTTTCTAGTTTGTGTGAACTTATAACTTAGATTGTTTTTCTTATTTTGAGCTACTTAGATGAATTATGATTTATGTTGCAAAGAATAGAATTTATCGACACTTATCTGTTCTCATCTGGATGTCGCCAGATGATTTTATTACTGTGAGGGAGAGTGGAAAATGAATCCATTTTGAAGATCACAACAAATAAAAAATAAAAAATAAATAATAATAATAATAATTACAGATGTAAATAAGTTTGGCGTCCGCACCAACCATAAGTAACTCGGTAAATAAACAAATAAATAAATAATTCAATAAGTAAATAAATAAATAAATAAGTAGATAAATTAATATATACATAAGTAAATAAGCACGTTAATAAGTTATTTGTGATTGATTCTGTTTAACGTTATGAAACTCCCCATATTAGGAGGCTGGTATGGTGCCCCTTA
>NC_134778.1:67658871-67661371 GCF_046742065.1 Oratosquilla oratoria
TAGGACACCAAATTAGGTCAGGGGAGGACGCCGATATACTACAAGAAGATTTTAACAAATCGTTGACATGATCGGTGAAATGTTAAATGAAATTCAATATCTCAAAGACCAATGTATTAAACGTATGTTTACACGACCCAGAAATCAGATTCGTCTTAGATAACACCTTTTTAGAGAAAACTAAATGCGAGACTTGGGAGCGTTAATGAGTCCTGACCTTGTATCCAGGAAACAGTGCATTAACGCCAGGAATAGAGTTAACAGAGCATTAGGATTCACTGCTAAGACCATTACGAATAAAAATGCAGAGGTAGCTATTCAAATTTATCTGGCGTTAGTTAGACCCATCCTTGACTATACGGTACAATTTTGGTCTCTGTCCTATAGAATGGATATCAGTTCACTAGAATTGGTACAGAGGAAAATGACCAAAACGATACATGGGCTCAGAAATTTACCTTACGAGGACAGATTTAGGCACCTTCACTTACCCTCTGGAAAGACGTAGAGTGCGGAGTGATCTAATTTAGGTGTTCAGATTGGTCAGGGGCTTTAACAAGGGTGATGCAGACAAGGTCATTATATTAAGGAAACGGGCAGGACTCGCAGTAATTATTCTAAGTTGGACAAATTTAAATTTAAGAAGAAAATAGACAAGAACTGGTTTGCCAATAGAATGGTTAATAAATGGAATAGACTTGGTGTCCGTGTAGTGAGCGCTGTAACTATCGATTAATTATTCGAGAGAAGGTTAGATGACAACTATATGGATAAGGATGATGTATGGCATTGGACATCGAACTGCCTAATGTATGCCTTATGGTCTCTTGCAGTCTCATTCTTATGTTTGTGTATACATATATATATATATATATATATATATATATATATATATATATATAAGTGTGTGTATGTGTATGCATATACGTGTGCATATACATATTGTGTAGGAAAATATTCGTCACGTTCTCTCCGCCCAACAAGTCTCTCTCTCTCCCTCTCTCTCTCTCTCTCTCTCTCTCTCTCTCTCTCTCTCTCTCTCTCTCTCTCTCTCTCTCTCTCTCTCTCTCTCCCTCTCCCTCTCCCTCTCTCTCTCTCTCTCTCTCTCTCTCTCTCTCTCTCTCTCTCTCTCTCTCTCTCTCTCTCTCTCTCTCTCTCTCTCTCTCTCTCTCTCCCTCTCCTTCTCCCCTCCTCCCTCCCTACCCCACCCCAACTCTTTGGTGAATACTCCGATTTGTTGTCCATTGATGGGCAATTTCCTTCAGTATTGTCCACATCCGTGAGCTTTTCATAACCGTATCGAGTGCGTTTGTTTTCCACCCCTTTCTTGATTATTTGCAATTGCCTTTGCCTCTGTTTCCCAGTCCAGCACACTGCATGACTCGTTCAGCAGTCTTTAGATGTGTGTATATGCATATGTATATATGTGTATGTATATGTGTACGTATATGTATTTGTATATGTGTATGTACATGTGTATGTATATGTATATGTATGTATATGTGTATGTGTATGTACAGTATATGCATATGTATATGTATATGTATATGTATATATATATATATGTATATGTATATGTGTGGTGTATGTTTAGAGTGTAGTTAGAGAAAGACTATTCGGAGATTGACAAATAGGTCTTATCTGATTCACCAATGCTACCCATAAAGTTTTACTTTATGTAAATCATTAGAAAATAATATAATACTTTTTCTCCACCTCTTTCCACATGTGCTCTGGTGACGTAATGAGTTGCGTGCCGGTTTCGCTTTTGCTTAGTTCTGGGTTCGAGTCCCGTATTTTTCTCCAATTCCCAGCACTGACTATTAGTTACCTGTCCTAACCGTCTAAGTACACAGGGGAAAGGTGACTGCTTCGGCCGCAGTTACATGACTCCATTTTCTATTTTCTTTATTGTATTTGAATTTCGTTACGTTTTCCTTTCTTTTTACTAATTAAACGAAACTCGGTAATTTTCATTTTTCAAAGGTATCTGTTCCACAGTATTATTGTCCAAGTATTCTTCCTTGCAAACACGAAACAATTTGGGAATGAGACTTATCAGAACACAAGTCTTCACTCGCTCAAAATACTCTGAAAATGAGCTCTCTGTGGGTTTCCTGTAAACTGAATATTTTACTCTCTCACTATTTCATTTTTCATTTTTTTTTCTTCTTCCATGCACCATTGTGTTAAAGGAAGGGTGGCATGAATTTCTCTTTTCCTTCAAATATAAACTTGAGTTTCCTGTAAATTGAGAATATTACTCTTTCATCCTTTTGTGCACCACTGTACAAAGAAATGGTGATGTAATTTTTCCTCCACTCCAATTGTAAACTTAGATTATTTACCTTTACTGAGCATTCTTAATTAACCATCACTTATTTCCTTCCAGTATTTCTACTCGTACAATAACATCATCAACATATCTTAACTAGGAAGTAGTTTTAGTATTACGTTGGCAATATCCAGCGCTTCTATCCTTGAGGACAATATCGCACCG
>NC_134778.1:67673871-67683871 GCF_046742065.1 Oratosquilla oratoria
TGTGTGTGTGTGTGTGTGTGTGTGTGTGTGTAACATTGTTCATTGTATCTCTGTCTCTTGCCTCTTCTATGTTACCTCCTAACGTCATTATCCACTGCTTTACCTATCTCATTCTACGTCTTTTTTATCTCCTGTGTCCTCTCATCTGCCTCCTACTACCCAGATCTTTATCCCCTCTCCTGCCTCCTCACACCACACAGTCTCCAGGTCCCAGTCTCCTACCTCTTACCTCCTAGTTCTTGATCCCTGCCTCTTTTCCTACTTACAAACTCCATCTTTCATTCCATTACCTCCTACCTCTGCCACATCCTGTCTCTTGCCTTCCTCCTAATTTTTGCCTATTGCCTCTTGGTTACCTCTTACCTTCCTAATTACTCTTACCTCCTACCTCCTTTTTCCATATGCCTGGCCAGGGAGGACAAACAAGCACAGGCTTGCAAACACATGGAAGCAGAGAAGAGTAATGAAGACAAACTTGAATCGTCTAGGAGTATTAGATGTATATATTTGTACGTTTTTATGTACTTATGTATATATGTGTATGTATGCATGTAATGTGCGTATGTATATATGTGTATGTATGCATGTAATGTATGTATGTATATATGTGTATGTATGCATGGAATGTATGTATGTATATATGTACCTATCTGTTTACATATATATATATATATATATATATATATATATATATATATATATATATGTACTCTATGTATGTACTTGTATGTATGTATATATGTAAGCATGTATATATGTAAACATGTATATATGTATGTGAATATGTGTGTGTACAGTTCTCTTCAAATGTATGCGGCCCCTACACCTTGCGGCCGCATAGTTATAACGAAAATAGGATGTTAATTTCTGAGAGGAAATAATATAGATAAAAAATATCTGGTAATCCCCTGCCGTTGCGGTGGGCCGGCAGAGCGGAACGCGAGGGAAAACCCAGCCAGTCGCTCTCACACTATCGTTAGGAAGATGCACAGGTAACCCATCTCTTCGGGACCTTACCTATTATCACACTGGATTTCTTCATTTCCCTAGGGGCTGTATCGTTACCATGGCAACTGGAAAGGAATTAGCTCGAGAACTATTTACCCAAATCATTGGACTAAAGAAGGAAAGCTATGGAACTAAAGAAATCGATGAAATGTTGAGGGTGGTCAAATCTTCAGGTATTTTGCTGTTGTTTATGGATTTGACGTTATATGATATTCAAATTCTCTCTCTCTCTCTCTCTCTCTCTCTCTCTCTCTCTCTCTCTCTCTCTCTCTCTCTCTCTCTCTCTCTCTCTCTCTCTAAAACTTCTTCAGGTATTTTACTGTTTACTTTAAAGTACGTTATATGATGCTCAAAGCTCTCTCTCTCTCTCTCTCCCTCTCTCTCTCTCTCTCTCTCTCTCTCTCTCTCTCTCTCTCTCTCTCTCTCTCTCTCTCTCTCTCTCTCTCTCTCTCTCTCTCTCTCTCTCTCTCTCTCATCGTCGGAAGAAAACTGAACATCAATGATATCTTGTGAATTCTCGCTACGCCTTAATTTATTTCTCTTAAGCGCCTCGCCTTCTCAATCCTTCCTTTTCAATTAGTCTCAAGATTTCTATTTGGAAGCGCATAATCTCAGTTTCCATTTTCTGTGTCTAAAAGTCCTTAACCCTCCGCCCGTTTTCTTTACGAAAGTGTTAGTCCCTCCTCCGTTTTCTTTACAAAATGTAAACACCCCATTTTCTTTTCAAAATCATTATTCTCTTGTTTTCTTTCCATAATCGTAAAATCTCCCGTTTTCCTTTCTTCCATTTTTCCGTTTTCTTTTCTTACGTTTTCTCCCCCAAATCATACATTCTCCTTCCATTTTCTTTACCTTCATTTTCTTTCCTTCCAATTTCTTTCCAATATCATCATCCCACATCCCGTTTTCTTCCCGAACTCCTTATCACTCATTCCATTTTCTTCCCGAAATCATTACCCCTTCCTACAATATTCTTTTGGAAATCGTTAGTTCTCCTTCTGGACGACCTTCCGTTTTCTAAACGAGAGCGTCTCAAGATTCTCTTTGTTTTCTTTGAGATTAGCCTCTCGAGAGGTCCACCGTTTTCTGTGCAGATGATAAACTCCTCCGTTTTCTGAGCAGATTACCTTCTGTGTGTAATTACATATTCGCTGCTTCCTTGCTTTACTCTCTCGGCGATTCAAATTTGACGAAGTCTTACCCCCTACGGACCCGAGTAACGCAGCACTATTTTATTTATTTATTTATTTATCTATTTCATTATTTTTTCTATTTATTATTTATCATTATCATTTATCATTTATTCATTTATCTATTTATTTATCTATCTTTATTATTTATTATTTATCATTCATTATTTATCATTTATTATTTATTATTTATTTATTTATTTATCTATTTATTTATAATCTACTCTCCCTCTCTGACTCCCAGGTTTCGTTGCTTCCCTGCTTTATCTTCCCGGCGATTCACGTTCTAACCGCTACGGACCCAGGTCACGCAGCTCTCTTTCATGGTTGGAGAACAACCTCCTCTCTTTTAACTCCTCTCTAACTCTCAGGTTTGGTACTTCAATATGAAATCCTCACCCTTGGAGGAAGTTCCCATTGAAAATAGCAAAATCAATTGACACAATATACTGATACAATATATTTACACAATATATTGGCACAATATATTGACACGATATACTGGCACAATATATTGACGGAATGTATTGACACAATATACTGATGAAATATATTGACACAATATATTGATATAGTATATCGACACAATATACTGATACAATGTATTGTCATGATATATGACATTATTTATTGATACATGATATCGACACAAAAGATTGACACAATATACTAATACAATATATTCAATATATTGTCATAATATATGACATTATATGTTGATACATAACATCGACACAAAAGATTGACGCAATATATTGATACAATATTATTGTTCCTCCCGCATGACTTCGTCAATGTTCTCTTTTCATTGTCAATATCGAATTCGTAATAAAGGTATTTTCTTCAATATTTTTCGTTCATGAAAGGAATCGCTCAAGGTTCACCTCGACGGTTTGAGGTCGACCTCTGGAGGTGAATAAAATCGTCTGACGACAGCGCTGTGGTTCGAGGGCCACTTCGTTGCAAGACCCTCAATCCTTGAAGGGTCTAGTTACCCTTGAAGGGGTCTAGTCACCCTTGAAGGGGTCTAGTCACCCTTGAAGGGGTCTAGTCACCCTTGAAGGGGTCTAGTCACCCTTGAAGGGGTCTAGTCACCCTTGAAGGGGCCTAGTCACCCTTGAAGGGGGGTCTAATCACCCTTGAAGGGGTCTAGTCACCCTTGAAAGGGTCTAGTCACCCTTGAAGGGGTCTAGTCACCCTTGAAGGGGCCTAGTCACCCTTGAAGGGGGGTCTAGTCACCCTTGAAGGGGTCTAGTCACCCTTGAAAGGGTCTAGTCACCCTTGAAGGGGTTTAGTCACCCTTGAAGAGTGGTCTAGTCACCCTTGAAGGGGGTCTAGTCACCCTTGGGGAGGTTCTTCAATAAAAACAGTTCACCTTTGATGGGGCTAACGGTGGTATTCTAAAAATAATAATAATGATAATAATAATAATTAATCCATGTATAAATCTTATATAACTCCTTAGAAGTGAAAGATTTATATAAGGAATTTTTTTTTTAAAGGTACCACCGTAAGAAAAAAAATCCCTGTATAAATCTTATATAAATCCTTGGAAGGGAAAGATTTATATAAGGAAAGATTTCTTTTAAGAATACCACCGTAAGAATCTTACGGTGGTATTCTTGAAAAAAACTTTCCTTTTAAAAATCTTTCCCTTCAAAGGATTTATGTAAGATTTATATAAGGAAAGAATTTTTTAAGAATACCATCATAAGGATAATCTTGAAGATGTTTAAAATCGGTTAGTCGTAGAAAGTTCCGTAATTTTCTTTTCTTATCTACTTGTGAATGTATCTTGTTTTGTATACATATTCTATATTTGATCTATTTATTAAGGAAACAAGTAAAAATTACTTAGTTAATGTATGCTTATTTCTGTTCTCTTTCTGTTTTCTTTATTTATTCATTTATTGTTTCTGTTTTGTTTATTTCAGTTTTATTTTATTTATTCATTTAATTATTCTGTTTATGCATTTTTTTTCAATTTTCTGTTTCAAATATTTACTTATTTTTCTTTTTCTATTAATTTATTTTTCTATTTTAGTTATTCCTTTCTATTTTTTGTAATTATTCTATTTTTCATTAATTATTCTACTTATCTATTTATATTCGTTAAGTGTGAACAACTTTAGAATACCTTAGAACCCCAAAGTATCTAGACCCTATTGATGGATTTCACAGTCAAAAACATTTTCGTTCGAGCGTTTACCAACGTGGGGTCCGCCCGCCCGCCAGGAAGGTTGGCAATTCTGACGAGCGAAGAGGTGGCCGCCCTGTGTTTTCGTAGTTGAACAAACGGACCTCATCGACTGTGAAAACGGCCGAATACGTTATCATTTCCACAGCCTTACCTTCCTATTGTCTGCTCACGTTTCCTCCTATTTAGAGAACAAATCACCCAAAGCTTCTGGGGCCTTTGTATATGAGAGAAAATCCACCCTTTCCCTAAATTTTTCCTTCCTTTTTTTTTCATATGTGTTTCCTTTGTCTTGTGGGCTTTATGTATAGAAGAAAATCCATCCCCACCCCTTCACCGACTCGTCCAATTTTTCTTTTTCTTTCTTTCTTTCTTTCTTTCTTTTTTCTTTCTTTTTTTCTTTTGTCTTGTGGGCATGGACCCTACTACTTCTAGCCCCTGCCTCATATTAACTAACTTCATGTTATTATTGCTACCGTTATTATCATTATCATTATTGTTACTACCATTGTTATTATCATTACAAACTCTGATGATTATCTGTAACCTTATCATGTCTTTAGTCCAGCGTTGACCAGAATAACGATTATAAGGTTCGAGATTATATTGACTAGTTGAATAATATTATGACTAAAATAATTTGTCTGCTATTTTTCCATTAAAAACAAAAAAAAAAAAAAAAACGTTATCGTTTTGCTGCATCACTCTGGTCCGTAGAGGTGTCACTAAAACCTTCCCCCTTTCCCTAAAGTATCAAATGCATAGAACTTGTGTAGCCGAATAGAATCGTATGACGACAACCAGTGTGAAATTGTTCATCGTTAAGTGCTGTTTCACAACTTCAAAAAGATCGTTTATTCCTCACCAGAATAACATGAGTAAAGTCTGTCAAAGCACTCGTGACCATTAAACAGTGACAATCACCGCTCCCTTAACTATCACCACCACCACTGGTACCATCATAACTATGACTACCACTTCCACCACCACTACCACCATAGCTACCATACCATTATTACCATACCACCACAAACCCACCTCCACCACAAACCCACCTCCACCACCATCACCACCATTACCATCATCCCCACCTCCACCATTCCCTCCACCTCCACCACTAACACCTCCTCCACCAACACCATCTCTACCTCCACCGCTACCATCTCCACCACCGCCATCACCACCACTACTACCATCTCCACCTTTACCACTACCTTCACCACCACTACCACCTCCACCACCACTACCACCTCCACCTTCACCTACACCACCACCACTACCATCTCCACCACCACCATCATCATCACACCCACCACCTCCACCATCCTCCCCCATCCTCCCCCATCCCCACCCTTTGACCCCACGTACATGCCTTGAGGAAAGAACACACCGCCTCTTCCTTCTCCTCCTCCTCTTCCTCCTCCTCTTCCTCCTCCTCCTCCTCCTCCATGGCTCTCCGTTGCGATCTTGATCAAACAATGATTTCAGCAATTAATCAGAGGACAACAAAAGGCGGCGACGCTTGGGTCAAAATGGCACAACAAGACGCAGCAAATTCGACCTTAACGCCCTCAACCTGATGGGAACATTTTCGTTTTTTTGTTTTGGATGAATCCAGCCGATTTCATTCAGGTTAACAATGACCCCACGAGCTTAAAGGCCTATCACTGCCTCTGGGAAAGCCTTTAGCGTGATGTTATACTTCATAGTGATTAGAAAATTTCGAATACTAGAGGACCATCTTAATATTGGAGAGTTCTCAATTCTAGAGAACCCCAGTAGGAGGTAAGTGGGTCTTGTATCTTCCTAGTCGTGGGTTCGAGTCCCGCACTACTATTCCTTCTAGGCAGTAGCTCTTACTTACCCTGAGAGTCCAAACATTTAGGGCAAAGGTGACTGTTTAGGCCATAGCTACGCATCATATAACGTATCCTCTTCACCAGTAGACCCCGTTTAGGGTATTGACTGCACCCCTACGGCCCAGGGTCACTCGTCATTCTTTTATGATTGGGGGTTGCTCTCTACTCTCGTTGACCAATTCTTACAAAGGATTACAAAGGAGGAGCATGCTGACAGACCTTTTGGTCCATAACTAGGTCGGATGCGGAATTTTTTTTTATAATAATAATAGATAAATAAAAGAAAAAAAAATTATAATATAAATAGTAATTAATAAAATAAGTAAATGCATAGGTATAGTTAATAAACAAACAGCTAAATAGTAAATAATAATAAATTGACAGATAACTAATAATAAATGAAAATCAAGCAAATAATAATAAACAAATAATAACAAATAAACAAATAATATAAGATAATAAAACCTCTTCGGCGGATAGAAGCGCTGGTTATCTCCGACGTAGCGCTAAACACACTAATAAGAAAAACCTGTTGAATGATTTGATATATTTCTCAAAGGTTATTTTGGGTATTGTCAAGATATTCTATTCTCTCTGGTAAAGACCTTTGTTCATAAAATGTTCGAAAGACTTTTTTCCGAGTCTTCACTCCGTCCTTAGTCCCACGTAACGTTAAACACACTAAAAAGAAGAACCTGTTGAATGATTTGATATACTTTACAAAGGTTATTTTGGGTAGTGTCAAGGTATTCTATTCTCTCTAGTAACGGCCTTTGTTCATAGAATGTTCGAAAGACTTTTTCAGAGTCTTCTCTCCGTCCTTAGTCTTCACGAGACTTTGTCCATGAAACTGGAAGCTTTAGTCTCTTCATTAACTCGTGTTGGCCTTAATGATAAAACAGTTTAATGCCGATTTTTGTCGAGATAATGATAATGTGTACTTTCATTATCGCTATCATGCTGGCGGTGCAGTTCGCGAGAGCCGTTTGGTATAATTTTTTTTTTTTTCAATTTCAAATTAACGGTTTTAACGAACTTTCGTCTCCGTCGTCTCTTCTGCTGGAAGGGACGAATTTTTGTAATCGTCTTCGTCGTTATTACGTGTTCTTGTCAAAAGCAGTTATCAGATAAAGAAAAAATTAACATTGTTGTTACATGGAACTACATGGACAAACGAACAGCAACAGACCTACTGGTCCATGCATGGCTGTACTTAACCTATTATTATTATCATCATCGTCATCATCACTAATGCTACTACTATCATTATTTACAGATTGGTTACAAAATAAGATGAGAGAATCGTATGAGAGGTACAAAGAAAAGAGAAGTAAAGCATAGGATAAAGGAGGCAAAGAGGAGAGCAGATGTGAAATGGGGTAAGAATATGACAGAAAACTTTGAAAGTAATAAAAAGGTATTTTGGAAGGAAATTAAGAGAGGAAGAGGAAGCTAATAAGTAGACAAGAAAAGGTGGAATGTGCAGATGGAGAGATGATAATGAAAGAGACGGAAGTAAGAGGAAGATGGGCAGAGTATTTTTGGATGAGTGAAGAAAGATTAGCAAAAGAGGTATGGAAGGCAGAGGTGGAAGGAGTGAACATGAGGGAGCGGTCAAGGATGAGATGGATGGATGGGGTGAAAAGGGGCATTGGGAAAGAAGGGAATGTTGATGAAGAAAAGGAGAAGACAGAAGATAGGGGTGAATGGAGAAGGGTTGTGTATGGATGATGCTGTGATGTATGGAAGGGAATTGGTGGGGGATGGGGGGTTAGGGAGTTTATGTAAATTATATTTTGACGCAGTCCGAAGGTATTTCTCCCCGTCTTCTCTTTTTCTGCTTGAGGGGACGGAGACGGGGGTGGGGGGGTGGGGGGTCGCCGATTAAATGAAGTGGCCTTGCTGTGGATGTGCTGTGTCTTCCTACACTGTTTCTGACCCATTACTGTTATTATTATCATTGTTATCATTGTTATCATCATCATCATCATCATCATCATCATCATCATCATCAATCATCAATCATCAATCATCAATCATCAAACATCAAACAAGTAAACAAATAATATCAGATAAACTAATAATAATTTGATATGTAATTTGGGCTCCTACACCATGCATTAGTTCTCCTACACTCTCTTCGTGACCTTATGGACCCGGTTTAAATTCCCAAGTAAGTCGGACGGCAGCTACGCGACTCCAGGCGTATGATTCTCACCACAATGAAACAATATTTTTTCATTACCCTTTCATCTATCAATTTAAATTATTTATTTGTTAATCTTTCTATTTATTTATCTTTATATACTTATTTCTGTTTATTTCTTATCCAATTATTTATTAATTTATTTGTTTTCATTTGCTTATTTTTTCATTTATTCATAAGTACATTTATTAATTTTTCTATTTAACTATATATTAATTTCTTTATATATTTGTTCATTCATTAATGTTTTACACAGGAAACTAGGATGCCATGCATTGTTGTGCTACAGACATGATAGAGAGATTCACTGTTAAGTACTACAGTGTCTCATTCCTAAGTACTACAATGTCGGGGATCATTTACGAAGCGGAAGCACGCAAATTTCACAGACCATTTATAGTGTAGTACATGACAGTGGCGGCTCATGTCAGAGTATATGGCGTTGTCATTATCCATGCAAGGGGAATAAGATTAGAATCTTGAAGTTACTTGTGCCCTGTCTTGCTGCACGGCTGTAAGACATGGACATAGAAAACTGACTTGAAGATATATCCCAATGTCTTTGGTAGTAATTATGAGGTATCGCTGGAATGACATCATGTCAAACCAGAGACTGGGCTGTGAGACTCAGCCTAGGCCAGTTACCTTCAGCATAATTCGTGAACGTGAACTCCGGATATATGGACATGTGGCACGGTTCCCTGATGCTGATCCTATTCAGCGTTGTCTCCACAAGAGACAACCCTCGGTGGAGGAGGAGACGAAGGGACGGCCACAGAATTCATGGCTGGGGTAAGTGGATCGAACCTGTCGAGGGTTATTTGGAATGAGAAGGGTGTATGCATGGGAGCTTGCTAGGAGAGACCATGCGGACCGGCGCCGGCGAGTAAGTGAAGCAACGTGCTTCCTGGCATGTGCCCCCAATTGATGATAATGATTGGTGATTGATGATTGATGACTAATGATTGATGATGATGATTGACGATGATGATTGACGATAATGATTGACGACGACGACGACGACGATGATGATGATGATATGATGATGATGATGACGATGACAACGATGTGACGATGACAACGATGATGATGATGATGATGACGATGACGATGATGATGTATGACACATATGTGTGCGTACGTGTGCATACATGTATAACGTATGTGTGTGTGTATGGTTAAATGCCTACCCAGGGTGGCCAAACCTACCGAGATGTGCCCGCTCATTAGAGGAGCTGCGGAAGGGTTGGTCATCCTGACTCCAAACTATCGGCTAATCTGTACTTTCGCAATCTCGAGAACAAATCCCATCGATTGGAAAGGTTTGGGTGTTCTTGTTTATCCTTTTTTTAAGTTCACCATGGTCTTGGATCACGTGTTGGACTACTGATCAACAGCTATTTCCCTCCCGGAAGAGAGCTCAGAGTTCATATATGACCGATTTATGGGTAATGCTGTAACCTTGCACGCACACACACACACACACACACACACACACACACACACACACACACACACACACACACACACACACACACAC
>NC_134778.1:67701371-67706371 GCF_046742065.1 Oratosquilla oratoria
TCCGGTGTGAACAGCTAGTAGAGAAAAAAAAAATATCCTATAAGCAAATAGACATTTTTTATAGAAACTTGAGATTCAGGTCATGACAAGAACTTCGACAGACTCCGACAGCCTCCGACAGCCTCCGACAGACTCCGACAGGTTCCGGTAGATTCCGGTAGATTCCGACAGACTCCGATAGACTCCGACAGACTCCGACAGTCTCCGACAGACTCCGGTAGATTCCGACAGAGACAAAATGTAGATTTCATTAGAGATGGACATAGAAATGATGTCTTGGGGACTTCCAGAAACATAGTGGAAATTTGAGAAACATGAAACAGACAAACAGAGAAAACATAAATCTAGGGAACTGAAGAGAAATTCTCCTAGGTTGTAATAGTTCTAAAGTCATAGGTTCAGACACGGTAATGTAATGTTACATAGGTCTCTTCAGCATTGTGACGGAGTCTGTAAATGTTTGACTCAAATGGTTCTCTGTCACTCTTAATGGATGTGTATACACATGCTTGAAAGATATTAGGAAGTGTAGTTTCCCACGTGGAAGTGTAGACTAATGAAACAAGTTTGACGAAAATATAAACCAAACTAAAACCATAAACAAGGTAAAGTTTGATTAATGGAGCCAAAGAGACGGGACCCCATGAACACAGTTCCAACCCGTATACTACTAGAACTAGATAAATGAACACACACACACACACACGCCCGGCCGGCCGATCTTCCTAGGTGCACGTTCCCACCCGGCCGGGATTCCACTGTGTACGCCCCAGGCCGGCCGGCCGGTCCTTCTTTATTTGTATCTCCTCTCCGGCTGGCCGGTCCTCCTTTTTCCATTTTCTTCTTGCTCCCTGCCGGCAAGTCCTTCTTTTCCTGTGCACAATCCCATCCGGCCGGTTCCTCTGTTCTTCCCTTTGCTCTCCGGCCGGCCCTTTTTCCTGGTTCTTCTTGCTCCTTGCCGTCCTGCCCTCCTTTTCTTGTGCACGATCCCACCCGGCCGGCATTTCCCTTGTGCACGGCCCCGGCCGGCCGGTTCTTCTTCCTCTCTTCTGTCTGCTTTCCGGCCGGCCTGTCCTCCTTTTTTTTTCCTGGTTCTTCTTGCTCTCTGTCCTCCTTTTCCTGTGCACGATCCCACCCGGCCGGCATTTCTCCTGTGCAAGTACCCGGTCGGCCTGTTTTTCTTCTTTTCATGTCTCTCTTCCCCGGCCGGCCGGTCATCCTTTCCGTGTCGACTTGTCGTTGTGCCTCTGCTATACACCCCCCACCCCCACCCCACCAGCAAGCTAGTAGCCGGAAGAGCTCGGGAAGCTTTCGTCACATCGAGTATAGGCGAGATGGACAGTCGGTTCCACCGTTTTGGCCAAGGAACGTCACAGTGGTCAATCACTCAATCACTCAATCAATCAATCATCAATCTCGAGTCCATTGCTGAACAAAGGCTTTTCGCATACCATTCTATGATTTGCACCACTGTGTCAATCTCTCCCACGTCACTCCTGCAAACTTCTCTAACTCGTCTCTCCACCCTCTGTCTGGTCTCCCTTTTACACGCTTCCCATCTCGCGGCGTCCACTCAGTAACACACTTATTCTATCGCTCATCATCCATTCGCGCTAATTTATCTGCCCGATTCCACTTTCTCTTTTCTATCGCATCCACATTATCTTTCGTTCCATATTGCTCTCTCGCTCATATAAGAAAAGAATAATAATAATAAATGAATAAATAAAATAAAATAGAATAAAAAAATAAGTAAAAAATAATAGTAATAATGATAATAATGATAATAATAATAATAATAATAATAATAATAATAATAATCATAGTAATAATAATAATTATAGTAATAATAGTAATAATTAATCATCAATAATTAATAATAATAATATTGAAATTGTTACAGAGGTTAGCCCTTTCACGTACAAAGCCTCACCTCAGCCGAAGAAAATAGTTTGGTGTTATCTAGAATAAGACAATTGGTGTAGACATAGGGCTTTAGGGGGTGCAGACCCAGAGGTCGGAACAGAATGATAACAATCAACTAGGTTTCACAAGAATAAGCTAATTAAAAAGCCGCTGGGATTTGACGGGTGAAGTAAAATATAAAAGAAGCTTTTTTATTTATTTTTCATTATCTTTATATCTATTGTTATTTCATCTTTATCTTTTATTTCATCAATTTTTTTATCTATCTATTTTTATTTATTTTATTTATATTCATTATTCATTTATCTATTTATTTATTCGTTTATTCGTTTATTCGTTTATTCATTTATTCATTTATTCATTTATTCATTTATTCATTTATTCATTTATTCATTTATTCATTTATTCATTCATTTATTCATTTGTTTATTTATTCATTCATTCATTCATTCATTCATTCATTCATTTAGTCATTTAGTCATTTAGTCATTTAGTCATTTAGTCATTTATTTATTTATTTATTCATATATCTATTTATTCATTTATTTATCTATTCATTTATCTATTTACTTGTTTATTTATGACGGTCCGTCTGCTAAATAAAGCCACTTGGTACTTGCCTAAGTAAAAACTGGAAAGTAGCATAAGCAAATAAAGAATGGCATCAATAGTAAGGCATAGTTGATGAGTAAACATATGAAAGGACACGATTCCATGTGCGATTGCAATGTCAAATGATTAAGAATCCATTAATGATGAACGCGTATGCGCGCACTCACACATACACACGCACGCGCACACAGGCACACACACACACACACACACACACACACACACACACACACACACACACACACACACACACACACAAACACACACACGTATGCAGACACACTTAAACATGCTGGTGTGTGTGTGTGTGTGTGTGTGTGTGTGTGTGTGTGTGTGTGTGTGTGTGTGTGTGTGTGTGTGTGTGTGTGTGAGTGTGTGTGTGCGTGTGTGTGTCTGGGTGCACACGGACGCGCGCACGCCTTTATCTTTTTCACTTGATACGTTAATATCTTTTCATATCCGAGAATATCAAAGGAAATCGTTTGATATTGAATCGTTGATCTTCCCTCGGAGAAGGTCACAGCATCGCCCATGTGACCCCTTCCCAAGCCTAAATCCCGCGTCTTTGCCGAATACAATCGCCTGGCGTCAACCAGAATAAAATATATAAATCTCGAATATATAATCCTATGAATCTCGAATATTTAATCGTGGAAGATTTTATTTTTATTTTTTATCGTTTACAGGTTTCATCGTGACTCTTCAATGTCTGTGAAATATATTGACTAGAGTGAACGTTTCCCCACAGTGTTGTTTGATTTGCAATGTACGTTATGTAGGTATGTATAGTTGTGTGCATGTTCGTATATCTATATGAACATGGAAAAGAGGGACACACTGAATTATTTGTGTGTATACGTTCACATACACACATATGGAGAGACAGGTGTTATATGTAAATGTATATATATATATATATATATATATATATATATATATATATATATATATATATATATATATATATATATATATATATATATATATATATATATACGATGACCGACTACGGTAGAGTCATCTCTACTCTTCCAAAAGAGATTAAGACCTTTCTAAGGTATAGAGAAAATACCTTAAAGAAATTAATTAATACTAAACAATCCATCACATTCAACGAAACTTGCATAAGAGAGAACCTCCTGCCCATGTATACTCTAAATATATATATATATATATATATATATATATATATATATATATATATATATTGACGTAAATGGGAGTAGGAAAGACAGGAGTCTTAGTCTGAGTTTATTCCTGATTAGTATATCAATATGAATAATGATTATCGATAAAACAAAGTTTCTTTTTCCAAATTTTCCTTTCACAGATCCCAAAGATTATTATTATTTTTTTTTTTCAATCGACAGGTACTTAATCCTACTCCTTTTCTAAAACACAGATAATCCTGTTTGGTGTTACCAACCTATGATATACTGTATTTCTATTTATATGTAACATATTTTTGTAACAAGAGGATTTTTGTAATTATGTAAAAAAATCATTGTTAGTTAAGCTCGGTTCATTCCTAATTTGAACAATCTTTTTATATACCTGACATGTTTTTCCTTTGATTCTGTGAACTTAAAAGTCCTTAACGTAACATATTTTTTTCTTTAATTAGTTGACGGTTATGAACTTGATATACGGATGATAAATCTATGACGTCACAATTTCGTTCAAAAGTGGAAAATGCAAATACTTTTGGAGACTGGTGACGTTTTTTTTTTTTTTTTATACCTCATTCTTTCGTTCTTTTTCTCTTTCCTTCTTTCTCTCTTTCTCTCTTTCCTTATTTATTTATTTAATTAACCATTCATTTTCCTTCTCTCTTTATCTTTTTCTCTTTCTTCATTTACTTATTCTTTCTCTTTTTCTCATTCTTTCGTTCCTTCTTTTTTTTTTCGTCTTTCTTTCTCTCTTCCTTCTTTTTTAATGGCCGTAATCCCAGGGCAAGGGAACACAATGAATTACAATTATTTTAATTCACACATTTCCATATTGTATTTCTAGAAAAGAAAAAATATAATCCATTCAGGATGTGACTATACATATATTATACATATACAAGCATGTATCTGTTTATATGAAGATATGTATATTAGCGTAGTTGTACGTACATGTGTGTATATTTACATCTGCATACATATGTACCGTATGAATATTTCTATGTACACATGTGTAGGTATATATTTGTATGTATGTTTGTATTTTGTATATATACAGCGTATGTAATTCTATGTATATGTATATATTTGTATATATATTTGTAATACACTTGTGTTAATACATACATATGTATATTAATATGTATATATATATATATATATATATATATATATGTGTGTGTGTGTGTGTGTGTGTGTGTGTGTGTGTGTGTGTGTGTGTGTGTGTGTGTGTGTGTGTGTGTGTGTGTGCGTGCGTGCTGTATGTACATAGTCATGTAAGAAGCAAATACACAA
>NC_134778.1:67721371-67728871 GCF_046742065.1 Oratosquilla oratoria
TTCTTTCTTCTTTTTCTTCTTTTTCTTCTTTTTGCTCTTCTTTTTGCTCTTCTTCTTTCTGCTCTTTTTCTACTTCTTTTTCTTCTTTTTCTTTCTCTTGTCTTCTTTTTCTTATTTTTCTTCTTCGTCTTTTGACGATGCTGCTGCTGATGATAATAATTATGATATTGATAATAATAGTAATAGTATTAACACAAAATAGTAAAAACAATAATAATAGTAGTAGTAATATCAATAATGGTCATAAAATAGTCATAAAAATGCCTTCCGATTTACAGTGTATTATTCTTATTTATTTGCCTATTCATTTATCTGTATATTGATTTATCCACCAATTCATTTATTATTCATCTATTTATCTCTATTATCTCTATTCATAATTTATTTTTGTATGTATCTATCTATATTTATTTGTTTATCTATATATCTATTTGTCTATTTATCTATTTATCTATTTATTTGTTCACATCTATTTATTTATCTTTATTTATCTACTTATCTATTTATTTGTTTATTGTTTATTTATTTTTATTTCTTCAATATCATTGTTACTATTATTTTCTTTGTCAGACTATTTCATCGAAACTTGGATGACCTTAGGTCAGGGGTAGGCAGACGCCATTTTGATGTTGTGCTTTTGTCGCCATTCATTGATTTATTAGATTTGGCGCCAAGGGACTTTATTCAATTAAGGGTCACCTCGGCGTATGGCGCCAATTGTATTCATATTCTATTATTGTTCTATTCACATTTGCATTGATAGTAAGAGATAGTCAGAATAATTCGGTCATGCAGTACATTACACAACAGTTTTGATCGAACCTTTTTGAAAATAGTGACAAAAGTTGTTGTTCCCAGGTAAACACCAGACCCATGGAAACCCTATGTCAGATATAGAGACGTAATAGATCACACTCACACACACACACACACACACACACACACACACACACACACACACACACACACACACACACACACACACACACACACACACACACACACACACACACACACACACACACCCAACACACACACACACACACACACACACACACACACACACACACACACACACACACACATGTACACACACACACACACATGTACACACACACACACATGTACACACACACACACCTACACATGTATACACATGTACACACACACACACACACACACACACACACACACACACACACACACACACACACACACACACACACACACATCTACACACACACACATATGTACACACACATGTACACACACACACACATGTAAACACACACACACACACACACACACACACACACACACACACACATAGAGAGAGAGAGAGAGAGAGAGAGAGAGATAAACAGATAAACAAAATTGTCGGAGATTCCTGCAACTTGCTAAGATCTATAAAGGTGGCTTTTACCTATTTAGATGAAGGAACGGTTAGAAAAAATACTAGTCACACTAATAAGGCCCAGACTGGAGTATGCTGCGACAGTAAGGCCACCCATTACCAAAAAGAATATAAAGAAAATTTAAAGAATCATTAGAGCAGCCGGAAAAACAGCCCCAACACTTTCAAACCTGGCACATGAGGAGAGACTGTCTAAATTGAAATTACCGACTTTGGAACAAAGAAGAGAAAGAGCCAACCTGCTGACCATTTACAGAATCATGGAAGGCACGGAAGTCCTTGATAGAGAGGACTTAACCCATTCAACTCCGATGACAAGATTCCTTGTCATTTGGTCAAATAAAACAAAAAATCATAAAACACCAAAATGTTTGATCAAACACCAGAAAAATATGACGTCAATCCTCGCTTCGCTCGCAGCGAAGCGAGGACTGACGTCATATTTTTCTGGTGTTTGATCAAACATTTTGGTGTTTTATGATTTTTTGTTTTATTTGACCAAATGACAAGGAATCTTGTCATCGGAGTTGAATGGGTTAATAAATCGGGATAAGAGAAATACAAGGGGACATGGAAAGAAAAAAAAGGGATAGTTGCAGAAGAGACCCGAAAAAAATGTTTTCCATACAGAATGGTGGACACTTGGAACAAACTGTGTGTTTGTGTGTGTGTGTGTGTGTGTGTGTGTGTGTGTGTGTGTGTGTGTGTGTGTGTGTGTGTGTGTGTGTGTGTGTCTGTGTGTGTGTGTGTGTGTGTGTGTGTGTGTGTGTGTGTGTGTGTGTGTGTGTGTGTGTGTGTGTGTGTGTGTGTGTGTGTGTGTGTGTGTGTGTGACTGTGTCCGTGTGTCTATGCCACCCATACATCGGGCCATATGAATTAAAGAGCTTTCATCCGAGAAGGTAATGACTGTCAATCATAAGTCCGGCACGTAATCCAAGACCAAGATAAAACACACACACACACACACACACACACACACACACACACACACACACACACACACACACACACACACACACACACACACACACACACCTACACACACGCACATACCCACCTACACACACACACACACACACACACACACACACACACGCACACTCACGTATACATGCATTAGCCATGAAAGCCAAAATAGGATGTACAGTTCTGAGCTTTTAATTATGGAGAACATTGACTCTAAGCGGAGCTCGGCTCAGCTGGCGAGGCCTCAGTCGCAATATTTGTGTTTCATCTCAAGAAATTTTGGGTAAATTTGTAGAGTCTGACTAGGGAGGCACCCGCTCCTGGATTCCGCGGCGGCCTTCGGAAGGGAGGAGGGAGGAGGTATGGAGTGAAGGAGGAGGAGGAGAGGGAGGAGGTATGGAGTGGAGGAAGAGGAGAGGGAGGAGGTATGGAGTGGAGGAGGAGGAGGAGAGAGAGGAGGAAGAGGTAAGGAAGGAGGTAGGGGTGAAGGAACAGGATAGAGAGGAGGTAGGGGTGGAGGAGGATGAAAAGAGGGAGGAGGTAGGGGCTGGAGGAAGAGGAGAAGGAGGAGGTAGGGGTGGAAGAGGAGGAGAGGGAGGAGGAAGAGGAAGGGGAGGAGGTAGGGGTGGAGGAACAGGATAGGGAGGAAGTAGGAGTGGAGGAGAATGAAAAGAGGGAGGAGGTAGGGGCTAGAAGAAGAGGAGAGGGAGGAGGTATGGAGTGAAGGAGGAAGAGGAGGGAGGAGGTAGGGGTGGAGGAAGAGGAAAGCGAAGGAGGAATTGGTGGAGCAGGAGAGGAATATAGAAAGTAGGGAGTCGAGGAGGAGGAGAAGGAGGAGAAGGTATGGAGTGGAATAGGAGGAGGAGAGGGAGGAGGTAGGGGTGGAGGAAGAGGAGGAAAGGGAGGAGGTAGGGGTGGAGCAGAAGAGGAAGATAGAAGGTAGAAAACGGAGAAGGAGAGGGAGGAAGGAGGTAAGGAGTGAAGGAGGGGAAGAAGGAGGGAGGAGGACGGGCGTGGAGGAAGATATGGGAGGAGGTGGAGGAAAGAGAAGAGAGAGGTGGGGAGTGGAAGAAGAGAAGATGGAGGAAGTGGAGACCTCGGGAGAGGAGGAGGAGGAGGAGGAGATAGGGAATGGAAGAGGAGGGGAGGGAGGGACGGAGGTAACGAGTGGACAAGA
Source organism: Oratosquilla oratoria (assembly GCF_046742065.1). Lineage (NCBI taxonomy): Eukaryota > Metazoa > Arthropoda > Malacostraca > Stomatopoda > Squillidae > Oratosquilla > Oratosquilla oratoria. Next base: position 67,724,929 of record NC_134778.1, read on the forward strand.
AAAAGAAAGAGGAAGGGAAGGGACGAGGTAGGAACCGGAGGAGGAGGAGGAGCTGAAAGGAAGAGATTGAAGGAGGAGGAAGAGAGAGAGAGGATGGAAGGAAGGAAGACTGGAATTGAGGAACACAAGAAAAAATAAGATGATGGGAATGGAGAAGGAAGAGGAGGAGGAGGAGGAGGAGGAGGAGAAGGAGGAGGAGGAGGCGCGATGGGTCATAGTAGAGAGTAAAAAGAGAAAGGAGAGGAGGGTTGAGAAGAGCTGAATTGAAGGAATGAAGGAGAAAGGGAAAAGGATTCCAAAGAAGAGGAGAAAAAAGAGAGGTTAGAGAGGAAACGTGGAGAGGTAGAGAAAGAGGGGCTAGGGTCCATAGAAAATAAAGAGGGGAGAGTGTAAGAGAGGAGATAATTAGAATGGAGGGGAAGGTAGGGAGGGAGAGAGTAAAGAAGTAAAGAGGGAGAGGGAGTGATGGAGGGAGAGAGACGGAGGAAGAGAGAGAGAGAGAGATGGAGGGAGAGAGAAAGGGATGGGTGAGCGTTGGAGGTAAAAAGGAGGTTTAAAGAGAAGAGAGGAAAAGAGAGTGGGTGAAAAGGGAGAGGTGAGACATGCAAGGGAGAAGAAAAGAGAAGAGAAAAGGAGGAAATTAAATTGAAAAAGAAGAGGAAAATTAAAAGAAAATAGGTTAATGTGATACAAGATATAAAAGGAATAATAAAGAGGGAAAGAGAGCAAACAGCGAAGGAAGGAAAGAAGAGCAGCGAGGAAAGGAGTGAGAGCCAAAGTGGAGAGAAGAAGAGAAAGAGAATAATAGGAGAAGGTGGAGAGAGGGAATAATGATTAAGAAAAAAAAGAGCTTAGATATAATGGAGAAACACACACACACACACACACACACACACACACACACACACACACACACACACACACACACACACACACACACACACACACACACACACACACACAGAGAGAGAGAGAGAGAGAGAGAGAGAGAGAGAGAGAGGGGGGGGGAGACACAGACAGACAGACGGACAGAAAAAAGAGGAAGAGAGAGAGAAAGAGAGGGGAAGAGAAGGAATTAGAAGGGAGAAGGGAACGAATGACGCATGGAAAGGAGAGAAGAGAGAAGAAAGGAAATAAGAGGAAGGAGTCAAAAGAGAGAACAAGGAAATGGATGAAGCACAAAAGGAACGTGGAAAGAAAAATATCAGAAAAAAAGAGGAAGGATAAAGATCAAGAACAAAAGAAGTAGGAAGAAGAATCGGAGCTCTTTTTCTTGTTCCTTCTCCTCCTCCTCCTCCTCCTCCTCCTTCTCCTCCTCCTCCTCGTCCTCCTCCTGCCTCCTCCTACTCTTCCTCCTCCTCCTCTTCCTCCTCCTCCTCCTCTCCTTCTCCTCCTCCTCCTCCTCCTCCTCCTCTTCCTTCTCCTCCTCTTCCTTCTCCTCTTCCTCCTCTTCCTCCTCTTCCTCCGTTTCCTTCTCCTCCTCCTCTTCCTTCTCCTCCTCCTCCTCTTCCTCTTCCTTCTCCTCCTCCTCCTCTTCCTCTTCCTTCTCCTCCTCCTCCTCCTCTTCCTCTTCCTTCTCCTCCTCCTCCTCAAATTCTTCTTCCTCTTCCTTTTTTTTCTCTTCATGTTCCTCCTCTTCCTCCTGCTTTTCCTGCTTTTCCTGCCTCCCCTAATCTTCCTTCTCCTGCTGACCATGTCCCTCCTCTTCCTCTTCCTAATACTCCCTTCCTCCTCTTCCTCCTCCTTTCCCTCTTCTTCCTTTTCCTATTGCTGTTCTTGCTCTTCATGTTCCTCCTGCTCATCTTCTTTTTCCTACTGCTGCTGTTCTTCCTCCTCTTCCTCCTCCTCCTCCTCCTCTACTTCCTCCTTCTCTTTCTCCTCCTCCTCCTCCTCCTCTTCCTCTTCCTCCTACCCCTCTTCATCTCGCTCCTCCTGCTTCTGCTCAACGCAAAATGAGACAGGGAAACGACTGGAGCCAGACAAAGAAGATGAGAGGGAAAGCAAATATGTGGACGTGTTTTCCTACTTATATATATATATATATATATATATGCATATATATATATATGTATATATATAATATATATATATATATATATATATATATATATATATAAGGCTCAGTCGCTAGCGTCTTGACCTTGTGATTATTGACGTACAGGTCAGGGTTTGAATCCTTGGCAGAGCTTCTAAAAACATATATACACATATATATTTCTTTATATATATATATATATATATATATATATATATATGTGTGTGTGTGTGTGTGTGTGTGTGTGTACAAATATATATATATACATATATATATATATATATATATATACATATATATATATATATATATATACATAATATATATATATATATATATGTATATATATGTTGAGACCTTCTGGTAGGTTGACGTACGTGGTAGTAGGAAACACAGGAGTCTTAGCCAGGAATAAACTCAGACTAAAACTCCTGTGTGTCCTACTCCCACTTACGTCATATATACCGTATAGATATATATGTGCATATATATATATATATATATATATATATATATATTATATAATATATATAATATATATAGTAATGTTTCTTCATATGTATATCTCCTCTTATCCTTTTCCTCTTTTCTTTCTTTCCCATTATACCCCCCTCCGCACTTACTTATCTTTGGTCACAACATATCTCACTCTTGCTTCTTCTAAAACATAAATGCTTCTTCTCGGAGAAGGCTCTGCGTCTGGGGATGCTAAAAGCAACTTCGTTTTCATCTAATTTCTTCGTACTCTTTCATTCCTGTGTCATGGTTGGTTCTTGAGTACACATACGCAACGATCTTGCTCCATTTCTTGTTCTCAGAAATGCTGGTCATCTGCTATTCGCTTTTATACATAATAGTTTTCTTTTCTTTTTGTGTGTGGTCTTGTCTCCTTTTTTGTTAAACTGAAAAGATGTGGTTTCCAAACTCGGGGGTGACTCCCCCCCCAGGGAGGGTGTGGGTTAGATACAAGGTGGGACTGTGAATCAAAGGTTGAAATGTTTAAGTAAATACACACGCGCACACGTACATACATACACACACGCACACGTACTTACACAAACACACACACACAGATACACACACACACACACACACACACACACACACACACACACACACACACATACACACACACACACACACACGGTATATAGGTTGAACTACTACTACCTTGTCAAAAAGGATGACGATACTTTTGCAGGACGGGGCCATACTCCGTCACACTAATAGTACACATGGACACTCCCTCACGAGACAACAACTAGAAGCACAAACATTGATTCTGTATCGAGAACAAGACAGAAGGAGATTAAGGAAGGCAGAATATTTTTTTTCATCTGCATAAACCAGCCATTAATATAGAGCTACAACGTGAAGTTTCACTCCCAGCAATGAGTAAAACCTTATCAGCAACCTACGGGCAACCCGCTGCCACTCCGTGGGTGGCTTGTCGACCTCCTCTCCCAGGGTTTCTTCGCGGGTACAAAATCCCCCCCCCCCGCCACACGCCGTATGTCATTTTCTGTTTCTTATACCATTGTGTGCAATGTATATTGTAACTCCTGAAGATGTACCTTGGAGCTTATATCAATAGCCTGACCTGCAACCTTAGCTCTCTCATTAGAAATATCGAGAGTACTTTTTATAATTTGAACTATGCCACTACAGCTGTAGACTTCAACAAAGCTTATAGATATATATATATATATATATATATAAATATATATATATATCTATATATATATATATATATATATATATATATATATAATATATATATATTCAACAAGAAGCCACTGTGTTGGATAAGAAGAAATGGAATAGATGATATCCATATATTCGTATTCCACTGAAGAAGGATCACAGTCCGTGATCGAAATATATGTATATCATCTATTTCATTTCTTT
>NC_134778.1:67733871-67741371 GCF_046742065.1 Oratosquilla oratoria
CTTTTCCTTCTTTCTTCTTTCTTCTTCTTTTTCTTCTTTTTCTTCTTCTTTTTCTTCTTTCTTCTTTTTCTTCTTTCTCTTCTTCTTTTTGCTCTTCTTTTTGCTCTTCTTCTTTCTGCTCTTCTTCTACTTCTTTTTCTTCTTTTTCTTTCTCTTGTCTTCTTTTTCTTATTTTTCTTCTTCGTCTTTTGACAATGCTGCTGCTGCTGCTGATAATAATTATGATATTGATAATAATAGTAATAGTATTAACACAAAATAGTAAAAACAATAATAATAGTAGTAGTAATATCAATAATGGTCATAAAATAGTCATAAAAATGCCTTCCGATTTACAGTGTATTATTCTTATTTATTTGCCTATTCATTTATCTGTATATTGATTTATCCACCAATTCATTTATTATTCATCTATTTATCTCTATTATCTCTATTCATAATTTATTTTTGTATGTATCTATCTATATTTATTTGTTTATCTATATATCTATTTGTCTATTTATTTATTTATTTATTTATTTGTCCACATCTATTTATTTATCTTTATTTATCTACTTATCTATTTATTTGTTTATTGTTTATTTATTTTTATTTCTTCAATATCATTGTTACTATTATTTTCTTTGTCAGACTATTTCATCGAAACTTGGATGACCTTAGGTCAGGGATAGGCAGACGCCATTTCGATGTTGTGCTTTTGTCGCCATTCATTGATTTATTAAATTTGGCGCCAAGGGATTTTATTCAATTAAGGGTCACCTCGGCGTATGGCGCCAATTGTATTCATATTCTATTATTGTTCTATTCACATTTGCATTGATAGTAAGAGATAGTCAGAATAATTCGGTCATGCAGTACATTACACAACAGTTTTGATCGAACCTTTTTGAAAATAGTGACAAAAGTTGTTGTTCCCAGGTAAACACCAGACCCATGGAAACCCTATGTCAGATATAGAGACGTAAATAGATCACACTCACACACACACACACACACCACACCACACACACACACACACACACACACACACACACACACATACACACACACACACACACACACACAACACCACACACACACAACACACATACACACACACACACACACACCACACACAACACACACACACACACACACACACACACACATGTACACACACACACACGACATGTACACACACACACACATGTACACAACACACACACACACATGTACACACATGTACACACATGTACACACACACACACACACACACACACACACACCACACACACACACACACACACACACACACACATCTACACACACAACACATATGTACACACACATGTACACACACACACACATGTAAACACACACACAACACACACACACACACACCAACACACGCCACACACACATAGAGAGAGAGAGAGAGAGAGAGAGAGAGATAAACAGATAAACAAAATTGTCGGAGATTCCTGCAACTTGCTAAGATCTATAAAGGTGGCTTTTACCTATTTAGATGAAGGAACGGTTAGAAAAAATACTAGTCACACTAATAAGGCCCAGACTGGAGTATGCTGCGACAGTAAGGCCACCCATTACCAAAAAGAATATAAAGAAAATTTAAAGAATCATTAGAGCAGCCGGAAAAACAGCCCCAACACTTTCAAACCTGGCACATGAGGAGAGACTGTCTAAATTGAAATTACCGACTTTGGAACAAAGAAGAGAAAGAGGCAACCTGCTGACCACGGAAGTCCTTGATAGAGAGGACTTAACCCATTCAACTCCGATGACAAGATTCCTTGTCATTTGGTCAAATAAAACAAAAAATCATAAAACACCAAAATGTTTGATCAAACACCAGAAAAAATATGACGTCAGTCCTCGCTTCGCTCGCAGCGAAGCGAGGACTGACGTCATATTTTTCTGGTGTTTGATCAAACATTTTGGTGTTTTATGATTTTTTGTTTTATTTTGACCAAATGACAAGGAATCTTGTCATCGGAGTTGAATGGGTTAATAAATCGGGATAAGAGAAATACAAGGGGACATGGAAAGAAAAAAAAGGGATAGTTGCAGAAGAGACCCGAAAAAAATGTTTTCCATACAGAATGGTGGACACTTGGAACAAACTGTGTGTTTGTGTGTGTGTGTGTGTGTGTGTGTGTGTGTGTGTGTGTGTGTGTGTGTGTGTGTGTGTGTGTGTCTGTGTGTGTCTGTGTGTGTGTGTGTGTGTGTGTGTGTGTGTGTGTGTCTGTGTGTGTGTGTGTGTGTGTGTGTGTGTGTGTGTGTGTGTGTGTGTGTGTGTGTGTGTGTGACTGTGTCCGTGTGTCTATGCCACCCATACATCGGGCCATATGAATTAAAGAGCTTTCATCCGAGAAGGTAATGACTGTCAATCATAAGTCCGGCACGTAATCCAAGACCAAGATAAAACACACACACACACACACACACACACACACACACACACACACACACACACACACACACACACACACACACACACACACCTACACACACGCACATACCCACCTACACACGCACACACACACAGGCGTGTACACACACACACACACACACACACACACACACACGCACACTCACGTATACATGCATTAGCCATGAAAGCCAAAATAGGATGTACAGTTCTGAGCTTTTAATTATGGAGAACATTGACTCTAAGCGGAGCTCGGCTCAGCTGGCGAGGCCTCAGTCGCAATATTTGTGTTTCATCTCAAGAAATTTTGGGTAAATTTGTAGAGTCTGACTAGGGAGGCACCCGCTCCTGGATTCCGCGGCGGCCTTCGGAAGGGAGGAGGGAGGAGGTATGGAGTGAAGTAGGAGGAGGAGAGGGAGGAGGTATGGAGTGGAGGTAGAGGAGAGGGAGAAGGTACGGAGTGGAGGAGGAGGAGGAGGAGGAGAGGGAGGAGGTAGGGGTGAAGGAACAGGATAGAGAGGAGTTAGGGGTGGAGAATGATGAAAAGAGGGAGGAGGTAGGGGCTGGAGGAAGAGGAGAGGGAAGAGGTAGGGGTGGAAGAGGAGGAGAGGGAGGAGGAAGAGGAAGGGGAGGAGGTAGGGGTGGAGGAACAGGATAGGGAGGAAGTAGGAGTGGAGGAGGATGAAAAGAGGGAGGAGGTAGGGGCTAGAAGAAGAGGAGAGGGAGGAGGTATGGAGTGAAGGAGGAAGAGGAGGGGAGGAGGTAGGGGTGAAGGAAGAGGAAAGTGAGGGAGGAATTGGTGGAGCAGGAGAGGAATATAGAAAGGGAGTCGATGAGGAGGAGAAGGAGGAGAAGGTATGGAGTGGAATAGGAGGAGGAGAGGGAGGAGGTAGGGGTGGAGGAAGAGAAGGAAATGGAGGAGGTAGGGGTGGAGCAGAAGAGGAAGATAGAAGGTAGAAAGCGGAGAAGGAGAGGGAGGAAGGAGGTAAGGAGTGGAGGAGGGGAAGAAGGAGGGAGGAGGACGGGCGTGGAGGAAGATATGGGAGGAGGTGGAGGAAAGAGAAGAGAGAGGTGGGGAGTGGAAGAAGAGAAGATGGAGGAAGTGGAGACCTCGGGAGAGGAGAATGAGGAGGAGGAGGAGGAGGAGGAGGAGGAGAAAGGGAATGGAAGAGGAGGGGAGGGAGGGACGGAGGTAGCGAGTGGACAAGAAAAAGAAAGAGGAAGGGGAGGGAGGAGGTAGGAACCGGAGGAGGAGGAGGAGGAGGAGGAGGAGGAGGAGCTGAAAGGAAGAGATTGAAGGAGGAGGAAGATAGAGAGAGGATGGAAGGAAGGAAGACTGGAATTGAGGAACACAAGAAAAAATAAGATGATGGGAATGGAGAAGGAAGAGGAGGAGGAGGAGGAGGAGAAGGAGGAGGAGGAGGCGCGATGGGTCATAGTAGAGAGTAAAAAGAGAAAGGAGAGGAGGGTTGAGAAGAGCTGAATTGAAGGAATGAAGTAGAAAGGGAAAAGGATTCCAAAGAAGAGGAGAAAAAAGAGAGGTTAGAGAGGAAGCGTGGAGAGGTAGAGAAAGAGGGGCTAGGGTCCATAGAAAATAAAGAGGGGAGAGTGTAAGAGAGGAGATAATTAGAATGGAGGGGAAGGTAGGGAGGGAGAGAGTAAAGAAGTAAAGAGGGAGAGGGAGTGATGGAGGGAGAGAGACGGAGGAAGAGAGAGAGAGAGATGGAGGGAGAGAGAAAGGGATGGGTGAGCGTTGGAGGTAAAAAGGAGGTTTAAAGAGAAGAGAGGAAAAGAGAGTGGGTGAAAAGGGAGAGGTGAGACATGCAAGGGAGAAGAAAAGAGAAGAGAAAAGGAGGAAATTAAATTGAAAAAGAAGAGGAAAATTAAAAGAAAATAGGTTAATGTGATACAAGATATAAAAGGAATAATAAAGAGGGAAAGAGAGCAAACAGCGAAGGAAGGAAAGAAGAGCAGCGAGGAAAGGAGTGAGAGCCAAAGTGGAGAGAAGAAGAGAAAGAGAATAATAGGAGAAGGTGGAGAGAGGGAATAATGATTAAGAAAAAAAAGAGCTTAGATATAATGGAGAAACACACACACACACACACACACACACACACACACACACACACACACACACACACACACACACACACTCACACACACACACACACACACACACACACACACACACACACACACACACACACACAGAGAGAGAGAGAGAGAGAGAGAGAGAGAGAGAGAGAGAGAGAGAGGGGGGGGGAGACACAGACAGACAGACGGACAGAAAAAAGAGGAAGAGAGAGAGAAAGAGAGGGGAAGAGAAGGAATTAGAAGGGAGAAGGGAACGAATGACGCATGGAAAGGAGAGAAGAGAGAAGAAAGGAAATAAGAGGAAGGAGTCAAAAGAGAGAACAAGGAAATGGATGAAGCACAAAAGGAACGTGGAAAGAAAAATACCAGAAAAAAAGAGGAAGGATAAAGATCAAGAACAAAAGAAGTAGGAAGAAGAATCGGAGCTCTTTTTCTTGTTCCTTCTCCTCCTCCTCCTCCTCCTCCTCCTCCTCCTCCTCCTCCTCCTCCTCCTCCTCCTCCTCCTCCGCCTCCTCCTCCTCCTCCTCCTCCTCTTCCTCCTCCTCCTCCTCCTCCTCCTCCTCCTCCTCCTCCTCCTCCTCCTCTTCCTTCTCCTCCTCTTCCTTCTCCTCTTCCTCCTCTTCCTCCTCTTCCTCCTCTTCCTTCTCCTCCTCCTCTTCCTTCTCCTCCTCCTCCTCTTCCTCTTCCTTCTCCTCCTCCTCCTCTTCTCTTCCTTCTCCTCCTCCTCCTCCTCTTCCTCTTCCTTCTCCTCCTCCTCCTCCTCAAATTCTTCTTCCTCTTCCTTTTTTTTCTCTTCATGTTCCTCCTCTTCCTCCTGCTTTTCCTGCTTTTCCTGCCTCCCCTAATCTTCCTTCTCCTGCTGACCATGTCCCTCCTCTTCCTCTTCCTAATACTCCCTTCCTCCTCCTTTCCCTCTTCTTCCTTTTCCTATTGCTGTTCTTGCTCTTCATGTTCCTCCTGCTCATCTTCTTTTTCCTACTGCTGCTGTTCTTCCTCCTCTTCCTCCTCCTCCTCCTCCTCCTCTACTTCCTCCTTCTCTTTCTCCTCCTCCTCCTCCTCCTCTTCCTCTTCCTCCTACCCCTCTTCATCTCGCTCCTCCTGCTTCTGCTCAACGCAAAATGAGACAGGGAAACGACTGGAGCCAGACAAAGAAGATGAGAGGGAAAGCAAATATGTGGACGTGTTTTCATACTTATATATATATATATATATATATATATATATATATATATATATGTATATATATATATATATATATATATATATATATATATATATATATAAGGCTCAGTCGCTAGCGTCTTGACCTTGTGATTATTGACGTACAGGTCAGGGTTTGAATCCTTGGCAGAGCTTCTAAAACATATATACATATATATATATATATATATATATATATATATATATATATATATATGTGTGTGTGTGTGTGTGTGTGTGTGTGTGTACAACATTGAATATATATATACATATATATATATATATATATATATATACATATATATATACATATATATATATATATATACATATATATATATATATATATATATATGTTGAGACATTCTGGTAGGTTGACGTACGTGGTAGTAGGAAACACAGGAGTCTTAGCCAGGAATAAACTCAGACTAAAACTCCTGTGTGTCCTACTCCCACTTACGTCATATATACCGTATAGATATATATGTGCATATATATATATATATATATATATATATATATATATATATATAATATAATATATATAGTAATGTTTCTTCATATGTATATCTCCTCTTATCCTTTTCCTCTTTTCTTTCTTTCCCATTATACCCCCCTCCGCACTTACTTATCTTTGGTCACAACATATCTCACTCTTGCTTCTTCTAAAACATAAATGCTTCTTCTCGGAGAAGGCTCTGCGTCTGGGGATGCTAAAAGCAACTTCGTTTTCATCTAATTTCTTCGTACTCTTTCATTCCTGTGTCATGGTTGGTTCTTGAGTACACATACGCAACGATCTTGCTCCATTTCTTGTTCTCAGAAATGCTGGTCATCTGCTATTCGCTTTTATACATAATAGTTTTCTTTTCTTTTTGTGTGTGGTCTTGTCTCCTTTTTTGTTAAACTGAAAAGATGTGGTTTCCAAACTCGGGGGTGACTCCCCCCCCAGGGAGGGTGTGGGTTAGATACAAGGTGGGACTGTGAATCAAAGGTTGAAATGTTTAAGTAAATACACACGCGCACACGTACATACATACACACACTCACACGTACTTACACAAACACACACACACAGATACACACACACACACACACACACACACACACACACACACACACACACACACACACACACACACACACACACACACACACACACACACACATATATATATATATATATATATATATATATATATATATATATATATGCTGTATATATAATATATATATATATTTCGTGTGTGTGTGTGTGTGTGTGTGTGTGTGTGTGTGTGTGTGTGTGTGTGTGTGTGTGTGTGTGTGTGTGTGTGTGTGTGTGTGCGCAGACAAAAAAACTACGAGTGTGACGCTTCCAGAAAATAGCTGTCGATCGTCGAAAGTTTAAGACAACTTCAGAGAATACAGTATGGGAGATACAGAGACATATATATGTACTACAAAGATGAAAACATCGTAAGGAACATGGAAAGTTAAATCACACGAACCTGAAAGAATTACATACAAGTGGGGTACTTAGGTCAATGTTTTGATGATGACAAAATGTTACACAGAGCGGGAGGAATAAAATCCAACAATTTTCTTAGAAATTAAATTATCAACCCTGTATGTACCTAAACTGAGATTGGTGTTTTGATCAAAAGTGTGTTTTATGTGGCTTGATTCAATGATGTTCCTTTCAGTCAAGGAATAACAAGAAGTTATTTTATTTGTGTTATTCCAGTCAATTGAATGATTATGGTCCCTCACATGGACAAAATACCACTGGACATTTG
>NC_134778.1:67756371-67758871 GCF_046742065.1 Oratosquilla oratoria
CTGTAAACGTTGGGAGAAGTAGAGGAAAGCTGTACACCTGGTGATCAAAGATCCAGAAGACGTTTTCTATTGAACGTTTGAACATTTAAATAACTTTTTCTAGTAAACGTTTGAACATTTAAACAACGTTTCCTTTAAACATTAGGGGATGTAAACGAAGGCTATACACCTGGTGATCAAAGATCCAGAAGGATTTTTATGTATTCTGGATGGCTATATATAACAATAGAATAAAAAATGTATATAGAAAATTACAAAGGTAAAGGAGCATAAAGGAGGAAATCAAATGACTTGAAATAAATAACTATAATTGAAGGAGGACCCAATCTCCCGTACAGGGATCAGAGTAGACTTAGTAAAAAGAAGAAGAGAATTAAATAGAAGAACAAGAACAAACACGAGAAGGGTGAACAGAGGGTAGACTTAGGAAAGAGAAGAACAGAATTAAATAGAAGAACAAGAACAAACACAAGAAGGGTGAACAGAGGGTAGAGTCAATAAACAGAAGAACAGAATCAAACAAAAGAACAAGAACAAACACGAAAAAGTGAACAGGAAGTAAAAAGTAAAAGCTAATCCAGTACGTAAGGCCAAGGTTCCACTCTCACCCTATCAAGGCAGTCAGACGTTAGCAGAATAAAAATAACTAAAGTCCTTCATTGTAACAAAAGTACTAGAATACCAGATTTTTTTTTCCTTTTTTCATTGATGTTGTGTCTGGAAATAGTCTCTTGTTGAAAGAGAAGAAATAATAATTCTTTAGTCTCAAAGGAGATAAAAGAAAAATCCAGATGGAGGAAGATAGAGTCTCCCAATAGGAGAAAGGTCTCCAAAAGTCTCCAGGAACCGGAGAGACCTATGTATCTCCGGATATTGTGAGATCCAGCAGAAGTTTGCAGACATTGTTCTCCAGAAGTCTTTCGACTTCAAGAAGAAAATCAAAGACCCCGTGTTTAAAGTAGAAGACCAAGAGACCTTGATAAAAAAAAACACACATCGGAAGTCCCTCAGACACAAAGACCAATTATCTGATCTCCAAAGAATTGAAGGAATATTTGGAGTTCTTAAGTGGAGTGGGTTGGAGTCTCCAGACAGAAAGATACTCTAGATGTCTCCAGTCACGTACTCGGTTCTTTAACCTGGAGAACTATTTTTCAAAAACTTAAAGATATCGCTATGCATCCACTAAATCCCACTAAATTTCAGGTTGTGGCCAAACTTTTGGCCTTTTGTGACCCTCTGTGGCCCCCTATAACCCATTTGGGCGTTCATGGACCACACGTTGAGAACCGGCATTTATGGAATGCTGTTCTTCTGCTCCTGGGAAGACCAATCCAACAATGTATCTATTCACTAAATATCCATTCGATCTCACTAGTTTTTGAGTTGTGGCCCTTTGTGGCCATCTCTGGGCCTCTTTGTCCATATATGTCCCCCTAGTGGGCACATGAACCCCAGTTTCAGGAGAAAACGAGAAATAACAAAATTCTTCACCAGAAGTCTCGATCCTGACGAAGAAAGAATTTACATAAGTCTTCAAACGTAGAGAGGGTATAGAGTGGCGGTCGGCAGGCTTATGCATATGGAGGGATAGAGCGAATGAGAAATTACGAATGACATAGCCAAATAAAAGAAAGGAAGAAAGATTAAAAAAAAGGGGAAAGAAAAGGAAACGCAAAACGGAAATGCGATGAACAAAGAAAAATGTGAAAGTAACCATCTAACATGTAAAGCATTGAACGATGTTCAAAGGAAGCATTGAACGATGTTCAAAGGGAAATGGTGAGGAGTTGGAGGGGTGACATTTGGAGATCAAGAGAGAAGTATGAAGAGAAATGAAAATAAATGAATATTGGAGAAAAATACATCGATACCTTCTGATCAGAGTTCCCTTTTTCTTTTCTTTTTTTTTCTTTTTTCAAAATAATAATGGCTAATACATTTTGTCCAATAGAAGTAGGATTTTTTTGTTTTATATTTATTATTTAGTTTATGCTTTTATTTATTTATTATTCATTTAATTTGTTTATTTTATTCGCGGGTTTATTTATTTGTTAATTTATTTATTTTCTTTAATTTTTTTATCTAATTCAATTCTATCTTTTGTTTATTTATTTATTTTCATTCTTTATTTTTGATTATCATTAGCATATATATATATATATATATATATATATATATATATATATATATATATACATATATATATATATATGTGTGTGTATATACATATATATGTATATACATGTATATATATATATATATATATATATATATATACATACATATATATATATATATGTATATACATATATATATGTATATACATATATATATATATATATATATATATATATGTATGCATATACATATATATATTTTTTTTTCTTCTTTTTTTAGAGTTAGAGGTACAACCTTTTGTACAGCCAAAGTAAAACAATCGTCATTTTTTACGCAAAAGACATAGAAAAAGCGTTTTTTTTTCTCCAGTAGACAAATA
>NC_134778.1:67768871-67773871 GCF_046742065.1 Oratosquilla oratoria
CGAGTCTAGTCTAGGCTACACCCACTTCCCATCTGCCCGTATGTTCAATATCATACTTAGTTACACATTGAGTCATAGAGTACATTTCGTATCATTAGATCTATACATTGTTCTGAGATAACTTGCATTTGCACAAGGAACTTGGGTTTCGTGGGGAACGCCGTCAGTGAGGATATGGTTCCGGGGTGTTTCCTTTTAGGGGAACTTCTTTAGATCCCAGTGGGCACCCGCCTTTCTCCCCACCTGTTCCTCCCAATCCCATTATTTGTTTCTGTGTTCCTTATCCTTATTTCCATTTAGTTTGCTGTCCTACTCTCTCGTTCTCTCTCTCTAATTCTCTCTGTCTCTCTCCCTCGCTCTCTCTTATTCTCTCTGTCTCTCTCCCTCGGTCTCTCTCTCTCTCTCTCTCTCTTATTCTCTGTCTCTCTCCCTCGCTTTCTCTCTTATTCTCTCTGTCTCTATCCCTCGCTCTCTCTCTCTCTTATTCTCTCTGTCTCTCTCCCTCTCTCTCTCTCTTATTCTCTCTGTCTCTCTCCCTCGCTCTCTCTCTCTCTTATTCTCTCTGTCTCTCTCCCTCTCTCTCTTATTCTGTCTGTCTGTCTGTCTGTCTGTCTCTCTCTCTCTCTCTCTCTCTCTCTCTCTCTCTCTCTCTCTCTCTCTCTCTCTCTCTCTCTCTCTCTCTCTCTCTCTCTCTCTCTCTCTCTCTCTCTATTATTCTCTTTATTTATCTTATTCTATCTTTCTTATTCTCTCTATCTCTTATGTTCTCTCTCTATTATTCTCTTTATCTCTCTTATTCTCTCTCTCTCTCTCTCTCTCTCTCTCTCTCTCTCTCTATCTATCTATCTATCTATCTATATATATATATATATATATATATCTCTATATATATTTCTCTATCTATATCTATATATATATCTATATATATATATATCTATCTATCTCCTCCCACCCAACATATCTACTTTCCTTCTCTCCTAACTCTCTCCCTGGTTATCTACTATACATTCCTTTTTCTTATGTTCTTTTCTGTTTCTACTGTTGAGACAAAAATAAGAATGAGAATGGAGATGACGATGGTGATAACGATGATGATGATGATGAAGTGATAGTGATGGTGTAGTGGTGACACCGGTGCACTTGTGGTGGACAGCAGTGGTGTCTGTAACAGTGGTGACGGTGATAACACCAACGGTGATAACACCAACGTTGGTGGAAATGATGGTGATAGCACTATGTACGGTAATGCTCTTGATGCTGCTCACAGGTGATGATGATGAGGACCTATGCTGACGTCATAGTGATGACGTCATAGATGATAACGCAATATGGGGTGACTTTATGGGTGATGTAGATGATGACGTCATATATTATGACATGGTGACGCCACTTTTTTATTTTTATTTTATTTTTATTTTTTCCAAAAAAGAGGAAACTGGGATTCCCCAAGGCGTGACGTCACACGCATGTGAATAAAATCATCCGGCGGCATCCAGAATAAAGGGATGAAATGCCACGTGGTATGTAAGGGGCTAAGCCGGCCCTTGCTCCGTTCTTTGTGCGTCAAGGAAAAAGAAAATCGAAATTTCATGCTTTCCATAAATTATTTCAGGACTGAACTATTTTTCAAACAACAAATAATTTTCTAATTACCAAAGCCGTGAGGAACATCAAATATTTAGACAAAGTAGTCGTCATCTAAAGGAGGAGGAGGAAGAGGAGGAAGAGGAGGAGGAAGAGAGAGGAAAAAAGAGTCCGTCGGCACCTTTCTCCTGCTCCTCCTCCTCCTCTTCCTCCTCCTCTTCCTCCTCCTCTTCCTCTTCCTCCTCCTCCTCCTCTCCCTCCTCCTCCTCCTCCTCTCCCTCCTCCTCCTCCTCTCCCTCCTCCTCTCCCTCCTCTTCCTCTCCCTCCTCTTCCTCTCCCTCCTCTTCCTCTCCCTCCTCCTCTTCTTCCTCCTACTCCTCTCTCTCCTCCTCTTCTTCCTCCTACTCCTCCTCCTCTTCTTCCTGCTACTCCACTTCCTTCTCTTCCTCTTCTTTCTCTTCTTCTTCCTAATCTTCCTCTTCCTCCTACTCCTTCTACTCCTCCTACTCTTCTTGTTCCTCTTTCTGCAACTCCTCTTGTTTCTCCACCTCCTGCTACTCCTCCTCCTCCTCTTCCTCCTCCTCCTTCTTCTTCTCTTCTTCCTCCTTTACTCCTCCTCCTCCTTCTTCTCTTCCTCCTCCTTTGCTCCTCCTGCTGCTGTTCTTCCTCGTCTTCCTCTACCTCCTGTTCTTGCTCCTCTTCCTCCTTCCCCTGCCCTTTCTCCTCTTCCTCCTGCATATGCTCCCCCTCCTCCTCTCCCCTCCTCCTCCCTCTGCTCCTCTTCTCCTCTTTCTCCTCTTTCTCCTCTTCCTCCTGCATATGCTCCCCCTCCTCCTCTCCCTTCCTCCTCCCTCTGCTCCTCCCCTCCTCTTGCTCTTCTTCCTCCTGCATATGCTCCCCCTCTTCCTCTCCCCTCTTCCTCCCTCTCCTCCTCCACTTCTCTTCACCCTTCCTCCTTCCCTCCCCTCCTCCCCCTCTCCTCTTCCCCTCCTCCTCACCCTTTCTCTTCCCTCCCTTCTTCCCTCCCCTCCTCCTCTTCTTCCTCATTTTCCTTCTCCTTCTCCTCTTCTAACTTCTCTTCCTCATACGTATCCTCCTCCCCTCCTCCTCCTCCTCCCCCCACAACTCTTCCGCATTTCATCAAAAAATTTCTTTAATCTCAATCTTTCTTTTCATCCGCAATTTTGTCTTACTTTGTTTTTTCCTCTTCCTTTTATTCTTCTTTTTATTCGATACTTATGAGATTTATTTTTGAGACATTGAGTATGTAATCTCTGAATGCACACGTCGTGAACAGCCCGGGCTAGTGCCAATCACCTACTCCTTCGCCGTCTTTGTGCTCATGTGGTGAAGTCAGAACTGAACATACCACAGCCAACTAACGTTGCTGTGGTTGTTGTTGTAGTTGTGGTTGTTGTTGCTGTTGTTGTTGTTGTTGTGGTTGTTGTTCTGGTTGTGGTTGTGGTTGTTGTTATAGTTGTTGTGGTTGTGGTTGTGATTGTTCTGGTGGTTGTTGTGGTTGTTTCTGTTGTGGTTGTGGTTGTTGTGGTTGGTGTTGTGGTTGTTGTTGTGGCTGTCGTGGTTGTTGTTGTTGTTGTTGTTGTTAATGTTGTTGTTGTTGTTGTTGTTGTTGTTGTTGTTGTTGTTGTTGTTGTTGTTGTTGTTGTTGTTGTTGTTGTTTTGGACTTAAGATTACCAGCGCTTCTGTCCTTATGGACTGTCTCTCGTCGCTGTCGTAGCCGTGGGTCGCGCCCGTTTCAGTCCACGTTCACTGACGGGGGCCTTCCTTCGGCAGAATTGAGGTCAGTTGACGCTGGCTAGAATGAAAGTTATAAAGTGTTCCGCAGAGTTAATGTCAAAAGTTATTTATGTTTTAGAGCAGTGAGTCCATGTTTATTGTTAGTTCAGTTTGTTAATATTGATGATAAGAATACATACGTATATACTTGTACATATACATACAGTACTCGTATACATATATACATATACAGTACATATGCATATACATATACATACACATATACATATACATATACACATACACATACATACATTCATACATATACACATACATATACACATACATATACACATACATATACACATACACATACATATACACATACATATACATATACACATACATATACACATACATATACACATACATATACATATACACATACATACACATTCATATACACACACATATACATATACACATACATATACATATACACATACATACACATTCATATACACACACATATACATATACACATACATATACATATACACATACATATGCACATACACATACATATACACATACACATACATATACACATACATGCATATGTATACATATACACAACTGAACAATATTTTCAAGCGATAACCATAGAAAATATATATTCAAAAATCCCCACTTCCCTTCTGCATCTCATCTTGAGCTTACATGAGTTTTATATTCCTTCTTAAATTTCGAAAATGAAATAAATAAAAATAAAAAAAAATCCCAGTGCAGGCGCTTTCACAAACCTCGTTCATCTTCCCGTAGTACACCATTACTCGAATTACTTGGGTATTATTATTACTATTACTTGCCTCTAAGCTTCCGTCTGACGTTATCCCAACAATCACGCTTAGGAAAAAAAATAAAATAAAAAACATTATTTGTCTGGGCGACTTCTTCGTCGTCTCTCTTTCCACCAAAGCGGACGTCTTTATCATGTTTGGGTAATGAAGCGTTCTTAACTTGCAGATTGTCTTCTCTTTTTTTTTTCTCTCTCTCTTTTCTCCTCTTTTTATTTATCTTTTTTCTTTTTCTAATGACTCGTTTTCTATTTTTCTATTATTTATCTATTTATTAATTTATTTGTTTGTTTATTTATTTATTTATCGGTTCCTCCTGGCGTCTGTCTCACTGTCTTTGTCTACCTGTTTGTCTGTCTGGCTGTTAATTTGTCTGTCTCCATCCCTTCCTCTCCCTCTTTTTTCTTTTTTCTCTCTTTCTCCCTCTTTCTCCCTCGCTTCCTCCCCTCTCTCCCTCTCTGTCTCCATCCCTTCCCCTTCCTCTCTCTTTTTCTCACTTTCTCTCTTTCTCCCTTCCTCTCTTTCTCCCTCTCTCTCTTCTCTCTCTTTCTCTCTTTCTCTCTCTCTCTCTCTCTCTCTCTCTCTCTCTCTCTCTCTCTCTCTCTCTCTCTCTCTCTCTCTCTCTCTCTCTCTCTCTCTCTCTCTCTCTCTCTCTCTCTCTCTCTCTCTCTCTCTCTCTCTCTCTCTCTCTCTCTCTCTCTGTCTCACTCTGTTTTCTGCAATTTTGACCTTCTAATCTTATTACATCATAATCATCTTCACGATAAGATTAAAATTACATTTTTTTCTTGTCTCAAGTTAGTAAGAGTTTCTGGAAGAGT
>NC_134778.1:67781371-67786371 GCF_046742065.1 Oratosquilla oratoria
ATAGACAATAAGTGAAAAATTAGGAAATATGAGACGATAATAGGAGGAGGAGGAGGAGAAACAGGAGGAGGAGGAGGAGGAGGAGGCGGGGAAGGAGGAGGGGAGGAGGAGGACGATGAGGAAGAGGAAGAGGGGGAGGGGGAGAAAGAGGAGGAAAAACGTGGATCGAAAGGTGGATGATACCCCATTAGGAGGGGCATCCGTGGCTTATCTACGATAGAAAATAATAATAGGACAAAAAGGGAAGGGTAGACTACGAAAAGTAAGAAAATATCTTGTATAAAGACAACAACTGAATCATGCTTTGTTAGCGACTTTAGATATTTTATTCTGTTTGATGACAGAGGATTCAGGCTAAGAAAAAGATTACGGGTGATTTTAGAGTTTGTAATAAAAAGAATACATAGTCATATGCTTCATAGTATATGAAAAAGAGGTTGGTCATCTCTGACTCTCTGGGTCTTGTTGTGGAGGCGCTGTGTCTTGCTGCATTGCTTCTGACCCGAACGGTGTGGCGGGAGGGAGGGATTACCCCTTACATCCATGAGGGGGTTCCCGTGGCTTAGGTACTGTAACTGAAGTCATTAATTAATTGAGTATTTTATATAGAAGAAGCACCCGACGTGTGTATTTGTAGATAAATGAATAAATGAATATGTATTTGTTTCGAAAATAAAGAAAAAATAAATAGATAATGAAATGAAAAATAAATAAGTAAATGAATAGATACATAAATAGATTATTTAGCTAAATAGTGAATATATACTTGTTTCGATAGTTTAGTTAACAGGCTTACGGGATTCGAACCCTGGCCTAGGGAGTATGGTACGAAGCTCGAAGCGAGGACGCTACCGACTACGCCACCGAGAGCTGATGAACACGGCTCAGGGTTCGAGTCCTGTAGGAAGATATTTTTAGTCCAACTGTCGAAAAAAGTGCATCTTCCTGATTTGATTACTTGATGTTTATTTTTTATGCATTAATTTAACTATTTTATATTTATTCATTACTTTATCTTTTTATCTTTAGTATCGTACCAAATACATATTTATCAATAAATTGATTTGTTTATCAATTTATTCATTCGTTTATTTATTCATTTTTTATTATTTTTTTTTTCTCCAAAATTTGGCTGCTCAACGCCACAGGTTTTCATATTTTGAATTCAGATGTAAAGAAATTTCATAACACATGTTACTGTGTAATATTTTTGACAAGAATTATCCAAAATAACCTCAGAGTGCCTCTCTCTCTCTCAAAAAAAAAAAAAAAAAAAAGTCGAGGTCAAGTGTCGGTAGGAAAAAGTGTCTTTTTCATTTATTGCCTAATTTATTTTTCATTTATTTATTTCATTTATACATTTCATTGTGAGAGTTTTTTATTTTATTTATTTATTTATTTATTTTTTTCCCAAGGAAAGTCTTGATTTTTTTTCTTTCAAGGAAAGTCTTAATTTTTTTTTTCATCCCGTGCCCACAACACCATCCACATAGTCTTTTTTTTTTTTTTTTCTTCCAAGGAAAGTCTTGATTTTTTTTGTCATCCCTTGCCCACAACACCATCCACATAGTCCATCGTGGCATCGAAAAAGCTAATTGGATAAAACGAGAACACGACAGAAGGTGGCGGAGGGGAGGGAGAGGAGGAGGCTGTAAGTCATTAAAAGGGGTAGAAAACGCATAATGAAGAATAAGAAAGAGAAGACGCGAATTAAGGAGAGGAAGGAGAGTGGAAATTATAAACGAACGAGAATTTTTTTTGAAAGTGAATATGAGAGCATCTTTTGAGGGGAAATAGTTGAGGGAATGTTCGTTCGTAATTAAAGCTTGCGTATATATGCACATATAAATATACATATACGTATGCAGATACATACATCATATATATATATATATATATACACACTTTGCATCCTCAAGAGTGTGTGAGGAACTCCTTTTACGCAAGGGCAGGTCCTTCATTCAGCTGAATAAAACCTATAATGGTGACATTGTAGCAAAGAAGCCTCAATATGTTAAAATTTTACTGGTGTCAAAAATTACAAAGGATTACAAAGGATTACAAAGGCGGAGCATGCCGACAGGAGACCTTTTGATCCATATCTAGGTCGGATGCAAAAAAAAAAAAAAAAAAAAATCATATTAATAAAATAATAAATAAAAACTATAATAATGTAAATGAAAAATAAAATACATAAATAAATGCATAGGTATAGTTAAAATAATAAACAAACAGGTAAATAGTAAATAATAATAAATTGACACATAACTAATAATAAATGAAAATCAGACAGACAAATGATAACAAAACAAAAACAAATAATATAAGATATATTATAATCATTACAGCATCTTACTTAGGTATTTATCTAAATGATTCTTAAAGCTTCGAACTGAACTACATTGCACTACCTGTGCAGGAAGTTTATTCCATTCATTAACTACACGGTTGGCAAAGTTGTTTCTACCTACTTCCAAATTGAATCTATTTCCGGACAGTTTGAGACCATTGTTTCTTGTCTGATTCTCATTCAATGTGAAAATTTGGTCACTTTTGATGTCAATTCCCTTTAAAATCTTAAAGACATGTATCAAGTCACCTTTGAGTCTACGCTTTTTTTAGGGAAAACAGATTCATGTGCTTAAGTCGATTTTCGTATGATTTATTTTTGATATTCGGAATCAGTTTTGTGGCTCGCCGTTGTACTTTTTCCAGTCTGTCAATGTCTTTAATGAGATTCGGTGACCATACGGAAACAGCATATTCCAAATGTGGACGAACTAACGATTTATATAGCTTGTTAATGAGTGATGGACTTTTGAAATCAAAAGATCGCGCAATCAGTCCCAGAATCTTATTTTTCTTTCTCAGAGGCTGAAATACACTGGTTGGATGATTTGAGGTCGTTACTGATAATTACGCCGAGATCTTTTTCACTATCCACTTTTGTTAACGAATTTCCAAATAATTTGTAATCGTACTTACTGTTATTTTCACCTATGTGCATTACCTTGCATTTACTTGTGTTTATTTCATTAGCCACTTGTCAGACCATTGCTGTAATTTATCTAAATCTTCTTGAATATCTAATTGGTTTGAGTGATCATTTGCCACTCCGCACAGTTTTGTATCATCAGCAAATTTGGAAACAGTGGCTTTTAGTCCATGGTCTATATCATTTATATATACTATGAATAGAAGTGGCCCAAGAACGGAACGCTGAGGAACTCCACTTGTAACATTTTTCCATCTAGAAGTTTTTCCATTTAAAACAACTCTCTGTTTTCGACCATTCAACCAATTACTAGTCCAACCTAATAGGCTACCACTTATTCCATGCAAAGCTAATTTAGTAAGTAGTCTTTCGTGTGGGACGGTATCAAAAGCTTTTGCAAAGTCTAGATATATTAAATCTATATTGTTTCTTTTGTCATAATTCGAGATAACTGTGTTGTAGAATTCGAGTAAGTTAGTCACGCAAGAACGTTTCCGTCTGAAACCATGCTGGCTATCATTTATCAAACGGTTACTTTCTAAATGATGTTCGATAGCATCTCTGATGATAGTTTCCATTATTTTTCCTACAATTGAAGTCAAACTTATAGGCCTATAGTTATTTGGTTTCTTTTTGTCACCTTTTTTGAATATGGGAGTAACGTTAGCTAGCTTCCATTCTCTTGGGACATCTCCGGATATGATGGATTTCTTGAAAATAATTTCTAATGGAACAACAATCTCATTTTTCATTTCCTTTAAGATTCTTGGATGCCAACCGTCAGGCCCTGGTGTTTTATTAACTTTGAGTTTGTCTATACACCTTTTAATTTTTTCTTTTGTTATATTTACCGTAGTGAGTAAGTTTACCCCAGACTTTTCACAGGTTTCAGTTTGGAATTCACTTTGAGGTGTTTCGTTTACGAATACCGAGCTAAAATAATTGTTTAAGATATTACACATTCCTTCATTTGAATATTCAAGTTGACCGTCAGCAGATAATAGTGGACCAATGTGATTCCTAACAACCTTTTTATCTCTAATGTAACAATAGAATTCTTTGGGATTCTCTTTAGATTTATCAGCGATGTTCATTTCGTATTGTCGTTTTCTTTTTATTATTGTCTTTTTTAAAAACGTTCAACAGCGATTTTTTATTCATTCATTTATTTATTTATTCATTTATTTATTATTTATTTATATATTTATTCATTCATTTATTTATTTTATTTTATTTACTTTTTTTTTTTTTAACATTGTGGACACCTTAGAACAACCTATTCAGACAAAGTGATATTGGAGGGAGGAGGAGAAAGAGGATAGGAGGAGGAGGAGAAAATGAACAGGAGGAGGAAGAAAAGGGCAGAATGAAGAGGAGGAGAAGAGAGGAGACAGGAGGAAGGAGAGGAGGAAGAGGAGAGGGTAGAGGAGGAGGGAGATAAGAAGATAGAGGAGGAGGAGAAAATGAACAGGAGGAGGAAGACAAGGACAGAATGAAGAGAAGAGAGAATACAGGAGGAAGGAGAGGAAGAAGAAGAGAGGGTAGAGGAGGAGGGAGAGAAGAAGGTAGAGGAGGAGGAGAAAATGAACAGGAGGAAGAAGAGGATAAGTAAGAGGACAGGAAGAGATAGAGGATGAGGAGGAAATATAGGACAGGAAGACTAGGAGGAGAAAGAGGAGAAAATGACAGGAAATGAGAGATAAGTAGCAAGAGATAAAGATATGAAAGAGATAAGGACGAGAAGATTTAGGAGAGGATGTGGTGAAGGATGATAGGATTGGGAGGAGGAGTAGACGAATAAGAACATAAGAATGAAGGAGACTGCAAGAGACCATAAGGCCTACACTAGGCAGTTCCATGAAAGAGGACATGAGGAGGAAGAGGAGAGAATTGACAGAGGAAGGGAGGGGAGGATTATGAGAGGACATAAGAAAAAGAAGAAACAAGGCAAAAGAAGCAGAGAGAAAGTTAGAGAAATTTTGAGCACTGAGATAAAGTACAGAAA
>NC_134778.1:67791371-67801371 GCF_046742065.1 Oratosquilla oratoria
ATTTATGTATTTTATTTGTTATTTACATTATCATAGTTTTTATTTATTATTTTATTATTAATATGATTTTTTTTTCGCATCCGACCTAGATATGGATCAAAAGGTCTCCTGTCGGCATGCTCCGCCTTTGTAATCCTTTGTAATCCTTTGTGTGTGTGTATTGAAAGATATATGGAGTTACAATGGGTTATAATGAGGATACAGTGTGTTACATTGGGTGACTTTTTCTTATGATGGGCTGTATGTGGTTACAATAGGTTACGATAGGTTTAGATAGGTTGTAAAAGAATTACAATTCGTTGCCATAGACTCGAGTAATGACTTGCGATAGCGTTGCAATGAGTTAAAATGAGATTACGCTGGGATTACAATAAAGTAGCAATGGGTATCAATGGGTTACAATTACAATAAAATGGGATTACAATTAGTCAAAATGGGATTGCAGTGAGGTTGTATGGGGTTACAATGATTTTTAAGGAGTTTCAATAGGTTGTAGTGGGTTGCGATGTGTTACAGTGGTTTATAATTGGATTACAGTGCCAGTGATTGTTATGGTTTTGATGGTTGTGGTAGTTTAGGTCGTGTTTGTGACATTTTATCATTTCGTGGTTTCTTTCATAGTTGTGGTAATTGTTATGGTAGTCGTGAGAATAGTTGTGGTGGTGGTGATAGTGATAGTGATGGTGGCGGTGATAGTGGTGGTGATGATAGTGGTGATGGTGAATGTGGTGATGGTGAATGTGGTGGTGGTGAATGTGATGATGGTGAATATGTTGGTGGTGATAGTGATGGATAGTGGTGATGGTGATGATAGTGGTGGTTGTGTTGGTGATTGTGATAGTGGTTGGGGTGGGGATGGTGATTGTTTCAAGAGAATATATATACATACAGGTAATATATATATATATATATATATATATATATATATACATATTTATATATATATATATATATATATATACAAACATACATGTATGTGTGAGTTTATCCGTGTGTTAATATGTACGCATACCTGGCTGCAAAGCTACATTTTTGTACATGTTTGTGTACTTGCAGTACAAATGTACAGTGACAGCATGTAAATACTTTGGACTCTGCCTGTGCTCATTTTGAACACAGCTCTGCACCAAAGCACATGCATATGTATGTACCTCCTGATTATCATTCCTACATTAGCCGTCCCATAATGTCCAATAATACAGTGGTAATCAAATGGCAATTACAAATACATTCATCCCGGTTTTTTTTTTTTTTTTTTTTTTTTTTTTTTTTTTTTTTTTTTTTTTTTTTACGGAAGAGGAACTATTTCCTCTGCTTATAAGTGGCACAATTCATTCATCTCTTTATATATATATATATGTATATATATATATATATATATATACATATATATATATATTTTTTTTCTAATTTATTTCTATTCTTAGTTTGCCTGTTTATTGTTTTGTTTTTGTTTTGTTTTTGACTGAAGAGGAACTATTTCCTCTGCTTATAAGTGGTACAATTTATCCATCTCTTTCTATATATATATTTTTTTTACTTTATTTATTTTTATTTGTCTATTTATTCTAATTTATTTTTATTCTTAGTTTACCTATTTATTGTTTATTTAATCTGATAGTTTTCTTTATATTTTGTGGTATAGTTCTAACCATTTCTAAATAAAACAGAATCTGATAACTTTTGTAGACTTGTGTATGCTTGCAACACTGTCTGCTTATAAGTGGTACAATTTATTCGTCTCTTTATTATTTTTTTTTCATTTCTCTATTTATTTATTCTAATTTATTTTTATTCTTAATTTGCCTATTTACTTGTTCACTTAATCTTATATTCTTCTTTAATTTTTTTGTGGTATAGTTCTACCCACTTCTAAATAAAACAGAGACTTCTGAGGACTTGTATATGAATGCATATACATACAACACTGTCTGCATCTTACTGTCTTTCAGACGGACGGGCATCTGTCCTTGCAGTTCGTGTCTGCAGGTAAACACTAATAACTTGTCCCCTCCCGAAGTAGCTGAGGGAGTTGGAGCCTGGCCTCCCACTGCAGGGGTCTAGGCCCGAATCTCAGATATATTACTCAATAAAACACAATAACACAAATGCAATATATCTGTCTTCAGGCATCTACGAATGATTCAACGCCGGGACTTACTGTTGTGCAAGTTTATGTTAATACGTGTGTGTGTGCCTATGTACGTGTATATATATATATATATATATATATATATATATATCTATATCTATATATATTATATATACGTTTATATGTGTTATTATATATATATATATGTATATAAATATATATCTATATATACATATGTATATATACATCTATGTGTATATATATATATATATATCTATACACACACACACACACACACACACACACACACACACACACACACACATATATATATATATATATATATATATATAGATATGTATGTATGTATGTATATACACATATATACATACATATATATATATATGCATATGTATATATATATATATATATATATATATATATATGCACATATATATATATATATAATATATGCATATATATATATATATATATGCACATATATATATATTATATATATAGATATATACATATATGTATATACAGATATATATATATATATATATATATATGTATATACAAATATATATATATGTATATATAAATATATATATATATATATACATATATATATGTATATATATGTATATATATGTATATATATATACATATATGTATATATATAATATATATATGATATATACATATATATGCACACACACACACACACACACACACACACACACACACACACACACATACACACACACCAAAAGCCCTTTCCCCCTTATAATGGGGCAGCCATGTCAACCCCTACCCCCATTGCGTACACCTTAAAACGCATGTAAATGAGGGCTTTACCATTATAACCCCCACCGATTCTCCAACCCGTTCCCATCCTCTCATTCTTTCACTATCGTTGACGTCACATATGACGTCATTTTCTATCACATCACACATAATGACTTCACAATAAGGTAACGTCTGTGACGTCAGCTCCCATGACGTCACTTTTCATGACGTCAGCTCCCATGACGTCATTTTTCATGACGTCACATCCCATGACGTCAGACATGGCGTTACATACCATGACGTCACTCCCTATGACGTTACTAATGACGTCACTTCTTATGACATCATTACTTAGGATGTCACTTCCTATAACATCACTACTCATGACGTCACTTCCTATGACGTCACTACTCATGACGTCGCTTCCTATGACATCACTACATATGACGTCACTTCCTATGACATCACTTCTCATGACGTCACTCTTTGTAGAATTTATTGTTTATTATATCAAACGATTTCAATCACTTCAGCGCCAGTCCATGTGAAGATGGGTCCGAGTTCGTTACTGGTAATCGTTACCCGAGTAATCGCCACGTCATTGATTTCCTCCTCTGTGGTTACCGGTCTACGATTACCCGCGATTACCGTGATGGGCGGGTATTCCCCCCTCGTCTTCTTCGTGCCCTCTGACCCCCTGAGGGTTCAAGTCCAGATGAATAAAATCACGTGACGGACAAGGGAAAGGACCATGTAGAACGGAAGGGGTCGGGGGGAGGGGGAGTAATGGATGAGATGCCCAACATCCGCTCCTCCACAAGAAATGTGGTGGTTGGTGTATGTATGAGCTCTCATCTAGGAGGATGATAGCTGTCGATCACGAGAAAGGCACGCACACACACACGCGCGCGTACACACACACACACACAACTTTTGGCTGCCACTACAGCTGTCCGGATTCGAATACCGCCCAGGGCTGATATAATTTCGGTATCGCTGCGCTGCGGGTTGTTACTCCAACTCTCGTGGACGGGGAGTTGTGTGTGTGTGTGCGTGTAAGGTCACAGCATTACCCATAGATCGGTCATATATGAGCTCTGAGCTCTCTTCCAAGAGGGTAAAAATGTCGATCACGAGTCAAACACGTGATCCAAGACCATAGTGAATCACACACACACACACACACACACACACACACACACACACACACACACACACACACACACACACACACACACACACACACACACGTATCATACACACACAAATAAACAGCAAGCAAGCAAGCATGTACACACGCATGCCTGTACGCACGAACGCACACACGCACGCACGAACGCACACACGCACGCAGTTCGTTCATTCACCTTCACCAACAGTCATGAACCACTCCTTCAAACCAAGAGTCGCAACTAACTTGACCGGGGTACCGCGTACAGTCCCCTCTTGGTACTGTATCCAATGCCCTTCTTGATACCACATACTCTTGTGGTCTTGGGAGTGGTATGTGGGTACCTTTCTCACCCTACCAATACCATATCGTCAAGATGTCATTATGAAGTAGAGGGCGTCGAAGCGAGAGAAGCGCTGGTGAAAGCAGAATTTTACTTTATTTGTATTTAGGATTTTTTGTCTGAAATGGTCGCTGGCCGAGGTGATGGTGGTTCGAACCCTGTTGTTGTTGTTGTTGTTGTTGTTGTTGTTGTTGTTGTTGTTGTTGTTGTTGTTGTTGTTGTTGTTGTTGTTGTTGTTGTTGTTGTTGTTGTTGTTGTTGTTGCTGCTGCTGCTGCTGCTGCTGCTGCTGCTGTTGTTATCATTAGTTATTCAGTTATTTATTTATTTATTTAGAAGTTGAGTCAAAGAGGTGGGAAAGGAGGAATTTAAGAAAGGTAACACAACGGACGGATGCCAGACTCCAATCATAATAATTTAATTTGTCTTCTTTGTACAGATGATTATCGTAAACTATTAGCCTTAGTGAGGATTATATTCATAAAACACTCATCATGATATTTGGTTAATGGAGTTAGATGATTCTATTGTCTTTCAGCATCACTAGTATGTTTATTCTCAAACAAGATCCACCTTAGCAAAGTCTTCTTTTGAACGTGCGTGTGTGCGTGCGTGCGTGTGCATGGGGTACACACATGCACATGTCCAGAGACATACATATAATCCACGTACATTTGCATATGCATTTTCTTGTACACACAGAGTACACAGACACACACACGTACACATATATACACACAAAAATATATATATATTATATATGTATACACACACACACACATATATATATATATATATATATATATATATATATATATATATAAGCATTTGAATGCAAAACACATAGACTATTCCTCAGGAACTGTAGGCATTCAGTGATGTTCAGAGCCATCGTGTTCCCAAACATCTCAAGCCAAACTACTCCGTTCCCGGTTCGGGCCCAAAGTGTTCATTAAGTCACAACGAGGCCACAATACCATTCCCCC
The DNA here is from genome assembly GCF_046742065.1 of Oratosquilla oratoria. Classification (NCBI taxonomy): domain Eukaryota; kingdom Metazoa; phylum Arthropoda; class Malacostraca; order Stomatopoda; family Squillidae; genus Oratosquilla; species Oratosquilla oratoria. Next base: position 67,796,754 of record NC_134778.1, read on the forward strand.
ATCACACCATACCCGCTCTCTCTGTTTATTAAGACCCGGAGAGACCGCACGGGATTCCAATGCGCACAGCTTTAATGAAATTCTACTGCTTTATTGCTGCTTGAGATGCTGCAGTATCTCGCAGGCCGGTTGTATAAGGGGATGCTGGAAATGACCGTCCTTTCATGCCGGTGGCCATCCGGGGTGCAGGTTCCCGTCAAGAGCATCGTTATGGTAGTGACTAGTCCAAACGCTCTCGACTTGTTTTGTCTTTTTATTCGGGTGCTTATGGAATACTGTTCTTTGGTCCTCTGGAGAAGACTCTTCAGCTCTGAATGGAATCTTTGGGCCTCCAATACCTGTCACTGATTTTTGGATTGTGGTCTCTTCTTGGGGTCCTCAGAAGGGGTCCAAGGGTCCCCAGTTAAGAAGAACTGTATCTTGTTTGTTCGCTTTTGTTATGCCAAATTGGCTCCTCCCCTGTTTCCCTATCCTGGCCTGTGATTGGCTCTTCTGTTCTTAGGTATCTGGTAGGAAGCTCTAGATTCTGGAGTGTATCTGATATGACGTTCCCTTTTTTGTTTCTAGTAGACCAGCACAAGACCCCTACCCACACCTTTTTTTTTGTATTTATATGATTTTTTTTTCTACTTATATGTTTTCTATTTATATCTTAATAGAAAACGGGTTGTGATGACCGATAGAATTTTACAAGCACGTATGTAACTGCTGGTACTTGTTCTTGGAATTATTTCATTATTATTATTATAATTATTATCATTATTGTTTTTGTTATTATCATTATTATTGTTATTATTATTACTGTTATTATTATTATTGTTATTATTGTTATTATTATTATTGTTATTATTGTTATTATTATTATTGTTATTGTTATTGTTATTATTATTGTTGTTGTTATCATTATCATTATTATTCATTTATTTATTTATTCATTTATTCTATTTATTTAAATTATTTCATGTCCTACTTGTATCCTTCTCACAACCCCCTCTCCCGGGGGTCGCGCCCCCTAGTTTGGGAACCACCGCTCTAGATCACTATTACACACAATACCAAAGCCATTGTCACCATTACAAAGAGCACTCTTAGTATCATCACTATCATCACAAGCGTCTTTATCACCAACATTGTTGCCCCACCATAAACTTGACTATCTTCACAATCCACAAACATCATTATCTTCACCGTAGCTTTTATCATAAGTTTCATTACCACTCATAGTGTAATCTGAATATATTCATCATTCATCATTAATGATATCATTATCATGGTTACATTTCCAAACATCACCACAATCAATAAGGAAATTGTTATTTTACTGAATTGCAAACGTGGTCATAAGTGGACGAATGTATAAAGGAGATGACAGAGTAATGGATAGAGAATTACATCCCCAAGTAATAAAGGATTTAATATCATGATGTCGGGTTTGGTCCTTCATGTCTAAGATCGGCGACATCTTGATACACTGTTATTGTCGCTGCCGTGGTGGTTATCAAGGCTTGGCCTTCGTCGTCGTAGTCGCCGTTATAGTCGTTGTTGTCGTTGTTGTAACGGTCGTTAGCAAATGCACCGTTTTCGTTGTCGTTGTCGTCTTTGTCGTCTTCATGGGGACCATTGTAGTCGTCGTCGTCGTTTTAGACGTAATAGTCGTCATTACTACCCTTGCATGAATCACCCAATTCGTCTTAGTTGTAGTCGTCATCTATATTCTTCATTGTCTAAGCGTTGAGAGTTGTCTTAATAGTCGTTTTAGTCTGAAATGTTGTCATTGTCGTAGTTGTAGTCGTAGTCGTCATCTATATTCTTCATTGTCTAAGTGTTGTTAGTTGTCTTAATAGTCATTATAGTCTGATATATTGTCATTGTCGGAGTTGTAGTCGTAATCGTCATCATATATATAATGCAACAGAGAAGCAAATTGATAAAACATTAGATAAATAGAAAATTGAAATAAATTGATAGATATATGGAAAAAATAATTGATTAGATAGAAATAAGATAAGCAAATAGGTAAATAGATTAACAAATAGATAAATAAATAAATAAATAAATAAGTATATAAATAAATGAAAATCCCGACCTTAGATTGCGAGATTGGCCAAATTGACCCAAAACTTGACCAAGATGGAGAGGAGAGGGTCGTGCCCAGGGTACCCATGGCGAGGTGGGCGTGACGCTAACTTAGTCTCTGTCGTCTTACTCATTACCGTCTTGGTCGTCGACGTCATATGTAGTCGTTATCGTCATTATGGTCGTCCATGTTGTCGTTTATTCGTCTTTTTTTTTTTTTTTTTTTAACCGCTTCACACTGGGACTTCTCAATATGCATGACATTTTTATAGATATTATTTCTCTTATTTTGTCATTCAATTCCTCAGTATATGACTCAAAGTTCATTTGTCTTTTGGAGATTCGAAAAACAAAAAAATTGCAATCGAAATAAATTGTGCTCAGACGAACTCCAAAAGTTGACGAAATTTTGTCTAGTGTGAAGCGGATTTTATTCATCTTCGTCATATTCGTAGTTGTCGTATTCTTATTCACGATGTCTTCATCAAAGTCTTAGTCGTAGTCGTCTTCGTTCAAGGCGTCAACGTCAACGTAGACATCTAAGTCGTCGTCGTTTTGAATCGTCATCTTCGTCTTGGTCGTTCTAGATGTTCCTCCTTCTCGTGTCGTCTCTCGTCTTCTCTCTCTCTTCCCTCCCTTTTGGTTCATCATCATCTCCTCCCTCCCTCTCTCTTCCTCCCTCTCTCTTCCTCCCTCTCCTCCTCCTCCTCTCCTCCCTCCCCTCCTCCCTCCTCCTCCTCCCCTCTCCCCCTCCCCTCCTCCTCCCCCCCCTCCCCCTCCCCTCTCTTCCTCCTCCTCCTCCTCCTCCTCCTCCTCGTTCTTCTCCTCCTTCTCGTCCTCCTTCTTCTCTTCCTCCTTCTCTCCTCCCTCCTCCTCTTCCTCCTCCCCTCCTCCTTCTCCTCCCCTCCTTCTTCTCCTCCCTCCTCTTCTCCTCCTCCTTCTCCTCCTCCTTCTCCTCCTCCTCCTCCTCCTCCTCCTCCTCCTCCTTCTCCTCCTCCTTCTCCTCCTCCTCCTTCTCCTCCTCTTTCTCCTCCTCCTACTCTTCCTCCTCCTCCTCCTCCTCCTTCTCCTCCTCCTTCTCCTCCTCCTCTTTCTCCTCCTCCTACTCTTCCTCCTCCTCCTCCTCCTCCTCCTACTCCTCCTCCTCCTCCTCCTCTTTCTCCTGGTCATCTTTATTCTCTTTCTTCTCTTCTTACTCTCAATCTACCTCCTTCTCCCCCTCCTTCTCCTCCTCCTCCTCCTCCTCCTCCTCCTTCTTCTCCTCCTCCTCCTCCTCATTGCCATCCTCCTTTTCCTGTGTCTCCTCTTCCTCTTCTTCTTCTTTCTCTTCCTCTTCCCTCGTTTTCTTCTTTTACTCTTGCTATTGTTGTACCTCCTCCTCCTCCTCCATCTCTTCCTCCTCCTCTTCCTCCTCCTCTTTCTCCTCTTCCTCTTCGTCTTCCTCCTTTTTGTTCTTTTCATTCTCTTACTCTTACTCTTTTTGTTCCCCATCTACCTCCTCTTTCTCCTCCTCCACCTCCTCTTTCTCCTCCTCCACCTCCTCTTCTTCCTCCTCCTTCTCCTCCTCCTCCTCCCTCTCCGTCCTCGCCCCCCTCCTCTTCCTCTTTTCCTTCTCTTACTCTAGTTCTTGTTCCCCATCTACCTCTTCTTCCTCGTCCTCCTCCGTCTCCTACTCTTCCCTTTCCTCCTTCCTCCTCGCCCTCCTCCTCTTCCCCTTCCTCCTCGCCCTCCTCCTCTTCCCTTTCATCTTCCCCTTCCCCTTCCTCTTCCCCTTCCCCTTCCTTTTTCCTCTTCCTCCTTATAACGTTAATCTCATTCCCCTCATCTTCATCCTTATGATTATTAACTGTTACATCTTCTTCATCCTTTTTTTTCTTGTTCCTTCATTTCCCCGCCTCCTCCTTCATCTTGCTGTTGCAGCCTGGCGTTGTTCTCTTCCTTTTCTATTTCCTCCTTTTCCTCCTCCTCCTCTTCTTCCTCCTCTTCTTCCTCCTCCTCCTCCTCCTCCTCCTCCTCTTCGAGCTCTTTTCCTTTCTCCTTTTCTTCTCCTCTTCCATTTTTTCTTCATCTTCTCCCCCTCTCCTCTTCCCTTTCTTTCTTCTTCTTCTCCCCCTCTCCTCTTCCCTTTCTCTCTTCTTCTTCTCCTCCCTCTCCTTCTCTCTCTCCTCCTTCTCCTCCTCCTACTCTGTCTCTTCATCTTCCTCCAGTTCCTCCTGTTCCTGCACATCATCCTCATCCTCCCCTTCTCCTCTTCCTCATCTTTTCCTCTTCCTCTTCCCCTTCCTCTTCCATCTCCTCCTTTTCCTTCCCCTTCCCCTTCCTCTTCCATCTCCTCCATCTCCTCCATCTCCTCCTTCTCCTTCACCTTCCCCTTCCTCTTCCATCTCCTCCTTCTCCTTCCCCTTCCCCTCCTCGCTATCCTGTCCCTCCAACTCTTACTCCTACTCCTATTCTTCATCTTCCTCCACCTCCTCCTCTTCCCCCTCCCTCCTCTTCCCCCTCCTCTTCCCCCTCCTCTTCCCCCTCCTCTTCCCGCTCCTCT
>NC_134778.1:67806371-67808871 GCF_046742065.1 Oratosquilla oratoria
GCATATGCTTTGTAATGCCTTACATTTAGCGTACCTGTTTACACAAATCGTTGGGAATCGCACCCAGCCCTACTTACTCACGACCCGAGATCAAAGCCCAGCGCTCTGTATCGGCTCACAAGAATTGTGACAAATAAAGGGAGAGAGATGAAGGTTATCCATAACAAAGGCTTGTTCTCAAAATGTGCATTGTGCCCGGAGACCTTAATGCACAATTAGCTTTTTTCGATGAGAATTTTCTAGAATGTTTTGACTAATTACAGTCCAGAGGTCCTTTCGAATAGTGTTGTTGACTCAGAACGCGTAGCTGTTTGTACAAAAAAGAAAAATAATCATAAATATAATAAATGAAATAAATAAATAAGTCAATAAACAGGTAAGTAAAAAAAATACACTTGAAAAATAACAATAATAAGGATAACAACGAATGCATAGATAACAATAAAATAAGAAAATAGATAAATAGATAAAAAAAAGTAATGAGTAATGTACATGAATAAATAAATAAATTAATAAATAAATGTATAAATTAATTTAAAAGTCGTACAAGCGTTGTAGGAATCAATTTCATCTCACACGTACAAAATCTACTCTTCGAGCTCAGACCCCACTAGTGACTGTCACGTGTCCGCGCTGTCCTTGTGGATGGCCCAGGATCGTCATAAGGGGAACTCTTTAAGGCGGGGATTAAATTTAGGTAAAACTCTATGACAAAGTATTATAGTTGACTAGATTTACTGAAAGAAATATATGAAGTGATGAGGTGTTATAGATTACACACACACACACACACACACACACACACACACACACACACACACACACACACACATTAATTTATGTGTAACTATCTATCTATCTATCTATCTATATATATATATATATATATATATATATATATATATATATATATATATTACATATGTGTATGTATAAAACTTATGCGCTTTCCAATATATTGTCACATTAACATGATTTTCCATTGTACTTAATATAGGATACCATGAATTTAATTTTCGGCTTTTCTTTTATTCCGCGACACAGTTTTCAAATAACTTTTTTTATATATATACCGGGATTATAAACGACATAGGCCTAAGTCGATTATACTTCTTAATTAAGTTTGAGCTCACCTTCCGCCTCACCATTCGTAATCTGCTTATGTGCGTTTGCTTCCAAGATCATTCCCCATCGTCTTCCCGTCTCGTTTCTTTTCGTCGCGTTTCCTTTCGTTTCGTCCCGAGCGGCCCTCCGTGCCTCTTCCTCCCCGATTCAATTTTCGTTCAATGTAAGATGGCGCGCTTGCGGGTAATCGCCCCCTCGTTGCATACATCACGGGGCTAAGGTGGGGAAGATTATCTGCTGACGGCGGATGAAGAGTTGGGGAAGAAGGGAAGGTGGAGGAGGATAGGGAAGAGGAGGAAATGGAGAGGGAGAGGAGGAGGAGGAGTAGGAGATGGAGGAGATGGAGGAGGAGGTGGAGAGGGGAAGAAGGTAAGGTGGAGGAGGATAGGGAAGTGGAGGAGATGGAGAGGGAGAGGAGGTGGAGGAGGTGGAGGTGGAGAGGGGAAGAAAGTAAGGTGGAGGAGGAACGGGAAGAGGAGGAGATGAAGAGGGGAAGGAGGTAAGGTGGAGGGGGAGGAGGAGGAGGTGGAGAGGGGAAGAAGGGAAGGTGAAGGAGAAACGGGAAGAGGAGGAGATGGAGAGGGAAAGGATGAGGAGTAGATGGAGGAGGAAGTGGTGGAGAGGGGAAGAAGGAGGAGGAGAAGATTAAGGAGGAGGTGGTGGTGGTGGTGGTGGTGGTGGTGGTGGTGGTGGTGGTGGTGGTGGAGGAGGAGGAGGAGAAGGAAAGAGAAAGAAGGAGGAGGAGGAGGAGGAGGATATAGAGAGGTAAACGAGAAGGAAAAAGAGGAAGAAGAGGAGGATTGGAGAGGAAAAGGAGAGGAAGAAGAGGAAATGAAGAAGAGTATCTGCTAACGATGGATGAAGAGTTAGGAAAGAAGTTGAGGAGGAGGAAGAGGAAGAGAAGGAGAGGGGAAGAGGAAGAGGAGGAGGAGGAGGAGGAGGAGGAGGAGGAGGGAAGAAGGAAGAGGAAGGGGAGGAGAAAGGAAGAAGGAGGAGGAGGAAGAGGAGGAGGAGGAGGAGAGGGAAAAGGTAGATGAGAAGGAGAGGAAAAGGAGGAGGAGGATGACGAGGAGAAGGTGGATGAGGAAAAGTAGAGGAGAAGGAGAAGAAAAAAAGGAAGGGATGAGGAGGATAGGACAGGAAGAGAGAGGAGAGAGAGAGGAGAGGGAGAGGAGGTGAGGAGGAGGTGAGGAAGATAATCTGTTGATGATGGATGAAAAGTTAGGTAAGAAGCTAAGGAGGAGGTGGAGAGGTAGAGGAGAGAGGGAAAGGAGGAGAGTGAGGAGGAGGATAAGGAGGAGGAGGAGGAGGAGGAGGAGAACAGGAAGCGTAGAAGTAAAGAGGAGGAAGATGAAGGTAGATGAAAAGCTACGAA
>NC_134778.1:67813871-67818871 GCF_046742065.1 Oratosquilla oratoria
CTCACCCTCCTCACCCTCACCCTCCTCACCCTCCTCACCCTCCTCACCCTCTCATCCTCCCCTTCCCCTCATCCTCCCCTCAACCTCCCCCCTCCCCTCCCCCCTACCTTCTCATCCTCACCCTCCCCCTTTCATCCTCCCCATCTCCCTTCATCCCTCCCATCTCCCTTCATCCCTCCCATCTCCCTTCATCCCTCCCATCTCCTCCCCCTCTCATTCACCCCCCTCCTCCCCCTCCTCCCCCTCGCGCTTCTTAAACATAGATAATCGAAGCTTGGTCATGAATATTGCATGATTTTCGATTAGCGACGATTATGTATTGTAATGTCAAGGATCAGAGGAAGCTGCAGAAAGGTGGAAGAGAGGGTAGAGTTTCGTTGTATGTTTGTTCTTGGTAAGTATGAGTGTGAGTTTGAGCAGATAAAAGATAACAGGTAATAGGCAATAAATAAGAGAATAGATCAAAGTTAATGTGAATATGATACCAATGATAACGTTAAAAAAAAAAAAAAAAGAGATCATTGTTGTGGTCAACCAACTCCACGTTTGTCCGGTAGGATTGGTAGACCTGTTCGCACGGTAGCGTTGGTAGGCCTGGTTGAGAGTCGCATTTGCTAATGATGAGTGTGTAATATCTATCGAATATACATAAGATGCAAATGGACGTGTGGTGCAGGTTATCAGCCTATTTCGATCACTGTCATGTCGTTTAACACAGAGGTGTAAAGATACTTTTTTTGCATCGATTTTTTTCTTTGTCTTCGTTTCGTGTTTCATATTGTTTCGTACGATTGACATGTAGTTACTTTTTGGGTGCTTTCTTTTTCAATGACAAGTTGTAGTGGTGTCCATTTTCTATGCATGCATTCTTAACATACACTATACTCGTATATTCTCTCCTCTCTCTCTCTCTCTCTCTCTCTCTCTCTCTCTCTCTCTCTCTCTCTCTCTCTCTCTCTCTCTCTCTCTCTATCTCTATCTCTCTCTCCTTCACTTCTCCATTGTCTCTCTTCCCCTCTCTTCGCCTCCTTTTGTATGCCTCTTTTTGTATGTCTCTTTTTCCCCTCTCTCTTCGCCTCCTTTTCGTATCTCTCTCTCTCTTTCTCTCTCTCTCTCTTTCTCTCTGCCTCTTTCTTTTCTCTCTTCCTCTCGTTTCTCTCTCTTCTCTCTCTCTCTCTCTCTCTCTCTCTCTCTCTCTCTCTCTCTCTCTCTCTCTCTCTCTCTCTCTCTCTCTCTCTCTCTCTCTCTCTCTCTCTCTCTCTCTCTCTCTCTCTCTCTCCTTCATCTTTCCATTATTTCTCTTTCCCTCTCTTTTCCTCTCTTCTCCTCTTTTTGTATAGCTCTTTTGTTTCTCTCTTCTTTTGCTGTGCCTCTCTTCTTTGTTCTTCTCCTTTATCTTTCGTCTTTGTTCACTTTTCTCCTTTTCCCCTTCTCTTCATCCTCTTCCTTCTCTTCTTCCTCTTCCTTCTCTTCCTCCTCCTCCTCTTCCTTCTCTTCCTCCTCCTCCTCTGTTCCTCATCACTTCGAATTCATTTCCTTCAGCTGTAGACGCTTTGATGCATTTTTTTTACTTCGCCATTCTCTTTTTTCATTCTTCTTCTTCTTTTCCTTTGTCCTTCTTCTTTGGTTTCTTTCTTACTTTTCCCCTCTCCTTCTTCGTACCTTTTTCTTTCTTTTTTCTTTTGCCTTGACCTTCTTACCTCCTTTCTTTCTTTTTTCCTTCTTTTTGTGTCTTTCTTTATCAATTCCCCGAACAACGACGATGATGACGATGACGACGACGACAACGACGAGGGCAAAGATTCCTCGTCCTACTCATCTTCGACTTCTTCCTCCTGCTTCCCCTCCTACACCACCTTCTCCTCCTCCTCTTCCTCCTCCTCCTATTCCTCCCCCTCCTATTCCTCCCCTTGCTTCCTCTCCTTCATCTACTCCTCCTCCTCCTTCACCTCCTCCTCCTCCTCCTCCTCCTTCACCTCTTCCTCCTCCACCTTCATCTCTTCCTCCTCCTCCTTCACCTCACCTCCTCCTCCTCCTCCTCCTTCACCTCCTCCTCCTCCTCCTCCTTCACATCTTCCTCCTCCTCCTCCTTCACCTCTTCCTCCTCCTCCTCCTTCACCTCTTCCTCCTCCTCCTCCTTCACCTCTTCCTCCTCCTCCTCCTTCACCTCTTCCTCCTCCTCCTCCTTCACCTCTTCCTCCTCCTCCTCCTTCACCTCTTCCTCCTCCTCCTCCTTCACCTCTTCCTCCTCCTCCTCCTTCCTCCTCTTTCCTCCTCCTTCCTCCTTCTTTTTCACCTCTTCCTCCTCCTCCTCTTCCTCCTTCCTCTTCTTCCTTCTTCCTCCTCTTCCTCCTACCTCCTCCTCCTCCCCTCCTTCTCCTCCTCCTGTTCCTCCATCTCCTCCTCAACCTCCTTCACCTCTTCCTCTTCCTTCTCTTCCTCCTCTTCCTCTTCTTCCTCCTCCTCCTCCTTCTCCTTTTTAACATTTCTTCTTCCTGTACCACCACCACTTTAACGGCCTCCACCACTACCACCACCACTACTAGTTCTACCACCACCACTACTACACACTCCACCACTACCACCACCACTACTAGTTCTACCACCACCACTACTACACACTCACCACTACCACCACCACTACTAGTTCTACCACCACCACTACTACACACTCCACAACTACCACCACCACTACTAGTTCTACCACCACCACTACTACACACTCCACAACTACCACCACTACTAGTTCTACCACCACCACCACAACTACACACTCCACCACTACTACCAGCATCCACTTCCTACCACCACATCCACCCCTCTACCACCACCTCCTCCCCCTACCACCTCCATCACCACAAGCTAGTATACCACATTTCATTGCATATTATCATAAAAGAAATATTTGGGTTCGTTAATCGCCCCAATTATTCAATCCATTGACATGTCTGCCTGTGTTCATAAACTACATCGTGTTCATAGAACGCCAGAACAATTGAATAAATTTATTTTGTTCAATGTTCAGTTCTTTCATTTTACTTTTTTTCCTGGGTCGGATGTGAGGGGGCAAGTGATGAACACGTTTGTTATGTTATTCATGAACATCGTAGAACAAACGAACAGAACCTGAGGGTACTGGGTACAAAAGAACTTGATCTTCTCTCTCAGCAAGTAATACTGTAATGGACGTATTGTGTGTGTGTGTATGTGTTTGTGTGTGTGTGTGTGTGTGTGTGTGTGTGTGTGTGTGTGTGTGTGTGTGTGTGTGTGTGTGTGTGTGTGTGGTGCGTGTGTGTGTGTGTTTGTGTGTATGCATACATTTATTTATGTATGTGAAACCTGCATGAATATACACATCCGTTAAAATATTAATGAATATATGATCATTTACAAATGAGAGAGAAAGAGAAAAAGTTTCACTATGGTCTTAGGTCACGTGTTGGACCCGTCATCGACAGTTATTACCCTCCCAGGTGAGAGCTCAGAACTCGCGAGAGTTAGAGCACCGACTCACAGCGCAGCGATACTGTAATTACTTCTGCCCTGGCCGGGATTCGAACTCGGACCGGTGGATTAGCAAATGCGAATGCTACCACTGCGCCGTCGAGCCGGTGTGTGTGTGTGTGTGTGTGTGTGTGTGTGTGTGTGTGTGTGTGTGTGTGTGTGTGTGTGTGTGTGTGTGTGTGTGTGTGTGTGTGTGTGTGTGTGTGTGTGTGTGTGTGTGTGTGTGTGTGTGTGTGTGTGTGTGTGTGTGTGTGTGTGCGGGACCATAAACAATGTATTATATTCCCTTTATACAGAAAGGAACACAACTTTTGTAATACACTATATTTTTACAATAATACTTTTTCTCAAATACGTTCAATTGTATTCAATATAAATTTTTTGTTCATCTACAACAAAATGATGATCTAAAATGTTAAACAATTCTCGTAGAATTATTGTGTTGTACATGTAGATCTAGTGCGGAAAAATAAATCCCTAGTATTGAATTGATACGAAACTAGATGTTATATATCGTTAGCTTTGAGTTCTTTGTATGTATATTTTTATATTGTATTTTATGTATTGTATTGTATTGTATTGTATTATGTATTGTATGTATATTTTTAAATTATATTTTTATATATATATTTTTTTAAATACGTATGTTTTTATATTGAATATAGTGACCTTCCATCTCATCCTTTTTATATTCATCCATTTCCAGTACTAGTCTGACGAAATAAAAATACAAATGAAATAAATATAATGAAATAAAGAATAATAATGAAAAGTGCAAGCCTTCTGTTAATATTCATTTTAAAATCATGCTATATTCATTTTTGCGCTTTTTTTTTTGTAATGTCTAAAGTATAATCAAAATATTGATACATCGTTATTATTATTGTAATATTGTTAATGTATTGTTCTTATTATAATCCTATTATTGCTGAATGCAATTATAATTTCATCATTTATTGATTTGTTAAGTTTATTAATTTATTTATTTGTTGATTTATCTATCTATTCATTATTTTGAATTACTGTGATACATGTCGACAGTGGACAATTTAATCCATAACTACATCGTATGCTAAAAAAAAATAGATAAATAAAATAAAGAAAAAAAAATAAAGAAAAAAAATAAACAACTAAGTATAATAATAATGATAGTAGTAATAATAATGACTAATAATGTTGATTATAATAACAATAATAAAGACAGTAATAATACTGATAATGATAATAGTTATAGTAATAGCAACAATAATGGTGATATAGAAAATTAATATAGTTAAAATGAAATAAAATAAAGGTAATGAATTAATAAACAACTAAAGTTAATGATATTGATAGTAGTAAAAATAATGACTAATAATATTGATTATATTATTAACAACGATAATAATAATGACAGTAATGCTAATGATAATAGTTATAGTAATAGCAACGATAGCGATAATATAGAAAATTAATATAAATAAAAACATAAAATTATTTCATTCCCTGAGCAAGTC
>NC_134778.1:67823871-67826371 GCF_046742065.1 Oratosquilla oratoria
CTGGATTTTTTTCCAGAAGTCATGGAAAAGTCATGGAATTTTGTAAAGAATTTTATCGTCGGAGTCCAGTATGTATCAGGATTCCCACAGCCTGGAAAGGTCATGAAAAAATAGTGGAACTCTTTATTTATTTTCTAATCCAGTAAATGTCATGGGAATTTTTTTTATGAATTTCTAATTTTTTATCACTGGAAAATTTATGTTTTTTTTTTTTTTTTTTTTTTTTTTTTTCGTAGAAAAGTCATGGAATTTTGTAAAGAACGACATCATCGGATTCCAGTCTGTACTCTGAGCTTTGTCAGTCAAGAGCTCTATTTCATTATATCGAGTAAATGTTTTCGGAATTTTATCACATTGAACTCTTGCAACGGAAGTCACAAACCTTCAGTGAATTAGGTCATGGATTTTCATGACTTGGTCATGAAAAACACATGGAAAAAGAATTTATTTTTGTTGTACTTTAGACGCGGAAGCTATGTAATCTCCATTGATGACTTAACTTCGTTGTATATACTGTGGTATTTCAAGTGTTGGCTATCAGGATTACTATTATGATTTTTAGAATTTATGTATTTATTCATAATGTTTATTTATTAATTTCATTTCATATTTCTGTTTATTTATTTCTGCCTGTTGAATACTAGTGTGATTGTGAAGAACTGTATACTTCTGATTTGTGAAATGTTTCCTTGATATACGTATATACATATGTATGTATATACCTACATACATGTATATATGTGTGTATATGTATATATATATAATGTATATATATGTATATATATATATATGTATATATTATATATATATAATGTATATATATGTATATATATACATATATATATATATATACAGTACATATATATATATATATATATATATATATATATATATATATATATATATATATATATATGTATATATATATGTATACATATATATATATGTATGTATATGTAGAAAAAGCACTAGGAAAATAACAGAAATGAGACCGAGCGCTTTCGTCTATTCAGACATTTTCAAGGTGAATAGACGAAAGCGCTCGGTCTCATTTCTGTTATTTTCCTAGTGGTTTTTCTGCATACTAGAATTACGCGTTCAAGTGATTTCTTCTGCACATATATATATATATGTATATATATATATATAAATATATATATATGTACATATATATATATATATATGTATATATCATGCCATATTTATATGATGTATGCTTCTCATGCATCTTAATGTATCATAAACGCGGTCAAAACATAATTTTAATTTCAAAAGGTATTAATTTAGACCAGGTTTGGTGTTTCAGCCGAAGGAATTATTTGAAGATGACATACTCTATGTTCTCTTACATGTATAATTCAAACGTTAGAAAATTAGTTTCGTGTGTGTGTGTGTGTGTGTGTGTGTGTGTGTGTGTGTGTGTGTGTGTGTGTGTGTGTGTGTGTGTGTGTGTGTGTGTGTGTGTGTGTGTGTGTGTGTGTGTGTGTGTGTGTGTGTGTGTGTGTGTGTGTATGTGTGTGTAAATGTATATGTGTGAGTGTATGTATGCACGTGTGTATACGTGTGTACACTTGCGTATGTGGGTGTGTACGTGCACATATGCGTTTACGGGTCTATACATAAGTATGTTTGTGTTTATATTTGGGTCTGTCAATCTTTCATTCTCCTAATATTTATATTTGATAACATCATTGTACTCTGGTACGGCAAGCACAGTAATGTACCTATAAATCCAGAAATGAACTGGATTGTAGATGGATGAGGGCAACAAGGATGGATGAACACATGAAATATACTTTTAAATCATTCCCATTTTATTACAAAATATAATCGTTGGTAAATACATCATCTTTTAAATTTATGACCTAATCCCGTTTTCTTTTGATAATTTCAATGTGAGAGGGCCACTAATTAGGTAACATGTTAGTTTGAAAGAGCAAGTTCTTTATACACAAAAATAACCTTAATGACCTCACGGGTGTTCAGAAGGCTAAGCCAATTACACTATCGTGCAGTATATCCCCTCTCATTACTCCTCCCCCTTCTCCCCCTTCCCTCTCCCCCCTCCCTATCCCCCTCCCCCTCTCTCCCTTCCCTGTCCCCCCTGTTTATCCCCCCTCCCCCTCTCTGGCTTACCCCCACTCCTATCTCTCCCCCTCTATCCTTCCCCCACCACCTTTTCCTCGCTACCCCCACCCATCTACCTCCTGTTCCACCATTCCATCTCCCATCCATCCACCTCCTCCACACCAATTTTGAAATAATCAACAAACAAAACAAATAATAAAAATAAACCCCTCCCACATCCCTCCCCCTCCCACTCCCCTTCTCCCCCTCCCTCTCCCCCATCCTCCATCACACTACCTCTCTCCCCCTTCCCACTATTTCTTCCTTTCCACCCCCATTCCTTCCAAATCTACCATTTTGATTAACCAACAAAACCAAACCAAACAGAAACGAATAATGAAAGGAAGACCAACTAACAAGACGCGTATTTGTA
>NC_134778.1:67831371-67836371 GCF_046742065.1 Oratosquilla oratoria
AGACGATGTCGATTTGGGAGGGCGGTTTCTCAGTAAAAGTTGTGACGTCTTTCGGGTCTTGTAGTATATGGTCAGTGATATTTTGTCTTCTGGGTCAGTGGGCTTGACGTGTTTTGTAATTATGTCCTTAATGACTTTTTCATCTGTCTTATATTCTGATGACATGTAATTTCTGTAATATATATTGATGTTTTCTTGTTTTTGTGTGGTAGGTTTGTTAGAATACCAGTTGTTGATGGCTCGTTTTGTTGCTTCGTTAATTAACTTGTTGCTGTACCCATTGTTAATAAGGACTTGGGTAAGTCTTTCCAGTTCAGTGTGTGTATCTTTCCATGTAGAGCAGTGTGATATGGCGCGTCGTATGTATGCGTTGATAGTGGAGTTTAAATATCGTTGAGGGCATTCACTTTTACCATTAAGACAGAGGTTTTTGTTGCTAGGTTTTACGTATACTGATGTGGTGTACTTGTTGTTATGACTGGTTACTAAGACATCGAGGAAGGGCAAACGTCCGTTGTTCGATTCTTCGAACGTAAAATTAAGGCCGGAAGCTTCTATGAGTTGTTCTCTGAGTCTTTGGAGTTCTTGAATATCTTTGACTCTAACGAAAATATCATCTATATAGCGGCAATAAATGGATGGTCGGTTGGTGGCGAGTGTAAGCTTCTCTATGGTTCCCATGAAAAAAATTGCGAAAAGGACTCCTAAGGGGCTTCCCATGGCGACTCCATCTATTTGTTTGTACATATTACCGCGTGGACATGTGAAGGGGGCTTCTTTGGTACAGATCTCTAAAAGGGTGCGTAAGGAAGCTTCTGGAATGTTCAGTGTCGGTGTGTTGTCGCATCGATAGACTCTATCTAGGATGAAATGTATTGTTCTGTCGACGTCGATGTTTGTGAATAAACTTTCTACGTCCAGCGATGCTATAATGTGATTTTCTACAGGAGGGGCATTTGCTAGGATTTCTAGGAATTCTTGGGCTGATGTCAGAGCGTAATCCGTGGGTACGTATGGGGTGAGAATTTCGTTCAGTCTTTTGGCTACTGAATAAGTCGCTGTGGGAATTTGGGAGATGATAGGACGAATGGGGTTGTTGGGCTTGTGTGTTTTTACGTTTCCAAAAGCGTGGCCAGGGGAGTAGTCCCCTGTTAATTTGTTAAAGTGTGGGCTAGACGATGATGCGTTGATGGTATCTATTACATTGTTGATTTTCTTTTTGATCTGTTCCGTGGGATTACGAGTGATTTTTGTGAACTTGGAGGTGTCAGCTAGAATGTTGTCCATTTTTGTGAGGTATTCTTGTTTGGGGATTATGGTAAAGGCTGCGGTCTTGTCGGCTCTTCTGATGGCAATGTCCTCGTTTTCACGGAGTTGTTTGGCTGCTATCAGTCCAACACCGTAAATTAGCAAGAGAAATTGAAGTTCTTAACAAAAAGATAAACAAAGCAGAAACAGCAATATTATCTAATATATATATATGTATATATATATATATATATATGTGTGTGTGTGTGTGTGTGTGTGTGTGTGTGTGTGTGTGTGTAGGGACATTGGGACAAATTATAGGAAAGGAGGAGGGGGAAACACGAGTCTTTATCTGAATATCGAGTTTATTCCTGATCGGTTTCGCTTACAATAGCTTCTTCAGAGGAGTGTTACTCTGGGTCGAAGTTGGCGGTGTACAGTATATAGTGAGCCAGGTCCACGTTCCCTCCTTGCGGAGGTACCAGTATGACACGTCAAACAGCATCGGTATAACATATATAATATAGTATAATAATATAATAATAGTATAACATGATACTTGACATAATATACAATATAATATATAATATAATATAACATAATATATCATATAATATAATAACATAATAATTAGCATCGATACAGAATGCATATATCAATGAAATTGTAATAAGAATAAAATACATGATTTTTGATCAATGAAAATATATATGAAAATAAATGTCACCGTGATGTTTTGTCATGTTATAAAATCCCCGTGTTATGTCGGAGCTGTCCTGCGGCGTCTTTCTATAGCTGCATACTTCGCCGTGTATTCTGTCCACTTTATGTCTCCCACTTTTTGGTTTATGTTGGGTTTGGTAGCTGTGTAATGCTTCAACTATTTTCCTTCTTCTCTTTGTCAATCCTTTTTCAACCACTTCTGATTGAAGCCAATCGGGCATATGACCATCCTATTCTATATGTCCCACCATCACGTTGGAAAGCCTATGGTATTTTAGGTCTGCTTTGTGTTCTTTGATTCTGATCAAAAATCATGTATCTTATTCTTATCATAATTCTATTGATATATGCATTCTGTATCGATGCTAAATATTATGTTACCATAATATATATTATGTTATATTATATTATATTATATTATATATCATATTGTATTATATATTATATTGTATATTATGTCATGTATCATGTTATATTATTATTGCATTATACTATATTAATTTATATGTTATACCGATGCTGTTTGACGTGTTATACTGGTACCAGCCACCGACCTCTCCGCAAGGAGGGAACGTGGACCTGGCTCACTATATACACCGCCAACTTCGACCCAGAGTAACACTCCTCTGAAGAAGCTATTGTAAGCGAAACCGGTCAGGAATAAACTCGATATTCAGATAAAGACCCGTGTTTCCCCCTCCACCTTTCCCATAATATATATATATATATATGTGTGTGTGTGTGTGTGTCCATGTGTACACATGTAAATATACATACAGATATGCACATTTGTACGCATACATATACATACAAGCGTAGACATATTCATATGTATATATATACATATATATTTATGTGTTAGATGTGTATTTCTGTGAATAGATGATTGAGTGTATGTGAGCATATATGTGTGTGTATGCTTATGTATGAGCCCCACTTCATTTCCTGTCAAGTTGTTTACAATACGTTTTCTATAGACTCAACGAAGGATCCAAAACCATTTATTGCTATTGAAACCCTTAACAGAAGCCACGAAAAGATTCATGATCTGTTGAATGCCATGAATGAAGCTTAATGCGACGGCTGGGTCAAAAGACGTGACCTCGTTTCTTGAAGGACGCGTTGCCATAGCGACGCGAAGTAGGCCTACTTCGCCCGAAGGAGTCTGAGCTCGTTAGCTTCGTCTTTCGAAAGAAACAAGGATGGTTCCTGCTGCGATGGTTGTTTAGGAAGTTAAACGCGCACATACCTGCACACACACGTACACATACATACATATGCACACACGCACACATACACACACACACACACACACCAACACACTAACACACACCAACACACAAACACACACACACACACACACACACACACACACACACACACACACACACACACACACACACACACACACACACACACATACACAATCATTCACACTCACACAGGGACACTACGAGCATAGCTCTCTTCCTGTAAAATATGACTAGGTAAACACACACACACACACACACACACACGCACACACACACACACACACACACACACACACACACACACACACACACACACACACACACACACACACACACACACACACACACACACACACACACGCACGCACACACACACACGCACACCTCCAGCCTGCACTACATACTACAACCAGGTAAAAATATACACACATAGACCTGCAAGCACGCACACACACACACACACACACACACACACACACACACACACACACACACACACACACACACACACACACACACACACACACACAGAACTCCAACCTATATACTACAACCACGTAAAAATACACACACATACACACACACACTCTCGTGAGGGCAGACTACATGTGACCTATGAAATTATCTCGATATTTATTCCTAGTGCAGTTGATTAAATCACTATTTAATTCTGCAGTTATACCCATCAGTAAATTTGTTGATTTGTTAATCCATCGTCAGTTTGTCCATGCATTCATTTACTTGTGTATAATGGCTTACTAGTTTAATTATATATATATATATGTATATGTATATGTATATTATATATATATGTATATGTATATGTATATATATATATATATGTATATGTATATATATATATATATATATATATATATATATATATATATGTATATATATGTATATATATATATATATATATATATATATATATATATATAAGATTAACTAATCAATTATCATACATCTATCCATACTTTTTTAGATATATTTTCCTTTTAATTCCTTTACTTAAAACTTCATTTCCTTATCTATACGTTAACTGAATATTTTCATGTTTCTGGAATATACATTTGTACAACTGCATCGTTCTAGACATTTCTATATCTAGGCTTCCAACGAAAAGGGTAGCACGTGTACATGTACATGTAAATCTTCCTGCACGCCATGTATGTGTGTGGTCTACGCCCTCGCGCGTGCGTTCGTGTGTCCGTGTGCGCATGCGTTAGATAGAGTTCAAGAAAGTGATGCCGAGTGACGTAATCAGAGTTGGATCTTAACCTCGCGGCATGGCCGGCCTTCCTTGCCAGTCCTCCGCGTGTGTGTGTGTGTGTGTGTGTTCGTGTGTGTGTGTGTGTGTGTGTGTGTGTGTGTGTGTGTGTGTGTGTGTGTGTGTGTGTGTGTGTGTGTGTGTGTGTGTGTGTGTGTGTGTGTGTGTGTTTGTGTGTGTGTGAGCGTGCGTGTTTATCTAGCTGTACCTAGTTATATCTTAAAAAATGGAAAGGGGAGCTATGCTCGTGGTGTCCCATCCTTGTATCTCGCAGTGTCTAGTTTGTGAGTGTGTGCGTGTGTGTGTGTGTGTGTGTGTGTGTGTGTGTGTGTGTGTGTGTGTGTGTGTGTGTGTGTGTGTGTGTGTGTGTGTGTGTGTGTGATTCACCATGATCTTGGATCACGTGTCGGACTTGTGAACGCCAGATATTTCCCTCCCGGAAAAGAGCTGATCTATGGGTAATGCTGTGACCATACACGCACACACACACACAGTTCCCCGCCCAC
>NC_134778.1:67873871-67876371 GCF_046742065.1 Oratosquilla oratoria
ATCTAAAAATAAATATATATATATATGTATATATATATATATATATATATATATATATATATATATATGTGTGTGTGTATATATATCATCTTACCCCCATCCAATATAAATACAGTGCAAATATATAAAAAGGATTAGTGATACAAGCCTTGGTTTGCTTTCTCATTGTAAACATACAGTACTATTGCACTGGCTATCATATCTCGTACCCCCCCCCAGGGTCAAGGTTTGATACCTCTTGGGGGTACAGTAACCCCCAGATGAAGAACCGCTGGTCTACGTGATACTCGCGTTCACCGGGAACCAATATCCTCACCAATGCTGCATAGAAATACCTCTGACTGGCCTGAGTAGAATCTGTAAAAGGGAGAACATACAATAATATATAATGATGTATCATGATAATGGATAATATTCTTCCTGGTATGAAATCCGTGTATTTAACATCCTTTTCACAAGTCCTGGCGATTGTTTTCCCTCTTTTAAAACTAGAATTTCACCTGATTTTCTAGTCATGTTGACCTGGTTTACTGGTTTATTTGTAAATATACTGATAATTTTGTAAATATACCGGTATTTTTTCGTAGCTAAATCTAAATGTTGTACTGGTCTTTGATCCTACTCTGTGGTGACATCTCTGTTTTATTTGCATTCTTTGATTAATTAATTAGTTTATATGTTTATTTATTCTTTTTTTTTATCTATTTCTTTGTTTATGTACTTGATTTATCCAATTTTTTGTGTTTGATTATTAATATATTCACTTCGCTTGACGATTTATTAATTTGTTTATTTGTGCTTGATTATTTATTGATTTATTCATGTAATTTATTCCTTTATTAATTAATTTATTCATCCATTCATCTATTTATCTATTTATCAACTTATTCGTTTATTTCTTTGTTTACATATTTATTAATTTATTCATTAATTTATTTAATTCTTCGTATCACCCGTTTGACGCTCAACTAGGTGGCTAAGTATGCCAGATTTTGTCAAATACGGAAATCTAATACCTCGAGACCTTACTGCAGTCACGCGTTGGTCCTCGAGCGGGATTCGAACTGCCACTCACTGACCTTCTCGTCTCCAGACGCAAACAACCTAACCCACTTAATTACCGGGATTCTCTGTTGAAAGTTGCCGGTTAATGTGGGGCTGCGGGTTTCTAGTTCGTGATAATGAAATAAATACTCTTACTTACTCCGCTGGATCTTGAACCTCAGGTAGATTCTGGTCCGTCAACAGGATCCAAGTTGCTTTATTTATTCCTCCACAGAACCTCCAGCTCGCTAGTAGTTCATTTAGACCAATGTGATCATCTTCCAGATTGGAACAAGATAGAGGTGCTCCACAAAGGTCTAGAGAAAAAAAAAAGTAAAATAGTGGAGGCAGCCTACATTACTTCCCACCCCTGCATCAACCATAGGGAAGGGTTTATAAAATTAGCAGGAGCAGTAGGTACTCTAATTATCAAAGTCAAAAAAGGACAATTGAGAACGGAGGGAGAAGCGGCATGGTCGGAGTCACATGAGAAGGGTTGAGAACGGATGAGAGTATGGAAGGAGAGGAACGCGGCAAGGATGGATTATATAAGCTGTTCATTTTCTGAGACTGTATGTACTTTGAGAATGTCCTGGTAAGGACAAAACGTCAGTGAATAAAACTCTAACTGTTCTCTGTGTTTAGCTCACCGCCCTTCCACTCATTTGTCTTCCATACTTCAACATTCCTCTTATGTCCATCTCCGCATCCACACCGTCCATCCATCTCATTCGAGATCTCCCTCTGGGTCTTCTTCCAGGCATTCTACCCATTATAACTCGTTTTGGAATTCTATGGTCCTTCATACGCGCCACATGCCCAGCCCATCTCAATTTTGTTCTATTTATAACATCTGTTATTTTCTCTTGTTTGGTTATTTCTCTCTGCTCATTATTGAAGTGAAATAAATAAGTCCCATTATTATCTAAAATCTTATCAATTTCAATTATTTACTTCCAGTTGTCGCCAGGCGATTTGATCCAGTTGAGAGAATCGTTCCAATCTTAAAGGACGAAACATTATGACCTTTGTTGGTGGATTCTCTGTCGTCGGTCGATTTTATTGACGAGAGGAAACCTTCTCACACAAATATAAATAACCCCCGAGCAATTTGTTCCCTTGTTTTCTGAATCGTAAACAATAAAGCCTCGGAAACGAAGAGGAAAATCTTCCACACAAACGAATCCAATCCCTTATTTGTTCAACCCTGTCTAATCTAATCCTGTTCTACGCGAGTTGATCAGCCTCCCGGAACCTGCTCCGTTCTTCCGGGTTACCTTTCACAGGCCACTGGCTCCGGCAAGGGTTTTCCTGAAGGAAGAACTTCGGTTCAAGAACCGGGCACAAGTCTCTCCGTCCTCTTCGATAATGGCGATAATTCGTTTTAAATTGATTAAATTATATGGTAAGATTTACCCGGTGGGTCTCGATCTGGGGACTGAAGAACCCCTGAGGG
>NC_134778.1:67883871-67886371 GCF_046742065.1 Oratosquilla oratoria
TTCTTTCTCTTCATATGCAAAATTTAAAACTGTCTAATACTGTGCCCGCGCCTGTTGTTGTTGGAGATGATGGAGCTGTTGTCGGTGATGGAGCGAGAGTGGTGGAGGAGAGTGGGGGAGAAGAGGGGAGGAATCTCCACCATTATCTTCGCCAGTTCCATTGTTGTACCTGGATGGTTTCTCCTCATCTTCGTCTTCGTCTTCGTCTTCGTCGTCACCAAGTCATCTCCGAAGTCATCTTCATCATCTCCGTAGTCATCTTTGAAGTCGTCTTCGTCTTAGTTTTTTTTTTTTTTTTTTTTTTTTTTTTTTTTTTTTTTTTTTTTTTTGTCTTTTCAGTACCCGAAGAGTGAAAGACGTCTTCGCTGTTTTGTGTCTTAAACAAAGAGTTGAGGAACTCTTAGGAGAAAGAGGAGGAGGAACAAATCAGCATCTCAAGAAGGAAGAAGGAGAGATAGAAAAGAGAAGTGAAGCAGGGAGGAAGAGGAAGAAGACCAGAAGGAAGAGAGGGAAAGACCAAGAGAAGGTGAAGAAGGAGGAGGTGGAGGTGAAAGAAGAAAAAAAGGAAGAAGCGTAAGGGGAAGGGAGGGGTAAGGAGGAGGAAGAGGAGGAGAAGTAGGAGGAGGAGGAAGAGGAGGAGGAGGAGAAGGAGGAATAGGAGAAGGAGGAAGAGAAGGAGAAGGAGGAAGAGAAGGAGGAGGAGGAGAAGGAGGAGGAGGAGGAGGAGGAGGAGGAGAAGGAGGAAGAGAAGAAGGAGGAAGAGTAGGAGGAGAAGGAGGAGGAGAAGGAGGAGGAAGAGGAGGGGGAGGAGGAGAAGGAGGAGGAGGAGGAAGAGGAAACCTTGACCATGTTCTGCCATGTTTGAGCCGCTTCAGGATGAGGTCCTCTTTCCAGTCGAATGACGTCACCTGGAGTGAGAGAGTTAATGGAATTCAGATATTTCTCTTTATTAGGAATATCTGAAATTCAGAACTCCCCAATATCTGGAACAAGAAAAAAAAATCAAATCCATATTTTTTTTTTATTTTTTTTTTTTTTTAGATTTTTTAGATTTTTTTTTTTCTTCTCAATGTTGTAGATTTCTTAATTTGAAAAACTCCCAATAGATAGAACACTGTATGCCACTTTATACTTTATAATTGCTCGAGTCCTTTCCAAGAATACAGAGAAAGGAAGCTAAAGGAAAACAATACAGACTAACAATGAAGAACTTGAGAATAAACAAGTTAATAAAAAGAAGAACGAAAAAGTGAAATTTGAAAAGAGAAGAAGAAAAGAAGACAAGAGAAGGATCCGGACACAACAATACAAAAGAAAAAAAGAGAAGTAAGAGCGAATTGAAAGAGAGAGAGAGAAAGAGAGAGAGAGAGAGAGAGAGAGAGAGAGAGAGAGAGAGAGAGAGAGAGAGAGAGAGAGAGAGAGAGAGAGAGAGAGAGGGAGGTAGGGAGAACAGAATAAGACCATTAAATGAAAAAAGAGAAAGGACAAGAACGTACAAGAACAAAAGCACAAGATAGGACGGCGAATAACGTAAACGATGTCTGGAATAGGATCAAGTACTCTGTACTTTATGAAACAGATGACTTCCCACGTAAAACAAGGAATGACGGCCCAGCTGGGAACATAAACGAAACGAGAGGAAGAGGACACAGGCGCCCCCTTGTGCTCACGGCAGTTAAAACTCAAATTACGGTTTCAGCATATTTGTTTTGATCGTTGCAAAACGAGCTGATTGGACAAGGCTACATTACGTACCTCTCCCCCCATTCTGCTCGTTTTACAACGATGTAAACAAAATTAATAGTGATAGTGTACTTGATGGCCCTCTATAAGTGGAGCCAATTGTACTGTCAAATATCAGACATTTTGGAGTACATTGCTGAACAAAGGCCTCTAGCAGTGTTTGCCACGCTACTCCTGCAGACTTCTCTATCTCGTCGTCTCTTCACCTTTTGTCTGGTCTCCCTTTTCCACGCTTCCAGTCTCTTGGCATCCAGTCTTGGTATCCTTTGTCGTTTCAACATGATCTTTCATTGCAGTGTGCTCTCTCGCTCTTTCAATGTTAATCCTAGCAATGAGTATATATATATATATATATATATATATATATATATATATATATATATATATATATATATATATATATATATATATATATATATATATTTATACCAAAAGACATTTTCCACTTATAAGGGGGGGTAGCCATTATTTAAGTAAAATTCGGTGATTTCACACACACACACACACACACACACACACACACACACACACACACACACACACACACACACACACACACACACACACACACACACACACACACACACACACACACTTTAAGGATCGGAAGTGTATACATGACACAATATAATGACACAATATATTGACGCGATATATTGACAAAATACTATCGTTTCTACCCCACGCCCATCTATATTGCTCCGTCAAATCTATCCATACACTGCCAATATCATTATTCAATATACGTATTATTTCG
>NC_134778.1:67896371-67903871 GCF_046742065.1 Oratosquilla oratoria
ACACATATATATATATATATATATATATATATATATATATATATATATATCAATCTCGTCTCTTATAGTCTCAGTCCTAAGTAGTCTCAGTCTCTTACAGTCATCGTCTCTCACAGTCCAAATCTGACAATCTCAGCCTCTTCCAGACTAAATATCATTCAGTCTCAATTGTTTATGGTATTAGTCTTTTACAGTCATGATCTCCGCTATTATTAATCCTTCACAATCTCAGTCTCATATCTTGGTCTTGATTCTCGGTCTTAAGTCCCAAGTCTCAGGTCTCAAGTCTTAAGTCTTGAATTTCGAGTGACAAATCTCAAGCCTTCAGTCTCAGGCCTTAAGTCTTAAGTGTTAGTTCTCAGGTCTCACGTCTCAAGTCTTAAGTCTCAATTATTCTCATAATTAAGACTTGAGTCTTAAGTCTCGTGTCTTAAGTCTCAAGAGTCAAGTCTCATGTCTCAAATCCCAAATCTCAAATATGAAGACTTAAGTCTCAAATCATGTCTTAACTTTAATTTCAAATCTCGAATCTTAAGTCAAGTCTCAAATCTCATGTCTCAAATCTCAAATCTCAAGTGTTACTTATCAAATCTGAAGGCTAAGACTCAAGTCTTAATTCTCTAATTTCAAGTCTAGAGTCTTAAGTCTCAAGTGTCAAGTCTCAAATCTCAAGTGTCACTTATCAAATCTGAAGGCGAACGACACCAAGTCTTAAGTCTCTAATTTCAAGTCTAGAGCCTTAATATCCTTTTACATTCCACTCAAACTATCCTGTTAAATCCCTCCTATTAACAACCCTACCATCACAAAACTTAGTGACATCAACAGCGAATTCTCTAATCAGTATTCCCAACATCCTCTCTCTCTTACTATTCTTGTGGCGAGTTGTTTTCTTCGTGCGGGCTTAAGCCCTAGACGTAAGCTCATCTCCAGAGAAAATGACTGAAGACAAGTAATGTATTAAGTCAATTTAGTGTGATTAACCATGCATGAGACCTGTGACGTCATTATATGACGTCATATAATGACGTCATCGTCATGTGCATGAACGATGAGACTATCAAGTCTGCCTAGTACTTATCATAATCGCTGCATGTCGTGGATGTAATGATAATATAAGATAACAAACAGAAAATGAGATAAAAGATTTCGTTCATGAAGTTTTAGATTTGGTGAGACTTGTTGTCTCACTTTGAGTTGTGGGAAGATGGGACGAATTGCTGCATCTCGTTCGTTGATTATCATATTTTAGTGTTTTTCTTTTATTTTATTTTTGCTTTTGTTTTTTCTTTAAGGTAGAGAGAATTATGACTGCATCTTTCTCCTTTTATTTTTATTCTTATCGTTATTTTTCTTTACTTAAATGAAAGACTTGATAGTTTTAGTTTGCTTTGAAAGTCGTATATAAAATTATGATAAACGGTTAGAATTGCATTTGGATGAATGCCTCTTTTCAATCTTGTAAACATCTTTTTCTTCAACACGGTCCCTTCCACTTTTTCTCGCTCTCTTATTTCACCTCTCTCTCTCTCTCTCTCTCTCTCTCTCTCTCTCTCTCTCTCTCTCTCTCTCTCTCTCTCTCTCTCTCTCTCTCTCTCTCTCTCTCTCTCTCTCTCTCTCTCTCTCTCTCTCTCTCTCTCTCTCTCTCTCTCTCTCTCTCTCTCTCTCTCTCTCTCTCTCTCTATATATATATATATATATATATATATATATATATACATATATATATATATACATATATATATATATAAATATATATATAGACATATATATATATACATATATATATATACATATACTCTACATGTATGTGTGTATGTATATATATGTTAATGAAGACGAGTCTTGAAGCAATATATGATATATTCTCTATAGAAATATAAAACTGACATCCCGCTTTCAGAGTCCAAAACATTATCATATCTGTGTTTGTTTCCAGTGAAAATGATTACTCAGGCACCTTTGTGTGGCTACCACAAGGTAAAAAGAAAAAAAAATCTCTTTACTTTAATCTCGTTTTAGTTTTTACTAAGAGTTAAGTTTGCTTTTATTTTATGTTTTAGTTTTGTTTTTCATGGTTAATCTAACTTCTAATTGTGGTTAAAATTGATGCTGTATTTTACGATTCCGGTTTTTAATCCGTATAGTCAAGGTTGTTATAGAATTTAATGTTGATAAACACAAAATATTACCTTTGAACCCGGGAGGTGTGGCGGGAGGGAGGGATGGCCTACCATCCACAAGATGCCAAGACGGAAACCGCGAAGGGTGTAGGACGGATGTATGTTTTGATTTGGTCACCCCCTTCATAAGGTGGAAAAGTCCTTTTTTTATATATTTGCAAGTAAATTTGTGTTCAAAAATTCCTGTCCCCACCTGTAGATTTCTCGCTACAGATGTAATGTTTCTTATTAAATATTTGATTTTCTTTTTTTTTAGACAAGAAAATGCAATACAATGTACAGCGAATATCGTGGAGGAAGAATTAATTATTAAATGATTATCAATAAAAAGTATATTTGCATAATAAAATCCTTGAAATGTTTTAGAGATTCTCGCCGACGATTGTGCCACTTGCATTCTTCTTTTATTTTATTTTTTTGTGTTGTCGGTTGTGGAATTTTACCGTTAGTCTAAAATAAATAGATGGATAAATAGATAGAGAAATAGGTAAATAAATAAATGAATGAATGAATAAATGAATAAATGAATGAATGAATAAATGAATAAATGAATAAATGAATAGATGAATAAATGAATGAATGAATGAATGAATGAGTAAATGAATAAATGAATAAATGAATAAATGAATAGATGAATAAATGAACAAATGAACAAATGAACAAATGAACAAATGAACAAATAAATAAAATGAATAAATGAATAAATAGGTAAATAAATACTAAAAATTAATTAATAAATGAGTAAATAAATAGATAGATAAAGAAATAAATGAATAAATGAATAAATTAAAACCACGTCATAAAATTTTTGGTTGCATAATCGAAAACATACTGATCACGTATTCATTCAGTTGCGGGTTCGAGTCCTGCACTCCTCTCCGATTCTCACCGTATAATAGGATAGTGGTGACTGCTTCGTCCACAGATATTCAGCGCCTCCTAGCGTAGGCACGTTACCTTAATAGGCTTAACCCAATATACGTCCAGCATCTCCACTTCCCCCACACACCCACGCTCACCTGATTAAAATCGTCTGCCGCTAACCAGAATAAAATATCTCAAGTGCCCCAGGTCACAGATGGGCTCGAGGTTGACCTCGGACTGTCCCAGAAGCTGAATAAAATCGTCTGACGTCAACCAGAATACAGACTCAAGAGGGCAACGCGACCTCAAATGGTACTCGACAATGGCGATATTTTTAAATTAATTTGATAATGGCTGGCGCCAGTGATTTTATTCATCCGGAATGATGACGTCACACCGGGAACTGGAATACCGGAAGTTAATTGTGCGCAGACCTCTGGGCCCTTTTTTTTTTTTTTTTTTTTCCTCTCTTTTTTTTTTTTTTGAGGTGGTGGGCGAGAGAGAGATGGATCTGTTCGACAAAAAAAAAAAAAAAAAAAAAAAAAAAAAAAAAAGTTCATATTGCAAGCTAGCTTGATGAAGAGCGAAAATGCATTGCAATATAGCCAACCTCCGTATTTGCTTTGCTTCCTCATCATGAAGTCTAATTGGCCCAATTAGGACCTGTAGTCCCCGCGAGCACACAGTCATTTCATATCCGCCGAAACAGTGCCGGCGTCGAGTGCCAACGTGGGGGTGCCAATGCTGAGTGCCACTCAAGAGGCACTATACTCGAACTCAAACTATTTTACGGTGTCTTCTCTTCAATTGGTTTGTTTAGCTTACGCAAGTGTGTAGATATTCAAAGGTATCAAATTACGGTGTACGTGTGTATATGTGTGTGTAGGCGTGTACATGTGTCCGTACACTTGTACACATGTACACACAAATGCGTGGAAGTAGGTGAATGCATGCACACACGTAAACAAGGATACACATGTAAACGTGCATGCAAACACGGACAAGCATACATGTGAGTGCGCGCGTACACACACACACACACACACACACACACACACACACACACACACACACACACACAAACACACACACACACATATATATATATACATGTGTGTGTATACATATATATATATATATATATGTGTGTGTGTGTGTGTGTGTGTGTGTGTGTGTGTGTGTGTGTGTGTGTGTGTGTGTGTGTGTGTGTGTGTGTGTGTACATATATACATACGAGTACGTACATATATAACATGTATATAAACATACATGAAATCGATTTAAGGGACTTCGTTTAAAGTATTTTGGATTTAAGGGACTACCTATACTAAGGGACACTAAAAAATAATAATGAAAAAAAAATCGAGTTTCACGAAGTGAACTTTCTTTCACGGATTCCCTAAAGATATGGAGTTCTCTAAGTCCAAAGGCCCTCAAATGTGATCATCTTTCCCCTTATTACAACACGTCTCAGCTCTCTTCGTTTTCCGTCAGAAATGCCATCCAGCCCAGGTGCCTTACCCAAGGTAAGCCCAGGGAACGGTAAGATTTGATCGGAAATATCCAGCGCTTCTATCCTTCGGGGTCGTAGAGTCACAAAGGAGTTCAAGAGAGCTTTGCCGAAGGTGGGGATTCGTCTCTAGTCATAAAAGAAGGCTGCGTTACTCTGGTCCATAGGGGTGTTAATAAGGTTAATAGAATATTAACTACATAAACCTTACGCATTCCATAACCCATACAAAGCAGGAGGAAGCATCTTATGGTCTGTGACTTACTAGCGCTTCTATCCTTGTGTACATGGGGAAGGATATTGGGAATTTGAGAAGGTGAATGTATGGAGTTGAGAGAATGAAGGATTCGGATGTAAAGAAAAAAGTAGAGGTCGTAAGGAAATGGAGGTGAGAGGAGGGCCAGAGTCAGGGAGGTGGGAATGGAGGATTGGAGGTGGGAGGAGAGGTGGAGTTAAGTGTGGGTGGGTGTGGGAGGGAGGGAGGGAGGAGAGGAAAGTGGAGGAGAGAAATGGAGGTATAGTTGGATGGAGTTGGGAGGAGGAGGAAGAGGGAAGGGAATGAAGGGAAATGGAGGGATAAAAGTGGGAGAAGGAGGCGAATGGAAAGAGGAGGGATAAAGATGGTGGAGAAGGTAAAGGAGGTGGAGGGTGGAGGAGGAGGAGAAGTGGAGGAGAAGGAGAAGGAAAGTGGTAATGTAGGGAGGAAATATATGGAGGACAAGAGGGAGGTGGGAAGAGATGAGGGAAATGGAGGGGAGGAAGGAGGGAATGGAGTTGGGAGGGAGAAGGAGATGGAGGATGGGGAGGGGTGGGGAACGAGCATATGAGCAGGGTTCCCTGAAGTTGTAGGTCACTAAAGTCAATCAGGTTGATAGACTAGTTGAATAAAATCGTCTGGCTACACTCAGAATAGATGTACAATTCGAGTGAGATACTCGAAGATCTGAGTGATAAGGTCGTCTCCTTTGGTTGACCAGAATCAAGACAATGCCCCCGGTGTTCGTACACTTTTGATGCATCTTCGTATGAAGGTCCAACTTCCATGAGGATCTCCTTTGAACAAAATCAAAACTACACCCCCTGTGTACGAACACTTTTGGTGCATTTTTGTACGAAGGTCTAATTTCCCATGAGGTCTCTTATCCTAGGATGAACAAAATCAAGACAACTCCCCCGCTGTTCGAGCCCTTTAGTATATTTTTGTACGAAGGTCTAAGTTACAAGGTGGTCTCCGACTGAACAAAATCAAGACAATACCCCCGATGTTCGAATCTTTTGAAACGTCTTCGCGCGAAGGTCTATAACGGCAAAGTGGCCTCCTTCGATTGAACAAAATCAAGACAAGGCTTCCGGTGTTCGAACACTTTTGGTGCGTCTTCGCCTCCTTCGATTGAACAAAATCAAGACAAGGCTTCCGGTGTTCGAACACTTTTGGTGCATCTTTGTACGAAGGTCTATAGCGGCAAAGTAGCCTCCTTCGATTGAACAAAATCAAGACAAGGCTTCCGGTGTTCGAACACTTTTGGTGCATCTTTGTACGAAGACGACCAAGGTGTGGGGGAAATCTTCACGAAATTTTCATTTCACATTTAGCGCTTGTCATATTTGACTAACCGGATTAGCTTCCGTTCTGTCAGGGAATGCAAAATGGCCTGGTTCAGGCACCGAGTCTTTTCAATTTCCCATTTTCCAAAATTCGAATTTCTGGCGTCATCTCGCCCCTCCCCCCCTCTCCCCTCTCCCCCCCACCTCCCGCGTCCCCAAAATGGCGCGCACGTAAACATGCCTGAAATGGGGAAAGTTTTATGCGCGGGGGGGAGGAGAGGGGGGATGCAACAGTTCCTCTGGATCTTTATTTCGAATTAAATTTTCTTTTGTTGCTTCGGGTCCTAATGAGCTTCTTGCAAAATCTTTTAAGATAAACCAACCTTTTTTCCCCGGGACTCAGATTTTTTTTTTTTTTTTTTTTTTTTTTTTTTTTAAACCGTGGAAGGAAGGAAGTATGAATTGTAGGCATTTTATGGATATTCAGAATATGAAAGGTTATTTTTCTTTTAAGCAGTATGAATTTTTATATAATTATTTTTAGGTTGGATGGGTGTAGGCTGGGTGCATGCTAGCCCCCTCATCAGGGGAAAAGGGCCTATTGATATGTGTGTATGTTCGTATGTATGTACCATGTTTATTATATATTTACTTATTGTTTGTTTATTCATTCATTAATTATTCATTCGTTTATTCATTTATCTACCTGTTTATTTATTTTCGCTTTGCTGTACAACCAACCACTACAAACACACACACACACACACACACACACACACACACACACACACACACACACACACACACACACACACACACACACACACACATACATACATATATATATATACATGTTTTTTCATGTTCAACAGCATGTAATTTTGAGAAACGTGATTACTCTTCGGCCTGTGACGGAGAGCTCTTTGTATACCAACAAATATCACTAAAAATTTCGAGAAGAATCGTTACACGGTTGGGTGCCTGCTTTGGACTTTGTCTATATGCATTTGAATCTCACGTGTTCTGGGTTTCGCGTGTTTTGGGCTTCGCGTGTTTTTGTTTTTGTTTTTGTAGTGTGTTTTTGTGCTTTGCGTGTTTTTGTTTTTGTTTTTGTAGTATGTTTTTGTGCTTCGTGTGTTTTCTTGAGTCATGGGCTTCGCGTGTTTTAGGCTTCGCGTGTTTTAGGCACTGTGTGTTTTGTGTTTTGCGTGTTTTGTGTTTCGCGTGATAATGCTTTTGTGTGTTGTAGATTTTGCATGTTTTCTTGGGTTTGGTGTGTCTTAGGGTCCTTATTTTGGTGGCGGGGGTTCACATTTGGAATTTAGCTGTTTTGGGCTTCGAGTTTATTGGGTTTTGGATGATTTGAGTTCCAGGTATTTGGAGGTCTGCGTACTTTGG
>NC_134778.1:67911371-67913871 GCF_046742065.1 Oratosquilla oratoria
TAATCGTATTTATGTGTGTGTATACATATGTTTCTATATATATATATATATATATATATATATATATATATATATATATATATACATGTGCTAATAAGAACACGGGTACTTGTTTTCACTTATGCAAAGTACACCACTTGCAAAAACAAACAAACGAATCAGAGCGCTTCCGTATATTACATCTTCAGTCCACTGAAGATTTAATATACGAAAGCGCTCTGCTTCGTTAGTTTCTTTTTCTAAGTGGTCTACTTTGCATATATATATATATATATGCATATATATATGTATATATTTGTATTTATATATATACATATATATATATTTATATATATATATAATCTATATGTTTATATATATACATATATACATATACATATTTATATATATACATATATATATACATGT
The DNA here is from genome assembly GCF_046742065.1 of Oratosquilla oratoria. Taxonomy (NCBI): domain Eukaryota; kingdom Metazoa; phylum Arthropoda; class Malacostraca; order Stomatopoda; family Squillidae; genus Oratosquilla; species Oratosquilla oratoria. The sequence goes on from NC_134778.1 coordinate 67,911,780, forward strand.
ACATATATGTATATAATATATGTATATATATATATATATATATATATATATATATGTCTATTCATAATCGTCTTAGCAAAGAAATCTAATGCTCTGTTAGCTCTATTTCTTGCTAGCATGCTGCTTGCTTTTGGTACTTCGTTTGAATAGAGACGACTTCTGTTACAATATTTGGTTTTTCAATTTTTCGAATGTCAAATTTCTCTTGTGTCACATTGCTGAAATGTTCTTACGGAAGTCTGAAGAACTTGCAGCTCAAACTAAATAGGAAAAGCAAGTAGCATGCTAGCCTAGTGTGCCGCTATCTTTAATCATGGCCCGATAAAATAATATCTACATAAAATCAATAACATTTACAATCACTAACAACCACCAAGACTACAAACTACCCATATCACAATCGTTGTCACCATTCAGAGGTCGAGGGACTGCGTGTGGGGGGGGGGGGAGGGCGGAGGAATTTGAGTTCCCCCGGGGATGATAGGTCAGGGGATGGGTAGGGGGGAGGGAGGGGGAGGATATGAGGGCGTTAGATGATGACATTCACCTTCTCCGTATTCGTACATGTACTCCATATTCGCACACATTCTTTATTTCGTATAAACTATTTGTCATGCGGCGAGGGGAAGATACAGTGTGTTCCTCTTCTTTATTTTTTTTTACTGATTATTTATTTGATATATTTTTCTTTTATCATCATTATTATTATTGTTACAATTGTTATTTCTCTCTTAGGTGGTGTTTGGGTTTTCTGTATTCTTTCTCCATGCTTTTGTTCTGGTTTTATATTTTGTCAGATTTATGACGTCCATATTTGGGCGTGACCTGACGGGGAGTGCTTTACATTATCATAACGTAACATTTTTAAGATTCTTTAATTTCTTATTATCATATTTTGTTGGTGCTGAGTGTGGGGATGCATTTTTTTTATTTAGTTTTAATTTATATTATTACGCATTTTAATTTTCTTTTTTATTTATTTGTTCATTTATTTGTTTTTTGACGTAAAAGTATTGGTCCAAAATAATGTATTATTATGAGCAACTTGTCTCTGTTTACTGTATTTTGGATTTATGCAAATATACTTTATTTTGTTAAGTACTTCTTATATTCATATATACGATATTCTATTATTGTAAAAGTGATAATTTTGTAGATGTATATCCATATCATTGATAAGATAGCAAGAAATATATTTTCATTATATATATTTTTCGTGGGCCAGGTTGGAATGACCACCTTCGTGCGAGACACACACACACACACACACACACACACACACACACACACACACACACACACACACACACACACACACACACACACACACACACACTACCAACCCTGGAACAATGAAGAGAAAGAGGAGATCTACTAACCATCTACAGAATTATGAAATGGATGGAAGTCCTTGATAGAGATAATTTACTAAAGTGGGATAAAAGAAAAAAATAAGAAGGATAGTTACAGAAGAGATCTGTAAAGGAATAGCTTCCCACACAGAGTGGTAGATATCTGGAACAAATTGAAAGAGGAAACAGTGAATGCAAAAACTGTACAAAAATTTAAGATCAAACTGGATGCTGAAAGATACAAAAGCGGGTCACCACGAGCATAGCTCTCTTCCTGTAAAATACAACTAGGTAAATACAACTAGGTAAATGCACGCACACACACACACACACACACACACACACACACACACACACACACACACACACATACACATGTATATATACATATGTATCTATATCTGTATCTATATATCTATATCTATATCTATCTACATATATATATATATATATATGTATATAATATATATATCACACACACACATATATGTGTGATTATATATATATATATATATATATACATATATATGTATATATATATATATATATATATATATATATATATATATATATATTGTGGCATCATGACAGGTGTATGAGTGGTAAGAATGGAAATCACACGATTGGGAACAGAGACTATTCCTGACCGGTTTCACCTAATGAAGAAGCCTCATAAGACGAAACCGGTCAGGAATAAAGTCTCTTTCCCAATTGTGTAATTTCAATTCTTACCACTCATA
>NC_134778.1:67921371-67923871 GCF_046742065.1 Oratosquilla oratoria
ATTTTATTCTTCACTCTTTTTCAAATATTTTCTTTGTGTTTCTTCTTCTGTACTTTTTAAATTTTAGAAATTTTTAGACATACGTGAAGATCATATGTAATACATATTTTTTTATGAAATGTGCTTCCTTTTCTTCTTCTTTTTTTCGCCCGAATATCATGGAAGGAGTTAATTTCCAAGACATGTTACATTGAATATGACAGCAAGTAAAACACTTTCAAGAATCTTGATTATATTTTCAATCTTTTTGGCTAAACTTCTCTAATATTCAGGATGAGAGGGAGAACTTCTTCGCGTCCTGACTCTAAGATAAGATTAGTTAGATTGAGAATATAAACAAGAATATTGAAAATACTTTGCTCGCTGTAACATTCAACATAACATGTTTCCGAGATTATCATGTTTGTATTTGTCATATCTCTGTATTATTTTTTCATAGCATTATTCTATCGATGTTATTATTATCATTATCATATCTATACATCTTTATATATTTTTTATATTCTTATTTGTGTTCATATTCACATCATTCTTCTAGTCTCTATGATAGAATATTGTTTCCTTTCAAAAGATTATAAGTAATGCACATTCATTCAATTAATCAATTTCTTGCCCCAGGACACTTTCGTGAGTCCCACAGCCCCCAGGTAACCGACAACGGCCTCCTGTTATTCCCACATGTCACTCAAGTAGGGCCACATGTGTAACTGCTTGGATAAGGTGAGAGCGGGATAGTGCGCGCGCACACACACACACACACACACACACACACACACACACACACACACACACACACACACAGGAATTTGAAGCTTGGTATGATAAAGTGGAGAGTAGAACATAGTGCCCCCACGAGCCTAATTCCATGCCTGTATAATGGAATTAGGTAGATACACATATCAAACACACACATATATACACACACATCTAGATGACGCAATGGTAGCATTTGCAGCCGCTACTTCAGTTGTCCGTGTTCGAATCCCGCCAGGGCTGAAATAATTTCAACATCGCTACGCTGAGAGCCGTCACCCCAACTCTCGTGGGCGGGGAGTTGGTTATTTGTGTGTGTGTGTGTGTGTGTGCGTGTGTGTGTGTGTGTGTGTGTGTGTGTGTGTGTGTGTGTGTGTGTGTGTGTGTGTGTGTGTGTGTGTGTGTGTGTGTGTAAGGTCACAGCATAACCCATAGATCGGGCATATATAAGCTCTGAGCTCTCATTCGGGAGGTAATACGAGTCAAACACGTGATCCATGACCATGGTTAATTATATATGCACACACACACACACACACACACACACACACACACAGCTCAAAGTTTTTAAAATAACTATTTATATTATTTTTTCACTATAAATATTATTTTCAGCCCAGGAGCATTTGCATTTCACATAATATTTTCTCTGTTGCTGGATGCACTTGTTTATCTTAAAAATTAACACAAAAAAAAAAAATTCTTCAGCTGGTGAACAAATCTGTATTTTCTCAAATTCATCATAGAATCTCTCTCTCCTCTCTCTCTCTCCCTCTCTCTCTCTCTCTCTCTCTCTCTCTCTCTCTCTCTCTCTCTCTCTCTCTCTCTCTCTCTCTCTCTCTCTCTCTCTCTCTCTCTCTCTCTCTCTCTCTCTCTCTCTCTCTCTCTCTCTCTCTCTCTCGTCTCCCCCTCTTTGTTAATTATACGTTTTCCCGTTCCATTCCTTCAAACCAGAACGAAGTCGAAACCCAAAGCCTAAGCCTGGATCGCTGGAAGCCATCCGAACGCGTAAGTAATTATACATAACGACTAGGCTAGGCGGCTGTGTTTCAACCCGTGTATTTTTTTAGCCAGTTCCAATTACTTTCCTTTATTTCTCTATCAGTCTGTTTGCTTATGGCTCTGTCCTTCTCGGTTCTCTTGTTTGTCGAAAAATTGAGGCGATATTATGCGAGCAGGCTTTGACTCGAACACTTCACAGGAAATAGTGAGGATTAATACTAAGCTGGCTTAGTCGTCGTGATTAAGCCCTCTCTCTCTCGCTCTCTCTCTCTCTCTCTCTCTCTCTCTCTCTCTCTCTCTCTCTCTCTCTCTCTCTCACACACACACACACACACACACACACACACACACACACACACACACACACACACACACACACACACACACACACACATACACACACACACACACACACACACAATCTCTCTCTCTCTCTCTCTCTCTCTCTCTCTCTCTCTCTCTCTCTCTCTCTCTCTCTCTCTCTCTCTCTCTCTCTCTCTCTCTCTCTCTCTCTCATAATCTCTCTCTCTCTCTCTTTCTCCCTCTCTCTATTTCTTACGCTCATTTTTTCTGCTCTTGATTAAACAAAATTTGTAAAGCGTACGACAATGTCGAAAGAGTCATTCAGAGAGAGAAAGAGACAGAGAGAGAAATAGAGAGAGAGATAGAGAGTGAGAGGGAGAGTGGGGGGAGGCAAGGAGTGAGGAAGTAGATCAAAGGCGAGTTGAGCTTTGGGTTTCATTAA
>NC_134778.1:67946371-67953871 GCF_046742065.1 Oratosquilla oratoria
TATATCTTCCTTTATGTATTTGTCACTTAATGTTATCTAGGTTAATATAATTCAGTTATTCATCTAAGTATTTTGTTTTGATGGAGCAAGGTAAATGGTTGAATTCTCTTGTTGATTCTAGGATTCTAAGACCTATAGCTTTATAACTCTGACGATAGAGAAGGAATCAGTTATCAAATGATAATGTTGATACTATGATGATAATGGTACCGATAATGATAATAATAATAATAATAATAATAATAATAATAATAATAATAATAATAATAATGATAATGATAATGATAATGATGATAATTAATGATAATAATGATAATTAATGATAATAATGATAATAATAATAATAATAATAATAATAATAATAATAATAATAATAATAATAATAATAATGATAATAATGATAATAATGATAATAATGATATTGATAATATTGATAATATTAATAATATTGATGATAATAATAGTACATACATACATACATACATACATACCGGTACTTACATACATACATACCGGTACATGCATACATGCATACATACATACATCCCTTACAAGGGAGGTAGCCAACGTCAAAAGGCATAAAATCCACTCCCACCCATTTCATCCCCACCCACTCCGCTCCCATTCACCACCCTTCCCTCCCTCTCTCCCTCCCTCTCTCCCTCCCTCTCTCTTTTCTTGATGCAATTATAGAGCATGGTATTTAACCAACAATAGATTTCATGAGGCAATCATAGACCGTGATATTCGACGTACAATAGAGATTCCTCGGAGGCTCGTCAAAACAAAATGACAAGTTTGAAATTATCAACATCTTTTGTAAAATGTTTTACAATCGATATAGCAAAGAGGTTGAAAAGACTGTTTTGAGAAAAGTTAAAAAACGGAGTAACCCCAGCACACAATATTAAAATAAACTTAGTCTACTTTTACAGACTAAATAAAACCGCGTCACTCATTATGAGAAACAACACAGCTAACACCTGAGAACACAATGAAAACAATGTAGTGTATAAACACACATGTCAGACAGGGAATTGTACAGCCATTCAAAATACTTACATTAGATTCACTAGAATTTCTCTAGAAAGAAGACTCTATCACCACCGTTACAGTGTTAGAGTTTTTGCTTACTACACAGCACAATATGACAAAAGACCACAAGCAGCAGATTTGAGAGACAATTCCTCCATTATTTACAGAACAAATGATCACCGCAGACTACAAATAGCAGAAGTTGTTTTAATAAAAAAAAATCAGGCTACTTTTGAATACACAGCAGAATCAATTAATACTTATAAAAAAAGACTCGAATTCCATAGTAACAGGTTGGTCACATCAGTCACGGACAATAGATCACAAGCCACACTCGGTGAGATCATCCACGCTCATGAACATATAAACCCAGATTATTAGAGTAATTACTATTCCCACACAGCTGAAGAAGTAAGAGACCTTGAAATCTGCAGATACTGGTACACAGATGGATATTGGAAACTTCTGTTACACATTGAAAAATGAGTGAAAAAGTCTTCAGCAATTTTGAGCGATCATCAGCACAACGTCAGCGGCCATCAAGTTTAATAAAAGTTGTATTTGAGAGAAGATTAATCCAAGAGTATTATTGTCATCATTATCATTATCAATATCATTATTGTTATCATTATTACCATTATCATGATCATTATTATTATCATCCCTATTATTATTTTATTACAATTATCATTATTTTGATTTTATCATTATTATCATTAACATTATCATTATTATTATTACTCCTCTTATCATTATCATTATTTCTATTTTGTACAAGAAAATGTATCAAATTCCTTCCTGACAAATGACATTTTTTATTATTATTATTATTATCATTGACTCTCACCAACGATTTTTTTTTTTTTTTAGAAACTGTAATAGAAAATATATCATGAAGAAGATTTTAGGATTTGAGTGAACAAGGTCACATGACGTCAGCAAGAATTTTTGTAACATGACATGTTCATAACATAACATAACATAACATAATATGTTCATAACATAACATGGCGGGAGGCAAGGATGTACCCATGGACGTAAGGTAAGCTTACGCCAGGAGTCACTTAGCTGCGGGACGAAACCTTCAACCTTTGCCCTGTGTGCAGGGATAGCCAGGACCAGTTACAGTTATCTTCAGCGGTTGAATTTGAGTCTGGTTTTATCACCATCTCTATCACCACTTCTGTCTCCAGTCTCACCACCACCACCACCTCCACCACCTCTACCACCACCACCACGCCTTCCTCTATCTCTATTTCTGTCTCCATCGGGCAGTCTCCTCTATTATATTTTTCATCCCCAACATCAACACCACCACCACCACCACCACCATCACCATCTCCAACCCCATCACCACTCTCACTTTTTACGACCTCCACCACCACTACCACCACAACCACCACCACCACCACAACCACCACCACCACCACAATAAATATGAACAAATAAGAAAAGTCGGATTGAACAGTTGCCGGGCATTTGCATATTCAAACGTTTGACTCCACGCTGGTGATTGGGCGAACATCTGATAACATAAACCAGACAGCGGAGGAGGAGGAGGAGGAGGAGGAGGAGGAGGAGGAGGAGGAGGAGGAGGAGGAGGAGGTGGAGGAGGAAGAGGAGGAGAAGAGGAGGAGGAGGAGGAGGAGAAGAGGAGGAGGAGAAGAGGAGGAGGAGAGGAAGAGGAGAGGAGGAGGAGGAGAAGAGGAGGAGAAGAACAGGAGGAGGAGGGGAAGAAGACGAGGAGGAGAAGAGGAGGAGGAGGAGGAGAACAGGAGGAGGAGGGGGAGAAGAGGAGGAGGAGAAGAGAAGGAGGAGGAGAGGAGGAGGGGGAAGAGGAGAAGGAGAAGAGGAGGAGGAGGAAGAGGTGGTAGTGGTGGTTATGGTGGTGGTGGTAGTTGTGGTGGTGATGGTGATGAGGGTAGTTATTGTAGTGGACGATGAAGAAGAGGAAGAGAAAAAGAGTAATAAGAGGTGATAATGGGGGTGATTATGGTGATGGTTATGGTGGTGGTTATGGTGATGGTTATGGTGATGGTAATTGTGGGAGTGGAGGAGGAGGAGGAGGAGGAGGAGATGAAGGAAAAAATTACTAAGTAGAGGCGAGAAAGAAGGGGAAAAGAAGGTTAAAGAGTAAGAAGGAGAACGGAAGAGATGGAAGAGGAAAAAAGAGGAGGAGAGTAGGAGGAGAGGAGGAAGAGGAGGAGGAAGAGGAAGAGGAAGAAAAGGGAAAGGGCAATATGAAGAGGAAGTGAGTAAAGAGAAGGAAACCTGAAGCGTGAGGGAACAAAGGAAAACGATAATAAAGATAAGAATTAGAAAGGAGACATATTTCGATAAGGAATCGAGATATGGAGAGGAGAGACAAGAAAGGTGAGAGAGGAGGAGGAGAAAAAGGAGGAGGAACAAGAGATGGAAGAAGATGGATAGAGGAAGGCGTGGTGGTGGTGGTAGGTGGTGATGGAGGTGGTGATGGTGGTGAGACTGGAGACAGAAGTGGTGATAGAGATGGAATGAAAATGGGGAATAAAGGATAAGAGAAGAGAGAGAGAGAAAGAGAGAGAGAGAGAGAGAGAGTGAGAGTGAGAGTGAGAGTGAGAGATGGGGAGGAATAAGGGCAAGAGGAGGAAGGGAAGAAGAAGAAGTTGGAGGAAGAGGAGATGGTGATGGAGAAGTAACAGGGAGGGCAGGAGGAGGAGGAGGGGGAGAAGGAGGAGGAGGAAGAAGAGGATGGGGAGGTGGTGGACATGAAGATAGAGTAGAAGTAATGTCGCAAATGAAAGAGAAAAAATAGAAAGAAGACGAACGGGAGGAGAAGAAGGAGGAGGAAGAGGAGGAGGAGGACATGGAGGAGAAAGAGGAGGACATGAAGGAGGAGGAGGAGGAAGAGGAAATGAAGATAGAGGAGAGGTAATGTCACAAACGAAAGAGAAAAAAAAAGAAAAAGAGAAGAAACGAGAGCTCGCAAGGAGAATGGAGATGGAACAGACACGAGTATAAATAGATTAAGTAAAGCTCCGAGAGTTGAACATCAGGAGGAGAAGGAGGGAGAGGAGGAGGAGAGGGAGGAAGAGGAGGAAGAGGGGGAGGAGGAGGAGGAGGAGGAGGAGTAGTAGTAGTAGTAGTAGTAAGAGGATAAGGAGGCAGAGGAGAAAGCAAAAGGAATAGGAAGAAGAGGAAGAATAGGAGGAGGAGAAAAAGAAGGAAACGAAGGAAGGGGAGAAATAGGAATAGGAAGATCAACAGGAATAAGAGGAGATGGATAATGAGGAGGAGGAGGAGGAGGAAGAGGAGTAGAAAGAAGAGCCAAAATGGAGGTAGTGAAAGAAGTGGAGGATAAAGTGATGGAGGAAGAGGAGGTAGGAGAGGGGAAAGGAGAATGAGGTGAAGATGGAGTAGAAAGAGTAGGAAGAATAGAAGATGAAGGAAGAGGAGGAGGAACTGGAGGTAGCGTAAGAGGAGTAAGAAGAAGATAAAAAAGAGGAAATATAAACAGTGAGGGATGAAGATTTGGAGGAGGAGGATAAAAGGAGGGGGGAAAAGGTGGACGAGGAGGAGGAAGAGGAGGTGAAGAAGGAGGTGGGTGAAGAGTTAGAGGAGACGGAGGGTGTGGAGGAGGAGGAAGAGGAGGAGGAGGAGGAGGAGGAGGAGGAGGAGGAGGAGATAAAGAAGAGTGGGAACATATAAGTGACAAGTGAAAATAGTCTTGTGGTCGTCGGAGTCACTGCAGATGATTTTTCTTTCCCTCCGTCCCTCCCCTCCCCTCCCTCCATCCCCCCTCCTCCATCTCTCCCCCTCTCTACCTCCCTCCTTCCCTCCCCCCTCCCTACCTCTCTTCCTCTCCCTCTCGCCTTTTTCAGGTATTGGATTTAGTGTCATGGTCGAGTGAAGGAGGAAGAGGAGGTGGAAGAGGAAGAGGAACAGGAGGAGGTGGTGGAGGAGGAAGAGGAAGAGGAGGAGGAAGAGGAGGGGCTATGGGGAGTTCGTAGAGGTCCAGGTATTTATTCGTTGGAAGGTAAAGTTGTCAGTTCCTCTGTTCTGTTGTTTTTGTGTTTGGTGTTATTGTTCTTGTAAGTTCAGAAGGGTCTGATGCTGGTGGGATTGGAGGAAGAGGAGGAGGAGAAATAGGAAGAGTAAAAGGGGCAGGGAGAAGAGGAAGGAGGAGGAGGAGGAGGAAAAGGAGAAAAAAGAGGAAGGAGGAATGTGAGGAAGAGAAAGACGAAGAAAAGAAGGGGAGGAGAAAAAAAGGTTTGTTGGTGATACTGGGAGTGGTGAAGGTGGTTGTGGCGGTGGTAGTTATGGTGGTAGTTATGGTGGTGGTGGTGGTGGTGGTGGTGGTGGTGGTGGTGGTGGTGGTGGTGGTGGTGGTGGTGGTGGTGGTGGTGGTGGTGGTGGTGGTGGTGGTGGTGGTGGTGGTGGTGGTGGTGGTGGTGGTGGTGGTGGTGGTGGTGGTGGTGGTGGTGGTGGTGGTGGTGGTGGTGGTGGTGGTGGTGGTGGTGGTGGTGGTGGTGGTGGTGGTGGTCATAGTCGTAGTCGTTACGTCGTCGTTGTGGCTCACACGCACACTCACACACACACACACACACACACACACACACACACACACACACACACACACACACACACACACACACACACACACACACACACACACACACAACTAGACTAATTTCAGGTAAAGATACTAAATGTATTAAATAATGCATTAATGTTGATCACTGTTGGACTGATTTTGGATTTATACCTCTCCATGGATAGCCTACTTGAAAAACATTTGTAATGAGTGAGGAGTTTTAGATATATGTCTGTTGCAAGATTTTCCAAATATAACATGGTTTAAGAAAAAAATAGAACAAAGATTGAAATATAATTGATTAACAACTTGCATCATAATTTAATAACAAAGTGTTTAAGATAGCTTATGAAATGGAAAATGTTTTATAAGGTTATTAAGGAGTGACAATTATAGAAGCTAGATTTAGAACTAGTAATAGCAGATTACCTGTAAATGCTGGGATATACGAAGGTGTAAGTAGAGAGGATGGGATGTATGATAAGTGAGATGCTGTAGTTGATGAGTTTCATGTTCTTTATGAATGTGCTGATGGGAGAAATTATGAAATGACTTGCTACGTATACACCAAATCATTATGCAAATAGGCCAGCACGTTATAAATGTGTTTCGTTGATGCAGAATACAAATGTTAATTTCATGTAAAATTCATCTTTTTTTTTAATTGGTGCTACGTATATTTACATAGATAATATGTTTATATTTCGTTTTTTTCTAGTTTATTTTTGTGACTAGTTTCTCGTCTAGCATTGTGTGACATAGATCTTATAGAATTAATTATTTTTTAATATTACTTTGAGTATATTTTCTTATACAACATTGTATATATTTGTATATATTCTATTGTTTAAGAGTTTGCCTTTGTCTTTGTCTGTATTTGTTTTAAGTCTTTGAATTTTGTCGGAGCTGTGCTTACTTTTGTATAAAGTCAGAACATATGAATGGATTCAATTCAATTAAATTAATAAATTTAGTTCACACACACACACACACACACACACACACACACACACACACACACACACACACACACACACACACACACACACACGCACGCACACAGACGACTCGATGACGCAGTGGTAGAAATCCCGGCCGCCAATACGGCGGTCCGGGTTTCAATCCCGCCCAGGGCTGAAATAATTTCAGTATCGCTGTGCTGTGGGTTGCTACTCCAACTCTCGTGTAGCGGGGAATTGGGGGTGTATGTGCATTGGTCATGGCATTACCCATAGATCGGTCATATACTGAGCTCTCTTCCAGGAGGGAAATGGCTGTCGATCACGAGTCCAACAAGTAATCCAACCCCATGGTGGTGAGTCACACACACACACACACACACACACACACACACACACACACACACACACACACACACACACATATATATATATATATATATATATATATATATGTATATATATATATATATATGTATATATATATATATATATATATATACATGATATTGAACAACCAAAGCAATACTCACACTACTCTAATCCTGAAGCTACCAAGGGAAAGTTAACGCTGATTAAAGTAAAACTTCAAGATCGGCTAGAAGGCGTTAATGAACTGGTAATAGCCTGTTAGAGGTTGTTTGGCTGTTACACCTAGTCACCCTCCCCCCAAACAATCGCCTACCAGTGTTACTATCGGCAACAAAAATGTACGGCTCGCCATCTGTCAACATCGTTTGCTCCCTCCGCTGATGCTGGTGCCGCTAAGGCCTAAGTTTCCTGGAATTTGGGTACTGGATTCGACCTTATCGACGTCGATCGGTGTTGTAATCGCTGTCGTTAGTACAAGCAAGGAAAGAAAGGAGAGGAAAAGGGAGAAGGATATAAGGGGTGAGATATGAAAGGGAGAACAGAAGATGAATATGATGAATA
>NC_134778.1:67993871-67996371 GCF_046742065.1 Oratosquilla oratoria
CATGCCAAGAAAACAGACTTCTGACACTAAATCTAGTGTTTATCATCTAAACAGTTTCACTAATAAACGTTTAGTCATACCTCCACTTCTCTCTCAAAAAAAGAAAATGTGGTCTGAAGAAGCTCGCATGAATAGAATTCCTTTTTATGTAATCACTTTGTCATCATCGTTGTTTGTGTGACAACAAGCTGAGCAATTTACACTAAATCCTCTTGTCACATGTAAACATTCCAAGTATTTATCCTGGACGACCAATTGGACGCGCAAACTACTTGATACCCTGAACGAGGCGTCTTGACAAGCTCCAACATCCTTCCAAAAATTTCTTTCATTTCAAAGAAAATTCTCTTGGTTCCGAAGTAGTGGGACACAACGTGTGGACCAGTGGCCCCTTAGTGGCTCTTTAGTGACCCCTTAGTGGCTTTTTAGTGGCCCCATAATGGTTCTCTAGTGGTCCTTTAGTGGTTATTTAGTGGTCCCTTAGTGCCTCTTTAGTTACCCTATAATGGCTCTTTAGTGGCCCCTTAGTGGCTCTTTAGTGGCCCCTTAGTAGCTCCTTAGTGGCCCCTTAGTGGCCCCTTGGGTGCTCTTTAGTGGCACCTTGGTGGCTCTTTAGTTGCCCCATAATGATTCTTTAGTGGCCCCTTAGTGGCTCTTTAGGGGCTTTTTAGTGGCCCCTTAGTGGCTCTTTAGTAGCCCCTTAGTGGCTCTTTAGTAGCCCCTTAGTGGCTCTTTAGTAGCCCCTTAGTGGCTCTTTTGTAGCCCCTTAGTGTTTCTTTGGTGGTCCCTTAGTGGCTCTTTAGTGGCCCCTTAGTGGCTCTTTAGTGGCCCCTTAGTGGCTCTTTAGTGGCCCCTTAGTGGCTCTTTAGTGGCCCCTTAGTGGCTTACTGGCTCTTTAGTGGCTCTTTAGTGGCCCATTTGTGGGGAGATTATCCGAAATTTATTGGGGGTCAATGAATGCTTAGGGATATGATTTAGTGTTTAAGTAGTCCTCTCCAAGAAGCTATATAACAGTAACACGTAAAGACCACATATAACCAGCGCTTTATGTATTTATTTCTATAGTCATTCATTCATTTTTGTTTGTTTTTCATTCATTCCTTTATTTCATTTTTTATTTCATTTATTCACTTATTTATCTATTCATTTACTTATTTGTTTTTATTTATAATTGTTTATTTTTTATCTATATATATGTATTTATGCAACAGTAATCACATAAAACACGTGAATAAAGATATTTTGCTGAAACCACGAGGAAATCAAAGATCGGAATAATAAACGTTTTCGTCTATTTAAGACATCTTCGGAGTAATCCGAAGATGTCTTAAATAGACGAAAACGTTTAATATTCCGATCTTTGATTTCCTCGTGGTTTCAGTAAAATGTGTATTTATGTATTTATTTATTTGTTTATTTACTTTTGAGTGGGAATTAGTTTTCAGTCATGAGAGAATAATACGCGACTCGGGTCCGTATTGGTGTCGCTACTTTTTTTTTTTTTATCTTCTCGATAGGAAAGAAGATCATAGGCTATTTTCCTGCAATAATGAAATTAATAGATATGTTCTCTGAAGACGATAATTACCTATCTGTATATCTATATGTCTATCTACTTACATATCTATATCTCTATCTATATCTATCTGTCTATATCTATCTTTCTATCTATCTATATCTCTCTATCTATATTTATCTATCTATATCTCTATCTATCTATCTATCTATCTATTTATATCTGTCTATGTATTCATATATCAAGGGCTTTACCCCCGTATAAAGGAGGTAGCCAATTTAAATTCATGTACCTACTCCCACCAATTTCACTCCCACCCATTCCCCTCCTATCCACTATAAATACCATCCGGTAATAAAGAGACCAATAGACATATTCTATCCGGTAATAAAAAATGTAATTACTACCCGGTAATAAAGAGATTAATACATATGGTCTATCAAGTAATAACGATGATAGTTGCTACCCGGTAATGAAAAAGAGTAATAGGTAACTACCAGCCTATTAACAGACGAATTTCACTCGATAATGAAGAAATTAAAATCTAATTACCACTCGGTAATAAAGAAATGAATACATATGTTCTATCCGGTAATAACGATGATAGTTGCTACCCGGTAATGAAAAAAAGAGTAATAGGTAACTACCAGCCTATTAACAGGTGAATTTCACTCGGTAATGAAGAAATTAAAATCCAATTACCACTCGGTAATAAAGAAATTAATACATATGTCCTATCCGGTAATATCGATGATAGTTGCTACCCGGAAATGAAAAAAGTAATAGGTAACTACGAGACTGTTAACAGACGAATTTTACCAGGTAATGAAGAAATTAAAATCCAATTACCACTGGGTAATAAAGAAATTAATACATATGTTCTATCCGGTAATAACGATGATAGTTGCTACCCGAAAATGAAAAAAGTAATAGGTAACTACCAGCCTATTAACAAACGAATTTTACCCGGTAATGAAGAAATTA
>NC_134778.1:68001371-68003871 GCF_046742065.1 Oratosquilla oratoria
CTCCCACACTCCTACACTCCCACACTCCCCACTCCCACACTCCCACACTCCCACACGCTACTCCCACATTTCGCCACTCCCCTCTCCCATACTCTCATACTCCCCAAACTCCCTACATTATCCACTCCCACACTCGCCACTCCCACACTCCCCACTCCCACACTCCCACACGCTACTCCCACGTTTCGCCACTCCCCTTTCCCATACTCTCACACCCCCAAACTCCCTACATTCTCCACTCCCACACTCCCCACTCCCACACTCCCCACTCCCACACTCCCCACTCCCACAGTCCCCACTCCCACACTCCCACACGCTACTCCCACATTTCGCCACTCCCCTTTCCCATACTCTCACACACCCCAAACTCCCTACATTCTCCACTCCCACACTCCCCACTCCCACACTCCCCACTCCCACACTCCCCACTCCCACACTCCCCACTCCCACACTCCCACACGCTACTCCCACATTTCGCCACTCCCCTTTCCCACACTCCCACACTCCCCAAACTCCCCACGTTCTCCACTCCCCATTGTTTGACTTCCTGGCCACGGAGCTCTTGTAATTCTGCAGCTCCCAAAGGCCGAGACAACGACCCTAGTAAGGCCCGATTTCATACAGGTCCTTATGTAAGTCCACCTCCCACTCCTCCTCCCACTCCTCCTCCCACTCCTTCCCCCCACTCCTCCTCCCACTCCTCCTATCTTCCCTCCCTCTCCTCTCCCACTCCCTCTTGCAGAGGCAACTCGTTCTTATTCGCTCAATTTCCCTTTTGTCATTTAAATGATATTGTTTTGGAGCTGTGTTCATTTACGTATTTATCTGTGTATACATGTGACGTATTTATTTGTATATATGCATATAAATTTATATAAACATGCATATATTCATATATATGTATATATATATATATATATATATATACATATATATATACATATATATATACATATATATATATATATATATATATATATATATATGTGTGTGTGTGTGTGTGTGTGTGTGTATGTATATATATACAAATATATATGTATATATATATATATATACATATATATACATATATATACATATATATATATATTTTTTTTTCGTTTGTATTCATAAGTTTATTTACGCGTGTTTATTAACATATTTAAGTTATTTCTATTTTATTTTATTGCGTTTTGTTTTGCTTTGTTTTGTTTTGTTTTGTTTTGTTTTGTTTTTATTTATTCTTTATTCATTAATTTATTTATTTTTTACCTTTAATGAATATGACTACCATCCCCACCTCACCCTCACTCACCCTCGCCTCACCCTCCTACCTCATCCTCTCTGAAGGATGGATGACTCCTCCCCAATCCCACCCCTCCTCCCCATCCTCCTCCCCATCCTCCTCCCCCTGCTCCCCATTACCATCCCTCTTCTTCCCTATACCCACCCTCTTCCCATTCCCCACCCTCCTCATCCTCCCCATTCCATCCTTCTTCATATCCCCTTTGCTCCTCTCCATAGCAGTGTAAAGTATTAGACAAAAACAAAAATGTCTAATTATGTAGTAGACCTAAAGATGTGTAAGAACTGTTCTTCACTCCAAAATTTAATACAACCATTTAGTGTAGGACAAAATATATTATATAAATCTCGTCATTGGGTGGTTGGAAAAGGCTTTAGTCAGTTGTCTGAGTCATAAGACCTTTCGGCTTGCGGTTAAGTATTGGAAAATCGATCTTATTTACTTTTTTTTTTCTTTTCTTTTTCTTTTTTATACATAATCTCACTCGGATCTCAAATTACCTGCATCGCTGTGCCTCCGTAGCGCGCTGAGGTTTGCAATAACCACATAAAGAACTCCCTTGCCAGAGGTTCGATTTCCAGGTCGCTGATGACGGCCACTTGCCCTGGCTGTCTGTGTACAAAGGGCAAAGGTGACGGTTTCGGCCGCAGGTGAGGACTTTCTGCGAAAACCATGTTACGTTATTGTATATATCGGTTACATTTTATAGTCTAAATTTCGAAAATTTATGATTACCTGCTTTAAAATACCCCCCCCAAAAAAAAAAACAAAAAAACAATAAGGTGACCAATGGCACTGAAATACATTAATTTAGAAAGTTAATATTTTATTTACTTTTTTATTTATTTATTTATTTTACCTATCTATCTATCTATCTGTAGTTGTTTGATTCCCTTTGGTCGAACTCTTAACTCTCAAATCTTTCCCCTATTCCCACTAGAGCGTCTTTAGGACGGGGCCTACCTGGAGCTCCCGTCACGTGACCACTACTCGTGACCGCCACATAGTCTCTGCGGGGACTTCTGACATCTTGCGAGAAGGTACGAAGTCATTCCTTTCTTCGGCCAAGTGTTCTTGGACCCTAATCGACGTTGTCACATCTCAGTAGGCCTGTCCTTCAGTGTAGATCAGCGTTTCTCAACCTCTTCACCCTTGCGTAGCCTTTAAGATAAATTGCATGTCTCAAGGAACCCCTGCGCAAAAAAAAAAAAAAAA
>NC_134778.1:68008871-68018871 GCF_046742065.1 Oratosquilla oratoria
CGCTGTGAAGGAAAGGTCTCCTCTCTGTATTAATGTTTACAAATTGTAATTCATTGAGATCCAATGAAATCCAATGCTGTAATACCTCCTATATATTCAGTTATCTGTTTAGTTATCTATTTACTGTTGATTCGATTTCAAAATATATTAACTTAATATCTATCATTTATTCATTTATTTATCCTACCTATCTGTATTAATGTTTCCAATTGTAATCCAATAAGATCCAATGTATTCCAATGCTGTAATACCTTCTATACATTCATCCATTTATTTATTCATTTATTTATTTATTTATTTATTTATCTACTTATCTATTTATCTATTCGTTTATATATTGTTCATTTACTGTTTATTCGATTTCAAACTATATATACATAATATCGTTTATCTCTCCATCTACCATATACCTGACTTTTTATCAACTTTTTATTCTGCCTTTGGCCTCAGTATAAACCAAGCGGTCATCTGACCACATACTTCCCCTGCGCAGATCATTGTCGCTCTTGTTGTTGTCACTATCTCTAGGTTACCAGCGCTTCTATCCTTGCGGTCAATCTCGCGCCTCTGTTGTGACGTCATCTCAGAGTGTCATCACAAAAATATAAGTAAATAAGTAGATGACTAAATAAATTAATGAATAAATAAATAGATAAATGAATGAATAAGTGAATAAATAACCATATAGATAAGTGAATGAATGGTTCTGTAAATCAATGAATAAATGAATAAATAGATGATTAAATAAATAAAGAAAATAAATAGATAAATAAGTTAGTAGAAAATCCTCACTGCGGCACACACGTGTCAAGGATTAAATCCAAATAATTCCTAAGACTTTTTTTTTTTTTAAGATAATCCTGAGCTGAAGTGACTGAAATGTCTGCCTTTATTCTTAGGCTGGTGTTCGACTTTATATTTGTTGTTCCTGTTACAAAAAAATTCTCACAATTGTTTCTGAAACTACTTCAGGCTTCAGAAATTAACTCCTGTAATAGCAAGGTCTGCCTTCAAATAACAATTGACTATGTATTTTGCCCCTAGAACCAGTATTTCTATCCTTGTGACCTCGTTTTCCATCACAATGAGGAGGTAGGGTCACAGAGATGGTATAGAAGAGAATTAAATAGGATAAAAGAATGACGGGATACTAGATGTCAAAAAATGAGCAGCATTCTTTTTATAGAGTTCCCGTCCAAAAAAGAGTGCTGCGTGACTCTGGTCCTTAGTTCTATCTAGAACAGACCCTAGATTAAAGATTTAATATGTTATACAAAGGACTTAAAACAAAGTGGGGGTCCGTCCGGGAGTGGACCTTTGTATAATAAAAACATAAATCAAACTTTTTTTTTTTTTTAATAGAATAGCCAAGACGGCAGTTCAGGAATGCAAGGGTCCAGGTTGTTATGACCACCAAGATG
Source organism: Oratosquilla oratoria (assembly GCF_046742065.1). Lineage (NCBI taxonomy): Eukaryota > Metazoa > Arthropoda > Malacostraca > Stomatopoda > Squillidae > Oratosquilla > Oratosquilla oratoria. The sequence goes on from NC_134778.1 coordinate 68,010,293, forward strand.
CATTTTAAACTCTTCTTGTGAATTTACTATTTCACGGAATAGTGACTGGACGGCATTTTTCTGCAAGTAATTAAGACCATTTTCTGTTTTTCTTTCTATTTTTTTTTTTTAAGACCATTTTCTGTTTTATTTATTTACTTACTTATTCATTTTTGGTGGGGCTGCATGTCAGGACTGTTCATAGTTTCTGCTATGTTCATTTTGGGTTAAAACAAATAAGTTCTTGGTTAAGTTATTCTTTAAGATGGTGAGGTTTGAAGAGTATTCACCACCACTATAACCATCAGTACCACCAACACCACGTCCACTACCACCTTCATCATTAAAATCACCACCGACACCACCAGTGTCATACCACCATGAACACCATCAAAACCACTTCCACTACCACAACCACCAACACCAAACAATCAACAAGATTTGTCGTTTCTAAACCAACCCAATTATATTTTAAGATTTTTCCTCCCTTTTTTTTTTTTTTTTTTTTTTTTTTTTTTTTTTTTTTTTTTTTTTTTTTTTTTTTTTTTTTTTTTTTTTTTTGTAGCGTGTCAGGGACCAAATTAATTTCTGTTAATTTCTTACGTTGTACTCCATTATTCTATATTTAACCTTATTATACAATCTTAACATGTAATTCCCATTTATGTGACAAATTTTCTACTACATTGTCTACAGTAGAAGGCATATCCTGATCTAAGAAAAAAAGAATAAAACCCCAAAGAAGGACTTTTGACAGCCGCTGTACCATTGTTAGAAAAAAAAAGGAAAAAAAATCCTGTAGTCCTTATTATTAAACACGAGGAAACCTGTCCGGGAACAAAGGCCCGACTGAGCGGACCTCCTTAGTCAAGAGAACAAAGGTTGAACGTAACTTATTCCCGTTCCAGGGAAAGAGGATTCCAGGAACCTGGAAAGGTTCTCTATGGGAACTCAGAAATCAATCTCCGGACTCTTGAACGAAATTCAAAGAATTCCCTGTGTCTATTGCTCGAAGGTGAAAGAAAGATACATATATTTCTTCTTGTAACAATGTTACAAGATATGAAATCCCCGAGGAAGTGTCTTGGTCCGAGTTGGAAAGATTAATACTTGTTACACGTTTCCTCTTTGTAATAATGTGATAGAATATTCTTAGTCTTACATACATGAAGGTATTTCAGTTCTACACACACATACACGCATACATACATGCATACATACATACATACATACATACATACATACATACATATATACATGCACACATTTATAGATACATAGATAATTACGTACGCATGCACATACATACATACATACATACACACATACATGCATACATACATACATACATATATACATACATACATACATACATACATTCGTAAATACATACATACATACATACATACATTCGTAAATACATACATACATACATACATACATATATACATACATATATGCATACATACATACATGCAGTTATTTGAAAACTCGTTAACATAAAGGGGTAGTGAAAAGTATCTCGGCGTAATTATTAGTAATTATCTTAAATCATATAAGCAGTGTATTTCCACCTCAGAGAAGGCAACTAAGATTCTAGGACTGATTGCGCAATATTTTGATTGTAAAAATCCATCTGTCATTAACAAGCTATAAATCATTAGTTCGTCCACATTTGGAATATGCTGTTTCCGTATGGTCACTGAATCTCATTAAAGACTTTGACAGATTGGAAAAAATACAACGGTGAACCATAAAATTGACTCCAAATATCAGAAATACATCGTGCGAAAATCGACTGAAAAATATAAATCTATTTTCCCTAAAAAACCGTAGACTCAGGGATGATTTGATTCAGGTCTTTAAGATTCTAATGAGAATAAACAACATCAAAAGTGACAATATTTTCACACTGAATGCAAATCAGACAAGAAATAATGGCCTCAAACTGTAAGGAAGTAAATTTGATTTGGAAGTGGGTAGAAACAACTTCGCCAACCATGTAGTTAATGAATGGAATAAACTTCCTGCAGAGGCAGCGCAATGTAGTACAGGTCGAAGTTTTAGAATTCATGCAGATAAACATCAAAGCAATATGTTGTAATTTTTGCCAAATATTTTATTTCATTTTATCTCTGTATTTATTATTATTTATTTACCTATTATTACTTATCTATTTATTTTCTATTGTTCATTTATTTATCATTTATTATAGATTATCCTTGTTTATCTGTTTGTCTATCATTTACCATTATCTATTTATTAATTTTATGTATTTATTTACTTTTTTTTTGCATCCGACCTAGTTATGGACCAAAAGGTCTCCTGTCGACATGCTGTTCCTTTGTAATCCTTTACATACATACATACATACATACATACATACATACATACATACATAATACAGTACATACATACACACATACATACATACATACATATATACACACATACATATATACATACAAAGGATTACAAAGGATTACAAAGGCGGAGCATGCCGACAGGAGACCTTTTGATCCATATCTAGGTCGGATGCAAAAAAAAAAAAAAAAAAAAAAATCATATTAATAATAAATTAAAACTATAATAATGTAAATAACAAATAAAATACATAAATAAATGCATAGGTATAGTTGAATAACAAACAAACTGGTAAATAGTAAATGATAATAAATTGACATAACTAATAATAAATGAAAATCAGACAGACAAATTATAACAAAACAAAAACAAATAATATAACATAAATTATAATCATTACAGCATCTTACTTAGGTATTTATCTAGATGATTCTTAAAGCTTCGAACTGAACTACATTGCACTACCTGTGCAGGAAGTTTATTCCATTCATTAACTACACGGTTGGCAAAGTTGTTTCTACCTACTTCCAAATTGAATCTATTTCCGGACAGTTTGAGACCATTGTTTCTTGTCTGATTCTCATTCAATGTGAAAATTTTGTCACTTTTGATGTTGTCAATTCCCTTTAAAATCTTAAAGACCTCTGAGTCTACGCTTTTTTAGGGAAAACAGATTCATGTGCTTAAGTCGATTTTCGTATGATTTATTTTTGATATTTGGAATCAGTTTTGTGGCTCGCCGTTGTACTTTTTCCAGTCTGTCAATGTCTTTAATGAGATTCGGTGACCATACGGAAACAGCATATTCCAAATGTGGACGAACTAACGATTTATATAGCTTGTTAATGAGTGATGGACTTTTGAAATCAATATATCGCGCTATCATTCCCAGAATCTTATTTGCTTTCTCAGAGGCTGAAATACACTGCTTGGATGATTTGAGGTCGTTACTGATAATTACGCCGAGATCTTTTTCACTATCCAATTTTGTTAATGAATTTCCAAATAACTTGTAATCGTACTTACTGTTATTTTTACCTATGTGCATTATCTTGCATTTTACTTGTGTTAAATTTCATGAGCCACTTTTCAGACCATTGCTGTAATTTATCTAAATCTTCTTGAATATCTAATTGGTTTGAGTGATCATTTGCCACTCCGCACAGTTTTGTATCATCAGCAAATTTGGAAACAGTAGATTTTAGTCCATGGTCTATATCATTTATATATACTATGAATAGAAGTGGCCCAAGAACGGAACCCTGAGGAACTCCACTTGCAACACTTTTCCATCCAGAAGTTTTTCCATTTAAAACAACTCTCTGTTTTCGACCTTTCAACCATTTACTAGTCAAACTAAATAGGCTACCACTTATTCCATGCAAAGCTAATTTAGTAAGAAGTCTTTCGTGTGGGACGGTATCAAAAGCTTTTGCAAAGTCTAGATATATTAAATCTATATTGTTTCTTTTGTCATAATTCGAGATAACTGTGTTGTAGAATTCGAGTAAGTTAGTCACGCAAGAACGGTTCCGTCTGAAACCATGCTGGCTATCATTTATCAAACGGTTACTTTCTAAATGATATTCGATAGCATCTCTGATGATAGTTTCCATTATTTTTCCTACGATCGAAGTCAAACTTATAGGCCTATAGTTATTTGGTTTCTTTTTGTCACCTTTTTTGAATATGGGAGTAACGTTTAGCTAGCTTCCATTCTCTTGGGACATCTCCGGATATGATGGATTTCTTGAAAAATAATTTCTAATGGAACAACAATCTCATTTTTCATTTCCTTTAAGATTCTTGGATGCCAACCGTCAGGCCCTGGTGTTTTATTAACTTTGAGTTTGTCTATATACCTTTTAATTTTTTCTTTTGTTATATTTACCGTAGTGAGTAAGTTTACCCCAGACTTTTCACAGGTTTCAGTTTGGAATTCACTTTGAGGTGTTTCGTTTACGAATACCGAGCGAAAATAATTGTTTTAAGGATATTACACATTCCTTCATTTGAATATTCAAGTTGACTGTCAGCAGATAATAGTGGACCAATGTGATTCCTAACAACCTTTTTATCTCTAATGTAACTATAGAATTCTTTGGGATTCTCTTTGGATTTATCAGCGATGTTCATTTCGTATTGTCGTTTTCTTTTTCTTATTGTCTTTTTTAAATCTCTCTGTATTGATACATAACTTTCATAGTCATTAGATGCACCCGAGCACTTATATTTCTTATAAGCCTGTCTCTTTTTAGCAATACTTTTTTCAGTTTCTTTGTCGAGCCACTTTGGGCGAGCCTGATTTGGGGGACGTCTGTCCTTAAAAGGAATGTAAGTTTGAATCATCTAAGTGAGCGTATTTTGAAATATTTCCCACATCTGATCTACAGGCCTTTCGTTTAATTTTGCCTCCCAATCATACATACATACATACATACATACATACATACATACATACATACATACATACGAACATATATTTTTGTTTTAAATGCAGAACCAACTAGAGCTGATCAAGAAAGAATGCCGAAACCAGAGAAGAAGAAGAAGAAGAAGAAGAGAAAGAAGAAGAAGAAGAAGAACAAGAACAAGAAGAACAAGAAGAAGAAGAAGAAGACAAAGAATAAACAAAAGAAGAAGAAGCACAAGAAGAAGTAGAAAAAGAAGAATATGAAGACAAGAAGAAGGAGGAGAAGAAGAAGAAGAAGAAGACAAAGATTAGAAGAAGAAAAAGAAGAGGAAAGAAGCAGTTTAAGAGTAAACATTCATACCGGAGCATAATTAGCAAACCTTAGTCTTAACCGTTTCCACTTAAACGCAATTAACGATTTAACGTGGTTAAACTGCATATTTGCTCCCGTAAGCCAAGTTTCATCCTCAGAGGTTAAAATACTAACAGAACATTCCCTCATGACGTTAGCAAGTCATTGCTAATTAACAATCTCTTAATAATCTCGTTCCTAGAACGGGTAATGCAAACATGACGTCATCGCAAAGATGTAATAATGACGCAATTATACGATGACGTCATTGGTACATTCCTGTATGATGACGTCATTATTACGTCATTATATAATGATGTCATAATTATTGTTTTTGTATGACGTCATTATGTCACGATGACGTCATAAGATAACTACTTTCCATACTGTGACGTCTGTATAGCCTCTGGTAGAGATTTCTGAGGTGATTCCGTTTCATATTTGGATGGAAAAATAAGGGGGAATAGGTCCGTGGGTAGACGTGTGTGTGTGTGTGTGTGTGTGTGTGTGTGTGTGTGTGTGTGTGTGTGTGTGTGTGTGTGTGTGTGTGTGTGTGTGTGTGTGTGTGTGTGTGTGTGTGTGTGTGTGTGTGTGTGTGTGTGTGTGTGTGTGTGTGTGTGTGTGTGTGTGTGTGCACGGGTGTGTGTGTGCACGGGTGTGTGTGTGTGTGTGTGTGTGTGTGTGTGTGTGTGTGTGTGTGTGTGTGTGTGTGTGTGTGTGTGTGTGTGTGTGTGTGTGTGTGTGTGTGTGTGTGTGTGTGTGTGTGTGTGTGTGTGTGTGTGTGTGTGTGTGTGTGTGTGTGTGTGTGCGTGTGTGTGTGTGTGTGTATGTGTATGTGTATGTGTATGTGTACGTGTATATGTATATATATAATTATCAACAAATTTTCCTCGTTATCCCTCAAGACGTATATATATTCTAGTTTATTTTAGTGAGTGTGCTTTTAAATACATACATAGGCGTAGGTATATACGTATACATATGTATATGCAACATTTCAGAAATACAGGATAGATGTTATTAACATATTCAGATCGTGATTTTTGTTTACCTCAATCTATAACATTCATTTGCTTTCGATAAAGATTTATTTCTCTGTATATATTTGTGTGTTTACCAAATTTGATAAATATCATTGTAATCGTGATTCTTTTTAATCTATTTATTTATTTATCTTTGATGTATGGAATCTATAGAAGGAGTAAAAGAATAAAGCCTTGACCCTTTAGTAGGCTCACGTTAGGTGAATAAAATCACCTGACGGCAGTAAATAGGGAGCAGGGTCTTGTAAGCCACCTCAGCCATCTACAAAGCCACCTAAGAACTACGTCGGTTAGTAGCTTGTCCTCCTCCATCTTCCCCCCCACCATATCCCCTCTCATTTCCTCCCGATAACAACACCTGGGTGATAATGATAATGATAATGGTAATTATGATAATGACCGTGATGTAAGACAAAACTTGAACAAAAAGGCTGGTAATAAAAGGAGATAAAACACGATAGGATATGAAATGGGAATAGTTAAAATGGTAACAGGCATTGCAAGCCTCATTCCTCAGCTGATATTTTAGTGATTTTTTTTTTTTTTTAATGAATAGCTTTCTACAAAAAATTAGATCAATGTAATCTTGGTTCTGGTCTCACATATGTCGGACAACATTCTAGGAAGCATCAGCTGATAATTAGATAAATAGATATATCAGTAAATAAATAGATAAATAAATTAATTAAATAAATGAAATTATAATCATGACCTTAATCATGACCCAGTTATTCCCAAAATGTTGCTCCACTTAATTCATATATTCTAGCGTAATCGTAATATTAATCAACCTCGACCAAAATCGATAGCCGTACCCCGGACTTCGTACAGCGGCGAGGCAATGAATAAAAAAAAAATATCTAACCAGACACACACGTACCCGTCGCGACATCTGTGGAGCAAATGCATACGCCAGGTGCCGAATCACATAGCAGGCCAGTCTGGAAACGTCACTAATTAACATAACACAATGATTCCACGTCAGGAATGACTCCAACGCTATGGCCGCCTATTTGCATAAATACTTCTCATTTTAGGGTTATTATTCTGTCCTTCCTCCCCCCCCACACACACTCCAAACCCTCTCCTAACCTCCCACCAACCCCACCCCAAACCCCTCCCCTCTCCTTTCCCCCCTCTCCCTCCCTTCCCCCCTCTCCCTCTCCCTCCCCTTCCATCACTGTGCCAATGTTCATTTCGTACCATCATCACAGCTTTGTTAGTGTGTGTGTGTGTGTGTGTGTGTGTGTGTGTGTGTGTGTGTGTGTGTGTGTGTGTGTGTGTGTGTGTGTGTGTGTGTGTGTGTGTGTGTGTGAGAGAGAGAGAGAGAGAGAGAGAGAGAGAGAGAGAGAGAGAGAGAGCTCTGCAGCAACAATGAAATATTCCCCCCACTGGGCAGGGCGTCGCGGTCAAGGAAAATTCCTCAACTTTTAAACCAGACCATATGTGAAGTTATTTTCGTCTATTTTTCTATGCATTTATCTATATCTTTTGTCATCTCTATTTTTTTTCCTTGTTTGTTTCTTTAATTATTTATCTATGAACGAAGTTATTTTCGTCTTTTTTATGCATATAACTATATTTTTTATCATATCTGTTTTTTTTTCTTTGTTCCTTATTTGTTTCTTTATTTATTTATGCACGAATTTATCCATTCCCTCGTTTACTTGTTTTTTATGTATTTATTTATTTATTCATTGTTTATTTCTCTATTTGTTTACATATTGATCTATATCTTTAATCATATTCATTCATTTATCTAATAATTTGTTTAATCGTTCATTCATCTCTTTATTAATTTACTCAATTGTTTTTATGCAATCTCGATATGACTATTGTATTGACAATATATTTGTTGTGAATGAATATATTGACAAAGTGAGAAACCTTAAGCGGGCCCCACATGATCAATATCATTGCGCAATATTCTGTATTGTACAATATTATTGACGGCGTAGGAACTGCATTTAAGAGGCACACCTGTTTGTCCTGTACTTTTCATGTCTTCAATATATTGTGTCATTCTCCAATACCGTTCCTACACCGTCAATAATATTGTACAATATGGAATATTGTGCAATAATATTGACCCCGTAGTGACTGCTTTAGGTTATCTGCATTGACAATATTGAATAAATGGAACGAGAGAAGTCTCACAAGTTTAATAAAATCGTCTGGCGTCACTAAGAACAAAAGCATCAAAGAGTGTCGCCATATCTTGTGGACGCATCCTCCTCTTCCTCCACTACCTCCTCCTCTTCCTCCTCCTCTCCCTCTTTCTCTTCCTCTTCCTCTTCCTCCTCTTCTTCCTCTTCCTCTTATTCCTCTTCCTCATCTTCCCCCTCCTCCTCTTCCTTCTCATCTTCCTCCTCCTCCTCCTCCTCCTCCTCCTCCTCTTCCTCCTCTTTCTCTTCCTCCTCCTCCTCTT
>NC_134778.1:68023871-68026371 GCF_046742065.1 Oratosquilla oratoria
ATTATTATTATTATTGTTTTGTTATTATTATTATTAATATTATTATTTATTATTATTGTTATCATTGTAATTACTAGTTATTGTTATTATCATCATTATCATTATCATTATTATTATTATTATTATTATTATTATTATTATTATTATTTTATTATTATTATTATTATTATTATTATTATTATTATTATTATTATTATTATTATTATTATTTTATTATTATCATCATTATCATTATTATTGTTATGCTATTATCATTACTAATATTACCATTATTGTTTTTACTATTGTTATCATTATCTTCATTATCATTGTTATTGATATTTTTCATTATTATCATTACTATCATTAATATTATTGTCATTGTTATTACCATTGTTATTACTATTCTTGTCTCTATTGTTATTGTCATTAATGTTATCACTATTATTGTTGTTTTTTGTTAATACTTTTTAATCCAAAACATCAAAATGTGTTTTTTTAATTTGAAAATTAATCGTTTGAAATTTGCCAGAATAAAATTGCGAAGTTTGACGAGATTTCCCACAGAGCTAACTTTTTGATGAATGAAATCCTTAGAAGATAAGGAACTGTTCTACTTTCTCAGTTAACACAAAAATTGAGAAAATAAATCCAAATGGGATTATCTAAATTGTACATCTGTGAATTAATCCCCAGGATTTTAAATTAGATAATTATAAGGGTTGTTGCTTGCATTTTTCTTTGTTATTTTTCTTTACGATCAAATGAATTAAAATGTAGGCACTATAGAAATTAGATTAAGACAAAACTATCGCCATTATTGTGGAAAAAATACGCCATTTTCTGTCAATACCGCCATCGTTGTGGCGATATTCGGTAAATCCCAGCCAATGTATGTCAGTATCTTTTTAAAATTTAGAATATATTCTATGTTAATCCTAACACCTCCATCCACCCTTCCCACTCTCTCTCTCTCTCTCTCTCTCTCTCTCTCTCTCTCTCTCTCTCTCTCTCTCTCTCTCTCTCTCTAACGTAAGACCACCCCTGTACCAAATGAAATCACCAGAAAAAAATATGTAATCTGTGTCACAGAGCTGAAAGGGATCGGCCACGCAACCTTAACCCTGACCCCTCGGGTAGCTGTCCACCCAGAACGCAACACCTGTAATAAGGTGCAGCGATCACCCGCCCTCCTGCTGGGTGGGTCCCCCAACTGTCACTTCGACGTACCGAGACCTCCTCAACTTCGGGGCGATTCGTCGGAGAGTTCTTCGGCGGCAGGTTCCGTGAGGGTGTCGGTGAGCTCGGGTAGTTCGTCGGTGAGTTCAACGGGTTCGTCAGTGAGTTCGGGGAGGTTGTTGGTGAGTTCGGGGAGTCTGTCGGCGAGTTCGGTGAGTTCTTCGGAGACTTCGGCGAGTTCGTTGGCGAGTTTGGGGAGTTTGTCGGTGAATTCGGGGAGTTTGTCGGCGAGTTCGGGGAGTTTGTCGGCGAGTTCGGTGAATTCTTCGGAGAGTTCGTCGGCGAGTTTGGGGAGTTTGCCGGTGGGTTTGGAATTTTGTTGGCGAGTTCGGTGAGTTTTTCGGCGAGTTCGGTGGGTTTGTCGGCGAGTTCGGTGAGTTCTTCGGTGAGTTCATCGACGAGATCCCTCCCATGGTTGATAAAAATCATCTAGAATTTAGCCAGGAAAAAATCTCTAAAGTATGTATAAGATAGTCAAGAGCGATTCAGTACAGGAACGCGTGATTGTCCATAAGGAGAGAAGCGCTGGAAAAATATGGCCTCTCCAGTATAAAGATCCTGTCCAGTTCCCAGAAACAAAGATATCTTCCGACGTTAGGGAAAAAATAGAGAGAGAGAGAGAGAGAGAGAGAGGTGGGGGGAGAGAGATACCGTACCGAAAGAGAATAGATACATTGTGTACTTGTTCTAGCTGCCGTCAAGCGATTTTTTTCAGATGAGGATGGTCCTAAATGATGTCGTTCATTATTGGGGACATTGAATATGACCCTGGTAATGCCGGAACTATGCAAACGTATTTCTGTCTGCGGTTGTCGTTAACGTTTATTAAATGTTTGTTAACAAACGTTGTCGGCGAATATTTGTAGACGTTTACTGGGTCACCTTCATATGTCCGCATTACCTGAAGGATTTGTATAGACCCTGGGCCGCTCTTGGGAATAGAATCGTTTGCTATTAGCCAGAATAAAATTAATAAACGCTCATCTCTCTTGACGTATTGAATACTGAACTGTTATTCCTAGATACGAACAACTAAAGGAAGGAGACTTCACTACCTATTTGTCTGATGAATTATGAAATACAGGACGATTGTACTGAAAGAATGCTGTATTGCTTTATAAGCCTAGGGCTGTTTCATAAATTATCGTTCAGTGGTAAGTCATTTTCGTTCAGATCGCGGAAGGGTCTATCTTCTTTTTATAAATGTACATTCAAGAACAATGGTATATTAGCTTTCTAAGCGTATTTTTTCATTTCATTCTGAAACTTAGACGCATATTTT
>NC_134778.1:68031371-68041371 GCF_046742065.1 Oratosquilla oratoria
ACACACACACACACACACACACACACACACACACACACACACACACACACACACACATATATATATATATATATATATATATATGTATATATATATATATATGTATATACACGCACACACACACACGAACACACACACACACGCACACACACACACATATATATATATATATATATATATATATATATATATATACAATATATATATATATAAATACATAAGTGTGTGTGTGTGTACAACACTGAATAGGTCCTGGTACACAGATATACATTTATCAATCACAATTCACTTTAATTCTAAGCCATCAAAGTCGATGGAGGCATACATGCAGAAATTGATACGTGGTTAAGCGAAGGACTTGAACCCCCGCTCACACGTAACAGACCATTGGGTTGTTCAGTGGTCACTTGTTACGTGTAAGCGGGGGTTCGAGTCCTTTGCTTGACCACGTATCAATTTCTGCATGTATGCCTCCATCGAGTTTCTCGACGTTCATGGCTTAAAATTAAAGTGAATTTGGTTGATAAATATATATATGTGTGCGTGTATGTGTGTGTGTGTGTGTGTGTGTGTGTGTGTGTGTGTGTGTGTGTGTGTGTGTGTGTGTGTGTGTGTGTGTGTGTTACTGCATGTATTAAACATGTATGTGTCTATGCGTGCGTATATGTATCTATGTATTATGTAAGCATCCATTTATGTGGACATACTAAATCTTTAACGGTGATAACAATAATGAATATATATTATGAACCTGTTGGAAAAAGTAGGAAAGAGTTCTATATATATCTAGAACGGAGATTATGTATTTAGGTTCCTAACAGGGTTCTTAATTAGATTAAGTTAATAGGAATTAGTGATCCATATGGTTTGAAATAGTCATAATGTTAAGCGAGAATAGCGGAATCGCTATTGGAAGTGTTGTCGCAGTTTTCAGAAAGGTTCGGTCAAGGCCAAGTATAGCTGAATTGGCCGAACGATATTTTCAGGGAAAAAGTGACAAGACTCGTTACGGCTCCTGTACAAGACTGGATGAAGAATACACCTTTAAAAGGCTGCATAACATTGCTGTCACCACCTCTACCACCGTCATCATTACCGCCATTACCATCATCACCAAAATTAGCACCATGATTGCTACTGTTATCTTCAACATAATTAACATCACCATTGCCGCCACTTCCACCACTGTTTCCACCATTCCCACCATTACCGCAACCTTAAACACATTACCATTCCCAACATTTCTACCAACGTCATTGCCACTACCACCAACGCCACTAATACCAGCACTAACACAGTGTTGGTGATGGTGATGGTGATGATGGTGATGGTGATGGTGATGGTGGTGATGATGATGATGATGATGATGATGATGATGATGATGATGATGATGATGATGATGATGATGATGATGATGATGATGATGATGATGATGGTGGTGGTGGTGGTGGTGGTGGTGGTGATGATGATGATGATGATGATGATGATGATGATGATGATGATGATGATGATGATGATGATGATGATGATGATGATGATGACGACGATGATGACGATGACGATGCTGATGATGATGGCGATCATGATGCTGATGAAGATGATGATGATGATGATGATGATGATGATGATGATGATGATGATGATGATGATGATGATGATGATGATGATGATGATGATGATGATGATGATGATGATGATGATGATGATGATGATGATGATGATGATGATGATGATGATGACGATAATGACAATAATGACGATGATGACCTCTTTTTACCTATAACAAGGCTATATAAAAAATAATATAAACAAACTCGACGAAATAAATCTACGCCCGAAATGAAAACGTTAAGCAAACGTTTTCCAAGTATAACGTTTTTTTTTTTTTCATCATTATTTAGACTTGGATTAATGCTGCAAGGCCTGTTGTATCCAGTATGCATTAGTTATGCAAATTTCGGACCATATTTTACGATGGACCCAAATGGGATTGCTCCTGTCTCTACAATAATGCGTGCTGATGGGACGATCCGATATGTGTTTTTTGTACAATTTTACCAAAAAGACTAACAAAAGAAAGTAAAAAAAATATTTATGTAAACGTTTGAAAAATGTTTGAAAAATATATAAACGTTAGGCTAACGTTTGGTAAAATATTAACGTTACGTTAACGTCTGAAAAAATATTAACGTTAGGTTAACGCTTGCAAAATATGTATACGTGAGGGTTAGGCTAACGTTTGTAATACATACGTTAGTTTAACGTTTAAAGAAAATAACGTAAGGATAACGTCTAAAAAAACTGTTTGGGAAGAATATTAACGTTACGCTAACGTTAGGAAACAAACAAACGTTAGGCTAACGCTTGGAAAAAATATCAACGTTAGGCTAACGTTTGGAAATATGAAAGAAAAAATATATATAAACACAAAGAAAAAATTATATAAACACAAACCTAACATTAGAAAATAATACAAACACGAGATTAACATTAAGAAAAAAACATAAAGTCAACAATAGAAAAAGAAAAGTTAGGAAAAAATACTAACATTGGAAAAATATATAAATAGATTCTAGAATCAAACCCTGTTGACAGAAACTACATTAGGAATAATGAAAACAGCCATCTTTATATCTCATTTGTTCACGAGCTCAGAAACTAAAACGTGCGATCCGATCAAATTAACTTAGCGCATAAGCCCCTCCCACTCATTCCCGCGTCGGCGTTCGTGATTGGTCGATCGGAGAGGACCGAAAACCAATCACTGTTGTCTCCCTGCTGTATAGAGGGAATAACTCATCATTTGGCTTGATTTCGTGTGTTGCCCAATCGCAAGTCTCCAATCAGTGACCGACAGGCGAGCAGATTGGGGACAATCATGCGACAGTCGGACTGTGTTTTATCACCATCGCTTCTGTCAAAGGCTTACGAAGGAGGATCATGCCGACTGGAGACCTTTTGGTCCATAACTAGGTCGGATGCGAAAAAAAAAATAATATAAATAATAATAAATAGAATAGATAATTAAATTAAAAGATAAAGTTAAATAATAGACAAACAGGTAAATGATAAATGATAATAAATGGATAAAGAGGTGGGGTCGTAGAGACAGTAAATGACAACAGAATAAGTGTATGTATAATTTTCTTTATTTATTTATCTATTAATCTATTTATTTAGTATATTTGTCCGTTTGCTTATTCACTTATTTTCTAATTTAGTTGTTTATTTATTTATGCTACTTAAATATTTATTTGAATACTTTATTCATTCATTTGTTTATTTTTTATTTATTCATTATGAGAAAAGATTATTCTGTAATCGCTAAAAGAATGCTACGTGGCTCTGTTCCGTAGAGGTGTAACCGAAAACCATATTGACTTGTGCACTCACTACCCCCATACGGGAATACGTCACATTCGGTTATTCAGTCAACCAATCACGAGCGTCGAGATGGTCGGTGGGCGGGACTTACGCCTCAAGTTAATTTGGATGGGGTCGTCTTTAAAGACCTTCAAAGGTGAAAGGGTTGCAATCTAATAAGAACGCCTTCATATGGGCGTCCCGTCCCCTCACCCGCATAAAGTCGCCTCTCCTTAGCCATAATAAAATCTAGGAAGTCTGTCATTGATATAAAGGGAGTTAATGTGGAGGTGAGCATGGCTGAGTGCCTAATGATGTATGTATGTGTGCATGTATGTACGTATACATGTATGTATGTGCGTATGTACCTATATATGTATATTTATATGCATGTATGTAAATACGTATGTATGCATTATGTGTATGTATGTATGTATATATGTATGCATGTGTATGTATGTATGCATGTATGTATGTATGTATGTATGTGTGTATATATGTATGTATGTATGTATATATGCATGTACGTATATTTTAAATATGTATGTATGTATGTATGTATGCATGTATGTATGTATGTATGCATGTATGAATGTGTATATATGCATGTACGTATGTTTGTAAATGTGTATGTATGTATGCATGTATGTATGTATATATGCATGTACGTATGTTTGTAAATATGTATGTATGTATGCATGTATTTATGTATCTATGTATGTAATGTATGTATGTATGTATGTATGTATGTATGTATGTATGTATGTATGTATGTATGTATGTATGTATGTATGTATGTATGTATGTATGTATGTATGTATGTATGTATGTATCCACGCTCCACTTGCTTGCGTGTGTGCGTGCGTGCACGCTCGTGTGCCTGCGTGCATCTATACGTGCAAATATGCATGTGCCTGTCCGTATTTTAATATTATGTAAAGTAAATGAGTTGCTAATATATGAATTTATAAACAAGGAGAGATTATCAATAATCTCCTACGCCACGCCAAAAAAAAAAAAAAAATAGAGATTAGCATTTGGGTATAAAATAAGTGAATATTAATTTTTCGTTCAACGTGCCTTTAATGTTATAATCTTGTAAAAATAAAATTAGAAAATAAAAAGTATATAAAAAATTTCGTGTATTCTGTAGTGTGTTGTTCTTATAGTGTTATAAGTATTCCCTGTTCATCAGGAAAGATGGATTAATTGAAAGATGAATTTGATTAATGGATACATAAACACGGGACTCCACGATCGTAACCCTTATCCTATGTGTTACAATCACGGAAACAGAGCCTAAAGGTGCAACCCTGAGGGGTTGGCATTCCGTTCCCTGACTGAGCCCAGGATCTCTCTCTCTCTCTATTGACTCTATTTCCTTCACTTTTTCTCTTTAAGAGAGCTGGCAATCGGCGACTACTCCTCTCTTCCAGAGAGAGCTATGAAAAAAAGGCCCGAGGACCATTGCCGGGTACTGTGTGGCTCTGGGTTTCCAGTCAGTGACACTCGTGGCAACATTTGTTATCACTATCTACTTAAAAAGATATAAAAAGATAATCCTCATTATCTTTTTCCTTGTCACCGTAATATCTAATTTCTCCATCGTGCTCGTGGCGCAATTGGAACCGTGCTGGTCACGGGTTCGAATCCCGCACTCCTCTCTGATTACCGGCAGTGGCTCTTATATGCCCCAGTAATCCAAGTGCATAATAGGGTAAAGGTGACGGCTTCAGCCGCAGCGATTCAGCGCCTCCTGGCGTATGCTCCTCACCTCCTTCTTCTTCCTTTTATTCTTCCTCCTTTCCTCCCTCACGACAACCCTCCCACTTTCGATAACCCACCCAACCACATACACCCAAAACCCACCCACCCATCCACCCAAAACCCACCCACCTATCCACCCAAAACCCACCCACCTATCCACCCAAAACCCACCTACCCATCCAACCATCCACCAAAAAGGCACCCACCCATCCACCCAAAACCCACCCACCTATCCACCCAAAACCCACCCACCCACCCACCCAAAACCCACCCACCCATCCACCCAAAACCCATCCACCTATCCACCCAAAACCCACCCACCCATCCACGCAAAACCCAGCTACCCACCCACCCATCCACCCATCCACCCATCCACCCAAAACCCACCCACCTATCCACCCAAAACCCACCCACCTATCCACCCAAAACCCACCCACTCACGCAAAACCCACCCACCCATCCACCCAAAACCCATCCACCTATCCACCCAAAACCCACCCACCCATCCACGCAAAACCCAGCTACCCACCCACCCATCCACCCATCCACCCAAAACCCACCCACCTATCCACCCAAAACCCACCCACTCACCCAAACCCACCCACCCATCCATCCAAAACCCACCCACCCATCCACCCAAGACCCACCCACCCATCCACCCACCCACTAAAAACCTACCCGCCTACCATTCACCCATCCAGTCAGCCATCCAGCCCTGCATTCCAGTGTCCTGGAACATGTTAGCTGTCGAGCATCACCCCCCGCCACTTCTTGTATATCTTTTGAAGGGCTTCCTGTTTTCCGCCTCCTATCTCTCTCAACCTATCTCGACACGCCCTTCACCCCCACCCCCTTTCTTCCATCTCTATCTCTATCTCAGTCTCTCCTTCTCTATTTCCCTCAGTATTTCCCTCCCTTTCTATCTCACTCGGTTTCTCCTTCTCTCTCTGTTTCCCTAAATCTCTCTTTCTCCATTGCCTTCAGTCTCTCCCTACCTCTCTGTCTCCCTCAGTCTCTCTCTCTCTATCTCACTCAGTCTTCTCCTTTCTATCTCCCTCAGTATCTCCCTCTCTTCCTACCTCAGTCTCTCCTTCCCTACCTGTCTCCTCCAGTTTCTCCTTATCTATCTCCCTCAGTCTCTCCTTTTATCTCTCCCTCAGTCTCTCCCTCTCTGACTACCTCAGTCTCTCCCTCCCTCCCTGTCTCCCCCATTTTCTCCCTCTCTATCTCCTTCAGTCTCTTCCTTTCTATCTCTCTCAGTTTGTCCCTTTTATCTCTCCCTCAATCTCTCACTCTCTGTCTGCCTCAGTCTTCCCATCTCCCTCAGTCTCTCCCTTTCTGCCTACCTCAGTCTCTCCTTCCTCATCTGTCTCCCTCAGTTTCTCCTTATTTATCTCCCTCAGCCTCCTCCTTTCTATCTCTTTCAGTCTCTCCTTTTATCTCTCCCTCAATCTCTCCCTCTTGGTGTCCCTCAGCCTCTCCCTATCTCCATCAGTCTCTCCCTCTCTGTCTCCCTAAGTCTTCCTCTCTGGCTCCCTCAGTCTTTCCCTCTCTGTCTCCCTCAGTCTTCCACTCTATCTTCCTCAGTCTCTCCCTCAGCCTCTCCCTTTCTGTCTCCTTCAGTCTCTCCCTTTCTCCCTCAGTCTCTTCTTTCCCATCTCCATCTCTCCTGCCTTCACTATCTCTCTCTTTCAAATCTTCCTCCCCTCCACCCTTCCTCCCTCCCTATCTCCCTGTCGATTTTCCCTTCCTTCCTCCTTCCCTCCCTCTCTTCCTCCCTCCCTCTCTTCCTTCCTCTCTCCCTTCCTTCCTCTCTCCCTCCTTCCCTCGCTCCTTCTCTCCCTCCCCCCTCTCTCTCTCCCTCTCTCCCTCCTTCCTTCATCTTATCTCTCCGCGCTCCTTCCTTTCCCTCCCTCAGTTCCCTCCCTCCCTCCTTCCCTCATCCTGTCTCTCCGTGCCCTTCACTCCTTCCCTCCCGAATTCCCTCCGTCTCTCATAAGAAATACAAGATGAAACGCGTCTGAGGCTGGTAATCGACAACCCACAACAACAACACTATCTCCCTTACTACATTATCTCTCTGTTAAACCTCCCTTTCTCCCTCCCTCACACCCTCCCTCCCTCACTCCCTCCCTCCTTCACTCACTCAACCTCTCACACAACACTGCCTATCTCTTCGTCACTCATTCCCTTTCTCACTCCCTCTCTTCCATCTCCACT
Organism: Oratosquilla oratoria; assembly: GCF_046742065.1. Taxonomy (NCBI): domain Eukaryota; kingdom Metazoa; phylum Arthropoda; class Malacostraca; order Stomatopoda; family Squillidae; genus Oratosquilla; species Oratosquilla oratoria. The sequence continues at coordinate 68,038,722 of NC_134778.1, forward strand.
CTCCTCAACTCCAAGACTCCTTGTCCTCCACGCCTCTCACCCATAAGACTCCTCCCCCAGGACTCCTCTTCTCTTCTTCCATACTCCCATACTCCCACCTTTCACCTCCCTCCCCCCAAAGACTCCAAGTGTACACCCCAAACTCCTTATGAGCATAAAGGTCATTTCTCTGTATAAACAAAGGTGTAAATCACCTTCATGACAAGGACGGATAATTCTAAACTGAGCTTTTCGCCCTGAATGTACGTAAATACAAAATACTGGTAATCCCAAATGCTCCCGTTCTGCCCCATTTATACGACACGCAGAGGGAACACGGTGACACTATTCTTATCCATCATATAAGATTCCATGTATTTCCTGAAACAAAAATTTGTTGATAAATACTCCCATCTACTCCAAAACTCTTTGGCACTCCCTCCACTCTTCTCACAAAGAGGACAAATACTCACGCTGTTCCTTCAATGAATTAAAAGATATTTCACTCAATCAATACTCAAAGAAAATAATACTTACAATGTTGTGTTAGTACTTACGGGAGGTCATAGGCTAATGCTGTAAATATTGCTTTTCGAAAATATTGACAAAAAATTATTTACCATAAGAAGGCTATTATTTATTGATTTACTAATTTATGTAATCATCCATATATTTTTTCTATTTATTTGTTTGTTTATTTTTGTATTTAACTTAATAATGAAAATAATAAAACATTCATATTGTATTGTAAATATTCACATTGATAAGGCCCCCTTCCCCCACCCCTAGTTCATTACCAAGGGCACAGATTTGGCAACGTTGCGAGCTCCCCCCTAAAAGACTTTGTAGCATGGAATTTAATTAACCATACCCTTGGTCCAACTCGCTGGCGGCAGCATTCGAACTGACGTCACCTTGACCTCCGCCGCAAGTAACGACGCTCTAATCCGCTCGGCTAGTGGTCACAGAACTGATTAAAATCCCACGACGGCAGTCTGAATTGAAGTTAAAGTATAATCATGTAAGGAAGGAGACAATCCCGACACAACATATGAGGTTCGACAGATGTAAATAAAATCGCCTGGCGACAGCCAAAACAGATGGGAAAGTACTACCCGGAACGGAAGGTGGTAATCTCAGAGGACCATATTTGCCTGTAAGAGACCATAAGACCTACACAAGGCAGTTCCATGTCCAATACAGCCTATCGTCTCCTTCCATAAAGCTATCTAACCTTCTAACTTTTTCTAACTACGATAGTTTAACAATAAGGTTAGTTAATATTTAATTAACCCTTTTGACAAATGGAGGCTTCCTTGCGGCAGGACAAAAACGACCACAACATAAATGGGGTGGAGGAGCTCCGAGAGGTCGATTGGCTTCCTCCGCAAAAACGAGGTCATAAATCGAGATATATTAACAATAACAACAGTTATAGTAACAACAATACCAACTACAACAACGCTAAAATAATACCAAGTACAACAACAACAATAATAACTACAATAACCACAACAACAACAGCAGCAACAATAACAACAACAACAGCAATACAACAACAATAACAACAATGATAACAAGAACAACAATAACAACAACAATATCAATAACAACAACAAAACAACAACAATAACAACAACAATAACAACAGCAATAACAATAACTACAACAACTAATACCAACCCCAATAACAAACAACGGAAAGGCTGGTATATACCACCTACCATTCTCACAACCTATGCTATTTCCTGGTCATCGTCCCACCACCTGTCCACCACCTGTCCACCACCTGTTCCACCATCTGTGGATCCTAGGCTCTCCAAACAACGCTGTAGTCGGTGTACAGTCACGACATAAAGTTCGAGTCACTGTTTATGAAAGAGAGAAAGAGAGAGAGAGAGAGAGAGAGAGAGAGAGAAAGAGAGAGAGAGAGAGGTGGGGAGGTGAGAGAGAGAGAGAGAGAGAGAGAGAGAGAGAGAGAGAGAGAGAGAGAGAGAGAGAGAGAGAGAGAGAGGGTGAGAGAGAGGGGGAGGTAAGAGGGGAGAGACAAAGAGAGAGACAGAGAGAGAGAGAGAGAGAGAGAGAGAGAGAGAGAGAGAGAGAGAGAAAGAGAGAGAGAGAGAGAGAGAGAGAGAGAGAGAGAGAGAGAGAGAGAGAGAGAGAGAGAGAGAGAGAGAGAGAGAGAGAGAGAGAGAGAGAGAGAGAGAGAGAGAGAGAGAGAGAGAGAGAGAGAGAGAGAGAGATAAAAAGAGAGAGAGAGAGAGAGAGAGAGAGAGAGAGAGAGAGAGAGAGAGAGAGAGAGAGAGAGAGAGAGAGAGAGAGAGAGAGAGAGAGAAATAGAGGGCGATAGAAAGAGGGAGAGAAAAACAGAGAGAGACAGAGAGGGATAAAGAGAAAGAGAGAAGGAGAGAGAGAGAGAGAGGGTGGGAGATGGGGAGAGATATCATCCCTGAGAACAATATATCCCCCCACCCCTTTTACACTTGAGGAGTGGGGAAATCGTAGCACTTTGGGTTCCGAACTCGCCTCGCACAAACACGGAACCGGGTTTGATCCCCCAATGGTTACTGGGGACTCCCACTTGCACTGGCTATCCAAACTCACAAGGCAAAGGTGACGCCTATGACAGTGCCTAAGTGTCTCCCAACATAAACTATTCCTTTATTTATTT
>NC_134778.1:68048871-68051371 GCF_046742065.1 Oratosquilla oratoria
TGGAGGAGTTCATTTGCACAATGAACATTAAAAAACGCAAATATCAGGAAGAAATTGGAAATTAATTAGTAAATGATGCCAGATGTAGGAGAAATATTATTAAGAGAGCCAAGTAACTTACGCTTTATTTGGAAATTAACCTTAATTAGCTCAGAGATGAAGTGCATCATTTACGATTATATGTTAGTTGTAGGTGATTATCAGTAACCATCAAATTATATTAGAAAATTAAAAAATAAAAGTATCTGGTAACCCCGCCATCGCCCTGCCAAGTGACAATTTCAAATTTAAAAACGGAAAAAAACGAACTTTAAAGAAACAACTTGGTGATGACCTTGTGGAATACAATGTTAGACTGTTTAAGTAAAATTATCTTTAACGTTATAAGTATTTTGAGTAAAATTATAAAAAAAAAAATCAAAGCTGCTTTTGCATATTTTGCAAAAACGTTACAAACTCCAAAAATGCAAAACCACATGTTGCTAACATGTTGCACATTTGGAGAATGCAGCCGTATGTATTGCGAAAAACCTGCAAACTTGAAGAGTTTTGCAAACATGTTGCAGATTTGAATGCTGGATCCACAAGTGTTGCAAACATGTTGCAAACTCGAAGAGTACGTCCACACGTGTTGGGGACATGTTGCAATCTCGAAGGCTGGTTCAACACGTGTTGCGAACACGTTGCAAACGCAATGGCTGGTTCCAGATGGGTCCAAACATGTTGCCGACATGTTGCAACCTCGGGGCATCAAACCATTCTTTCTAGACGACAAGTCACATGTATACTATGTTAGAACCTAGTGTCACGGGTTGTATTGGGGCTATACACAGACACGCCATCCAGAGCGGATGGAACTCTTAGTCTCTCAAGAACATTCCTGGAAGACTATGGGTTTTTATTTTTAATACTTTTATTTTTTAATCTATTCTCAATGTCTGTATGAAGACTTGGAAGACTCCATGCTTCTTTTTTTTTTTTTTTTTTTTTTTAGAAAGGGGCTCTACATCCTATTTTTCTTAAAGAACTGGAAAACCATGAGTCCTTTTTTCAAAAGTCAACAAAGTCATTTACCCCAAAAACCTACTAAACTCGAACCTTTCTCCCTCCCCCCGCGCTCCTCCATCCCACCTCCCCCTCCCCCCCCCTCCCTCTCCCCCTCCCCCTCCCCCTAACTCCTCCCCCTCCCCCCTCCCCCTCTCTAATTTTTGGAATCTAATTAGAGAAGGAACGGCACCACACGCACGTTCCTTTGTGTGAAGAATCTCACTCCGGAGTAGCCTTTGTCATTGATATTATTATGGGCCTTTGTGAGGATCCTTTTTCCTTTGTTGTCGAGATGTCGTCCTTGCTTGTAATCATGGTGAGCACGGAAGTTCAACAGGGTACCATTTATTACCGGTATGAAAGGTCCCATACTTTTAACTAACTAATCAATTAATTAGGTATTTTTGGTTATCTGGTCGTGTAATTGTTTATTTACTTACGTGTTGGTTAGCTATATTTCTTATATTTATCTATATTTAGATTTATTTGCCTACTAATTAGTTTATTTGATATAAGTTTATTCATTCATTTGTTTGGTTATATATTCTCTATCTACTTGTCATTTGATTATCAATTGATTGTTAATTAATTAATTGATATTAATTTATTATTAATTGATTGTTAATGAAGTGATTAATTTGTTATTAATTAATTATTTCATTATATATCTATGTAGATCTATCAGTCTACTTTCTTCTGACTTAGTCTATCTTTTCATGTATTTGTTTATTTATTTACTTATATATTTATTTGTTTATTTTTTTCTTCATTTACTAGATTTTTTTTTTATTTCCACACTTTTCTTTTAAGGTAAAAAAAAAATCACTTTTCTGAGTAAAGTGGTTTTCATCGATATTAACTTCAACCAGTCTAGATGAGTGATGAAGAAGCTTAGGTTAATAGACAGTTACTTGCGACCTAAGACACTTCCTCTGTAATTTGTGCTCGAATAGCTCGATCAAGAAGACAAAAGTTTTTACATACGCATGTCATATACTGTATATGTACATATGTATGTGTATACATATATATGTGTATATATATATATATATATATATGTATATATATATATATATATATATATATATATATATATATATATATATATATATATATATCTTACATTCTTCATTGATGCTCCATTTTCTTTTTGTATTATTCTTCAACTTCGTTTCCTTGTTTAAATTGTTCAAATTGTTGTTGTTATTTAATTTGTAATATACCTTTTCAATTTTGTGTTTATTTTTGTCCCTCTAATTTCCCTTTTTCATTTATTTTCATACGATGTGTCCACGTGACCTTCCTCTTTCTCTCATTCTTATTTATTTATTTATTTTATTTTTATTCTCGAAATATTGAATTATTTTGTCTTTAATGAAGTTTTACCTGTCCTGCATGACGTCTCTACAATTCACTCCGTATACACAGTCGTTCCTATTTTTCCAAAATATTT
>NC_134778.1:68058871-68061371 GCF_046742065.1 Oratosquilla oratoria
GTTTTTTGTTTTTTTTTCATTTTCTTTATCCTAATATATTTTCTAATGCAATGATGATATCAGGCAATCATACTGTCACACCCACTTGGTAAACGCTTATTCCACAAATGTTTTCTTAACAAACGATTACTAAGACGAATATTAAGACCAATAGCCAAAGAGACCTCTGAGACTACGGTCTGTGATTGGTCCCTGGTTCTCTAGAATTGTTGGTGTCATTTAGATTTTCATTTTTCTCAGGTCTTAGACGATTTTATTTAGCTGAAGGTTCCCGAATATATAAAAAAAAATTCTTTTCTTTTTTCATTCGACAAGCTGGCGCCTTCGGCTCTGATTTAATATCTACAAAATAAGAGACAAAATAATGTCTCTTTTTTATCTTTAGAAATACTAAAGATAACCAACGGACGGGGTGGAAAAACTTTGACCAAAATGTCATAATTTGCTGATTTTAGAAAATCATTTTTTTTTTTAAGTATTATCTTTTACATATATTAAGATGTAACTACTCCTAGGAGTGATCATACAGAGGGAACTCCAAGCAGACTCCCTCCCGAGGCCTCCCCAGGGGGGTGGGGGGAGGAAGTAGCCACCTGGGGATCTGACCAGGGGGTTCAATGGTGTAGCAAGGTTCTTCATCTCAACAACAACAATAACAACAACTTGTTATTATCTTTATGAAAATAACCAAAATCTGTCTATCAAGGAATTTCGATCCCCGATCCCAGAGCGCTGGAGATTGAAGCCTCTTACGACCGGTTTCCGACCACCTTCGACCGAAAATCAAGCGATCGGTCGGCGACACAAAACCTATGTAAGGAATTGAAATGGAAAAAGTTAATGTGGTTGATAGGATGAAAATCTATGTACAGTGTGTGTTGTAATATATTCATCTATCGATCTATCTATGTATTTATCTTATTACTGACTACCAGCGACTTCCAACGACTATTTGCAACTGGTCGCCGGTGGTCGGAAACAGGTCGTAAGTTTGAGGTGATTGGCCCCAGAGTGAAAAAAAAAAACAAAAAAAATAGATAAATAAAAAATAAAAAATAAAAATCGGATCGCAGTTACGGTCAGCTTCGCTTCCTTGTAAACAGTTCGTAGCAGGTTCCGATCCATCTCCTTTGCTGGTACAGTGGTAACAGATGGGGTTCGTATACTCAGTGGCCTGGGTTCGAGTCTCGGTCGGGACGCCTGGGTTTGATTATTTGACAGGCATTACTGTAACTAGCGATTTATTTAATTTTCATCTCAATGTATGCGGACATGGTAAACTTTATCGTTATCTTAACACGCCCAATCCATGAGCGTAATAGGCCAAAAGCGACGGCTTCGGCCGCAGTTACTCAGCGCCTCCCACCGTAGGCTCTTCACCAATTAAGCATTTCGAGGATAACAGTTCTTTAATGGAAAAATAAAAAGTTAAAGATTAACCTGACTTTGAGAAGATGACGTGATCTGCGTGAGAAGATGGGAACCTCGTGAGAATTATATATTCTTACCGTGAGATTCTAACGCCTGTCCCTCCCGAAAAATCTCACGTGGGGAGACCATTGCTCTAAACTGAATAAAAGAGAGAGAGTGAGAGAGAAAAGAGAGAGAGAGAGAGAGAAAGAGAAAGAAAGAGAAAGAGAAAGAGAGAGAAAGAAAGAGAAAGAGAGAGAAAGAAAGAGAAAGAGAGAAAGAGAAAGAGAGAAAGAGAAAGAGAGAAAGAGAAAGAGAGAAAGAGAAAGAGAAAGAAAGAAAAAGAGAAAGAGAGAAAGAGAGAGAGAGAGAGAAAGAGAGAAAGAGAGAAAGAGAAAAAGAGAAAGAGAAAGAGAAAGAGAAAGAGAGAAAGAGAAAGAGAAAATGAGAGAAAGAGAGAAAGAAAGAGAAAGAGAAAGACAGAAAGATAAATAGAAAGAGAGAAAGAAAGAATGAGAGAAAGAGAGAAAGAAAGAAAGAGAAAGAGACAGAGGAAGAGAAAGAGAAAGAGAAAGAAAAAGAGGAGAAAGAGAGAAAGAGAGAAAGAGAGAAAAGAGAAGAAAGAGAAGAAAGAGACAGAGAGAAAGAGAGAAAGAGAAAAAAGAAAAGGGAAAGAGAAAGAGATAGAGAAAGAGAAGAGAAAGAGAGAACTAGAGAAAGAGAAGAGAGAAAGAGGGAAAGTGGGAGAGAAAGAGAGAAAGAGAAAGAGAAAGAAAAAGAGAAAGAAAAAGAGGAGGAGAAAGAGAGAGAGAAAGAAAAAGAGAGAAAAAGAGGAGAAAGAGAAAAAAGAGAAAGAGAAAGAGAAAGAGAGAAAGAGAAAGAGAAAGAGAGAAAGAGAAAGAGAAAGAGAGAAAGAGAAAGAGAAGGAGAGAAAGAGAAAGAGAAAGAGAAAGAGAGAAAGAGAAGAAAGAAAGAGGAGAAAAGAAAGAGAGAAAGAGAAAGAGAAAGAGAAAGAGAGAAAGAGAAGGAAAGAGAAAGAGAAAGAGAGAAAGAGAGAAAGAGAGCGAGATAGAGAGAAAGAGAAAAAGAG
>NC_134778.1:68071371-68073871 GCF_046742065.1 Oratosquilla oratoria
AGAGAAGTGGAAGAGAGAGGAAGTGGAGGAGAGAGAGAAATGGAAGAGAGAGGAAGTGGAGGAGAGAGAGAAGTGGAGGAGAGAGAGAAGTGGAGGAGAGAAAAAAGTGGAGGAGAGAGAGAAGTGGAGGAGAGAGAGAAGTGGAGGAGAGAGAGAAATGAAGGAGAGAGAGAAGTGGATGAGACAGAGAAGTGGAGGAGACAGAGAAGTGGAGGAGAGAGAGGAGTGGAGGAGAGAGAGAGAAGTGGAGGAGAGAGAGAGAGAGAAGGAGGAGGAGGAGGAGGAGGAGAGATCGAAGTGGAAGAGAGAGAGAAGTGGAGGAGGAGAGAGAAGTGGAGGAGGAGATAGAAGTGGAGGAGAGAGAGAAGTGGAGGAGAGAGAGAGAGAGAAGGAGAGGGAGGAGGAGGAGGAGAGAACGAAGTGGAAGAGAGAGAGAAGTGGAGGAGGAGAGATCGAAGTGGAAGAGAGATAGAAGTGGAGGAGGAGAGAGACAGAAGTGGAGGAGAGAGAGAAGGAGGAGGAGGACGAGGAGGAGGAGGAGGGGGAGAGGAATACCATGTTTGTGTTTATCCGTAAATGTTGGAGGAGTTTCACGGGTAAATGCGTAATGAAATTGAAATGAATATGTGCGTTCATGTGTGTATGTGGGTGCGTGCGTGTGTGTGTGCGTGTGTGTCTGTGTTTGGGTGTGGGTATTTGTGTTCCTGTGGGGGATGGGGTGAGTGTGCATGTGTGATTGTATGTTCGATTCATCATAAGATCATGTGCTGGACTCGTGATCGACGGCTATCATCTCGGATGAGAGCTTAGATCTCATATATACTGTGTGTATATGTATATATATATATATATATATATATATATATATATATATATATATATATATATATATATATATATATATATGTCTGTGTGTGTGTGTGTGTGTGTGTGTGTGTGTGTGTGTGTGTGTGTGTGTGTGTGTGTGTGTGTGTGTGTGTGTGTGTGTGTGTGTGTGTGTGTGTGTGTGTGTGTGTGTGTGTGTGTGTGTGTGTGTGTGTGTGCTTATGTATGTGCGTGCATGTATGTATGTATGCGTTTATGTGCATACGCGTGTATGTGTGCTTGAAAAGAGAGTGAGAAATAAAGAGAGAGAGAAAGAGGGAGAGAAAGAGAGAGAAAGAGAGAAATAGAGAGAGAGAGAGAGAGAGAGAGAGAGAGAGACGGAATGGGAAGGTGGGAGAGATCACGTGTGATGCCAGTATTTGCACATATTATATAATTAATTTGACAAAATTTGTTTACACATTAACGTGGACGCGTCCCTTGTTTGCATTTCCGTATGAAATGAAATAAATAAATAAACAAACAAATAAGTAAATAATATAAGATAAAAACAAATCGCCATAAAGAGTATGATCTCATATCCGGATGTGCATTTCAATGAATTTAGTTCTATTATGTTTACTCTCTCTCTCTCTCTCTCTCTCTCTCTCTCTCTCTCTCTCTCTCTCTCTCTCTCTCTCTCTTCCTCTCGCTCTCTCTCTCTCTCTCTCTCTCTCTCTCACACACACACACACACACACACACACACACACACACACACACACACACACATACACACTCTCTCTCTTTCTCCTAACGATTCTATTTAATCACGAATATTGATTCAAGGATTGTGTGTGTATATGTATGTATGTATGCATGTATGCATGTATGCATGTATGTACGTATGTGTGTGTGTGTGTGTGTGTGTGTGTGTGTGTGTGTGTGTGTGTGTGTGTGTGTGTGTGTGTGTGTGTGTGTGTGTGTGTGTGTGTGTGTATGATTCACCTTGGTCTTTGGATCACGTGCTGGACTCGTGATCGACAGCTATTTCCCTCTCGGAAGAGAGCTCAGAGCTCGTATGACCGATCTATGGGTAATGCTTTGACCTTACACGCACACACACCCCAACTCCCCGCTCACGAGAGTTGGAGTAACGACTCGAAGCGCTACGATACTGAAATTATTTTCAGCCCTGGGCAGGATTCGAACCCGGACCGCCGTAGTGACAGTCTGGAACTCTACCAACCGCGCCACCGATTCCTGTGTGTGTGTGTGTGTGTGTGTGTGTGTGTGTGTGTGTGTGTGTGTGTGTGTGTGTGTGTGTGTGTGTGTGTGTGTGTGCGTGCGTGTGTGACCAGTCGTGTGTGTGTGTATGTGTGTGATTGCGTGTGTGTACGGTGTATTTGTGTGTATGTGTGTGTTTACGTGTATTCGTGTATGTGTGAGAATGTGCGTGTGTGTATGTAAGCACACGAGGGCATTAGTAAGCTTACATGCACGTGCGTGAGTGTGTTATATGAATTGCACAGTGCATATGCAACATTGCGAGATGGCTATGCCATGCAATAAGACCAATCAGTCTTCTGCATTTTTTTTTTTTTTTTTTTTTTTTTTAAATCTCAGATGAAGTTAGTGTGTGACAACTCCATTCCTGTCCCTGACAACAGCAGCCAACCTCCTCAGCAACTCTGAC
>NC_134778.1:68083871-68088871 GCF_046742065.1 Oratosquilla oratoria
ACACACACACACACACACACACACACACACACACACACACACACACACATACATACATACATACATATACCAAGGCTTTTTTCCCCCTTACCAGGGGGGTAGCCAAAAAGGACAAGGCACAAAAACATTCCCACCCATTTCATCCCCGAAAACACTCCACACCCCTCCACCCTCCCTCCCATCTTAGCACCTCCTAGATGACGGGTCATCCCTGCATCCTGTCCACTGCCCTGGGTCAGAAGCAGTGTCGCAGGACACACACACAATTATATATATATATATATATATATATATATATATATATATATATATATATATATATATATATATACATATATGTATACATATATATATATATATATATATATATACATGTATATATATACATATATGTAATATATAATATATATATATATGTATATATATATATACATATATATATACATATATGTAATATATATATATAATATATATATATATATATACATATATGTAATATATATAATACATATATATATATATATATACATATATGTAATATATACATATATATATACATATATGTAATATATACATATATATAAATATATATATATATATATATATATATATATATATACTGAATTTATACATATATGCATGTAGTGTGTTATATAAAAAGAAAGGAAAAATCTTAAGAAAAAACGTTATAGACACGAAATAAGCCCAAAAACACATGAAGCCACAACTACAGTAGAGTTGCCGGTTACTCTATTCTAAAAGAAAGACACCCATGACACGGAACATGAGCAATTTACCTCAATGTTCTTTTCACGGGTTATGTTGTCTACGGAACTGTTTCAATGGGAAGAAAGGAGCGAGACCATATCCTAACCACATACACATAACCCCATTAACCTAATGGGTTTCAGACGATAGCGTCTCATTGTCCAACGGGGTCCCCAGATCGGTTCCTCAAATAATTACAGATCAACGACACCTTGGGTCGGGTACTCTGCATGCGTCTAGCGTAGTACCGATCATTTTTGCGATAAGATCATCTCGTTATGCTGTCTGACGTGATGGTGTGTGTGTGTGTGTGTGTGTGTGTGTGTGTGTGTGTGTGTGTGTGTGTGTGTGTGTCATTGCTTTGTCCCTGGCCTCTGTTCATGTGTAGATGGTGTCGTGATGGGTTTGTGGCGTGCAAATGACATTGATTTTCGGACGTTTTCATAGTCGCCAGCCTTCGTTTAGGAACGTGCCGGAAAAAGGAAAAGATAGAATTCCAATTGATATATTCACTTATTTCTTTATTTATTTTTTTTTCTTATAGATTTATTTGTCGTTTATTGATTTCTTTTGTGTTTTGTCTTTGTTTCTGTTCATGTATGTGTTTGTCTATTGTCATTATCATAATTATTATTATCATTATTGCTGCCGTTATTGGTATGATTATTGTTATTATATTTATAATTATTTTTATTACTTTTATTATTATTATCTATTATTATCATCACTGTTGTTATTATCGTTGTTATTATTAGTTTTTGCTATACATATATATTCATATATTTTTATGTACATTTTGTTATGTATATATATATTTATATATTTTTTCAACACTCAAGAAACGTTCATCGTCTAAGACAAACGTTTGTTTTCGTCCGGAGCTGATGATTTGTCCCACTTGATACTTTCCTAGGACTCAAGGGAATCTAGGTGTAGACCGGAGAATACATCCTTACTTCAGACATACAGTCTTGAAGTTGCTGAAGTCAGGGGCTATGGAGGATACAGGCTTGGATAGACGTGGTCAGGAAAATTATTCCGGTCTTCTTTAACCTTATACACACACACACACGCACACACACGCACACACACACACACACACACACACACACACACACACACACACACACACACACACACACACACACACACACATATATATATATATATATATATATATATATATATATATGTATATGTATATACTGTATAAGTAAGTCTAAAAGGAGAAAAGCTGGAGGAAGTGGATAGATTTAGGTATATGAGGTCGCATGTGGCAGGAAAGGGAGGAATAGAGGTGGAGGTAAATTGTAGATTGAGAGAAGCAAGTGAATGCATCAGGGGACAAAAAATGTGTTATGAAAATTAGGCAATTGGGAATGGATGCGAAGAGGAGATTGTATGAAGGGGTGATTGTGCCGACGGCACTGTATGGTGCATAGAGGAAGAGGTTGAATCTGTTTAAGATGAAATGTCTGAGATGTATGGTAGGGGTTACTAGGTTGGATAGAGTGAGAAACGAGGAGTTGAGGAGGAGAGCGGGAGTGGAAAAGGAGATGGCAGATAGGGTTGATGAAAGATTGTTGGGATGGTTTGGACAAATGGAAAGAACATAAGAACATAAGAACATAAGAATGAAGGAGACTACAGGAGACCATAAGGCCTACACTAGGCAGCTCCGTATCCATCACCACCAGTCATCCCCGTCCATAAAGTTGTCTAATCGTTTCTTAAAACAACTGATAGTTTCAGCGCTTACTACATGGTTACTAAGTCTATTCCATTCGTCGACCACCCTATTAGTAAACCAATTCTTGCCTATTTCCTTCTTAAATCTTAATTTGTCCAGTTTATAACCATTACTGCGAATCCTGCCCTGTTGTTTTAATATGATGACTTTGAGCGATGAAAGACTAGTAAAAGAGGTGTGGAAGGCAGAGGTAGAAGGGGTGAACATGATAGGACGACCGAGGATGAGATGGATGGATGGGGCGAAGGGGGCGTTGAGCAAGAGAGAAATGTCTGTTAAGCAAGGAAGAGAGAAGGCAGGAGATAGGGATGAGTGGAGAATGGCTGTGTATGGATGACACTGTTATCCAAGGAAGGAAGGGGAGGGGGATGGGGGGGGAGGCAAGGGGTGCTTGTGTGTGAATGATATTTTGTCGCAGCCCGAAGGGATTTCTCCCAGTCTTCTCTTTTTCTGCATGAGGGGGCGGAGAAAGGGGATTGCCGAATAAGTGAAGCGGCCTTGCTGTAGATGTTCTGTGTCTTGCTGCATTGCGTTTGACACAGGGCAATTGGCCGATGCAGGGATGACCCGTTATTCATGAGGAACTGAGATGGGAGAGGTGAAAAAGGTCAGGGATGGGAGTGAAATATGTGGGAATAGGTACGTGCCTCTGACTTAGCTACCTACCTTATAAGGGGGAAAAAGCCCTTGGTGTATATATATATATATATATATATATATATATATATATTTATATATATATATATATATATATTTATATATGTATATATATATTTATATATATATATATATATATATATACATATATATATATATGTGTGTGTGTGTGTGTGTGTGTGTGTGTGTGTGTGTGTGTGTGTGTGTGTGTGTGTGTGTGTGTGTGTGTGTGTGTGTGTGTGTGTGTGTGTTTGAGCGTGAATGATTTTATTTTCTATTGTTTTAACCGCGTTATATTAATTTGCACCCTTCTATTGATAGCCAGAATACAATATATAAAATGTCCCAACGAGATCACGTAGTTAAGAGCGAAGGGTTGAAGAGGGGAAATGGAAGAGGAATGAAGAGAAAGAAATGAAATTGAGGAGAATAACAAAGTACGTAATCAAAAGGAAATGAAAATAAAAAGAAGGAAATGACGTTGAAAGGGAAAATGAAATCACGAGAATTGAAGGGGAAATGGTGGGAAGAGAGGAAGGAATTAAGAGAAAAGAGAATAAAGGGAAAGAGAGATAGAGAAAGACAGAAAGACGAAGATCGAGAGATTGAGGCAGAAGGATAGACAGAGACAAGAGACAGTAACAGAGAGACAGACAGAGACAGAAAAATAAAGACGAAGAGACCGAGACAGACAAGGAGAAATATAAAGACAGAAAGACATTGTCAGAAGGACAGAGAGACAGAAAGACAGAGATACAAAGAGAAAGATTGAGACAAAGACAGAGATAGAAGGACATAGAGATATAGACAGGGAGACAGAGACATAGAGACAAAAACAGAAGCAGAAACAGATAGACAGAAGAATCAAATATGAGAATCAGACAAAAAAGAGAAAGATAAAGAAAATTAGAGATAGAAATGGAAAAAGATGATGCCATACTTGACTCATTTTATTCTGGTGCACACATCCAAAGCCTCACTCGCTCAGTCAACTTAATTCTTGAAAATTGCGACTGAAATTCATCCTTCACTTCTGTATGATAAAAGTTTTTTTGAAACGAGATCACGAACTCAATAAGGTTAATGAATACATTAACACGTACCTGAATTTGACCCTTATGGATTAAGGGTAGTTAATTATGACACGCGCTCTCTGCTGGCCTGCCCTGTCTCCTGTGTCACTTGTGTGTCATAAAGCATTAGGTTGAGTATTTTGTGTCATGGAAATTATGTGTCGTATGGTGTAGTTTCTGACCTCACAGTGTCATATGACACAGAATGTGAGTTTCGTGTCACAAAGTCGTAGGTTATACTTCGAGTGTCGTACACGTCTTGTTGTGTCTTGTGTCACATGCCTTAGGTAAAGTCTTCCGTGTTATATGTCATGCCTTTCGTGTCACCTGGCGTGGGCTGTCTTTTGACACAATCTTTTGTGTCATAATAGACATAACCATGTCACATGACATGTACTGGTATGAAAGACACGTGAGATTACAAAGTGTGACGTAACATTATGGTAGTGACATGTTACGTGGTTATAACACATTTCATATGGAGAAAGGTAATGGAAGGGGTGGGCGGAGTCAATGGGTGGGAGGAGCCAATGGGTGGGCGGAGGCAATAGATGGGCGGAGCCAAATGTAGGCGGAGCTATTGGTGGCATGAGGAAGACATGGGACAATCGTGGTGAGATAACACAACCCTAATTGCAAACACATGCACATAAGTGTACATATACAAGGACACACATAATCACGCACACACACACACACACACACACACATACACACACACACACACACACACACACACACACACACACACA
>NC_134778.1:68093871-68103745 GCF_046742065.1 Oratosquilla oratoria
AAACTAATATATAAACGGAATGAATAATAGAATTAAACAAAATAATAATCATATCAATGATAATGATAATAATAACGATAATAACGATAATGACAGTGATAATAATAACAATATTAACAATGATAACAATGATGACAGTAGTATTATCTAAAATAACAACAATATTAACAATAATAGTACTAATCACTATACATATGTATATCAACAGCTCTTTCCCCCTTACAAGAGAGGTAGCCAAAGTCAAAGGCATAAATCCATCCCCACCCATTTTTTCCCCACATACTCCACTCCCATTCACCACCCCTCCTTCCCTCTTATCTTGGCTCCTAAATAACGGGTCATCCCTGCATCTCGCCCACTGCCCTGGATCAGAAGCAATGTAGCAAAACACAACAATTCCACAGCAAAGTCGCTTCATTTAATCGGCGATGCCCCCCCCCTCCTCTCCGTCCCTTCCATGCATCACAGCCCTATCAATATACAGCTATTCCCCACACATCCCTATCTTCTGTCTTCTCCCTTCCTTCCCCAACAGACATCGCCGTCTTTCCCAATGCTCCTTTTACCCCATCCATCCATCTTATCCTTGGTCATCCCCTCATGTTCACTCCATCCACCTCTGCCTTCCACCCCTCTTTTACTAATCTTTCTTCACTCATTTCCATGTGTCCAAATTATCCTAATACTTTTTCAGCAACCCTATCTCCCAACTTCCTTTTCACCCACGCTCTCCTCCTCACCTCGTTTCTCACTCTATCCAGCCTAGTAAACCCTAACATACTTCTCAGACATTTCATCTCGAACACATTTAAACTCTAACTCTCTTCGTCTCTTATGTTCCATACAGTGCTGTCGGCACAATCACCCCTTCATACAATCTCCTCCTCGCATCCATTCTATTTCTCATTACACTTTTTAATCCCCTAAGGCATTTACTTGCTTCTCTCAATCTACATTCTACCTCCACCTCAACTCCTTTCCCCGCCACATTCGCACCCGAGTATCTAAAGCTAGTCTCTCTCCCTTGATATTCACTTCCAATTTGCTGCCAACCTCTCTCCTTGTATATCCCATCACCTTACTTTTACCCACATTTATCTTCATGTTCCTTCTTTCGCACACCTTCTCAAACTGTCACTAACTTCCTTAATCCCTTCTCAGATCCTGCTACAAACGCAGTTTCGTCAGCAAACAACAACTGACTTATCTCCCATTTTTCTCCATTTTCTTTAACTATCTCCAATCCCCGGCCCATTACCCTTGCGTTTACCTCTCGCACCACCCCATCCATGTATAAATTGAACAGCTAAGGTGACATAACTCACCCTTGGCGAGGTCCCACTTTTTCCTCAAACCACTCTCTCAATTTCTAATTCTAACACAGGTTATACGACTCTCGTAAAAACTATTAACTTCTCTTAACAGCTTTCCTCCTTTTCCATATATCTGCAATACCTCCCACAGTGCCTTTCTGTCTACCCTGTCAGAAGCCTTTTCCAAATCCATAAAGGCCCAAAAAACATCCTTACCTTTTCCTATAGCTTTCTCACATATTTGCCTTGGTACAAAAATCTGATCGACGCAATCTTTACTTGTCCTAAACCCACAGTTCCTAACCAATTACTCATTCTGTTCCTCTTCTAATCCTCTCGATCAAAATTCTCCCATGATAATTAACAATAATGATAATAATTATAATAGGAATTACGATAATGGTAATGATGATGATGATGATGATGATAATAGTAATAATAATAGTAATAATAATAATAATAATGATATCATAATAATAATATATCAATAATAATGATGATAATAATAATGATATAATGATATAATGATATCATAATAATAATATATTAGTAATGATAATATATCAATAATAATAATAATAATAATAATGATATAATGATATAATAATATATCAATAATAATGATATATCAATAATAATAATAATAATAATAGTAATAATAATAATAATAATAATAGTTATATTAATAATAATAATAATAATAATAATAATAATAATAATAATAATAATAATAATAGTTATATTAATAATAATAATAATAATAATAATAATAATGATAATGATAATGATAATGATAATGATAATGATAATGATAATGATAATAATAACAATGACGAAGATGCAAATATAGCTTCCAGATCAAATGTAACGACTAACGGAGACTTACGAGGTCGTAACTATATGATGTAAACAAACACGTCACTGTAGTACTTAGAACTGAACCAAGTATACGTAATAACATAATAACAGAGTATGCTGGTTCATATGATGTTTGACACCAACGAATGTCGTTGTCACGACCTCATGTAGTGAGTTTGTGTTGGAAGATGTTGTCACATAGGAACATAGTGTAGAGTGGTCGTAGAGATAATGAAGACATGTTGTCAGTATGCACCTTTGAGAAAGGGTGTGGTGGAAGATTGATGTTGGCAGGGTGTGTTGGAAGTGTGTGATGAAATTATAGGAATGTGATGGAAATGCTGGAGAGAGACGTGGAGTATAATGTTGGAAATAACATGTGTTGGCAACAGGTGACGTTGTCAGAACGCGAGGGGGGAAAGGACATGGTGTCAGACTGAGCTCTGACCGCGGAAAATGATGTTGGTAATGTGTGTATCAAGTGAGGGCAGGATATGTTGTCAGTGATGTAAGACAAGGCTTAATAGGTGTTGGCATTATGCATGTGTTGTGGGAAGGTGGGAGAGGATGGGGGAGAGGGGAGGGAGAGGGGGAGAAGGGGAAAGAGGGGGAGAGCTGGGGGAGAGTTGCCTGTTTGGGAGAGGGGGAAGGGGGAAGGGGAGAAAGACGACAGACATCAGGCAGGGTAAGCGGAGGGAGTAGAAGGAGGGGGGAGGAATGGCGTGGATGAAAATGGGTTGGGTTAACTAAAGCATCAATTAGACCTCGTGCATAATGAAGGAACTACTCTCTGTTCTCTGCAACATGGAATCAACTAACTTCCACAGTTTGTATATATGTATATATATATATATATATACTATATATATATATATATATATATACACATATATATATATATACTTATACATATATATATATGTATATATGTGTGTGTGTGTGTGTGTGTGTGTGTGTGTGTGTGTGTGTGTGTGTGTGTGTGTGTGTGTGTGTGTGTGTGCGCGTGTGTGTGTGTGTGTGTGTGTGCGTGTGTGTGTGCGTGTGTATATATATATATATATATATGTGTGTGTGTGTATATATATATATATTATATATATATATATATATGTGTGTGTGTGTGTATGTGTGTGTGTGTGTGTGTGTGTGTGTATGTGTGTGTGTGTGTGTGTGTGTGTGTGTGTGTGTGTGTGTGTGTGTGTGTGTGTGTGTGTGTGTGTGTGTGTGTGTGTGTGTGTGTGTGTGTGTTTACCTAGTTATATTTACCTAGTTGTAGTCAACAGGAAGGGGAACTATGCTCGTGGTGTCCCGTCTTTGTATCTCGCAACATCTATTTTGTTCTTAAATTCATGTATGGTGTTTGCACACACTCTTGTTTCGTCCAGTTTGTTCCAGACATCCACCACTCTGTATGGAAAGCTGTTTTTTCCAGATCTCTTCTATAACTGTCCTTTTTTTTCACGTCTCCTTGTTTTTCTTCTATCCCAGTTTAATAAGTCTGTGTGTGCGCGTTCATGTGTGTGTGTAAGGGAACTTGCTGTTCAATTCTCTATAATGTATAAAATCTCTTGAACCGATTATGATCTTTTTCATAGAGAATCAAATCGTCTCTGAATGAAGCTGGTTTGATCCAATCCACGAGTTGATGCGTACATTCTTAGGCTTGGTGTCGCCGGGCGATTTTATTAAATTCTCGTATAGTATCTCTACCCTCTTCCTCTTCCTCCTCCTCTTCCTCTTCCTCTTTCTTCTTTCCTTTTTCCTCCTCCTCCTCCTCCCCTTCCTCTTCTTTTTTTCTCTTTTCCTCCTCTTCCTCCTCCCCTTCCTCTTCCTCTTTCTTTTTCCTTTTTCCTCCTCCTCCTCCTCTCCTTCTTCTTCCTCTTTCTTTTTCCCCTTTCCCCCTCCTCCCTCCTCCTCCTCCCTCCTCCTCCACCTCCTCCTCCTCCTCCTCCTCCTCCTCCTCCTCCTCCTCCCTTTCCCCTTCCCCTTCCTCTTTATTTTTTCCTTTTCCTCCTCCTCTCCCTCTCCTTCCTCTTCCTCTTTTTTCCCTTTTCCTTCTCCTATTCCTCTTCTCCTTACTCTTCCTCTTTCTTTTTCCTTGTTCCTCCTCCTCCTCCTCCCCTTCCTCTTCCTCTTTCTTTTTCGCTTTTCCACCTCCTCCTCCTCTTCCTCCCCTTCCACTTCCACTTTCTTTTTCCCTTTTCCTCCTCCTCCTCCTCCTCCTCTTCTTCCTCTTCCTCTTTCTTTTTCCCTTTTCCTCCTCCTCCTCCTTTTCCGCTTTTTCTTTTCCTCCTCGCTCCTCCTTGTCTTCTATCACCACCTCCTACACCTCTTCCACCTCCTTCTTGGTGACAATCATCGCTTTGCGTGACTCAAAGCACAAGAAAAGCAACGACAGACACGAAGTTGACTGTCTCCCTTCCCCCCCCCTCTCTCTCTCTCTCTCTCTCTCTCTCTCTCTCTCTCTCTCTCTCTCTCTCTCTCTCTCTCTCTCTCTCTCTCTCTCTCTCTCTCTCTCTCTCTCTCTCTCTCTCTTTCTCTTTCTCTCTCTTTCTCTCTCTCTCTCTCTCTCTCTCTCTCTCTCTCTCTCTCTCTCTCTCTCTCTCTCTCTCTCTCTCTCTCTCTCTCTCTCTCTCTCTCTCTCTCTCTCTCTCTCTCTCTCTCTTTCTCTCTCTCTCTCTACCCCACAAATGCCATGTTATTTGTACTTCGTACACCTCCTGTGTTATTGATACCTCTACCCTGTCGTGTTATTTCTACCCCCTGTCGTGTTATTTCTACCCCCCGCCGTACCATATTGTTTCTGCCGCACTGTACCGTGTTATTTCTACCCCCACACCTACCGTGTTATTCATATCCCTATCCTACCATATTATTTATACCCCCACATCCATAATATAATTCCAACCTACACCTACCCTGTTATTTTTATCCCCACCATACCGTGATGTTTCTACCCCCACCCTACCGTGTTATTTCTGCCCTCACCCTACTGTGTTATTTCTACTCCCAACCTACCGTGTTATTTCTGCCTTCACCCTACTGTGTTATTTCTACTCCCAACCTACCGTGTTATTTCTACCCACATCCTACCATGTTATTTCTACCCCCGCCCCCGCTGTCCACCTCCAAGGTGTTGAGAATCACAGAATTATTTACTAAGAACTCATGTCCCCCATTTCTTATAATTATAGTTATAATCACTAAGGATTTAATTATCTATACGTGCATGCATGTGGGCACCCCACACTTATCATTACGCATTCCTTTCTGTCTGTGTTACGTAACAGGTAATTTAGCGAATTTTTAGTTTCGTGCGAAATGTGCAGCTGCATCACGACCAAACTTAACTTCCGACAAACTTGTGACGTCATGGTTGGGATTTAACCAATTTGATCGTACCTAAGAAGACATATTTGGCGAAAAATGAATAAATGAATTAATAAAAAGTAATAATAATAGTAGTAACGATAACGTAAAGAATAAAATGAATAAATGAATAAATTGATTAGTTGATATATTCATTAATAAATATATATGCCTAGGGCTGAAATAATTTCAGTATCACTGCGCTGCGGGTTGTTATTCCAACTCTCGTGGGCGGGGAGCTAGGAGTGTGTGTGTGCGTGTAAGGTCACAGAATTACCAGTATTACCCATAGATCGGTCATACGAGCTCTGAGCTCTCATCTGGGAGGTCACTGTCGATCATGAGTCCAACACGTGATCCAAGACCTTGGTGAAATGCTGATCACTTTTAACTTCTACATCGTCAAACCTCTCTTTCACCACCTCCATGATTCTTAGAAGCGCTGGTTAACCCATTCAACTCCGATGACAAGATGTCTTGTCATTTGGTCAAATAAAACAAAAAATCATAAAACACCAAAATGTTTGATCAAACACCAGAAAAATATGACGTCAGTCCTCGCTTCGCTCGCAGCGAAGCGAGGACTGACGTCATATTTTTCTGGTGTTTGATCAAACATTTTGGTGTTTTATGATTTTTTGTTTTATTTGACCAAATGACAAGACACTCTTGTCATCGGAGTTGAATGGGTTAAGACCCTTGGAGGCTTCAAACCCGCCTTTCGTCATCTATACGAGTCTTATTAATTACCGTTCCTCATTACCACTAAAATAATCTTCAACACTAAAGAAAATCAAGGACGTTATGAAGATTAGAGAATCTATAGAGCCCATGTAAAGATAAGCTTGTAGAATGCAGCAACCCAAGAAATGATCTTGTAAATATAAATCGCTCCAACAGTGACGATCATTTAATTAAGGTTAGGTTAGGCTAGGCTAGGCTAGGCTAGGTTAGGTTAGGTTAGGTTAGGTTAGGTTAGGTTAGACTTGGCTATGTTAGGTTTGGTTAGGCTAGGTTTGGTTTGGCTTGGTTAGGTTAAGTTAGGTTAGTTTGGATTAGGTTTGTTTAGATTTGGTTTGGTTAGGTTTGGTTAGATTTGGTTTGGTTAGGTTAGCTTAGCTTAGGCTAGGTTAGATAAGGCCAGGCTAGGTTAGACTAGGTTAGGTTAGGTTTGTTTAGGCTAGGTTAGATTAAGTTAGGTTAGGTTAGAATAGGTTAGGTTAGAATAGGTTAGGTTAGAATAGGTTAGGTTAGGTTTGGTTTGGTTAGGTTAGATCAAGTCATGTCAGGTCAGGTCAAGTTAAGGTTGTTAACCCATTAAACTCCGATGACAAGATGTCTTGTCATTTGGTCAAATAAAACAAAAAATTATAAAACACCAAAATGTTTGATCCAACACCAGAAAAATATGACGTCAATCCTCGCTTCGCTGCGAGCGAAGCGAGGACTGACGTCATATTTTTCTGGTGTTGGATCAAACATTTTGGTGTTTTATAATTTTTTGTTTTATTTGACCAAATGACAAGACATCTTGTCATCGGAGTTTAATGGGTTAAGATCAGCCACCCTAAATATTACCTTTTAAAGGTAAACAACCCCCAAGATCGCTAATCACCCACTAACTACCACTAGTTTTCTGTTAGTGGCCCTACCTGACCCTCAGTGAACTACTGGTGCAGAGCATGTGCGCGTTAGCGTCGTCAACCCCAATGAGACTGCCCGGGTAACAGACACTGTCCCCACCCCGTGTACACACGCACAACTCTGATCAAACCGTTTCTGGGAAGCAAATCTCTCTCTTATTTGTTGACGTTGATCTTGTTCTCTTTCTTGTTTTGTGCTATTGACACACACACACACACACACACACACACACACACACACACACACACACACACACACACACACACACACACACACACACACACACACACACACACACACACACACATGCTCGACTCGGTGGCGCGGTTGGTAGAGTCCCTGGCTGTCACTACGGCGGTCCGGGTTCGAATCCTGCCCAGGGTTGAAATAATTTTAGTATCGCTGCGCTTCGAGTCGCTACTCCAACTCTCGTGGGTGGGAAGTTGTGTGTGTGTGTGTGCTTGTAAGGTCACAGGATTACCCATAGATCGGTCATATACGAGTTCTGAGCTCTCTTCCGGGAGGGAAATAGCTGTAGATCACGAGTCCAACACGTGATCCAAGACCATTATGAATCTCTCACACACACACACACACACACACACACACACACACACACACACACACACACACACACACACACACACACACACACACACACACACACACACACACACACACACCTCGTTGAAAGGATCAGTTTCAAAGACTTTCCCTTCGTTCGCACACTTACTAACATCGGGACCGGCAATTGATCATTGTGGCGTGCTGGTCCTCGGTCTCTCCTCGTTATTCCAGAGGCTATAGTTCGGTTCCAGCGGATTCCGGTGACTTACGCATATCCGGGCTGTCTGTACGGGTAGGGCAAAGGTGATAGCGTCATCCTGAGGTATGCGTCTTTTGGAATTAGCTCTTTGATTTTCTTCTTTTAATTTGAAAATTTTTGACATTCAAAATGATGGTAATTAATGATAATTGATTAACAACGATGGTAGTAGTGATGGCGGTGGTGGTGATGGTGGGTCACAGTGGTGGCTGAAGGCGACTGAAGGCGTCTAGAGGCGTCTGAAAGCGACTGAAGGCGAGTGAAAACGTCTGAAGGTGAGTGAATGTGTCTGAAGGGAAATAAAGGCGTCTGAAAGGGACTGAAGGCATATGAAGGAGACTGAAGGTGTCTGAAGGCGTCTGAAGGCGTCTGAAGGTGTCTGAAGGTGACTGAAGGCGTCTGAAGGCGACTGGAGGTTTCTGAAGGCGACTGAAGGTGTCTGAAGGGGACTGAAGGCGTATGAAGGCGGCTGAAGGTGACTGAAAGCGATAAAGACCAACAACAAGTATCGATAAGAAGAAGGGGCGTGGAAAGGGTGGAGGAGAATCACTCAGATGAACAGCCACCTTGACAGTAAAAGAACTCCACCGGGGTGGGGGTGGTGGAGGACAGGCTTGTTGGCTGTAACAGCTTCAGGATTAGTGATGAGGGTAATTAACATTACTATTCCTCGCTAAAAGTGGTGTTGTTATTATGATGATGATAATGACGGCCATTGATGTCTTTGGTGTGCGTTTCAAATTGCGCACACTTTCGAAATTATGCGCATTTTTTAAAAAGGCGCGATTTTTAAAACGCATTTTGAACTAAGCGAGAGACGGTATTCACGAATCCTTATTAGCTTTAATGGGAAAACTTTTTTTCTGGTATTTCTTATCACTGTCATTAGTAGTAGTAATAGTGGTGGTAGTAGTTCTAGTAAGTAGTAGTAGTAGTAGTAGTAGAAGTAGTAGTAGTAGTAGTAGTAGTAGTAGTAGTAGTAGTAGTAACAGTAGTAGTAGTATTAGTAATAGTTGTAGTAGTAGTAGTAGTATTAGTAGTAACAGTAGTAGTAGTAGTAGTAATAGTTGTAGTAGTAGTAGTAGTAATAGTTGTAGTAGTAGTTGTAGTAGTAGTAGTAGTGGTAGTAATAGTAGTAGTAGTAGTAGTAGTAGTAGTAGTAGTAGTAGTAGTAGCAGTAGTACTAATAGTAGTAGTAACAGAAGTAGTAGTAGTAACAGTAGTAGCAGTAGTAGTAGTAGTAGTAGTAGTACAAATAGTAGTAGTAACAGTAGTAGTAGTAGTAGTAGTAGTAGTAGTAGTAGTAGTAGTAGTTGTTCTACGTTAGACATGTTTCCCTTTTTATCGTCGGTTATTTGATCAATATGATTATTCCTTTAAAGCGAAAGATAATGGACTCCACTTGTATGTGTTATCTAAGTACATAGGGCAAAGGTGCTTTGGACAAATGTAGGAAGTACGTTGTAACTCACAACGCAGTTCTTTGCGACGTCGCGTCGGTGTGTTCTGTGTCGGATTAGACATCGTCAGGAAGGTCCGAGTGAGACTTTACCCGACATCGTGGTGACGTCATTGATGGGTCAAACATCATAATGATGACGTCATGCGATGCAGTCATATTTTGTTTTGTTTCATTTTATTTTATTCTATTATGCTTTTCATCATTATGTTTATTTAGAATTATTATCGATTAATTGGTTAATCAATTTATCAGTTAATCATTTTTTATTTGTTTTTCACGAAAGACATTCGTGAACAGAGCGAAGCTTTGAAGGTGATCTGGGTGGAAGAGGGGGAGAGGAGGGGACGATGAGGAGGAGGGGTAGGGGAGGAGATGGGGAGGATATGAGGAAGGAAGGGAAGA
>NC_134778.1:68104245-68106745 GCF_046742065.1 Oratosquilla oratoria
GTAATGCTGTGACCTTACATGCATACACACCCCCAACTCCCCGCCCACGAAAGTTGGAGTAAGGACTCACAGGGCAGCGATACTGTAATTATTTCAGCCCTGGGCGAAATTCGAACCTGGACCACCGTAGTGGCGGCCGCGAACGCTACCACTGCGCTATAGTGTGTGTGTATGTGTGTGTGTGTGTGTGTGTGTGTGTGTGTGTGTGTGTGTGTGTGTGTGTGTGTGTGTATTCACTTGGTCTTTGGATCACGTGTTGGACTCGTGATCGACAGCTATTTTCCCTCCTGGAAGAGAAGCTCAGAGCTCGTAGTGTCCGATCTATGGGTAATGCTATGACCTTGCACACACACACCCCCAACTCCCCGCCCACGAGAGTTGGAGTAACACCCCTCAGCGCTGCGATACTGATATTATTTCAGCCCCGGGCGAGAGTCGAACCCGGACCTGCGGAGTGGCAGGCCAGCGCTCTCACCACAGCGCCATGAGAGGTGTGTGTGTGTTTGTGTGTGCATGTGTTTATGTGTGTGCATATATATCTGTATATGTATATATATATATATATATATATATATGATATATATATATATATAAATATATTTATATATATATAATATATATATATATATATATATAGTTTCCATAACGAGAAAGGTATGCATAGTTCTTCACATTTTCGAACATAAAAGTTGGCGTTTCCATTGTAGATCGGGACCAGCGCTGTCCGTCTCTCTATGGCCGAGAGTGCTGTTCTCTTTCTGTGTGCTACTACTCTCTCTTTCTCTCTCTCTCTCTCTCTCTCTCTCTCTCTCTCTCTCTCTCTCTCTCTCTCTCTCTCTCTCTCTCTCTCTCTCTCTCTCTCTCTCTCTCTCTCTCTCTCTCTCTCTCTCTTTCTTTCTCTCTTCAATTTCCTGCAACGCGAGAAGGCACAAGTATTTCAGACTGTAGCAATTCTAGCGCAGCACACAGCGCTCGTCATTAGGCGGCCGAGCAGTCGCGCAGAGACGAGAGAGAGAGAGAGAGAGAGAGAGAGAGAGAGAGAGAGAGAGAGAGAGAGAGAGAGAGAGAGAGAGAGAGAGGGAGCGAGGGAGAGAGAGAGGGGGGAAGGAGGGAATGGGAGAAAGAGAGAGAAAGAGAGGGAGAGGGGGAGGGAGGTAATGAGAGAGAGAGAGAGAGAGAGAGAGAGGGAGGGAGGGAGGGAATGAGAGAGAGAGGGAGAGAGAGAGAGAGAGATAGAGAGAGAGAGAGAAAGAGAGAGAAAGAGGGAGGGAGAGGGAGAGAGACAGACAGACAGACAGAAATAGACAGACTGACAGATAGACATATAAGTTGAGACAGGATATATGAGATAATGAGAAAAGTGAAGGAGAAGAAAGAAGAGCGAGAGGGGACAAAAGGAGAGAGGAAATGAAGAAAGAAATATAAAAACATATATTTCGTCGAGAGTAGCCAGCGCTTCTATCCATGCACCGAAGTCAACGGAAAAAAAAATTTGAAGAAGAGAGCACAAACGAGGCATAATTGAGATAAAATTTCGTCAAAATATTTCTTCGAGTGATTAGTTTAGTTTACATTCTTGGGAGATTACCGCGTCATCGGGTCCGTAGGGGTGCCACAAATGAGGAATAATTGATTCAAGAATTATCAGCATTCTTCTTTGAGTGAAGGTTAGTTTACAGTCATAAATGGTTACTATATGATCGGATCCGTAGGGGCGCCAATCCTCCATAAAGAAAGGGGAGACTTTAGAGGAAAGAGAAAAAGAGTAAAAGAGTTGTTGGAGTAGTAAAAGAGAGGGAAATGAGAGAAGAGAGAAGAGAGAGAGAAAGAGAGGAATGGCATAGGGAAGAACGGGGAAGAGAGTGACGTTGTGGATAAATAGAGTGAAGGGAGGTTGAGAAGGAGGAGAAGGAGGAGATGGAAAAAGAGGAGGAGGAGGAAGAGAAGGTGGAGAAAGAGAAGGAGGAGAAGGTGGAGGAAAAGGAAAAGGAGGAGAAGGTGGATAAGGTGGAGGAAAAAGAAAAGGAGGAGGAGGACGAGGAGAAGGAGGAGGAGTAGGAGAAGGAGGAGGAGTAGGAGTAGGAGTAGGAGTTGAAAGGATTCCGAATAGAGCAAGGAAGAAGAGAGAATTGTTGGTGATAAGGAAGATGGGAAGAGGAAGGGGAGAGGTAGGAGAGAGGAGGAGAAGGGGAGAGAAAAGAGGGAGGAGGAGGACAAAGGGAGGAGAGGGAGGATTGAGGAGGAGAGGGAGGTATTAGGAGGAGAAAGGGAGAGAAAGGAGGGAGGAGGAGGACAAGGGGAGAGGAGGGAGGAGGAGGACAAGGGGAGAGGAGGGAGGAAGGAGGAGGAGAGGGAGGTATTAGGAGGAGAAGGGGAGAGGAAGAGAAGAAGGGGAGAGGAAGTAGGGAGGAGGAGGAGGAGGAGATGGGGAGAAGAAGAGAAAGGGAGAGAAAGGAGGGAGAAGGCGGAGAAGGGGAGAGGAGGGAGGGAGAGAAGGAGA
>NC_134778.1:68111745-68114245 GCF_046742065.1 Oratosquilla oratoria
TCGTAATGCAGGGAAGAAACGGCGGAGCGGCGGGCTGGACGGAACGGAACGGAACGGAACAGGCAGAACGACGTAATGGCCTGGACATTGTGTGTGTGGAGATGTGCACGCGTGCATGGATGATTGCCGTGGAACTGAGAACGGTAGGGGACGAATATGCCTCGTGGGCAGCGAACAGCGAAACAAGCGCGTTTCCTTCCTCTCTCTCCACTACTCTGGTCTCTCCCTCGACCTGGAGGAGGGAGAGGCGACTCTCTCTCTCTCCTAAATCTCGTCATCTCTCTCAACTACGTCTCTCTCTCTCTCGATCGCTCTCTCTCTTCATCTCTCTCGTCTCTTCGGATCTACACCTCTCTCTCTCTCTCTCTCTCCGATCTCTCCTCTCTCCCTCATCGGGGTTCATCTCTCATCTCTCTCTCTTCCTCCTCTCTCAACTCTTTCTCCTCTCCTCTCTCTCTCTCTCCTCTCCATCCATCCTCATCCCAGCGCACTCCCCCTCGCGGCTTCCATCCGATCAAGTCCCTCCTCTCACCCGGTCCCTTACTCGTTCTCACCTCTCAGAGCCGGGACTCTCCACCTCCTCCTTCTCCCGGTCCCTTGGGCTCAGCAACTACTGCCCTCCTCCGACACGCAACACCTCCATAATGTAGTGTCTACTGCGTAGCGTGCACTACTCCGGGTCTAACCGATACTGGAGCTACCCACTGGGTCTCTTCCCGGGTTTAACCTCACTCCTGCTACAGCCTACTGCTCCTCGACTCTCTCTCTTATCAATTATTCTATCTACAAATCATATCTATTTACTTGTCAGAGAGGAAAAGTATAACCAAGCGGTGTGAAAGGCTCCGTGATTTGAGGCTTCACCGTCCGGATAAAGGATAGAGGCGGTTACCCCGTATGGTGTAGCCATTAAGGTTGAAGACGCGACATATCGCTCGGGAAAAATTAGTTTTGTGGAATAGCGGAAATTCTCTTTCCTTCTTTTTCTTTTTATTCATTTTTTATTCTTCCTCTACTTCTTCTTCCTCTACTTCTTCTTCCTCTTCTTCTTCTTCCTCTTCTTCTTCCTCTTCTCCTCTTTTTCCTCTTCTCCTTATTCCTATTCCCCCTCACTCTCTTTTCCCCTCCCCCCCTTCCTCCCTGTATGGTGGAATAGAACTGCACAAATATTTAGATCAGGGTCAATATTTTAGGTGAGAATTTAAGTTATACCTCTAAGGGCGATTCAGAGGACCCGCATTAAATCTTTAATGAAACCCCAAAGGATAGAAGCGCTGGTTATTTATGAAGAAACGCTATAACTACTCTTTCCCCTTTCTCCTCCCCCTTTCCCTCTTTCCCCCTTTCCCTCTTTTCTCCCTCTCCCCCCTCTGCTTTTTCTTCCTTCTACCCTCCTCTCGCGCTCTCCCCTTCTGCCCCTTCCATGCTCTCCCCTTCCTCATCGTCCCCTTCCCCTTTCTGTTCCCATTTCCCATCGCCCCGTTATGCTTCCTCTCGCGGCAAACCCTCTTTTCATCCGCCCTTTCCCCCACTTTCCTTCAAATCCCTTCCCCTTCTCTCCCCTATCCTCCCTTGCACTCCCTCACGTCCTTCCCCGATAACCATTACCCTCCCATCTACCTGTCCTCTTCCCCTCCTTTCCCGTCTTTCCCCTACCCTCCCTCCTTCGATTCCGCTCCCATCCCCGCTTTCCTTCTCTTCCTCCCCCCTTCCCCCTCGCCTCCCCTGGTGCTCCCTTTCCCCCGCCGTCCCCTTCCCCCTCCCTCCCCTTCCCCCTCCCTCCCCGTCCCCCCTCCCTTCGCCCTGCTGGCCGCGCCCGATTCCCCCTTCCCTCCTCACTGCCCAATCCCCTTCCCTCCCCCTTCCTCCCCCGTCCTTCCCGTCCCGCGCTACCTCTCCCGCCTCACATCCCTTCCCCCTCGCCCCTCCTCCCGTCCCTCTTCACTTCCCTCCCACTCCCTCCCCTGTCCCCCGGGTTTCTCTCCCTCCCTCCCCCCTTTCCTTCACCCTCCCTTCCCCTCCCCTGTTTTTCCCCCGCCCTGTCCTCCCTTCCCTCGCTGTTCTCTTTCTCCTCTCCCCTCCCCTCTCCTCTCCTCGTCTTCCTTCCTTCATTTGCATCAGTCCATTCCGCATTTTTCTCTCTTTCTCCTTCACCCTTCGTCTCTTCCCCTTTTCATAGGGCTGCCTCCGGTCTTCTCCACATACACCTTTTCAATCACAGTACAACTCATTTTATCATGCGGAACAAGCTGTCTATCCCACTCCTCCCTCCTTTCCTACTCCTCCTTTTCTTTTCCTCCTCACCCTCCTCCTCCTCCTCTTCCTCCTTGAGCCCTCCTCCTCCAACTCTTCTTCACCCTCAGACTCTTCCTCCCTTGCGCTCCTGTCCTTCTCTTTCTCCTTCTCACTACCTCCTTCTCTTCCCCTCCATGCCTATCTCCTCTCTCTTCCTCTGTCTTTCCTGTTCTGCGTAATGATCTGCTTTCTCCTCTTCCTCTTC
>NC_134778.1:68126745-68129245 GCF_046742065.1 Oratosquilla oratoria
GCTTGCCTATCAACGAGGTCATACGAAAATTGAATGTCATATTTTCATCAAATTAAAATTTATATTTAGAAATTTTCTTGTACTGTCGTCTAGCTTTCTTCATTATTCATTAAAACTCCCTAAAAAAAGAAATGTAATATTTATTTAGTTGCATATATGTTGAATAAACGATATATTCAATAAACAATAGTTTCTTAATACTTCCCGTTTGTCTATCGTTATTGCTAGCAATAGATGCTTGGGAAACAGTTCATACAAATAGCTCAAAGTAGCGAGTATCAGTACCTCGTGCAACACAAATGACTGGCCAATCAAGCCGTATCACTGGATCCAGCGATTTCAGAAGCTAGTGTGACCAAAGCTGTAGATAACTATGTTACTTTTTTTACGTTAAACATTTTCCTGTCCATCTGTCTGTCTGTCTGTCTATAACGTTGCCATGCACGTTTTAGCATCTTAACTTGCTTTGGTCATAACCACACTTTGGTATCTTAAAAAGATGATTCTAAGAATGATTTCTACCAATTATCTTAGATCAAGGTCAAAGGTCAAGGTCACAGTGACGTCAAATGTTATTTTCGTCAAAAGTTCCAATACGTCAAAAGTCGTGCTCGTTACATCAATCTGACCAATATTTATGGTCGTTTTTCCGGGTTGATAAACTATATCTTCTCTTATGCTTTCTGACGTTTTAACGTGCCTTGTGGCTCCAGGACACTTTTGACAACTTCTCTCGCTTAAGCGGGATTCATTTGTTCGTTTGTTTGTTTGTTTGTGAGTGTCAGCCTGAGAAGGTCTTCAAAGGCTAAGACAGCGACGTTGCGTGTTCCGTCCCCTGTCGGCAGGTTCCTATCACCACCGCTAGATGGCTCTGGTAGTCGTCGCACAGCCTTGGAGCAATTAGTGGCGGTGATCGTTAGTGGTGATAGTTTTTTTTTTTTTTTTTTTTTTTTTTTTTTTTTTTTTTTTGGCGTATTTGGACCTATAGTGGCTGTGGCGATGCTACGAGTATATGTGGTAGTGGTGAAAGTAGGTGATGGTGACGAATATGGCTGCGTTAGTGGTGATGGTAGTGGTGATGGTGGTGAGAGTAATGGTAGTCGTAGTGGCTGTAGTACTTGTCTTGATAGTGATGGTGGTAGTAGTAGTAGAGATAGTAGTGGTGGTGGCGGGGGTAGTTATGGGTGTTGTCGTAGTTGTGGTGGTTGTGGTGTTCTTTGTTGTGGTGTTCCCAGTGTGGTGATAGTAGTAGAGGTACTATTAGTTGTGTTGGTGATGGTGGGGGCGTTGATGATGGTGGAAATAGTGATGATGATGCTGGGGCTGGTGACAATGACAGCTGATGTATTGTAGTTTCTGTTGTTATTATTTATGAACATGATGTAACAATATATATATATATATATATATGTATATGTATATATATATATATATATATGTATATATATATGTGTGTGTGTGTGTGTGTGTGTGTGTGTGTGTGTGTGTGTGTGTGTGTGTGTTTGTACACAACTCTTAAAACGAATTAACCTTTACTACAGCTGAACTTACTTCCTCAAATGAATAAAATTCTCTGGTGTTCACCAGAACAAACTATATTAATCCCTTCACTACCGCAACCTCCCCTTATCTGAATAAAATCACCTGACAGCACTCAGAATGAAGTATCTAAAGAGCGTCATTAGGGAATAACTGAGATAACGTTATACATTTCGTTATGTCTACGACTCTAAAGTGAGTTAGAAATTGTATCTAAATCTAATTCTAACCTCAAATAGATCCCAACACCAAACCTCAAACATCAACCCCCCTCAATCCCTCAGACCAACCTCAACCCTCAAAACCTTACCCCAACCCCAACCCCAGTCAAAATCCTAACCCCCTAACCCAACCCCATCCCTAACCTCCTAACCTAACCCCACACTTAGCCCCATAACATAACCCCATCCCTAACCTCCTAACCCCCTAACCCAACCCCACCTCTAACCCCATAACCCAACCCAATCCATAACCCCCTAACCCCCTAACCGAACTCCAACTAAAACCCAAACCCCCTAACCCAACCCCAACACCTACCCCCTAACTCCTAACCCAACCCCATCCCTAACCCCCTAATCCCCTAACCCCATAACCCAACCCCATCCCTAAACCCTAACCTCCTAACCCAACCCCACCTCTAACCCCATAACCCAACCCCATCCCTAACCCCCTAACCCCCTAACCCCCTAACCCAACTCCACCCAAAACCCAAACCCCCTAACCCAACCCCAACACCTACCCCCTAACCCCTAACCCAACCCCATCCTTAACCCCCTAACCCCCTAACCCAACCCCATCCCTAACCCCAACACTCACCTTAACCCTAAGCTTACCTATAACCTCAAC
Organism: Oratosquilla oratoria; assembly: GCF_046742065.1. NCBI lineage: Eukaryota > Metazoa > Arthropoda > Malacostraca > Stomatopoda > Squillidae > Oratosquilla > Oratosquilla oratoria. Next base: position 68,129,131 of record NC_134778.1, read on the forward strand.
GCTACCTAGCACACTTACTAACCCGACAACACCCCATCTCACTCTCTCACTCTCGCTCACTCTTATCTGTGTATCATCTCACGTCAAAACGTCAGTGTGGTCGCCACATGTCACA
>NC_134778.1:68169245-68171745 GCF_046742065.1 Oratosquilla oratoria
TGAATAAATAAATGGGAAATGAAAGTGATAAGCAGATTAATAAATGAAATAAATGTATGAATAAATAAACACATAAACATGCATACATAAAATAGAAAAGCACGTAAATGAATATATATATATATATATATATATATATATATATATATATACATATACATATACATATACATATATATATATACACACACACACACATATATATATATATATACATATATATACATATATACATATATACATATATACATACACACACACACACACACACACATATATATATATATATATATATATATATATATATATACATATATACACACACACACACATATATATATATATACACATATTTATACATATATATATATATATGTATACACACATGTATATATATATATATATATATATATATACATACACACACATATATATAAAGTCAGTGAATACATGAGTAGATGAAGGTGAATAATGCATGAGTAAATAAATATGTAAATAAAGAAAGAAAGAAAGAAAAAACAGGCAAATACATGACGCTTTAGTCTTCATTCTTTTCTGAATTGAAAACAAGAGATGACTCTTGAAATTCTATCCAAAAGGCTTTAGGAAAATATATAAAAGGCCTACAAAGGTTCGTCTTTTATATGTATATATATATGTGACACAATATAAAGGATGGCCACTGACTTGACACCGTTTTCTGTTTCCATGTCCCTTTTTTTTTTTTTTTTTTGACGGGGCAAGATTTTTTGGGGGGGAAGGGTGACAAGGTAGGAACAGGAATATGGGTTTTTTAAGTTTATGCTGAATTCTTATTGCTGTTATATCAATCGTTATTGTTATCATTATTATTGTTGTTGTTGTTATCATAATTTTTTATCATCATCATCATCATCATCATCATCATTATTATTATTATTATTATTATTATTATTATTATTATTATTATTATTATTATTATTATTATTATTATTATTATTATTATTTTTTATTATTATTATTATTATTATTATTTATTATTATTATTTTATCATTATTATCATTATTATCGTCCTAGGATGAGGTGGATGGATGGGGTGAAGGGGGCTTTGGGGAAGAGGGGAATGTCTGTTGAGGAAGGAAGGGAGAGGACGGAAGACAGAGGTGAGTGGAGAATGGTTGTATATGGATGATGTTGTGACTGCATGAGGAGGAATGGGCGGGGTGGGGGGGTAGTATGTGTGAGTAAATTTTGACGCAGCCCGAAGGGATTTCTCCCCGTCCTCGCCTTATATGCAAAGGGGGACGGAGAGGGGGGGTCGCCGATTAAATGAAGCGGCCTTGCTGTGGATGTACTGTGTCTTGCGACACTGCTTCTGACCCAGGGCGGTGGGCAGGGTGCAGGGATGACCCGTCATCCAGGAGGTGCTCAGATGAGAGGAAGGGCGGGAGGGGTGTGGAGTGTATTTAGGGATGAAATGGGTGGGAGTGTTTTTATGCCTTTCCCTTTTTGGCTACCTCCCTTGGAAGGGGGAAAAAGCCTTGGTATATGTATGTATCATTATTATCATTATTATCATTATTATCATTATTATCATTATTATCATTATTGTTGTTGTTGTTGTTGTTGTTGTTGTTGTTGTTGTTGTTGTTGTTGTTATTATCATTATTATTATCATTATTATTATCATTATCATAATTATGATGATGATGATGATGTGTGTATTTGTATGTGTACGCGTCTGTGTGCGTGTGTATGTGTGTGTGTGTGTATTCACTTGGTCTTTGGATCACGTGTTGGACTCGTGATCAACAGCTATTTCCCTCCTGGAAGAGAGCTCAGAGCTCGTAGGTCCGATCTATGGGTAATGCTATGACCTTGCACACACACACACCCCCAACTCCCCGCCCACGAGAGTCAGAGTAACGACCCGAAGCGCAGCGGTACCGAAATAATTTCGGCCCTGGGCAGGATTCGAACCAGGAACTCCAGGCCACTATCGTGGCAGTTCAGTGCTCTACCAACTGCGCCACCGAGTGTGTGTGTGTGTGTGTGTGTGTGTGTGTGTGTGTGTGTGTGTGTGTGTGTGTGTGTGTGTGTGTGTGTGTGTGTGTGTGTGTGTGTGCCTGTGTGTGTGTGTGTATTCCTGTCTGTGTGTGTGTATGCCTGTGTGTGTGTGTGTATGTGCGTGTGTGTGTTTTTTTGTGTGTGTATCCTTGTGAATGCGTATTCATGTACGCACATGCATATGTGCGTATGTCATTATACCCATTGCAACAGGCAAGCCTCTTTGCTTGCAGAAGCAGCCCCTCCCCCCTCCCCCCAAAAAACAAAAAAAAATGCCAAAGTGTAGGCTGTATGTAAAATATCCATTCAGTTCGTAATGAATGTTTTAATGACTGTCTAATTGCCACGATAACTCACGTTTGGCCTATCAGGGCTCATTTATGGCATCGCCCTCGTTTTATGCCCGCCCCCCTCCCACCTTCCCCCTCCCGCCCCCTCCCCTCCCCCAGCCCC
>NC_134778.1:68186745-68189245 GCF_046742065.1 Oratosquilla oratoria
AAAAGTGAGATACTAATTACAGGTTGAGGTTTATATCCTCTAAATACAGATATAACACTTGTAATCAGATCACGTGATTGGAACGATGATGAAAAGAGGGAGCACTGGGAATTGGACTGGTGTAGGGGTATATACTATGTATATATCTTTGTGTTTATGTACACATATACATACATATACACACGCACTTACGTGTACATGAACACATACCGTATCTACACGGATACACACACAGAGACGCACACACACACACACACACACACACACACACACACACACACACACACACACACACATACAAGCACGCGCACGCACGCACACATACACATAAATAAATCTTGTGAGGATATGTGTGTGCGTGTGTGTGTGTGTGTGTGTGTGTGTGTGTGTGTGTGTGTGTGTGTGTGTGTGTGTGTGTGTGTGTGTGTGTGTGTGTGTGTGTGTGTGTGTGTGTGTGTGTGTGTGTGTGTGTGTGTGTGTTTGTGTGCGTCTCTGTGTGTGTATCCGTGTAGATACGGTATGTGTTCATGTACGTTTATGAATACGTACATGCCTATGTATATATTCACACAAAAACACACGCGCGCGCACACACACACACACACACACACACACACACACACACACACACACACACACACACACACACACACACACACACACACACACACACACAGACACACACACACACACATTTATATACGTGTGTGTGTCCATGTAGATACGGTATGTGTTTTTGTACGTATATGAATATGTATATGCTTATAGTGTCTGCATGTATACACATCTGTCCTCTTGTGCTAAGCTGTAGTTGTTTTTCACTTCACTCTCTTCCTATTGGCTGATCGTTTTCTGCTTCGTCCAGTGAAAATGCTAGGACGTCCTACGTGCCTCTGCGGCCTATTGATGCGTCCTATTGAGGCGTTTTCCGACGCAATCTCCTCCGCACTTGTCCCTTTCCATCACCAACTCATCTCCAAGACAATATTCTTGTTCTTCCATCTGGAAGACTTCTGACCCTTCCTCTTCGGGGGGTCCTGCCCTTGGTCATCATCTTTTCAATAAGGTTTCTGCCTTTATCGATTTTCTTCTGGCGAAGTTTTCGTGTCCGCTGGTGGCGTCATCGGGAGTGTTCTGGTCCTGCATTCGCTTAGTTGTGGGTTCGAATCCCGCGCGCATGTTCTTGAACGGTATAAGATTTCTGTAGGTCACTTTCTTCGCGAAGGGAATGGTGACAGTGATGATTGAGAGTGATGAGTGAGAGTGATGAGTGAAAGTGATCAGTGAGAGTGATCGGTGAGAGTGATGAGTGAGTGATCGGTGAGAATGATAAGTGAGAGTGATCGGTGAGAGTGATGAGTGAGAGTGATAAGTGAAAGTGATGAGTGAGTGATCAGCGAGAGTGATAAGTGAGAGCGATCGGTGAGAGTGATGAGTGAGTGATCGGTGAGAGTGATAGGTGAGAGTGATCGGTGAGAGTGGTCAGTGAGTGATCAGCGAGCGTGATAAGTGAGAGCGATCGGTGAGAGTGATGAGTGAGAGTGATGAGTGAGAGTGATCGGTGAGAGTGATGAGTGAGAGTGATCGGTGAGAGTAATGAGTGAGAGTGATCGGTGTGAGTGATCGGTAAGAGTGATGAGTGAGAGTGATGAGTGAGAGTGATGAGTGAGAGTGATGAGTGAGAGTGATGAGTGAGAGTGATGAGTGAGAGTGATAAGTGAGAGTGATGAGTGAGAGTGATAAATAAGAGTGATGAGTGAGATTGATGAGTGAGAGTGATCGGTGAGAGTGATGAGTGAGAGTGGTAAGTGATAGTGATCGGTGAGAGTGATGAGTGAGAGTGATAAGTGAGAGTGATGGGTGAAAGTGATGAGTGAGAGTGATCGGTGAGGGTGATGAGTGATGAGTGAGAGTGATGGTTGAGAGGAGAAAATAACATGGACGAAATTGAGAGTTTATGGTGATAGGAGAAATAAGATGAGAGTTAAAGATGAGAGTTGACAGCAGTTGACAGGAGTATATGATGATGTTGTTATTTATATTATTATCATTCTTATTTATTTATTTATTTATCATTATTATAATTTTTTCGCATCCGACCTAGTTATGGACCAAAATGTCTTCTGTCTGCATGCTCCTCCTTTGTAATCCTTTGTAATCCTTCGTGAGAGTGGATGATGGGAGTAATAGGAGAGAGTTGACGGGGGGTCAGCCTTGATACAGGGGTGAGAGTGGAAATTGAGAGTTGAAGGCGAAAGTTGACGGGGGAGTCAGCCTTGATACAGGGGTGAGAGTGGAAATTGAGAGTTGAAGGCGAAAGTTGACGGGGGAGTCAGCCTTGATACAGGGGTGAGAGTGGAAATTGGGAGTTGAAGGCGAGAGTTGAGAGTGGGGTGAGAGTGGAAATTGAGAGTTGAAGCCTTGATACAGGAGTGAGAGTGAAAATTGAGAGTTGAAGGCGAGAGTTGACGGGAGTGATGAGAGTAGAGAGTGGTGAGTG
>NC_134778.1:68199245-68209245 GCF_046742065.1 Oratosquilla oratoria
TGCGGAGTGGCAAATGATCACTCAAACCAATTAGATATTCAAGAAGATTTAGATCAATTACAGCAATGGTCTGAAAAGTGGCTAATGAAATTTAACACAAGTAAATGCAAGGTAATGCACATAGGTAAAAATAACAGTAAGTACGATTACAAGTTATTTGGAAATTCGTTAACAAAAGTGGATAGTGAAAAAGATCTCGGCGTAATTATCAGTAACGACCTCAAATCATCCAAGCAGTGTATTTCAGCCTCTGAGAAAGCAAATAAGATTCTGGGACTGATTGCGCGATCTTTTGATTTCAAAAGTCCATCACTCATTAACAAGCTATATAAATCGTTAGTTTGTCCACATTTGGAATATGCTGTTTCCGTATGGTCACCGAATCTCATTAAAGACATTGACAGACTGGAAAAAGTACAACGGCGAGCCACAAAACTGATTCCAAATATCAAAAATAAATCATACGAAAATCGACTAAAACATATGAATCTGTTTTCCCTAAAAAAGCGTAGACTCAGAGGTGACTTGATACAGGTCTTTAAAATTCTAAAGGGAATTGACAACATCAAAAGTGACCAAAATTTTTACATTGAATGAGAATCAGACAAGAAACAATGGTCTCAAACTGTCCGGAAATAGATTCAATTTGGAAGTAGGTAGAAACAACTTTGCCAACCGTGTAGTTAATGAATGGAATAAACTTCCTGCACAGGTAGTGCAATGTAGTTCAGTTCGAAGCTTTAAGAATCAGTTAGATAAATACCTAAGTAAGATGCTGTAATGATTTTAATTTATCTTATATTATTTGTTTTTGTTTTGTTATCATTTTCTGTCTGATTTTCATTTATTATTAGTTATATGTCAATTTATTATTATTTACTATTTACCTGTTTGTTTATTATTTAACTATACCTATGCATTTATTTATGTATTTTATTTGTTATTTACATTATCATAGTTTTTATTTATTATTTTATTATTAATATGATTTTTTTTTCGCATCCGACCTAGATATGGATCAAAAGGTCTTCTGTCGGCATGCTCCGCCTTTGTAATCCTTTGTAATCCTTTGTGTGTGTGTGTGTGTGTGTGTGTGTGTGTGTGTGTGTGTGTGTGTGTGTGTGTGTGTGTGTGTGTGTGTGTGTGTGTGTGTGTGTGTGTTTTACATTTGCGATTGTAGCGCCACCGTCGTTCACAGAAGGGTGATTTTATAATCCAATTATCGTTCATTTGTCGCCATTATGGCTTTCCTTCTCATTGGTTTCCTGGCCACACTTGTTACAAGGGTTCGTTCAACCCTGGTGCCTTGCCCAGGGTGAGCAGGAAGGATCCTGAGGAAGACGCAAGGGTGAATCTTTAGACAGAATATCTATATAGAGTTAGACAGACAGACCGACAGACAGCGAGTTAGGCGGAAATACAGAGAGGCAGAGAGAAAAAAGACAGAAAGACAGACAGAGACAGACAGAAGGATAACGAGGCAGAGAGACAGAAAGACAGACCGACAGACAGCGAGGCAGGCAGAAATATAGAGGCAGAGAGAAAAAAAGACAGAAAGGCAGACAGAGACAGACAGAAGGACAACGAGGCAGAGAGACAGAAAGAGACAGATCGACAGACAGCGAGGTAAGCAGACAGAAAGACAGAGAGACGGAGTGGCGGAAAGGAAGATAGAGACAAATAGACAGATAGACATACAGAGAGACAGAAAGACAGAGACAGACAGATAGACAGTGAGGCAGGCAGACAGAAAGACAGAGAGACGGAGAGGCAGACAGGAAGACAGAGACAGATAGACAGATAGACATACAAAAAGAGAGAAGAGAGACAGAAAGAAAGACAGAGACAGACAGACAGCGAGGCAAGCAGACAGAAACACAGAGAGACGGAGAGGCGGAAAGGAAGATAGAGACAGATAGACAGATAGACAGATAGACGGACAGGGACAGAAAGAGACCAAGAGTATAAAGAAAACGTATATAAATAAAGAATAAGCAAGGAAATGGAAGGAATCATGTAAAATAGGGAGAAGATGAAAATAAGAATGACGAAGAAGAAGAAGAAGAAGACATGGAAGATGCAGAAGGGGCGCAGAATTAGAACAGAGAAAGGTGTTGGGGGGGGAATGTAAATGTAAGGCAGGATTTAGAAAGTGGGGAGAGAAAGAAGGAGGGAAGGAAAGGAAGGAGAAGAGGATATGAGGAGGAAAAGAAGGTGGGAAGAAGGAAAAAAAGGGAGGAAGGAAAGAAAGAAGGAAGGAAGGATGGATGGAGGGAAGGATGGATGGATTGAATGATGGATTGATGGAAAGAAGGAAGAAAAAAGGAAAGAAGGATGAAAGGAAGGAAGGAAGGATAGATGGAGGAAAGGATGGATGGATGAATGACTGGATGGATGGAAAGAAGGAAGAAAAAAGTAAAGAAGGATGAATGGATGGAGGAAAGGATGGATGGAATGAATGATGGATTGATGGAAAGAAGGAAGAAAAAAGGAAAGAAGGATGAAAGGAAGGAAGGATGGAAGGAAGGAAGGATGGATGGAGGAAAGGATGGATGGATGAATAGATGGATGGAAAGAAGGAAGAAAAAAGGAAGGATGGATGGAAGAAAGGAAGGATGGAATGAGAGAAATATGATAAGGAATGAAGGAAGGATAAAGGAGAAGAAGGATGGAAGGGAGGAAGGAGGAGAGGTTGAACGGATGGCGAGTTGATCCAGCTGAAGGGGGGGGGGGATTCTCGTGAAGGACAAAATGGAGCCTCAGTGGGTGGGGGAGAGGGTGGGGGAGAGGGTGGGGGGATGTTGAGATCGAGATAAATCCCACATTTGCCCCCACAACTGAATAAAATGACATGGAGCCAGCTCAAGTGGAATCATTTCATTCTAGGTCAATTCAGGGCTTTCAGATCATTTCAGGACACCCCAGAATGTATCAGGTCATTACAAGTTAGCTAATGTCACTTCAGGGCAGTGTAGGTAGATACAGGTAATTTCAGGGTATTTCAGGACGCCCCAGATTACATCAGGTCATTGTAGGTTATTTCAGGTCATTCTAGGTCATTTCAGGTCATTGGAATAAGAGAACAAGGTCAACCATGAGGATACAGGAGGCAAAGGAGAAGTAAACAAGAGGGAGAAGCGAAGAAACGTAGGAGGAAGGAAGTATTTGGATAGAAGAGTAAAGAAATCGTGTACAGGAAGAAAAAGAACGAAAGAAGAATAAACACCGAAAGACAAAGACAAAGAAAAGGAAAAGAGCAATGATTGGAAAGTGTGTGTGGGGGGGGTGAATGTATTATGTATGTGTGTATGTATGTATGTATGTATGAATGTATGTATGTATATATGTGTGTATGTTTGTGTACATGTATTATGTATGTATGTATATATGTATGTATGCATGTATGTATGTGTATGTATGTATGTATGTATGTATCCATGTATGTATGTTTGTATTTATATATTTATGTATGCATGTATGTATGTATGTATGTATGTATGTATGTATGTATGTATGTATGTATGTATGCATTTATGTATGTTTGTATTTATCTATATATTAATGTATGCATGTATGTACGTATGTATGTATGTATGTATGTATGTATGTACGTATGTACGTACGTATGTATGTATGTATGTATGTATGTATGTATGTATGTATGTATGTATGTATGTATGTATGTATGTATGTACGAATGTACGTATGTATGTATATATGTATGTATGTATGTACGTATGTACGTATGTATGTATGTATGTATGTATATATATGTGTGTATATGTGTATATGTGTGCGTATAGGCGTGTGCATGAAAGAATACTGCGTGACTCTGGTCCGTAGGCTTTTCGCAAAAGAAAGAAAATGGAGAAAATCACGAATGCCAAGCTGTGTATGTTGGGAAAGGATAAAACGTGATAAAGAAGCAGAAGAGGAAACAAAGTGAAAGAAGAAAGAGAAACACAAAATGGAATGAAGAGGAGGAAAGATGAATCCATTTTCAATAACAAAACAAAAAACATGCATATGCAAGACAGAACTCCGCTGCAAGAACTTGATAGACAGAACTCTCCTGACAGAATGCCTGACAGAACTCTCCTGACAGAGTGCCTGACAGAACTCTTCTGAAAGACAGACAGCATGACAGAACTCTTCTGAAAGACAAACAGCCTTACAGAACTCTTCTCAAAGAACTTGATAGACAGAACTCTCCTGATAGACAGACTGACAGAACTCTTCTGAAAGACAGACAGCCTGACAGAACTCTTCTCAAAGAACTTCATAAACGGAACTCTCCTGACAGACAGACTGACAGAACTCTTCTGAAAGCCAGACAGCCTGACAGAACTCTTCTGAAGAACTTGATAGACACATCTCTCCCGACAGACAGACTGACAGAACTCCTTTAACGATAGCCTGACAGAACTCTCTGAAAGAACTTGATAGACAGATCTCTCCTCCCAGACAGTCTGACAGAACTCTTCTGGAAGAACTTGATAGACAAAACTCTCCTGACAGACAATCTGACAGAACTCTCTGAACGACAGCCTGACAGAATTCTCCTGACAGACAGCCTGACAGAACTATCTGAAAAAACAGCCTGTCAGAACTTTCCGTAAAGAACCTGCCTGACAAAAATCTCATGAAACTTGCCTGAATTTGCCTGAAAGTCCCAGAACACCCCTGAGACACATTCTAACAAAAGTTGCCTGAAAGACAGACTGAAAGAATTCGCCTGAAAGACAACACGATCTGGAAGAATATGAGATTGACTTTTTTAAGACATACATACATACATACATACATACATACATACATACATACATACATACATACATACATACATACACACATACATACATACACACATACATACATACATACATACATACATACATACATATACCAAAGGCTTTTTCCCCCTTACAAGGTAGGTAGCCTAAAAAACAAAGGCCTAGAATCCACTCCCACCCATTCCATCCCCTACATACTCCGCTCCCCTCTACCCTCTTCCCTCCCTTTTATCTTAGCACCTCCTGGATGACGGGTCATCCCTGCATCTTGTCCACCGCCCTGGATCAGAAGCAGTGCCGCAAGACACAGGACATCCACAGCAAGGCCGCTTCATTAAATCGGCGACCCCCCTCCCTGTCCCCTCATGCAGAAAAGGAGCAGACAACGAACTAAAAATGAATAAGCGAATAAATAAATAAATGAATAATTGAAGGAGGTAGATCAACTAGACACCTTCCCCAACTTATCATAATGTCTCAACAAAATGAATAGATAGAAAAATTGATAAATGAAAATGGAGACGAATGCGAACGAGCGAGAGAATAATTAATAGCAAATGCTAAAAGCAGACTATGTAAGAGGGAAGAACAAGAAAGTAAAAGAAAAAAGAACAAGGAAGAGAGAGAGAGAGAGAGAGAGAGAGAGAGAGAGAGAGAGAGAGAGAGAGAGAGAGAGAGAGAGAGAGAGAGAGAGAGAGAGAGAGAAGGGAGAGAGAAGAGAGAGATACAGAGAATCGAAGAAAGAATGGAGGCAAGCAAAGGCCGATCAATTAAGCAAATGAAGGAAGAGCAGCTAATGGATAAAGTGGACGAAGCAAATTGAAACAAATTAAGAGGAAACGAAAAATAGTGGAAATGTATCACTCGCGTTCCTAGAAACATAGAATCTGTTCTAGATGTTCAATTGAGCGCTCCTGCAAAGTTCTGCTTGGCGCTTTTGAAAAGTCAAAGTACTTAAGTGCTCTGAAGCATGTGCGCTCGCACACACACACACACACACACACACACACACACACACACACACACACACACACACACACACACACACACACACACACACACACACACACACACACACACACACACACACACATACATACAGACATACACAGAAAGAGAGAAAGAGAGAGAGAGAGAGAGAGAAACTCCTTGTCCAAAGGACAGTGTGTTGGTTTTGAAGTCTTGGAAGGTGACCTATCTTGACCCCACTGAGTTAACAGTCCAAGATGGTAATAAAACATTGTGTGTGTGTGTGTGTGTGTGTGTGTGTGTGTGTGTGTGTGTGTGTGTGTGTGTGTGTGTGTGTGTGTGTGTGTGTGTGTGTGTGTGTGCGTGTGTGTGTGTGTGTGTGTGTGTGATTTAGATATATATACAATGGATTTCATTGTTTGATACATTTACAGATTTTATTCTGTCTGATAAGTGGCGTTTCTATGCACCCATGGAGATCTTAGGCATGGCTTCCGACAGCGTTCGAATTCTATAAAGAGATAAAATAGATAAATGAATTAGTAAATCAAAATGTAAATAGATAATTAAACAAATAAGAACAGAAAGACTGACAGAAAATAAGAAAGAATTAACAGGTAAATACTTACATGAATAAGACCATTAGTCAATTTATCAATAGATAGATAACTGAATAGATCAATTAATTATATAAAAAGGTAAATAAAAAGATAAATGAAAGTCAGGAGGTTGAAAAAGAATCGTTTAGTGAAAATCTGGCAGCAAAATGATGTCACACACAATCATAAAATGATATGAGAAACAGAGAGACAGAAAGAGAGAGAGAGGCATAAAAGGAGGGAGAGAGATAGGTAGATGGATAGATAAATAGAGAGAGAGAGAGAGAGAGAGAGAGAGAGAGAGAGAGAGAGGGAGAGGGAGAGGGAGAGGGAGAGAGAGAGAGAGAGAGAGATAGGAGAAAGTAAGAGAATTCTCTCAGCCCCGAATTCATAATGATCCCCAACCGTTATTTGCTTAAAATCAGATAGAGCCCACCAGAACAAAGACAGTGAGGGTGGCCACAGTCCCGAAGAGGCGAGAGAAGAGTAGAGTAATAGAAGAGAGGGCAGGAGAAAGGGGACATAAGAAAATTGACGAAGAGGGAAGATGGATTGAAGAGTTGAGAGCAGTGGACAAGAAAGAAAATTAGAAGGGAAGAAAGAAGGAGAAGGAATAAGTTTAATGAAATGATGGCAAGAAGAGGAGGAGGAGATGGAAGAGGAGGAGGAAGAGGAGGAAGGAGGAAGAGGAGGTGAGAAAGATGAACAAATATGGGGGTAAGAATAAGAAGGAAGAATGGGTGGAGGAGATGGAAGAGGAGGAAGAGGAGGGAGGAGGAAGAGGAAGTAAGAAAGACGAACAAAGATGAAGGTAATAAGAGGGAAGAATGGGTGGAGGAGGAGGAAGAGGAGAAAGAGGAGGAAGAGGAGGGAGGAGGAAGAGGAGATGAGAAAGACGAACAAAGATGAGGGTAAGAATAAGAAGGAAGAATGGGAGGAGTAGGAGGAGGAGGAGGAGGAAGAGGAAGGGAGAAAGACGAAAAAAGATGGGAATAAAAGGAAGAATAGGAGGAGGTGGCTGACGAAGGAGTGAAGAATAGAGACAAGAAACGATGAGAATAGGAAGAGAAAGGAAGAATAGATGGAGAAAGAAGGGATGGAGGAAGTGAGATAGAAACCTGTGGATAACAGAAAGAAGGAAGAATAGGTGGAGAACGAGGAAGAGGAGGAAGAGGAATTGAGAAAGAAAGACGAATAAAGATGAAGATGATGATCAAATGGAAGAATGGATGGAAGAGGAGGAGGAAGAGGAAAGAGCGAGAAAGGCGAGAAAAAATGAAGATAATAATCAAATGGAAGAAGGGGTGGAAGAGGAGGAGGAAGAGGAAGAAGAGAGACCGAGAAAGACGAGAAAAGATGAAGATAATAATCAAATGGAAGAATAGATGGAAGAGGAGAAGGAAGAGGAGGAATAGGAGGAAGAGAGAGCGAGAAAGACGAGAAAAGATGAAGATAATAATCAAATGAAAGAATGGATGGAAGAGAAAGAGGAAGAGGAGGAAGAGAGAACGAGAAAGACGAGAAAAGATGAAGATGATAATCAAATGGAAGAATAGATGGAAGAGGAGTAGAAAGAGGAGGAGGAAGAGGAGGAAGAGAGAGCGAGAAAGACGAGAAAAGATGAAGATAATAGTCAAATGAAAAAATGGATGGAAGAGGAGGAGGAAGAGGAAGAAGAGAGAGCGAGAAAGACGAGAGAAGATGAAGATAATGATCAAATTGAAAAATAGATGGAAGAGGAGGAGGAAGAGGAGGAAAAGAGAGCGAGAAAGACGAGAAAAGATGAAGACAATGATCAAATGGAAAAATAGATGGCAGTGGAGGAGGAAGAGGAGGAAGAGGAGGAAGAGAGAGCGATACAGACGAGAAAAGATGAAAATACTAATCAAATGGAAGAATGGTTGTAAAATGAGAAAGACAAACTTGTTCAAACTCCGTGTACGTCCTGTAGGCGAATAGAATTCTCTGTAGTAAACAAAAATAAAATCTATAAAGTATTTCACCAGGTTCAGAGAGTTGAAAGATGGAAATGGAAAGGTGGACGTGATTGATGGAAGGGGAGGTAGTTGAAAGATAGATGGAAAAGAGGGATGCATGTGTTTGTTAGTGTGTGTGTTTGTTAGTATGTGTGTGTGTGTGTGTGTGTGTGTGTGTGTGTGTGTGTGTGTGTGTGTGTGTGTGTGTGTGTGTGTGTGTGTGTGTGTGTGTGTGTGTGTGTGTGTGTGTGTGTGTGTGTGTGTGTGTGTGTGTGTGTGTGTGTGTGTGTGCGTGTGTGTGTGTGTGTGTGCGTGCGTGTGTGTGTGTGTGTGTGTGTGTGTGTGTGTGTGAGTATGTGTGTGAGTGTGTGTGGGCGTGGGTGGGTGTGGGTGGGTGGGTGGATGGGTGGGTGTGTCCGTGCTTGCGTATGTGTGTTTAATTCACCCTTGTCTTGGATTACGTGTTTGACTCGTGATCGACAGCTACTACCCTCCCGGAAGAGAGCTTAAAGCTCATATATGACCGATCTATGGTGAATGCTGTGACCTCAGACGCACGCACACACACCCCAACTCCCCGCCCACGAGAGTTGGAGTAACGACTTGCAGCGCAGCGATACTGAAATTATTTCAGCCCTGGTCAGGATTCAAACTCGGACCGCTGTAGTGGCGGCCGCGATCGCTACCACTGCGCCATCGAGTCGTGTGTGTGTGTGTGTGTGTGTGTGTGTGTGTGTGTGTGTGTGTGTGTGTGTGTGTGTGTGTGTGTGTGTGTGTGTGTGTGTGTGTGTGTGTGTGTGTGTGTGTGTGTGTGCGTGCGCGCGCGTATATATGTGAGTGAGTGCATGTGTCTCTCTATGTGTTGTCTATACCAATACACATCTATATCTATGTCTTTGTGTACATGTGTCTGTATCTATACCTATACCTATCAGACCCCTCTCTACACCTCAGTCCGTGTATCTATGTATGAGTATTTGTATAAACGGTAATGGACACAAGAGGAAAACAAGAAGAAGAGGAGAGGAGAGAGAAGGAGAGAGAAAGAGTCTGGGTTCAAATGACCGTGTGTGTGTATAAACATAACACATTCACTCACACTTCCTCCTCATCCCCTGTTGTCACTCACGAGTCTTGATACTTTTTGTTGACACTGTAAATGAAGTCTGAAGGAGGTTCTTGACCGAGGAGACGCAGGTGGTGTCTCCGGGAAGGAGCGGATGTGGGGATAAAATGAAGGTAGGAAGAGAAAAGGGAGAATAGGAAAGGGGGAGGAGGAGATAAGGGAGTAATAGATGTAGGAGGAGAAGGAGGAGAAGGAAAAGGAGGAGAAGGAGAAGAAAGAAGACGAGGAGGGGGGAAGAGAAAGAGGAGAAGGAAGAGAAGGAGGAGGAAGAGGAGGAGGGGGAGGAAGAGGAGGAGGAAAAGGAGAGGAAGGAGAAAAGCTATTAGAAGTAGGTATAGTAGGAGGAGAAGGAAGAAAAGGAGGAGGGGAAGGAGAAGAAAGAGGAGAAGGAGAAGGAGGAGGAAAAGGAAAAGGAGGTGAAGGACAAAAGGTAATAAGAGTAGGTGTAGAAGGAGGAGGAGGAAGAGGAGGAGGAGGAAGAGGAGGAGGAGGGGAAGGAGGGAAAGAAGGAAAAGGAGGGGAAGGAGAAAAGGTATT
>NC_134778.1:68216745-68226745 GCF_046742065.1 Oratosquilla oratoria
GCATACATACACACATACACACACATGTATATATATATATATATATATATATATATATATATATATATATATATATATATATATAATATGAGGGAGAGTTCGGTATACAAAAGTGAGCCTCATATCATATAAATTTTGGTAAATCATACATTGCATGTACATTATTTATACAGTATATATTTTTCATTTTGAGGAGTGGGAACTGGAGAGGGGGGAAGACGTCATCTTGATCAGTGTGTGTGTGTGCTGTACTCTCCGCCACCACGACCATACCCAAGTTCGTTCCCTCACTCACTCTCTTCCTCGCCTCCGCTGCCCCGCTGACCGAACGTTCCGCCTCATAAACCGATCTTTGTTCGATATATGAGATGGATGGTCGATAGACCATATTAAGGCCTATGAATCTGAAGGTCGCTGTAAAGGGGTTCGTAATAACGAGGGTTTACTGTGTATGCATACTGGTTTAGCAGTAGAGTGGTTAACGAATGGAATAGATTTAGTAATCATGTAGTAAGCGCTGAAACTATCGGTTGTTGTAAGAGGTTAAATAACTTTATGGATGGGAATGATGGGTGATAATGAACTTGGAACTGCATCTTGTAGACCTTATGGTCTCTCACAGTCTCCTTCACACATACGTAAATACATATATATATGTATATATATATATGTATATATATATATATATATTATATATATACATATATATATATATATATATATATATATATATATATATATATAAATGTACCGGGTGGCTACAAGAAATGAAAGTCAAATTAGTGGGAAGTACAATGTAATCTTTGGTACCACTGACAACTAATGCGTGTGTATACAAAGAGAGCTGGCTCCCAACTGACGCCAAGCCGCCAATTTAGCGCGAACAGATATGAATCACATTTGTGATATCCAATATAATTACAAATATACACAATGATCACACATAATTACAATAAATAATAAAACAACAAACAACAAAACATATGACAATTTCGTAAAGAGGGGGAAACATATAATTCCCCAAATAAGCAACACACAATTACAATGTACGATAATAATGGTATGATATACAATCATACCATATATATATATATATATATATATATATATATATATATATATATATATGTGTGTGTGTGTGTGTGTGTGTGTGTGTGTGTGTGTGTGTGTGTGTGTGTATGTATATATATATATACATATATGTATATATATATTGATATATATGTATATATATATATATATATATATATATACTGTATATATATATATACATACATACATACATACAAGCCACCGGCTGCGCTGGTCCGTGCTTTGCAGGGGGCTCGGCCTTTGGCGTTTATTCAATATCTACAAACATGAGGGACAAATGGTTTTTTCCTTACATCATCTACTTGCTTAAAAGTGGCAGTCTGCCGACAAGATTGACTAGATAAACACCATATGAGGACGGAGCCTTTATTTGTACGACGTTTCGCTTATTACAGCTTTTTCAAGTACAAGTTGAGATACAAATGCTTGAGATTAAATAAGGGGAAAGGAGGGAACGGGGAGAGAAAAAGGGGGGGGGGAAGGAAGAGGAGGAGGAGGAGGAGGAGGAGGAGGAGGGTGGGGGGATGGACACTGGGAAAAGGATGAGAATGCCGGCCCAAACGTCCGTGAGCGAAATGTCCACAAAGGGTGGTTTAAGTATTTAATATTTTGCTGGCCATGGGTATTAGGGGAATAATGTGAGGAGATATGTTAAACATGCCCCTGTTTTGTTCAATAGTGTTCGTTCCTTGAATGATTGCTGCTTCTAAACACTTCCTGTGGATTTTGTCTGGTTCCCGCATCAGCAGCTCTGCATTCTTCCAGTCCATAAGAGGGTTGTCCGTGTTTCTATGTGTCACACATGCATTGGTGGTGACATCATGCCTGACGTCGTAACGGTGTTCACGTATTCGTGTATTCAGGTCACGTGACGTTTCTCCGATGTAAACTTTATCACATCCTGAACACGGAATACGATAAACACCGGCTTTGGTGCTCGGGTGTCTGGTTGTTGTGTGTTTCCGTCGTCTTCGTGATGTCTTTTATTGTTCTGCTTGTCTGACACACTATTTCCAAGTTGGTGGTTCTTAAAAGACGTGTCAGGTTGGTGGCAACGTCGCCGGTTGGCAACACGAGACGTCTAGTTGTGCTGTCCTGCTGCCTACGGCTTTCCCGAATCTTAGCGGCCTGCTGTTTGCAATTATCTAAAAGAAAAACTCTGGAAATTTTAGTGTTAAAAAGGTCTCTTTAATAAACCTGCACTCTTCTTCTAAGTATTTTGCACTACATATCCTAAATGCCCTAAGGAAAAAAAAACCTATTACTACTCCTCTCTTGGTCCTTATATCATGGTGGGAGTAGAAATGAAATTAAATCATTTTTACGACGTCAGGCATGATGTCACCACCAATGCATGTGTGACACATAGAAACAAGGAAAAACCATCTTATGGACTGGAAGAATGCAGAGCTGCTGATGCGGGAACCAGACAAAATCCGCAGGAAGTGTTTAGAAGCAGCAATCATTCAAGGAACGAACACTATTGAACAAAACAGGGGCATGTTTAACATATCTCCTCACATTATTCCCCTAATACCCATGGCCAGCAAAATATTAAATACTTAAACCACCCTTTGTGGACATTTCGCTCACGGACGTTTGGGCCGGCATTCTCATCCTTTCCCAGTGTCCATCCCCCCCCCACCCTCCTCCTCCTCCTCCTCCTCCTCCTCTTCCTTCCCCCCCCCTTTTTCTCTCCCGTTCCCTCCTTTCCCCTTATTTATTTAATCTCAAGCATTTGTATCTCAACTTGTACTTGAAAAAGCTGTAATAAAGCGAAACGTCGTACAAATAAAGGCTCCGTCCTCATATGGTGTTTATCTAGTCAATCATCTACTTGTCCGTAAAAAGGCCAAATATAACCAAAGTGTGGGCCAAACAAATTTTGCCGCTCTATTGGAAAACTGTAACAATTTGCTTGTTTTAGAAAATGAGAGATTTTTTAAATGTTACGTCTTATATATACTAAGACATGTATATACCATATACACCTGGAAATTGCATGAATGATATTGTATATAATTTTTCATAGAACCGTATAACTCTTTACTTGGCTCTGTACACGCGCATACAGTATTACATTTAAGTTTGACTTATTTATTTAATGTTTGTCTGTGTCATTACATGCAAGGCTGGTCCAAGATAAAAGCCCACATCAAATAACTGCCACAATTAGAAGTGAAATGGAGACAAGAAACGTAGAAGGAGAATGAAGCAAGCGGGGGATAAAGATGGTACGAATGAGGATGAGAGAAAAGGAGAAAAGAGAGAGAGAGGGTGCGAGAGGTAAACAAAATAAGAGAGAGAAATAACAATGGAAATGGTTCTCGAGATGGTCTACATCTTCGCTTGGGAGGGTGGGGGAGGGGGAGGGGGGAGGGGGAGGGGAAGGGGGTAATCAGGGAATGTGGAGGGAGGTAGGAAGGGAAGGGAAGGGAATAGAAGGAAAGGAAAGAGAGTGAAGAGAAAGGAACATATAGAAGGGAAGGGAAGGAAAGCTGAGGAAGGAAGGGATGGAGAGGGAAGGGAATAGAAAGAAGGGGAGGGAAGGAATGGAAGGGAATAGAAGGGAAAGAAAGAGGAAGGAAGGAAATGGGAAGGGAAGGAAAGATGAGGAAGGAAGGGATGGAGAGGGAAGGGAATGGAAAGAAGGGAGGGAAGGAATGGAGGGGAAGAGAAGGGAAAGAAAGAGGAAGGAAGGAAAGGGAAATGGAGGGAAGGGAATGAAAAGAATGGGAGGAAAATGAAAGGAAGGTAAGAAGAGATGAGGAAAGGGAAAAAAAAGAGACGGGAACCGAAGGAAAGTGAAGGGAAAGGAAGGTTGTAGATCAGGCCGTAGAAGGCGAAAATGAGAAAAGTGCAATCAAGTTAATCTAGACTAAGATTAAAGCACAACGAACTAAGTTAAATAAGCGAGTGGAGGTGTGAAGGTGGAAGGCTTTACGGGGGGGGGGGGACGGAGGAGGAGGAAAGGGGGGAGACGGGTATGTCGTCGCCAATAACCAGTGCTTCTATCCTTAAGGAGAGTGCTACGCCGAGAGGATGTGGTGAAGGAGAAAATGAGTGAGGGCAGAAGAAAAGAAGAACAATGAAAGTTTAATGTTATTTAGAAAGAATGAGAAAGAGAAGGAAGAGGAGGAGGAGGAAGAGGCGGATTGGGAGGAGGAAGAAAAAGATAAATAAACAAAGAAGTTGGAAGAGGAAGGAGAAAAAATAATTGGAAAAGGAAGAGGAAGTGAAATAAGAGAAGATTGAAGAAGAAAGTTGAGAAAGAGGAAAGAAAGGGAAGGAAAAGGTGGAGCAGCAGGAGACTGAAGAAGAAGAAGAGAAGCAAAAAATAGAAGAGAAAGTGGAGGAGAGAGAGAGAGAGAGAGAGAGAGAGAGAGAGAGAGAGAGAGAGAGAGAGAGATAGAGAGAGAGAGAGAGAGAGAAAACCCTGGTGGGTAGTTTCTTCGGCCATGAACACAAGGTCCTCCTCACCCACCTCCTCCTCTCCTCCTCTTCTCTTCCTCCTCCTCCTCCTCCTCCTCCTCTACCTCCATGCTGCGTCCATTAGCCAAATGAAGAAGACCTTCTGAAAGACACAACAGTATCACCACGTGGCCAGTTGGGCACTCCTGAGGGAGCCTAAGCACCGACTCCAGTGACCGTCCTAACCGTCCCTAACCGTCCCTAACCGTCCCTAACCGTCCCTAACCGTCCTAACCGACACAACCACTTCAACCGTGTCAGCAGTCATAGTCATCCTAACCGTCTCAGTCATTCTGTCATAACCGTCTCAACAGTCCTAACCGTCTCAACCATTCTATCATAACCGTCTCAACAGTCCTAATCGTCTAAGCCATTCTTGCTTTACTAGCCGCTTCAACCGTCCTAACGATCTCAACCGTCTTTACCTTTCTAACCGTCACAATCGCCCTAAATATCTGAGTATTCCTAACTATTCGAAACGTCTCAACCGTTATAAATGTCCAAACATTCTAACCGTTTTAACGGTTGAAACCGTCCAAACTGTCATAACCGTCCCAGTCGTCTTAATCGTCCCAACCGATCTAACCGTTCCAACCGTCCCAACCGTCTTAACCGTCCCGGTCGTCGTAACCGTCATAACCGTCACCACACTTCAGTACCAGCTGCAACCAGCCACCAAACTGCCCTATAGCCACCTGCGCCAACTGTGGGCTTTCTTGCATGCAACACTGAGTTCTGGTCACACTGGGGTATCCATAGATACGCGTGGACCCAGACCGACGTTTCGATTCCCATCCAGGAATCGTCGTCAGGGACATAATGGAGACATAAAAGAGATGTAACTGAGAGGACCATATCTTATTGTGTTCACTTTATGTATCCATTATACCCCTGAAGATAATTCCTGATTGAGAATCGAAACATCCTTCGAATTGAGATTGATGTTTACGCTCTTTTCTGATATGGATGCCAGACTCCAGATTTTCACGTACATAGGACATATATATACAAATGCACACACACACACACACACATACCCACACACCCACACACACACACACACACACGCACACACACACGCACGCACATATATACATGTATATATATATATATATATATACATATATATATATATATATATATATATATATATGTGTGTGTGTGTGTGTGTGTGTATTATATATATATGTATATATATGTATATTATATATATATATAAACATACATATATATATTTATATATATATATATATTATATATTATACAGTATATTATATTATATATTATATACTATATATTGTATATTATACATTATTATATATTATATATTATATATATATTATATATTATATATATATTATATATTATATATTGTATATTATATATTATATATTATATATTATATATTATATATAATGCATTATATATTATATATTATACACTATATATATTATATACTATATATTATATACTATATATATTATATACTATATATTATTATATATTATATATTATTATATATTATATATTATATATTATATGTTATATGTTATATATTATATATTATATATTATATACTATATATTATATATTATATATCATATATTATATATTATTTATTATATATATTATATTTTATATTATATATTGTATATTATATATTGTATATTATATATTATATACATATTGCATATTATATATTATATATTATATATTATATATTATATATTATATATTATATATTATATAAATATATTACATTATATGTATTATATATTCTATATTATGTATTATATATTATATATGATATATTATATATTATATATTATATATTATATATTATATATTATATATTATATAATATGATATATAATATATGATATATAATATATATAATATAATATATAATAAATAATATATCATATATAATGTATAATATATAATATATTATATCATATATTATACATTATATATTATATATACTTAAATATGATTATATGTATATATATATATATACATATATATATATATTTATATATATATATATATATATATATATATATATATCTGCATAAATAGATATCGTTAGATAGTTTTCATACACACGTATATCTATTCCATTGTTAAGCAATAATTTTGTTTGTAATAAATATTTAGGAAACCTTACGTCATTGTTTTTAGCAATGCATGGTTCAGTTGCAGAAGCGGTTAGCTTTTCAACTTTGCATTTGCTAATGCATTCAATAGTGCTCGAGTCATTCATGGGATATCTATTTGAGCAACTTTCCTGAAATTGGAATGTAGACAACTCTTTCTACCTAAGAGGCTGAACAAAAAATTCCATTGTGATTTGTTGGGTTTCGTAATGTAGTAGAATAAATAGATAGGTAGATAAATAGATAAACAGAAAACGGAGATAAGTAAACAAACAAATAAACAAATTAATAAATGAATGAATAGATGAATATATAAATGAATAAAATAATCAGTTAAAAAATAGTTAAATCAGTAAATAAACAGATGAAATAAGAACAAAATATTAATATTTCGTAATATTTTTGCGCACAGGCTCCGCCCACTTTGTATAAAGTCTGCCGATTTCGTATTAGCTCCGCCCACTTCTTATCAGCCCTGCCTAATACTGATAAGTATTAGTTCTGCCCAACCTATATCACCTCAGCCCTCATTGCATTAGCTTATTTCACTTTGTATTAGCACCTCATTCTTCGTATTAGCTCCTCCCACTCTGTATTAGCCCAGCCCACATTGTATTAGATCCTTTTATCTTATGTATGCTCCGCCCACATTTGATTAGCTCCACCGCTTTTGTACTAGTTCCGACCATTTTATGTAAGTTCCATCCACTTTGTATCAGCTACGCCCATTTTCACACTCTCAGCCTACTTTGAATTAGCTCCACCCATTTTCACAATATCAGCCTACTTTGAATTAGCTCCGCCCATTTTCACAATATCAGCCTACTTTGAATTAGCTCCGCCCATTTTGTGCTAATGGATCTCACCTGCTATGTTTACGATAATGTGGACATAACATTAGATACACGTTCGCTTTCAGACAGAAATCATCACCAATTAAGAGTTAGAGATTATCAAAAATGCCAGATTGGGATAGTATCAATGTCACAGTTCCACTAAAGGGATTCAGTATCGTAGATCCTCAATGCCTTGTTTATTTATTTATTATTTACATTATTATAGTTTTTATCTATTCATTTATTTATCTATCATTATTACGATTTTTTCGCATCCGACCTAGATATGGACCAAAAGGTCTCCTGCCGGAATGCTCCGCCTTTGTAATCCTTTGTAAACTGTTTCTCCTCTTTCCCCCAAAGGCCGGCCACACACGTGCAGTTTAAACTGACAGTTACAACTGTTCAGTTATAACTGTCAGTTGAAACTGCACATGTGTGGGTATCTCAGTGATACTGAGATACCCACACACATGCAGTTCCAACTGACAGTTATAACTGAACAGTTGTAATTGTCAGTTTAAACTGCACGTGTGTGGCCGGCAAAACAGTTAAAGGCTTCTTTCTATCATACGTTTTCTTTTCTTCCCTCAGGTATGTGTGTGCCCTACCAGAATTCCTTTCAAGTTACCAGAAGGAAAGGAAGAAGGAGGAAGGAAAGGAAGAAGAAGGAAGGAGAAAGAGGAGGAAGAAGGACGAGGAAGAGGAGGAGGAAAAAGGAGGATATGCATGCTTCTCCTCCACCCTTCTCCCTCCTCCCCCCCAACAACCTCCCACCACCATCCCCAACCCCCGTGATAGAGATAAGATATCAAGTTTTTTTCGTATCAGCTGCAATCATCTCGAATCAAAATTGAATCGGTCGAGGTTGATGTCGATATTTGCGCTCGTTCTCCAAGTTCCGAAAATCACTTTTCCTCGGAGGCTCTGGAAGCCTCCGAAGTGGAGGCAGGAGGAGGTTTCCGTGGGGGATTAACCCATTAAACTCCGATGACAAGATTCTTGTCATTTGGTCAAATAAAACAAAAAATCATAAAACACCAAAATGTTTGATCAAACACCAGAAAAATACGACGTCAGTCCTCGCACGAAGCGAGGACTGACGTCGTATTTTTCTGGTGTTTGATCAAACATTTTGGTGTTTTATGATTTTTTGTTTTATTTGACCAAATGACAAGAATCTTGTCATCGGAGTTTAATGGGTCAAAACACACACACACACACACACACACACACACACACACACACACACACACACACACACACACACACACACACACACACACACATACACACACATACGACACGATGGCGTAGTGATAGAGTTCCCGGCTGACACTACGGAGATCCGGGTTCGAATCCCGACCAGAGCTAAAATAATTTCAGTATCGCTGCGCTGCGAGTCGTTACTCCAACTCTCATGGGCGGGGAGTTGGGTGTGTGTGTGTGTGTGTGTGTGTAAAGTTATAGCATTACCCATAGATCGGCGGTCATGACTTCTAAGCTCTCTTCCGGGAAGGAAATAGCCGTCGATCACCATTCCTCCAACACATGATCCAAGACCATGATGAATCACACACACACTAGACAGAGAATTAATGAGCGGAGACCAGCAGCCAGTTTTTATATAAAATTACTAGAATACAGATTTAGCTACAAGACAGCTATCTAGAATTCCGAAATACACTCGGCCTAGCTAGCTGGTAAGGTACATTGGAAGCACCTTCAGATCTTTCAAGGTTATGTGTGGATAAACATAAGGCTCGGTCCTGGAGAACAGGTTGAGGCCTACAAAAACCGTTTACTCGGCCGTACGAGACCACTCGCAACAGCGTAAGTCCCAGTTAGTATACACCATTTCTGAAATTCAGATAACTGTGCCTACAGTTGACCATCGTATTTCAGAGTCGACTGCCCTCCACCCATGAAGCTCAGGGAAATGTTCATTTGTCAAAAGATTATTGTAATCTGGATCAAGCTTTCTTTCGCCCACCAAAGCGAGTTTTAAGAATTGTTTTGACTCTCGTCAGGTGATTTTATCAAAATAGAAATAAATCCCCAGTATTTAAGGGATTAATTACTCTATTGGATCATCCTTTCACTGAGACTTAAGTGTCTTTTTCTGGCTGTCGCCAGGTGATTTTATTACTTAAAAGAATTTTCCGACAATCATAGGGTAATGACCTACAGAGTAATAATTACTCCTCTCGGGCGTCACTGAGAGAGTCCAGGAAATGGTAATGAGGTAATGGAATTGGGTATTTAGGGGGGTATTGAGTAATTATAGGGAAGTAACTGGTGGCTAGCGAGAGAGGACAGGTGTGAAATGAGGGGCCGCCGGCAGACGAGTGACACTAATTAGGTTTAAACGACACTAATTAGAGTCCATTCACACCTGTGGGCCTTGTCCAAAGAAGACTTGAATACGCGATGACTCGATTGTAA
>NC_134778.1:68234245-68236745 GCF_046742065.1 Oratosquilla oratoria
AAGCGAGAGTTTCAGTGCTCACTACAATGGGTACTAAGTCTATTCCATTCGTTGACCACTTTATTAGTAAACCAATTATAGAAATTAAATCAAATCGCCTGGCGGCAGCCAGAATAAGATATATTGCTTTGCGTGATTTATTGGAATTAACTGTGATCGGTTATAACTTTCTTTAGTTAGCAAGGGGAGCGGGGGTGGATGGAGATTAATAAAATCAACTGGAGGCATATAGATCAAATGGGGAAAGTACCCCCAGGGATGGAAGGGAGTTATGTGCTCTTACTAATGGTTACAGATAAGAAAATAATCGTTATCGGGTAATTGTATTTCTTGTCTGATTTGTTCGACTTTTTGGTAAAGAGTTCGGTTGACTCAGAGGTGACTCAGAGGTGACTCAGAGGTGACTCCAGATGATAAAGAAGAGTCCCATCAGGTACGTAAGGCATGAGGGAAGGACTCGGCGACTTCATAGACCAATAGGTCTCCTCTCAGCGTGAGGAGGCGTTACCTTTGCCCTATATGCATGGACTGTTAGGGAAAGGATTTGTCAATAAGTGCTTGTTCAGGGAGTAGAACACACGCGAAGGATTTTATTTATTCATTTTTCTATTTATTCATTGACTCATCCGTTTCTCTATTAGTTTATTTATTTATTTGCTTTTATATTTCAATTTCTGTTTATATATATTTTTACTTATTTATCTATATACTCTTTTTTTTAAGTTTGGTTTTCAGCAATCCTGAAACAGGGAAAGAGTTGCACAAGAATGAGAAAGGATTGCGTACGGCTTGATTTCTCTTCGGGAAATTTTTCAAAACTTGGACAAGAATTCGAAAAAAAAATGAAGAACCGGAAGACGATTTTTTTTTTTTTTTTTTTGGGGGGGAAGGGGGGAGAGGAGAAGGGGGGAAGGAGGAAAGAGGGGGAAGAGTGGGAGGCACAACTCGTTCATTTCGGACATGTTCATATGCTTGACAGCCGAAGCTTTCTTGTCCACTTCGGATTTCTTTCCCCTTTCGCACTTTGGTCTTCCTTCTTCGAAGGAGTCCAAGATTTTTTTTTTTTTTTTTTTTTTTTTTTTTAAGTTCTTGCACTGTATTTCAACTTTACACGTATTCTCTCTCTTCCTACCTTCCCCACTTCCTCCCTCCCTTTCTCTATATCTATTTGTCTATGTCTCTCTCTCACTTTCTCTCTCTTTCTCACTTTCTCTCTCTCTCACTTTCTCTCTCTCTCTCTATCTTTCTCTCTCTCTCTCTCTCTCTCTCTCTCTCTCTCTCTCTCTCTCTCTCTCTCTCTCTCTCTCTCTCTTTCTCTCTCACTTTCTCTCTCATTTTCTCTCTTTCTCTTTCTCTCTCTCTCTCTCTCTCTCTCTCTCTCTCTCTCTCTCTCTCTCTCTCTCTCTCTCTCTCTCTCTCTCTCTCTCTCTCTCTCTCTCTCTCTCTCTCTCTCTCTCTCACACACACACACACACACTCACACTCTCTTCGTCCACCTCCTCCTTTTACCAACCCCCTCTCCTCTCTTCTTCTCCCTCTTTGTCTATACATGTGCCTGTTAGTCATTATGTCTATTTGCCTGTCTGTCTGTACATCTGTCTGACCCTCTTCATTTCCCTGTCTACCTTCAAATCTCCCAAGACTTCTGTCCCCTTTTTCGCCTTAGTCTAATTGTCCATTCCCACCCCCCGTCCATTCCCCCCCCATTCCTTCTCCCCTTCCACCGCCCCCCTCCTCCTCCAACCTCCTCGCCTCCTTCACGAAGCCTCCTTCCGCCTTTTGCCTTCCTCTCCTCCTCTCCTCCTCCTCCTCCTCCTCCTCCTCCTACTACTCCTCCTCCTCCTCCTCCTCCTCCTCCTCCTCCTCTCCTCAATTAACGTTGTTGTTCCTTCTTGTGTATTATTCACTCGGAGTAACAAGATCTGCTGCTGCCGGTGTTGAGCCCTTCCTTCCAATTGGTCGTTTACTGGCGCCGCCCTTTCCGGTGCCGTGGACCCGGTACACCGGTGGCAGTACCGGGGACCCCTCCGGTAGGGGTTTGTTTGTGTGTGTGTGTGTGTGTGTGTGTGTGTGTGTGTGTGTGTGTGTGTGTGTGTGTGTGTGTGTGTGTGTGTGTGTGTGTGTGTGTGTGTGTGTGTGTGTGTGTGTGTGTGTGTGTGTGTGTGTGTGTGTGTGTGTGTGTGTGTGTGTGTGTGTGTGTGTGTGTGTGTGTGTGTGTGTGTGTGTGTGTGTGTGTGTGCGCTGGTGTATGTGCGTATGTGTGTGCGCATATATATGCGTATGTGTATTCATGTGTATGCGTGTGTGTGAATATATAAGCAAATAAATAAATAAATAAATAAATAAATAAATAAAAATAGAAATAAGATAAATGAATAGATAAGTAAATAGATAAACAGATAAATAGATAAAACAATAGATAATAAAGTAAACCACAGATATTTTGTTTCTGTAGGTGTTCATCCAAGTGAATTCCAAAACTTGGGATTGCATCACATCC
>NC_134778.1:68244245-68246745 GCF_046742065.1 Oratosquilla oratoria
TCAAAGGTCCTCCACCCTATATATAGTGTGGTCGTGAATGTATGTTGCCAGCACCGACCAGTGAGTAGACACGTGTTTGTTCACATGTGAAGTGGCCTTTGCAAAGGATATTATTGTCAAGAATAACCAGCATTTTTATCCTGGGGACAAAGTTGCACTAAAGAGGAGGAGAAGGGAGTGATAGCAGAGGAGGAGGAGGAGGAGGAAGAGGAGGTAGAAAAAGGGGAGGAGGAGGAGGAGGAAGAGGAGTTAGAGAAGGAGTAAAAAGGAAGAGGAGGAGGAGAAGGAGGAGGAGGTAGAAAAGGAGGAGTAAAAGAGGAAAGAAAAGGGGAGAGGAGAAGGAGGAGGTAAAGGAGGAGGAAAAGAAGGTGAAGGAGGAAAAGGAGAGATTTAAAGAGGAAAGTAACAGGAAGAAGGAATTATGAAATTTAAATGTCACCAGCATTTTTTTTTTTTCTTTCTTTTTGAGGGGAAATGAGTCTGGAGAATGCTGAGCAACTCTGGTCCGTATGGGTGTCATTAAGTTCTCATGAAATATGTAGTCAGTACCCTATACAGGGTCTGGGAGAGTGGACATAAGATATTTGCTGGGGGGATTCTAGTCAGACAAGGGATAAAGAAAGATTGAAGAGAAGAAGAATAGAGGAAGAGGATGGAAATGAAAGAGAGAGAGAAAGAGAGAGAGAGAGAAAGAGAGAGAGAGAGAGAGAGAGAGAGAGAGAGGGAGGGAGGGAGGGAGGGAGAGAGAGAGGGAGAGAGAGAGAGAGAGAGAGAGAGAGAGAGAGAGAGAGAGAGAGAGAGAGAGAGAGAGAGAGAGAGAGAGAGAGAGAGAGAGAGAGAGAGAGAGGGAGAGAGAGAGAGAGAGAGAGAGAGAGAGAGAGAGAGAGAGAGAGAGAGAGAGAGAGAGAGAGAGAGAGAGAGAGAGAGAGAGAGAGAGAGAGGAAGCGAGGAGGGAAGTGAGGTAGAACAGGAAGGAAAGAAGAGAAGAAATAGAGAGAGGGGAGGAAGTAAGAGCAAAATCATAAAAGAATGAAGAGGAAGAAGAGAATGGGAAGGGAAGGGAAAAATGAGTTTGGGAAAAAGAGAGAAAGAGAGAAGTTCGTGAGATGAAGGAGGAGGAGGAAAGAGAAGAATAGTGTAATAGGAAAGAGGGGTGATAAATAGGGAGGGGAAGAGGGAAAGAGGAAAATGAAGAATTGAGGAGGAAAACGAGATGGAAGAGCTATGAGAAAATGGGAGTGGAAGAAGAAAACGGGAAGAGAGAAAAGAGAGCAAGGAGAGGAAAGAACAAGAAAATACAAGGGAAGGATGGGAAAGGAGATGGAAAGAGAAAGGAAAGTGAAAAGGGAAGGGAAGGGAAAGGGAAGGGAAGGGAAACGGAAAGGAAGGGAAAGGGAAGGGAAAGGAAAGAGAAAGGAAGGGAAGGGAAGGGAAAGGGAAAGGGAAGGGAAAGGGAAAGGGAAAGGGAAAGGAAAGGGAAGGGAAGGGAAAGGGAAGGGAAGGGAAAGGGAAGGGAAGAGAAAGGAAGGGAAGGGAAAAGGAAAGGGAAGGGAAAGGGAAGGGAAGGGAAGGGAAGGGAAGGGAAGGGAAAGGGAAGGGAAGGGAAGAGAAGAGGGTAAATAGAAGAAGGAAATGAGGAGTACAATGATGAAGTGGAAGGGAGGGTAAGAGAGGAGAAGTTGGAGGGAAGTAGTAGAAGGTGGAGAAAGTGGAGGGAATGGGGAGTGGAGAGGAGAAGTGGAGGTAATGGAGGAGGAGAGAAGTGGAGGGAAGAGGAGTGGAGGAGGAGGAGTGGAGGAGATGAAGAATAGGGAGGAACGGAAAGGAGTGGAATGGAAAGGCGTAGGGAGGAGTGGAGTGGAGTGGAGGGGATATGGAGGGAGTGGAGGATACACACACAGGCAGCAGCTCGGCCAGGCGTCTTTATTGATTCGAGATTAACCTCTTTGCAACGGTGACTTTTTTTTTTTTTTTTTTTCTTGAAGAGAAGACGATTTTCGATTTTATTCATTTGTGTGTGGAGGAAGGGTTCTCGATGGTCAAGACCCTCTTCAGCCCGGGGTCCTCTCCCTCCTCCTGAAAGTCTTCCTCCAAAGCACTCCTCCAAAGCATTCTTCCTCCAAGAACTCCTCCTAAGACTCTTCTTCCAAAGAACTCCTCCTCCAAAGGAGTCCTCCAAGGACTCTTCCTAAGACTCTTCCTTCAAAGAATTCCTCCTCCAAAGCATTCTTCCTCAAATACTCCTCCTCTAAACCACTCCTCCAAAGCACTCCTCCTAAGCACTCCTCCTCCAAACCGCTCCTCCTCCATGCACTCCTCCAAAGCAATCCTCCTCTAAAGAATTCCTCCTCCAAACCACTCTTCCTCCAAACCACTCTTCCTCCAAACCACTCCTCCTCCAAACCACTCCTCCTCCAAAGCACCCCTCCAAAGCACTCCTCCTCTAAGGACTTCTCTAAAATACTCCTTCTCCAAAGACTCCTCCAAAGCACTCTTCCAA
>NC_134778.1:68261745-68264245 GCF_046742065.1 Oratosquilla oratoria
TTATGCTAAATCGTATTTTGCGGTATTTTGATTCGCGCTAATTCATTTCTGTAATTTATTTATTTTTGTTAGTTTAGTTTTGTGATAATTGAAATTTTGTACTAGTTTAGTTTTGCAATGTTTTAGTTTTATGCTAGTATGCACTATTTGAATTTTGTGCTAAATTATTGCAATGCTAGAATTTGGTGTGTTTTATTATGATATTTTTTGCTAGTTTATTTGTATATTTGAATTTCAGGATGAATTATTTGTCCAATTTCTGAATTTCGTACCATTGTCAGACATGTTTGCAACATGTATATACCGACGGAGGCGCCATCTCTGAACACGTAAAGACATTAAAGAAATGTCGGCGAACTTTTGTCAGGGCAAGTCCCAGACTGTTTTATTCAGCTCTAAAGGTCATTTGAAAATGACCCATGTCAAATGGAAAATATTTCGTTATATTTATAGTTTTGTTAACGAAAAATAGAATAGAATAAGCCATTTCGATGATGAAGGTATGTAGAAATATTTCAAGCGTACAACAATATATGTGTATATACACACACGAACGCAAACACACACACACACACACACACACACACACACACACACACACACACACACACACACACACATATATATATATATATATATATATATATACATATATATATATATTATATACATATATATATATATATATATATATATGTTGGTACATTGTGACAAGTTGATGAAGGTGGAAAAAGAAGTCACGGGTCTAGTTCCGAGTTCCTGATTTTATTCCTGACCGGTTTCGCACTATGCTTCTTCCTCTTATGAAGCATAGTGCGAAACCGGTCAGGAATAAACTCAGGAACTCGGAACTAGACCCGTGACTTCTTTTTCCACCTTCATCATCATATATATATATATATGTATATATATATATATATATATATATATATATATATATATATATATATATATACATATATATATATATATGCATATATATTCACACGCAGTTTTGGTGAATCATTGGTCAGTTTCAGGTGTCCACAAAAAGTGCGTGAATTTCTAAAGTTCACCGACAATATGGTATTATCGTTACTCTGTTACATATTTCTGTGATTAACACTAAGAGATTGAAATACTTGTGGTTATCAGGTAATGTGATGCCGGATGATTGTCTGCGGACTTTAGAAATCGACTCGTCACCGTGTTGAAAGGGTTTAGTGGTCTAAATAGATCATTTGGTACTTGATTTAGCTAAAGGTCTGACCGATTTTATTCTTTTATTTTATTTATTTATTTCATTTTATTTATTTATTCATTTATTTATTTATTTATTATTTTTTTTTTTTATTATCTTTTATTTTTTTTGAGTCTGCAGACATACTCTTGAAAAAATACTGTACTGTATTGACCCCTGGAAACAGTAGTCCATATTTGGACCGCATTCGAACCACATATGGATCGCGTTTGGACCACAATCGGACCGCAGTTGGGCCACAGTTGGACCACATTTGGACCACAGTCGTACCATATTTGGACCACAATCGGATAGCAGTTGGGCCACAATTGGACCATATTTGAACCACAGTCATACCACATTTGGAGCACATTAGGATCACACTTGGACAGAATTTAGACAACATTTGGACCACTCCACTTAAGCGAAATTATCTAACTATAGCTACAATACAATAGTTATGGCCTGATCATATTTAGAATACAGTAGTTGAAGTGTGAATACAATACCCAAAGTTTGTCGCCATGTTATAATGTGTACTGTAGTTTCTGGTCTCATTCATATATATATATATATATATATATATATATATATATATATATATATATATATATATATATACAGTATATATATATATATATTATATATATATATATATTATATATGATATATACATATAATATATATATATAATAAATATATATATATAATATATATATATATGTTTGTGTGTGTGTGTATATATACAGTATATACAAATAATATATATATACATATATATATATATATATATGTGTGTGTGTGTGTGTGTGTGTGTGTGTGTGTGTGTGTGTGTGTGTGTGTGTGTGTGTGTGTGTGTGTGTGTGTGTGTGTGTGTGTTTGTTTTAATCCGGGGGAATCCTCCGGAGATCTTTTCCAGAATCAAATTCCGTCGGGGAGCATAACCGGAATCTTCCGGAAATCTTTCCAGAGCCAAATTCCGGTGGGGAGCATTTCCAGGGATCATTAGAGAACTTTCCAGAACAAAATGCCGTCGATAAACACTTCTGGAGTCATCCGGAGATAATTCTAGATCAAAATTCCACCACCTGGGAACACTCCTCAGAACCCAATGGAGGCCATTCCAGAATGAAGTTAGGACGGGGAGTAATCCTGGAAGGAACATTCCAGAGACCTTTACAAAACCAAATTCCGGCGAGGAACCTTCACCGGAGACATTTCCAGACCCCCAATTCCAGTGGGGAGCACTCCTGGAAGGAACACTCCAAAGACCTTTCCAGA
>NC_134778.1:68276745-68279245 GCF_046742065.1 Oratosquilla oratoria
ACATAGAGAACTGTCGTTTTGTCTTGACATAAAAAAATGAAACCTTGGCGTTTCTGTTTGCCTCACCACGCCGCCCACACACACACACACACACACACACACACACACACACACACACACATATATATATATATATATATATATATATATATATATATATATATATATATATATATATGATTCTGATATGGTTTAGTTTTATGTGTCGGCAGTAATGAGCTTGTGTCACTGTTGCGGTTTATGTTTCAAATATTTTTGATAACATTATCAACCCGAGTTCGATCCCCACTTTCTGTTATTCTAGGTACTAAGTGTCTTGGCAGCCTAAGCACAAGAGCAGCTGATTGTCCGCACGGACAGAAGCGCTGGTCAACCAGCCCATTACAACAAAAATAACGTCAAGTATTGTCCAAGCACCACGTCATTAACAATAACAGTATTTTTTATTATATGCTGCACGTGATTTTGTTCATTTTGAACAAAAATCTGTTGTCGGGTAACCGTATTGAAGAATGTATTATGATCAATTAGGTGACGGGTCGTCCTACTCCCCCTCCCACCATCACCCTCCCTGTAAACCAGAATAGAATATTTAAAGGTACGCAATCATATTAATGGTATAGTTACTTTTAACCCAGTGATTACCAAATAGGGGTAATTGGATTACCCTATTTGGAATATATAGATTATCCATTAGGGTAATTAAATTACCCTTCTAGGGGTAATTTCGTATTCAGTGGAATGGCAATAAAGGTTTTTATTTTAGTCCTGAAATTTATAATTTATTTCCAACAGAGAGAGTAATTGTTATTACTCCACTCGTGACATTACCGTTTTGCGAGGTAATAAAGGAAAGTCCAAATTAATAAAGTTACATTTAACTGCATATTGGCTTGTATATAATGCCAAATGTTCTGGGATAATGAGCTCTACGTTAAGCGGGATTTTGTATTAAAAAAAAAAAAAGGAGAAACGAGCTAAAGATTTTTGTAAATTTTCTGGGAAATGTATGTATATTTAAGCATGCATGTATATATATATATATATATATATATATATTTATATATATATATATATATACATATACATATATATGTATATTTATATATATATATATATATATATATATATATATGTATATATAAAATATGAGTGTGTGTGTGTGTGTGTGTGTGTGTGTGTGTGTGTGTGTGTGTGTGTGTGTGTGTGTGTGTGTGTGTGTGTGTGTGTGCGTGTGTGAGTGTGTGTGTGGATGTGGGTGTGGGTGTGGGTGTGTTTATGCAAGTATAATATCAGTGATATTTTTCTATTTTTATAACAAGAGCTTGTTCCCCCTTATAAGGAAGGTCGCCAATTCAAAGGTACGTACCTACTCCCACCCATTCCACTCCCCTCCACCACCCATTCCACTCCCCTCCACCACCCATTCCCCCCTGCTCATCTTAGGTCCTCGTGGATGACGGGTCAGAAGCAATGTAGCAAGACAGCACATCTACAGCAAGGCCTCTTCACTTCATCGGCAACCCCCCCTCCCCCGTCTCGTGATAGTTTTAATTAAAGGTAATTCACGATCTCTGGTAGTACTGGTTAGTACGGCAAAATATATCTGCCCTGATTGGGCTACCACGCTTATGGGGAACACAGGGCCGTTTCCATAGCCGTTAGGGTTCGTTTTGACGGTTACGAAAACGTGTGGGTCCTGACGTAGTGAGCATGCAAACGAATGCGGAAACGTTTGTGAAATCTGTTTTGTATTATTGAAACGTTGACATTAGCAACAGGACTGATGCTTATTGAATATTCAATAAAGTATATTTTCTTTTCTTATCAAACTAAGTGCCTATACTTATAATGTTCACTAGAGCAAGTAGTGTGCATATATGTATATATATATATATATATATATATATATATATATATATATATATATAATATATATATATATATATGTATATAATGTACAACACTGAATGGGTTCCAGTGATTAGAGATACATTTTAACAACCACAATGCGCATTTCAATTTCTGTAGGTCGGCCTCCATTGGGTCTCCCGATGTTGATGGCTTAGAATTAAAGTGCATTGTGGTTGTTAAAGAAATATATATACATATGTACATATATATATATACATATATACATATGTACATATATATATATATATATATGTATATATATATATATATATATATATAGCATATGTATATATATACACACACACACACACTATATATATATATATAATATATATATATATATATATATATATGTATATATTCAACAAAAACCCACTGTGTTGGATAAGAAGAAATTATCCAACACAGTGATGATAGAAATATTGATAACACAGATTCGTATTAATGATGATACGAGACATCACAGGGTTATATTTGTGAGATTAGTCACTTTTTTTTTCAGTAATGAGGCTTGTGAAGTTCACAATATATGTATATTACAATTTCTGACATTTTTGTCGTTATCATTGTTATTATTTTTATTAGT
>NC_134778.1:68296745-68306745 GCF_046742065.1 Oratosquilla oratoria
CACTTTTTTTTTTTTTTTTAATGAGTGTTGTGGTTATCGGTATTCGTTCACGCACGTGCACGCACGCGCACATATACGCGCGTGCACACGCTTGCACATACACACACACACACAAAGCACATACGCTCGCACACATACACACACATATATATATATATATATATATATACAGTATATACTGTATATATATGTGTGTGTGTGTGTGTGTGTGTGTGTGTGTGTGTGTGTGTGTGTGTGTGTGTGTCTGTGTATGTTGCGAAAACATGGTTATCTAACCTAACCTAACCTAGCCTACCCGAACTCCGTATGCTTAATATAATTAGCTGCCTAAATTACTTAGGTCAAGTGGAAATTGTCTTTTTTTCA
Source organism: Oratosquilla oratoria (assembly GCF_046742065.1). Taxonomy (NCBI): domain Eukaryota; kingdom Metazoa; phylum Arthropoda; class Malacostraca; order Stomatopoda; family Squillidae; genus Oratosquilla; species Oratosquilla oratoria. Next base: position 68,297,112 of record NC_134778.1, read on the forward strand.
ACGTCGACGATCTTTTTTGTGTGTTCATTCCATATACACACTTTTGTTTTGCGTTGCGTTATTTTTTTCTACGATGTGCTATTGTAGTTAAGTGCCCTTACATTGTTTTATTTTTTATGAAGGTGCCAATATATACATACATATTATATATATATATATATATATATATATATATATATATATATATACATATATATATGTGTGTGTGTGTGTGTGTGTGTGTGTCTGTGTGTGTGTGTGTGTGTGTGCGTATGTGTGTGTGTGTGTGCGTATGTGTGCGTGTGTGTGTGTGTGTGTGTGTGTGTGTGTGTGTGTGTGTGTGTGTGTGTGTGTGTGTGTGTGTGTGTGTGTGTGTGTGTGTGTGTGTGGAGAGAGAAACCTGCTTGATAAAGGTGTTAGTCTGTTGTAGTCTCCTCCATTCTTGTTATTTTCTTATGAGATGATGATGATGATGATGATGATGATGATGATGATGATGATGATGATGATGATGATGATGATGATGATGATGATGATGATGATGATGATGATGATGGTGATGATGATGATGATGATGATGATGATGATGATGATGATGATGATGATGATGATGATGATGATGATGATGATGATGATGATGATGATGATGATGATGATGATGATGATGATGATGATGATGATGATGATGATGATGATGATGATGATGATGATGATGATGATGATGATGGTGATGGTGATGAACAACAACAACAACCTAGGCCACCGTCACCGTTGGAATAATTTTGGTTCTGTGAGGGAGCGGAAACCGTTACGAGATTGTAGGCAGGTCAGTGCATCGGTTTATGCACTAGTTCTATCACAAGGCCAGATTTTGTAAACAATTTATCATTATTCGTTTATTCTTCATCTATCCATTGAAGTGACGTGCGATCCGTTCTGCTCTTTGCGGAGCGTAGATGCACGGACTCTCTGCTATGCGCTCATAGTCTTAAAACAAAACAGCTTTAATGATTTAGAAACGGAAAGAAAAATTACATTATTTTATACCGCGACAGAGTACAGAAGCAACGGACGTTAGTCGCTCGGTGTGACCCCCTCAACGAGCGTAACGCGTTACTGAGTCGCCCCTAATCGAGCGTAGACAGTTGAATGCTATAACTACCCTTCATTTTCCACCTAGTTGCTGATTACATCTGCTAGTACGTGCTGGAGTTGTCGCAAATGTCGCATACGTTTAGCATATCACAGCTATTTTGTTTTTTCTCTCCTTACTTTTTAGTCCAGTGTGTTTCAGAATTATCGCTGTGTATTTTTTTTTTCTTTTTTTTAATGGCGTGTCGGTTATGATTCATGTAGTCGTAATGTCGATGATTTCTAAATGCAGTAATATATACTTGGGTGTAGTATTATAGGTGCAGTATTTTTATCATTACGATATTTTATTATTCGCTTATTCACATACTCTTCGTTTTTTATTGCGAATAAACTTTTTGTTCTGAAGGGGTATGACATATTAATCTTTCCTTCTGACATCCCCCACACTCGTAATGGACTGACCCAAAAATGAGTCGTCACATTTCCTACTTTGGGTATAAAAGCGCCTGCAATTGCTAAATGCAAAATGTTTTATGCGAAATTATGTAAGAATGCATGTAGTACCCGAAGTTATATCAAGAAATACAAGCAAAATAATTTAAATTGTAACGAACAATTTAGAAAACGTAAGAATGCATTTGATTTGATTATTTACTAATTCATTCATGTATTTTCTCTGTCAATGTTGCGTTCAATTGTATTTATTATGTGGAATTGTACTTTTAAGATTTTTTTTTTTAGAAGTTGGTTATCCATTGGAATGTCGAATGACTTTGTAAAGAATGTAATTAATCTAATATGATAATGAGAAGGTTAGAGACGACGACGCGATCCAAACAAATATGGCGTCTCCGGTCTACTGTGAATATTGAAACGGAATTAATTACATAGTATTGGTTTGTTCGTACCGCTCTGTTGTAGTTTTCATTATCCATTACATTGTTCTTGTGTGCATAATTTTTGTGTATGTGTGTGTGCGTGCAGGTGTATGTAATTGTTATTACGTAATATGTATAGGTTATGATTGTGTGTGTGGTTTGTGCGTCCGTACTTGTGAAGAAACCGCGTATTTTTTTCAGATTTCAGTTTTTTTTTTAATGTTATCATTAAATTGGTACACCTTAATTCGCTATCTGGTGCACTTTTTTTGTTCCTTTTGTTTATTTGTTTGTTTTTTGTTTCATTGATCCGTTTATTTGAATTATTCTATTAATTTATCTATTGTATCTCCATTTTTATTTTTCGATAATATTTGATGACCACTTACTCTTCTTATTCTCATTTATTTATTTATTTTTTTCTTGTTTCTATATTATACTTTTTCTAGAACCTTTTCTGCCTAATTTGTTTGTTGTTTTATTTGTGTAACGATGTTATCAGTGATACTTGTTAGGTAATATGTTCTACTCTTACCCTTAGTATTACTAGTTTTCTCTCTTTTCTCTCTTTTTCTCTCTCATTTTCTCTTTCAAGCCTAGGTAGTTGCCACTACCAACTACATAGATACATATACCAAGGCTTTTTCCCCCTTACAAGGGAGGTAGCCATAAAGGAAAAGGCATAAAATCATTCCCACCCATTCCATCCCTGAATATACTCCACACCCCTCCACCCTCCCTCTTATCTTAGCACCTCCACTACCAACTATTGTACTGAATTTGCGATTTTACACATACACACACACACGTGTGTGTGTTCTAGCTCTCTTTCGGGAGGGAAATAGCTGTCGATCACGAGTCCAACACGTGATCCAAGACCATGGTGAATCACACATACAGTATATATATATATATATATATATATATATATATATATTATATATATATATAATATATATATATATATATATATATATATATATGTACATAAATATACATTATATATATATATATATAAATATATATATATATATATATACTTGTATATTTACAGGATAGGTTTTCCTGTAGGCATACGCGGTTAAAAAGACAACAACTTGTGCATTTATGATCTTGTACGTAGTTCTTTCGATCTTTTTTAATTACAGACTTGTACCTCAGCGTAGTAAGGCCGCGACTACCTGTTCCAAATGACACAATAAAACATAACGTGGATGAGAAGCAAACTATTCGCTCTGTTTTATTATGCCATTTGGTACATGTATATCTGTGTTAAAACTCAACACTGAAGTCTGTGTGTGTTTATGTATATGCATATGTATATATATGCATACACGCTCTCACACAAACACTTAAAAATAATCGTTTTCTCTTGCCTTATTTCTTATCTCCCTTCTCCTTCTCCTCTTCTCCCTCTCTCTCCCTCTCTCCCCCTCTCTCCCCTCTCTCCCCTCTCTCCCCCTCTCCCCCTCCCCCTATCCAGCCTTTAACTCCCACTGTCCACAACTTCCCTTTCTCCCCCATTCTCCCCATTTCCACCTCTCCCCCTATCCTCCTTAACCACTTTTACCCCTCTCCCCCCTTCCCACTCTTCCCTATTTCCCCCTCCCCCTTTCACCCTCTCCCCTTTTCTCCCTCTCCCTCTTTTCTCCTCTCCCCTTTCCCCCCTCCCCCTTTCCCCCCTCCCCCTTTCCCCCCTCCCCCTCTCCCTCCTCCCCCTCTCCCCTTTCCCCCCTTTTCCTCTTTCCTCCTCTCCCCCTCTCCCCTTTCCCCACCTCTCCCCCTTTTTCTCGCTCTCCCTCCTTCCCCCTCCCCCCTTTCCCCCTTTCCCCCCAAGTGACCTGAGTAACCATGGAGTTGCAATGGTGCGGTTGAAGTTGTTCGGTGTGGTGGTTTGGTTCTGCGCTCGCCAAGGGTCTGCGTCGGTTATTGTCTCGTTTGGGGCCGTTATTACCGTTATTATCTGTGTTATTTTCGCGTCTCCTACAACTCGTTATTTGCCCCGGCTCAGCAGCTGTTCACCGTGATTATCGCGTCGTTTAACGTTATTGCTGATGTTTCATTCTGTGTAGTCTATCTTCGAGGTGCATGTATTTGGGCGTGTGTGTACCTGTGTGCGTATGTGTTTGTGCGTGTGTGTACCTGTATGAGTATGTATGCGTACCTGAGTTTACATATGTTTGTGTGTGTATACATGTGTTTGTATTAGTACATGCGTCTGTGTGTACCTGTATAAGTATGTATACGTGTGTGCGTACCTGAATATACATATGTTTATGTGTGTACCTGTGTACGTATGTGTTTGCATGTGTACCTGTATAAATACGTGTTTGTGTCCGTACTTGTATATGTACGTATATGTGCGTGTGTGTACTTGTGTAGGTACGTGTGTGGGTGTGTACCTGTGTAAGTATATGCGTGTGTGTGTGTGTACTTTCGTTCGTGTGTGTGTGTGTGTGTGTAGGTTTTGCCCGAGAGCGTGTTTGTATATTCATGTTTAATGGATGACTTATGTATGGAACCGAGCAAATATGCATATTTCAACACATACAAGCTTATGAATGCTCATTGTTCTGAATGTACGTACACACACACACACACACACACACACACACACACACACACACACACACACACACACACACACAAAGATACACACTTGTACGCACGCACACACAAACACACATACACACACAGCCGTACATACATACATATAAACATGAAACACTGCATACAAACATACATACATACATACAAATATACATAAAACACACACACATATGCATGAATGAATGAATACATACGTATTTACATACATACATACATAACACAGACACACACAAACATATATGTACACAGGTACACATACAAACACATACGTACACAGGTACACCCATCAACATATGTATACTCATGTACGCACACATGCATACATACTTATACAGGCACACACAGGCACATGTACACATACAAACACATATATACACAAACATATGTATACTCATGTACGCACACACGCATGCATACTTATACAGGTACACATACGCACGTATACATATATGCATACATAACACACACACACACGCACACACACACACACACACACACACACACACACACACACACACACACACATAAAACACGCACACATTCTCTGTAACATTTGCATGCACGGCCGCCTCGTCTCCATTATAGTTATTGTCGAGCCTTTGTGTGCCTTAGTTTAGTGTTTTATAATCAAGCGAGTGCCATTAACTTTCTGGCGCCAGGCTCATTCACCTCTCCAACCACCACCCTCCCAACCACTCCCTCCTTGGCTCCACACTCTTCGTGACCTACCCCCTTCCCCCCTTCCCCCCTTTCCCCACTCTTCCCCCCCCCACACTTTCTCCTCCACGTCGGCCTTATCGTTCTCTTTCGCTTCTCTTCTTCCTTCTCTTCTTCCTTCTCTTCTTCCTCCTGTTCCCCCTTCTCCTCCTCCTGTTTCCAGTCTCTTCCTACTCTTCCATATTCTCCTCTTCTTTCTCCTTTCCCCTCCCCGTTCCTCTCCCCTCCCTGTACTCTCCTCCTCCTCCTCCTCCTCCTCCTCCAGTTCCCCCCCCTCCCCTCCTTCCCCTGTACAAACACCCATAGACATGAGTTACTCGGTAATGAAGCAGATTCCTGTACAGTCGCGGTTGAAGGTCTGGACTTCGTGTGGGACTGTGTCACCCTCAGTGGCGGTGGGAGGGGGGGTTCCCACTAGCTGAATAAAATCACACAGGGATCATCAGAATAAATACATGGGTGAACTTCTGTACAGTATTATCTACTCAAACACATGTGTGTATGTATAATATATATATATATGTATATATAATATATATATATAATATATATATATATATATATATATATATATATATATATATATATATATATATATGGCAGTGGGCGAGATGCAGGGATAACCCGTCATCCAGGAGGAGCTAAGATAAGAGTGAGGGAGGGATGGTGAATGGGAATGAAGTATGTAGCGATGGAATGGGTGTAAGTGGATTTTTATGCCTTTTTTTTTGGCTACCTCTCTTATAAGGGGGAAAAAGCCTTTGGTATATGTATTTATATACATATATATATATTATATATATATATATATTATATACATATGTATATATATATATATACATATATGTATATATATACATATATATATATATGTATATATATATATTATATGTATATATATATACATATATAATATGTATATATATACATATATATATATGTATATATAATATATAAATATATATTTATATATATATATATATATTTATATATATATATATATATATATATATATATATATATATATATATATGGGCTACATACACACGGGCGCAGGGTGGGGTGGTTAGGGTGCTGTCTCCCCAAAGGTCAACATCCTCTCGACCCTAACGCCCCCTACACTCCCCTTAACGCTGACCCCTCCCCTACGCCCCCCCCTCTCCCTGCCATCGCTGCAACCATTACCGTTGCCATGGGAGACCTGCCATGGGCTTGCCATCGACGACCGGGTCCTGACGTCCGCAATCAAGCTGGTTATTCAGTGGGAAAGAGGCCCAAATCTCCGGAGGTCCGTCGGAGACTCTGCCGGTGATGGGAGATGCAGAGGGGAGAAGGAGGAAGGAGAGGGAGAGGTAGAAAGTGGAGGTAAAATGAGATCGACACAGAGGGAGAGGGAGTAGTGGAGGGAGAGAGAGGGCTGGAGGGAGAGAGAGTTTTGGAGGGAGAGTAATATCAGGAAAATATATATGAAGAAATATAGAAATAAGATTCATATAAAATACAGAAAAAATATATAACATACGGGTATAAAAAAAAATGCAGTAGATACATACAAAGGTAACAAAAAAATCCCCCCTTTGACGCTCACCAGAACAAACTCTTTAAAGACCTCCACAAGACCGAAAGGGAAGTGGAAGATTCTTCGGGGGAGGAATGGGGGAATGTTGGGCCTCGGGGAGGAGGTCTGGGAGAGGAGGAGGAGGAGGAGGGGAGGACGAGGGGGGAGGGTGGGGAAGGTGCCCGAGGCAGCGTGACGGATCGGGCTTTCCTGCCGTTCAGACGACGCCCCCTGACGGGCAAGACAATCGGGCCTCAAGTGACGAAGCAAGAAGACTTCGATGACGATGAGAGTGTCCGTCGATCTCAGTTCGTGGAGGTGGAGGCGGCCGTGGTAACAGTACTAAATGATAGGAGTGGGTGGTGGTGGTGGAAGTGGTGGTGGTAGCAGATTATGGTGGTAGTGGTGACAACAGTAATACTAGTGGTATTGGTGGTGGTAATGGTAATTGTAGTCATACTTGTGCTCATAGTGGTGGTGTGATGATGGGTGGTGATAGAGATGGTGACGTTGATGGTGCTACTGGTGATGGTGATGAATTTGTTGTCTTACGAGAGTGTTGGTGATAGTGGACCTTTGATGATAAGACAGTGGTGATAGTAGCAGTAATAGTAGTGTTGGTGAAAGAATAATGTTGGTGATAGTGGAGAAGGGTTGGTGGTGGAGGGAGGAAGTAGTGGAGGAGTGGAGGTGAAGTTGCAGAAGGGGATTGAGGTGGATTCACATATCCCTCCACCTTCTCTCCCTCAATCTCTACCTCCCTCAATCACTCACTCACTCACTCACTCACTCACTCACTCTCTTCCTCCCACACACTCTTCCTTCCTCACTCTCTTCCTTCCTCACTCTCTCCCTTCCTCAATCTCTCTCCCCTCCCTCTCTCTCGCCCTCGCTCTCTCCCTATCTGAATCTCTCTCCCTCTCTCTTTATCGTCTTCGCTCTCTCCCTCTTTCGCTCTTTCCCTCCTTCTCTCCTTCCATTAATTGTTCTCATATTCTTTCACTTTCTTCTTTCAGTCTCTCCCTCCTTCACTCTTTCTCTAACTCTATCTCCTTTACTCTCTCGTACTCCTTCTCTCACTTTATCTTTCCCTCAATCTCTCCTCCCTTACTCTCTCACTTCCTCGTACCTCCCTCAATCACTCTCTCCCTCCCTCAATCCCTTTCTCCCTCCCTCTCTCCCTTCCTCTTTTCTCTCTTCCTTTCCTTTTTCATCCTGTCCTCTCCCTTCCTGTCCTCTCTCTCTCTCTCTCTCTCTCTCTCTCTCTCTCTATATATATATATATATATATATATATATATAAAAATATATATATATGTATATATATATATATATATATATATATATATATATATATCCTTCTCCTTCTCCTTCTCTATTTCCTTTCACACCCCTCCTTCATTGTCCCCCGCCTTACTTCCTTTCATGATATTTTTTCTTTACCTTCTCTATGCGGTGAGGATATTGGTTCCTACCTGTTCCTTCAAGAAGCCCTGGGAACTATTCTCACAGTGATCACTCATCCATCAGGTGGAAAAAAATCCAAATGTGTGTGTGTATGTGTGTGTGTGTGTGTGTGTGTGTGTGTGTGTGTGTGTGTGTGTGTGTGTGTGTGTGTGTGTGTGTGTGTGTGTGTGTGTGTGTGTGTGTGTGTGTGCGCTCGCGGGTTTGTGTGTAAGTTTAAGTATATACACAAAAGCACACTTTCACATACATAATATACCACATATGTTTGTTTTTATCGTTTAATGATATCATTTTTATTCTATATTACCTCCATTACTTCATTCTATTCCTCCTCATGCTGTGCTTGTCTCACATTTCTCTTGTCTCTCTAACTCCTCTTCCACCTCCTCCACCTCCTCTTCCACATTCGTGCGAGGCTACCTGTGTTTTATACGACCGGGTCAGGAACCACCTGAGCCAGGTGGTCGGTCGAGGGCGTGTCAGGTCCTGTGGGAGTCGTCGTGCAACAGGGAAGGAAGCGGCAGTCGCGGATGTCTGGTTATTTTTTTATTTTGTTTTTTATTTCGTTTTATTTTATTTTGTTTTAGTTTTTTTTAATGTATCTTCTTTTGATGATTGGACTTGTTACTAGGAGGCCTTTATATATATGTTTTTATTTGTTTATGTTTTTATTTTTATATTTTTAAAATTATTTGTTTGTTGGTGTTCTTGAACCTGTTATTTAGCCTTTGCTTACACATACACACATATACGCGCACACACACAAACACACATACACACACACACACACACACACACACACACACACACACACACACACACACACACACACACACACACACACACACACACACACACACACACACACACACACACACACACACACACACACACACACACACACACACACACACACACACACACACACACACACACACACATTTATAACCTGACAAACCGACCAAACCCCACAACCAATCAACAACCTCAGAGGCCTAACCTACAACCCTTCACATTTTCAATAACCACAGAAAACCCCAAACAACCCAAACGACAAAGGATAAAGGAAATTGACTAGAGAGTTTTCCAAAAAAATAGTGGTTAACCCTAAACAAACCTCAATAACCCAGACAACCTCACAACCTTAACTGCTCCCATGCACCATAACTCCGAAGCCTAACCCGCGTGTTTACAACCCCCTTGCCCCCTTTTCCCCCCTTCTCCCCCATTTCCCCTCCCCCATCCCCCCAGCTTTGTATCTCCAACACAATTCACGAAAAGCCTTTGTCTATAGGGCGACGGAATTGTCTAGAAATGATTAGCTGGGCTA
>NC_134778.1:68314245-68316745 GCF_046742065.1 Oratosquilla oratoria
CCTTTCCCCTTCCACCCCTCTTCTTTCCCCTCCTCACCTCCCCTCTCCTCCCCTTCCACCCCCTTCTTTCCCCTCCTCACTTCGCCTTCCCCTTTCCCCTCCTTACCTCCCCTCTCCTTCCCTTTCCCTTCCACGCCCCTTCTTTTCCCTCCTCACTTCCCCCTCCCCTTCCCCCTCCTCACCTCCCCTCCCCTTCCCCTTCCCCTTTCCCTTCCACCCCTCTTCTTTCCCCTCCTCACCTCCCCTTCCCCTCCTCTTCACCCCCTCCTCACCTCCCTTCCCTTTTGCCTGCCACTCATTACTTCCCTTCCCCTCATCACCACCCTTTCCCTTTCCTTCCCCCTCCTCATCTCCCCTCCCCTTTCCGTCTACCTCCTCACCTCCTCTCCTCTTTCTCTCCTCTTCCTTACCTCCATTCCCCTTTCCCTCTCTTCTCCTTCCCCTCCCACTCCCCCTCCCCATCTCCTTTCTCTCATCTCCCCTTTCCCTCTCCTTCCCTCCCTCTCCTCATTCCCCTCTCCGTCCCTTCTCCATCCTCTGAACCCCTCATTCCCCTTCCCACCCCTTCCTCTCTCCTCTCCTCTCTCCCGTCCTCTCTCCCGTCCTCTCTCCTCTCTCCTCTCCTCTCCTCTCTCCTCTCCTCTCTCCTCTCCTCTCTCCTCTCCTCTCCTCTCCTCTCTCCTCTCCTCTCTCCTCTCCTCTCTCCTCTCCTCTCTCCTCTCCTCTCTCCTCTCCTCTCTCCTCTCCTCTCCCCTCTCCTCTCTCCTCTCCTCTCTTTCCTTTCCTTTTCTTTCCTCCTCCTCAACTTTCGTCCCCTCCCTTCCCCTCACCTCACCTCACCTTCCCTCTGCATTCCCCTCGTCATTTCCCTATTCCCCTTCCTTCCTGTCCCATATTCCCTCAACCCCTTCTTTCCTACCCCTTCCCTTCCTCTTCTCCTTTTTCCCTCTCCTCCTCTCCTTACTCCACATCCTCCTCCTCCTCCTCCTCCTCCTCTAGGCCTCACGGTGCCAGCGGAGGGGAAGGATCGCTACAGCCGATATGACATCGTGACAGATCCCATATGTTAAGATTCCTTTCCCCCTTCCTCCCATCCTGTGGGGGGGAAGTGGGGGGGGGCGCTTTCATCGATTCCTGGGTCTTTGCTAGGCAAGACGGTCTCAGAGTACTCTAGTCTCCCGGATGCTGCTGGAGTCTGCCTGAGTCTGTCGAAATCTGTCGGAGTTTGTCGGAATCTGTCGAAGTCTGTCGGAGGCTGTCGGAGTCTTTCGGAGTCTTTTGGAGTCTTCCAGATACTCCAGAAGCCTCATGGAGTCTCTCGGAATCTTCCGAAGTCTCCTGGAGTCTTTCGGAGTCTTCCGGATCCTTCAGGAGTCTTCCGGAGTCTTTCGAAGTCTCCTAGAGGCTCCTAGAGGCTCCCAGAGGCTTCCAGAGGCTTCCAGAGGCTTCCAGAGGCTACTGGAAGTCTCCAAGAGTAGTTTTCCGAAGTCTCTCGGAGTCTTTCGAAGTCTCTCAGAGACGCCCGGTATCACCAGGAGATCTCCAAGGAATTGGAAAAGATGTTCATGCTCTTCCCTCGCTGTGGCGCGCTGGTTTCGATCTCGACTTCTGCCTACGCGGACCCAGGTTCGATCCTAACGCTTTCCGGTAACTGCCTCTTGTCCTGTCAATCCGAACACGGAGGGCAAAGGTGAATGCTAAGCGACTCCTAGTGTAAGCTTTTCAGCTCACGGACATAAGATGAGAAAGAGAGAGAGAGAGAGAGAGAGAGAGAGAGAGAGAGAGAGAGAGAGAGAGAGAGAGAGGGAGGGAGGGGAGGGAGGGAGGGAGGGAGGGAGAGATAGAGAGAAAGAAAGAGAGAGAGAGAGAGAGAGAAAGAGAAAGAGCGAGTTAAGCCCCTTTGGTATGTGATCATCTCCTCCCCCATATAAGAATAAAATACCTGTCGTTGGCCAGAATAAAATATGTGAAGGACGTCACTATGTTAAAGAAGTTAATCTCAATAGATTTAATCTCTTTAGTTTGGTAAACCTTTCCCACTTCCTCAGTTGACCTTAGCCATAATAGAATATGTAAATATAACCATAGCAATAGACGATGGTATTTGTGTGTGTATATACAGTGTATATATATATATATATATATATATATATATATATATATGTGTGTGTGTGTGTGTGTGTGTGTGTGTGTGTGTGTGTGTGTGTGTGTGTGTGTGTGTGTGTGTGTGTGTGTGTGTGTGATTGTATTCACCTAGTTGTATTTACCTAGTATTTTACGAGAAGGGGAGCTATGCTCGTGATGTCTCGTCTCCATCTTTCGTTTTATCTAGACTGTTTTTAAATTCGTGTATCATTTTTTGCACACACCACATTTTCGTCTAACCTGTTCCAAACGTCTATTATCCTGTGGAGAAAGCTGTTCTTTTTCAGGTCTGTGTGTGTGTGTGTGTGTGTGTGTGTGTGTGTGTGTGTGTGTGTGTGTGTGTGTGTGTGTGTGT
>NC_134778.1:68331745-68334245 GCF_046742065.1 Oratosquilla oratoria
TTTTTTTTTTTTTTTTTTTTTTTTTAACTCTCCATTGACTGATTACTTTCGTACCATGCAGGACCCCTCTACCCCAACTTCCCCCTCTCCCTCCTCCCACTCTCCCCCATCCTCTTCCTCCCTACCCTCCCTATCTCCCTCCTCCTCACTCACCACCCCACCTCCCTCTTCCCTCCCACCCCTTTCTCCAACTTCTCCCTCTCTCTTACCACCTCCCCCTCTTCTCCCTCCACCTCTTCTCCCTCCTCCACTCCATCTCCTTCCCTCCCCCTTTTCCCTCCTTCCCAACCCCTCGTTCGCCTCCCCCCTCCCCCTCCCCCCTTTCAACCCAACCGAGCCTGAGCGGACGCTATTCTGTAAGGGTAAGCCAGCACGGGGAAGGGAGGGGGAGGGGGAGAAAGGGGGGAGGGGGAGAAGGGGGGAGGGAGGGAGGAGAAGGGGAGACAGGAGAAGGGAGGCGGGAAGAGGAGGTGAGCCGAACTGCTGTAGCAGTTGCAGAAGCAGCAGAAACAGCAGGAGTAGTAATAGCAGCAGTAGTAGTAGTAGCAGTAGTAGTAGTAGTAGTAGTAGTAGTAGTAGTAGTAGTAGTAGTAGTAGTAGTAGTAGTAGTAGTAGTAGTAGTAGAGTAGTAGTAGTAGCAGTAGTATTAGCAGAAGCAGCAGAAGTAGTAGTAGTAGTAGTAGTAGTAGTAGCAGTAGTAGTGGTAGTAGTAGTGGTAGTAGTAGTAGTAGTAGTAGTAGTAGTAGTAGTAGTAGTAGTAGTAGTAGTAGTAGTAGTAATAGTAGTAGTAGTAGTGATAGCAGGATGAGGATCAGTTAGAGTACGACCTAAAGGAGAAGAAGCTATGCTATGCAACCGGGAGGGGTGGGGTGCGCACGCCGGGAGACGCCTCGCCATGGTACGTCTGTCAATACAACCTCCCCTCCTCCTCCGCCCCCCACTCCCCGCCCCTGCCAAGGCAGCAGCTACGGCCAGATAAGGGAGGGGCAGAATGAGGAGGAAGAGGAGGGTAGGAGGAGGAAGATTCGAGATAAAAAGGAAGAATAAGGAGGAGGAGAAGGAAGAAGAGGAGGAACAGGAGGAGGAGATAAAGGGAGAGGGAGGGAGGAAAGTGAAGGAGGATTATAAGGAAGAATAGGATGAGAAGGTGGAGTAGGAAAAAGAAGAAGAGGAGGAGAAGGAGGAGGAGGAAGAGTAGGAGAAGGAAGAGGAGTTGGTTTGATGAAAGGAAGAAGAAGTGGAGGGTAAGAGAAAAGAATCAAAGGGGAAGAGGAGGAGGAGGAGGAAGGAGGAAGGAGGAAGGAGAGGAAAAGCCGGGCTGGGGGAAATTGGCTTTTGGCTTGGTAGGTCGAGGAGGAGGAGGAAGAGGAGGAGGAGGAGGAGGTCGAGGAGGAGGAGAAGGTCGAGGAGGAGGACGAGGAGGAGGAAGAGAAGAAGGATGAGAAGAAGAGGAAAGAGAAAGAGGACGAGGAGGAGGAGGGAAGGGGAAGGAAGACTTGGAGGAGGAGGAGGAGGAGGATGAAGACGAGGAGAGGAAGGAGGAGGGAAAGAGAAGAAAGACGACATGGAGGATGAGGATGAGAAGGATGATGATGAAGGCGAGGAAGAGAAGTAGGAAGAGGGGAGGAGGAGGAAGACGAAGAGGAGGAGAAGGATGAAGAAGTAGGAAGAGGGGGAGAGGAGGGAAGGAGAAGGAAGACGAAGAGGAGGAGAAGGATGATGAAGACGAGGAGATGAAGGAGGAAGAGGTGGAGGAGGAGTAGGAAGAGGAGAAGGAGGACAATGAGGAGAGGAAGGAGGAGGAGGAGGAGGAGGAGGAGGAGGAGGAGGAGGAGGAGGAGGAGGAGGGGGGTGTATTGGGTATGAAATTACCGTTTAGCAGCGCTGAAGAAAGAATTTATGCTCTGTGTGTCATTCCCGTTTGGCTCAATGTGGGGGACTTGGACCAGTTGACCAGCGCTTCTATCCTCATGGACGATCTCGCTCCGAGGGACGTTGATGGTCACAAGAAGTATTATTACATATACCCTGAATGACAAGTCTGGTATTTATATATTCTATTTTACTGTATTTTCCATTTTTTTTTTTTCTACTAATCTATTTGTTCATTATTTTACTTGTTTATGTTTTTCCTTGTTTTTTGTTTATGCATTTATTTATTCTATATTATTTGTTTATTTATTTATTTATTTGACCATTTATCTATGCACCTATTTCTGTAATTATCCGTTTGTTTTTGGTGTTTCAGTGTCTTTTCTTTTTGTGTGATTTTGTTTTTTTTTACTTTGATTTACTTTTTTATTTTCTTCTTTTTTTCTTCTTATTTTCTCTCTTTCTTTTATCAACCTCTTTATTTTCTTGCTCGTCTTTCTTCTCCTTCCCCAGCTCTCCCTCATCCTCCTTCTTTCTCCTCTCCTCTCCCTGTTCATGTTCCTTTGTTTTCTTCCAAATCTTCTTCTTTTCACTTATTCAGTACATCTTCGTCTTCTTCGTTTTTTCT
>NC_134778.1:68336745-68349245 GCF_046742065.1 Oratosquilla oratoria
CTTTTCCTTCTCCTCCTCCTCCTCCTCCTTCTCCTCCTCCTTCTCCTCCTCCTTCTCCTCCTCCTCCTCCTTCTCCTCCTCCTTTTCCTCCTCCTCCTCCTCCTCCTCCTCCTCCTCCTCCTTCTCCTCCTCCTCCTCCTCCTGTTTTTCTCCTTTTCTAATTCATAAAAAGAGTGGTTGGAAGATCGGGTGATAAAAATCAGTAGGAAGAGGAGGAGGAGGAGGAGGAGGAGGAGAAAGTTAGGAGAAAAAGACGAATAATAGGACACGAGGAGAAAGATGACAAAGAGGAGGACAAAGTGGAGGTGGAGGTGGAGGTTGTGTTGGTGAGAGAGAAGACAACCAAGACATTTTTAGCTAAAATATATTCTCACGGGTTGATTAAGTGATTAATCGGAACCTTATGGAGGTCAAAGAAGAAGAGGAGGAGGAGGAGGAGTAGGAGGAGAAGAAAGAGGAGGAGTAGGAGGAAAAGGAGGAGGAGGAGGAGGAGCAGGAGGACGAGGGGGAGGAGGAGGAGGAGGAGGAGGAAGAGGAGCAGGAGGGGGAGGAGGAGGAGGAGGAGGAGGAGCAGGAGGAGGAGACGGAGGAGGAGGAGGGGGAGGAGGAGGAGGAGGAGGAGGGGAGGAGGAGAGAGAGTGATAGAAGACAGGTAAATGAGTGAATAAAAATAGGTAAACAGCGCAAATAAAAATAGGTAAGTTATAGGCAAGTGTAATTGATAGGTAAATGTCGGGAAACATAGGTAAGCAAATAAAGATAGGTAATCAAAAGGCAAATTCAAGTAATAGGTAAATGTTGGGAAAATTAAATTTTCACAAAATTGCAAGACTTTCTTGTGGAATACTTTATAAACATTATTCTGGCTGACTTTAGACTGTCCACCTCTTTACTATAAACTCCCCCACCCCGCCACTTGCTCCCCCCTCAACTGAATATAAATCGCCTGACGACGACCAGAAGAAAGTATGTAATGTGCGTCATCGTAGCATAAGAGTTGAATTTCAGTTTATGGGAGGACCCTTGCCTGAAGAAGATTTGAGTGGACCGTTACCCCATAAGGAAAGGACAGATTTATTAAGGGTCTTGGTGGAGAGAGAGAGATAGAGAGAGAGAGAGAGAGAGCGAGAGATAGAGAGAGAGAGAGAGAGAGCGAGAGATAGAGGGGATATATATATATATATATATATATATATATAGTTATATATATATTTACATACATAGATACATACATACATACATACAGAGAGAGAGAGAGAGAGGGAAGAAGGAGGTTTAGAGGTAAGGGAGACGTAGAGGCAAGGGAAGAAGGGAAGGGGAAGAGGTAAGGGGTGGAGAGGGAAGGGGGGGGAAGTGGTCAAGAAGAGAACAGGAATCAAGATGACAGGAAGGGTTAGAAGTGGCTGCAGGAGGGGGCTGCCGGGGGGGCTTGGGGGCTGGGGTGGTTGCCGGGGGCTGGGAGCGGGCTGTAGTGGCAACTCAGTAGGGTAGTTTGCTTTGAGAAGAAGGCAAAAGGGTGCTGAGAGTATTATATAGGGGCGGGGGGAGGAAGGGAGGAGAAGAAGGAAAGGGGAGGAGGGAGGGGGATAGGAGGGGGGTGTAGGTGAAGGGGGGAGGAGATTGAGGGGGGGATCGAGGGTAGAAGAGGAAGGTTGAGTCTCCTTCGAGTCTCATCGCTGAGGGTTTACACAACTGGATTGTCTGTAAGTGGGGTGTGTTTTGTATGTCCTTTTCTTTATCCGTAGGGGACCTTCCTCCTCTTCCTCCTCTTCTTCCTCCTCTTCTTCCTCCTCTTCCTCTCTCCCCTATATGGATACATACACTGTTTTTTGTTTTGTTTTTGTTTTTTGTCACTGATGTTTGTCTGTGACTACCAGTTTACAGGTACTAGGGTCCTGTTACTAGCCTACTATTATTAGTCACTTACTGTCAATACTGCTTCTAATGCTATTACTACTGCTACTATTACTTGGACTACTACTTCTACTACTACTACCACTACTACTACTACTACTACTACTACTACTACTACTACTACTACTACTACTACTACTACTACTACTACTACTACTACTACTACTACTACTACTACTACTGCTACTACTGCTACTACTACTACTACTACTATTACTACTACTACTACTACTACTACTACTACTATATCTAGTATTGCTAGTGTTGAACAAATAGCGGGCTAATACTATTCCTACTACATCCACTACTACCACCACTACTACTACTAGCACTATTACTTGTACTGTTACTGCAGCTGCTATTACTCCAAGTATTGCCACTGCTATTACTAGCACTGAACAAATAGCAGGCTAATACTATTGCTACTGTTGCTATTACTCCTAGTGTTGCTACTGGTATTACTAGCACTGAACAAATAGCGGGCTAATACTATTGCTACTACTGCTATTACTCCAAGTATTGCTACTGGTATTACTAGCACTGAACAAATAGCGGGCTAATACTATTGCTACTACTGCTATTACTCCAAGTATTGCTACTGGTATTACTAGCACTGAACAAATAGCGGGCTAATACTATTGCTACTACTGCTATTACTCCAAGTATTGCTACTGGTATTACTAGCACTGAACAAATAGCGGGCCGGGCGAGCTAGCAATGGTCCATATAGTAGAGCGCAGTCAAGATTGGGTAAACAGTCCCGACCCGGCCAAGTGTTGGTGTATGCGCGCGTGTAAACATATGTACGCGCGTGCGCGCACACATACTGTACACCACTCACATTCCTCTTTTTTGTCTCTCTCTCCCGCTCTCTCTCTCTCTCTCTCCCGCTCTCTCTCTCTCTCTCTCTCTCTCTCTCTCTCTCTCTCTCTCTCTCTCTCTCTCTCTCTCTCTCTCTCTCTCTCTCTCTCTCTCTCTCTCTCTCTCTCTCTCTCTCTCTCCCTCTCCTCTTTCTCAATTTTTTGTCGTATTTTTTCTTTGTTTTTGTTTTTTTCTGGTTTTCCTTTTCCTTCACCATATTCTCCTCTTTTCTTTATCTCTCTCTCTCTCTCTCTCTCTCTCTCTCTCTCTCTCTCTCTCTCTCTCTCTCTCTCTCTCTCTCTCTCTCTCTCTCTCTCTCTCTCTCTCTCTCTCTCATATTTTCATTGTATTTTTTCTTTCTGTTTTTTTCTTTGTTTCTGGTTTCCTTTCCTTTCTCCATTTTCTCTTTTCTGCTCTCTCTCTCTCTCTCTCTCTCTCTCTCTCTCTCTCTCTCTCTCTCTCTCTCTCTCTCTCTCTCTCTCTCTCTCTCTCTCTCTCTCTCTCCCTCTCTCTCTCCCCCTCTCCCTTTCTCCTTCTTTATCCCCGTCCGATCACATAGACAAATCTACAACACAAGAGGACGATTACACAACTGAACTAGCATTTGAAAAGTTTTAGCTTCTTTCTCTCGAATATAAAAAAAAAATTAATTCCCTTTTCAGCCGCATTTAAACAAAAGTGGAGAGATTAAGGCAAGAAAATATAATATTTCTTGCACCTAAGTTGCTATTGTCCTTTCTGACGGCGCGGGGGTGAGGGTGCGGGGGGGGTGAGGGGGTTCAGAGTGGGACGGTGTTTAGCACGCTCAGCCCTCGTATTGAGGGAATGTGTGATAGAGGTTCGAATTCTCTCTCTTTTCCCTCTTCTCTCCCTTTTCTCTCTTCCCTCTCTCTTCCCTCTCTCTTCCCTCTCTCTTCCCTCTCTCTCTCTCTCTCTCTCTCTCTCTCTCTCTCTCTCTCTCTCTCTCTCTCTCTCTCTCTCTCTCTCTCTCTCTCTCTCTCTCTCTCTCTCTCTCTCTCTCTCTCTCTCTCTCTCTCTCTCTCTCTCTCTCTCTCTCTCTCTCTCTCTCTCTCTCTCTCTCTCTCTCTCTCTCTCTCTCTCTCTCTCTCTCTCTCTCTCTCTCTCTCTCTCTCTTCTCTATCTTTGTCTCTACCTCTCTCTCTCTCTCTCTCTCTCTCTCTCTCTCTCTCTCTGTGTGTGTGTGTGTGTGTGTGTGTGTGTGTGTGTGTGTGTGTGTGTGTGTGTGTGTGTGTGTGTGTGTGTGTGTGTGTGTGTGTGTGTGTGTGTGTGTGAGTGTGTGTGTGTGTGCGTGTGTGTGTGTGACAACTAGCCACTAAGGAATGGAGTCTAGACGGGATGCAAAGAGTTAAAAGACAGAGAGAGGGAGAGAGAGAGAGAGAGAGAGAGAGAGAGAGAGAGAGAGAGAGAGAGAGAGAGGGAGGGAGAAAGAGAACGTCTTGTGTGTTTGATTACTTGTCTGTTTGTCATTCTGTTTCCGGCCTCTTTATGGAACAAAAGGTCTCCAGTCGGTGGATATAGTACAGAAGTCTATTGTAATGATGAGCATATCCTTGACAAGATGAGTAGGAGGAGGAAAGGAGGAAGAGGGCGAGGAGGAGGAGGAGGTGGAGGTGGAAGGGGAGGGAATAAAGAAGTACAGGGGGAAGAGGGAGTAGATGAGGAGGAGTGAGAAGACGGAGGAGGAGGAGAGTGGAGGAGGAACAGGAGAAGGAGGAGCAAAAGGTAGAGGAGGAAGAGGGAGTAGATGAGGAGGAGTGTGAAGACGGAGGAGGAGGGTGGAGGAGGAGGAGGGTGGAGGAGGAGGAGGGTGGAGGAGGAGGAGGGTGGAGGAGGAGGAGGGTGGAGGAGGAGGAGGAGGAGGAGGAGCAAGAAGAGGAGGAAGAGGAGCAAGAAGAGGAGGAAGAGGTAGAGGAGAAGTGAGAAGACAGAGAAGGAGGAGGGTGAAAGAGGAGCAGGAGAAGTAGGAGGAAGGGGAGGAGGAGGAGGAGGCGGGGTGAATGACGTGGGGGAAGGTCAAGGAGTAGAATCGAAGTTGGAGAAAATGGCAGCAACGAGGAGAAGGAGGAGTAGGAGGAGGAAGAGGAATTGGAGGAGGAGGAGGAGGAAGAAGAGGAGTTGTAGGAGAAGGAGGAGAAAGAGTAGGAGGAGGAGAAAGTGTAGTAGGAGGAGGCGGAGTAAGAAGAGTAGGAGGAATAGGAGAAGGAGGAGAAAGAGTAGGAGGAGGAGGAGGAGGAGGAGGAGGAAGAGGAGGAAGAGAAAGAAGAGCAGGAGGAGGAGAAGGAGGAGGAGGAAGAGGAGAAGGAAGAGAGAAAACAATGGTTATTTTACAGCAGGTGAGGGATGTCCCTCTCGTACGTTTCCTCTCGAACTCACTCGAGGCCCAGCTGCAGTCTCTAGGTGCTCCTTGAGGTCGTCCTCCAAAAGCCCTAAGGTCGCCGAAGGCTGACCTTATTTTTTTTTTTTATCCAGGATGACGTCATAGAATAACTGGTCAATCGGCAACGTCATTCTTTGCCTTTGATGTGACGTCATTTGTCTTGAACAAATGACGTCATTGAATTGTATTTCTTAATCTGTGGCGTCATTAATTTTATAGAAAAAAGTGACGTCAGAGAAGTCTTCTTTGAAGACTTTCTCCCTGGAGAGGCGCTCTACGGGCATTTTGTTTATATATATATATACATATATATATATATATATATATATATATATATATATATATATATATTATGTGTGTGCGTGTGCGTGTGCGTGTGTGTGTGTGTGTGTGTGTGTGTGTGTGTGTGTGTGTGTGTGTGTGTGTGTGTGTGTGTGTGTGTGTGTGTGTGTGTGTGTGTGCGCGCGCGCTCGCGCCTGTGGGTATGTCTTGTGTCTTCATGTTCCGCGTGTCACCTCGGTGTCTAAGTCCTCATGCAGAGAGCCGGTTGCACGTCGAGCGAGTGCCCTATGGTCCCAGGAACCTTCCCCTTTTCCTCCTCCTCCTCTGCCTTTCCCGTCTTTTACCCTTTTTACCAATTTCCTCCCTAAATATTTCCTCCCTAAACATTTCCCCCCACATCCATTCTCCCTTAACCTTCCCCTCTCACTTTTCCCCTACAAAATTCCCCCATGAATTTCCCCCCACAAATTTCTCCCCTCACCCTCTTCCCTCACCCCTTTCTTTACACCCTCTCTTCTTCTTCCACCTCCTCCTTCTCCTTCACCCTCTTCTCCACCGCTTGTTCACCCTCCTCTTCTCTCAACCTCCTCTTCCGCCTCCTCCACCATCTCCTCCTCCGGTCTTCCTTCACCTTCCTCCTCCCACCCCCTCTTCTCCATCCTCTTCCTCCCCTCCGCTTCCATTTCTCTTCATCGACCCTCTTTCCAACCACCCGTTCCCTAGCCAGTAAGCCACAGAACACCTCCCTCCCCTACTCCCTTACCCAGTGCCCTTACAGCAACAACAAGCCGGAGAAGGAAGAGGAGGAGAGGAGGAGGAGGAGAGGAGGAGGAGGAAGAGGAGGAGGAGGAGGAGGAAGAGGAGGAGGAGGTGCATCCTCCGCAGGGGATTGCGAGGACCTCTTCACGACTGAATTGAATTGAGCTGACGCAGGTCTCTCCGAAGTGGAAGGGTTGTTGGGGGCTCCACGAGGGGTCGGTGGGTCCCACTCCGCCCTCCCGGTGAGCTTCTTACGGGACCGAAGAGAGGAACTACCCTCATGAGCATCGCTCTTACTGAGAAGGATCCAAGACTCTCCCTGGACAAGGGTCCTCCCTACAGCTGAAGAAAATCGCTGTGTATAAGAATTCATCAACAGTCAAGAGGTTAAGATGACGTTCGGGTTAGGTTGAGGGTTTGGGAATGAGGTAAAGGAGGGACTGGAGGTAGACCGTGAGGAGTGGGTGGCTTTCGGATGCCGGAGAGGCACGAGGCACGAGGCACGAAGGTCGACGGAGGGGTTTGGCACATCCAAGTGTTTGGATACTAGAAACTGACGAAAAGGATCGGGAGGGAGGGATTTGCTTTTGCTTGTATATGTATGTGTATGTGTGTGTGTGTGTGTGTGTGTGTGTGTGTGTGTGTGTGTGTGTGTGTGTGTGTGTGTGTGTGTGTGTGTGTGTGTGTGTGTGTGTGTGTGTGTGTGTGTGTGTGAGTGTGTGTGTGTGTGTGTGTGTGTGTGTGTGTGTGTGTGTGTGTGTGTGTGTGTGTGTGTGTGTGTGTGTGTGTGTGTGTGTGTGTGTGTGTGTGTGTGTGTGTGTGTGTGTGTGTGTGTGTGTGTGTGTGTGTGCGTGCGTTTTCTGAGTCCGCATGAAGGTTATCGCTAAGCCATCCACGTCAACTGGATTTATCCACTTATCAATAAAGAGAAAGAGAGCGAGAGCGGGTGATAAGGACCAAAGAGAGTAGTAGATAAAGGGGTTTAAAAAGTAGAAAGAGAGAAGTAGAGTAAAAAAAGAGAGAGGCAGTGGGGAGTAATGAAAAGGTGAAAGAGAAGAGAGGACAGGATACAGAGAGAGAGAGAGAGAGAGAGAGAGAGAGAGAGAGAGAGAGAGAGAGAGGGAAGAGTAGAAGGAGAGAGAAGAGTGGTAAAGAAGAGTTGATAAGAGGGGTAACAATGATTGACAGTAAACTTTGAATTATGTAGGAAGATATGAGGATGCTTACCAGGATACATTATCAATGGAGTGTGTGGTGGATAATATCACACAAAAAAAAAAACACTTTTACGGATTTGCCATTCAGAATGACACATTCGACGATGGTGTCAAAAAGAAATCTGTTCGTGATTCTCGCAACGCCTTCGGGTCACAGCTTGTCAATTACATACACACACACATACACAACGTATATATACATATATATATATATATATATATATATATATATAATATATATATATACAGTGTGTGTGTGTGTGTGTGTGTGTGTGTGTGTGTGTGTGTGTGTGTGTGTGTGTGTGTGTGTGTGTGTGTGTGTGTGTGTGTGTATGTGCGTGTGTATGTGTATGTATGTATATATTTATTCATATATTGGTGAAGCGTGGCAGGAGATTATCTCTAAGGCATATTCGGCAATTATTTTGCTATCGTTTCTAACATATGCTAACCTTCACACATGGGTCACTTATAAAATAAAAATACATTTCTGGTGTCATTCAACACGCGCAGGTGAACGCGTTCATGTATATTTATACACTTATGTGTTATTGTGTGAAGAGCGTGTATTGCGTGTATGAGGGTCGCTGATAGCTGAAGATGGTGTAAGTGTTTGTGGATCTTGTAGTTATGGAGAGGTAAAGAGTGATTGTGAATGTGGCGAGATAGGACGGTAATAGAACGACGGAATGGAAATGGGGTTATGGACGGGGGTAGAACGGCGGAACGGTTATGGAACGGCGGAACGGTTATGGAACGACGAGACGGTTATGGAACGACGAGACGGTTATGGAACGGTGCAACGGTTATGGACCGACGGAACGGTTATGGAACGGCGGAACGGGTATGGAACAACGGAACGAGTATGGAATGGCGGAACGGGTGCGGAACGGTTATGGAACGGCGGAATGGTTATGGAACAACGGAACGGTTATGGAATGGAGAAACGGGTATGGAACGGCGGAACGGTTATGGAACGGCGGAACGCTTATGGAACGGCGGAACGGGTATGGAACGGCGGAACGGGTATGGTACGGCGGAATGGTTAAGAAATGGAGGAACGGGTATGGAACGGTGGAAGGTGTTTGGAACGTCGAAGTGGATATGGAACGGCGGAACAGTTATGGAACGGCGGAACGGGTATGGAACGGTGGAATGGGTATGGAACGGCGGAATGAATATAGAACGGAGGAACTGGGATAGGACTCTGGAACGGATATGAAATACTGGATGGGAACAGAATTCCAGAACTGGAATGGAGCCCAAGGATGGAACGGGAATGGAACGGGGAGGTCTCAGGAATCGGCAGTAGGAGTCCTGTAACGAGTCTGGAGATGTCCGGCAGGATGAGCACATTCCGGAGGTTGTAGCTCTTCTGGGACATAAAAGTGGAAGTTCCTCTGGACAATACCACTCCAGAGAGTTGGATTCACAATGCCAGTAAAGAAGAGATTTTTTTTTTTTTTTTTACTGATAATCTTTTAACGACTGTAAAGTAGTGAGGCTTCAGGTGTGAGGAGTGGGAGATGGGGGAAGGGGGATGGGGGATGGGGGATAGAGTCAGTAGGATATGTCTCCCATCTTCCTACCTTTACACTACACTGCTACAGATCTGTGTGTGTGTGTGTGTGTGTGTGTGTGTGTGTGTGTGTGTGTGTGTGTGTGTGTGTGTGTATGTGCGTGTGTGTGTGCGTGTGTGCGTGTGTGTACGTGTGCGTGCGTGTGTGATAGGTAAGAGGTTTTATTTGAGTTCTTCAGTATGTACATGTGGAACGAAGCCGCCAGTCGCCAAATTTACTTTTTGATGGAAACGAGCGCGGGGAGGCGAACTTAGGTTCGAGGTAATTACACGGCCTGCAGAGGACAGAATCATAATGTGGGGGGAAATGTCCGCGTCCCCACGTGAGGTCTGTCCCAGTTTCAATGAGCTTCTTCCTCCTCTTTTTCTCTCTCTCTCTCTTTTTTATTTTGACGTCTTCCACACTCTCCTCTCTGTTGGTCTCTTTCTTGCTTTCTTTCTCGCGTTCGTTTTCTCTTTCTCTCTCGTTCTCTCTCTCTCTCTTTTTTTTTTTGTCCTATTATTTTTTGGTTCTCTCTGTTTCACCTCTTCATTCTAGTCCTATCTCGTCCTCTCTCGTCTTCTATCGTCTTCTCTCGTCCTCTGTCTCTTTGTCCTTTTCTGTCCTTCTCTGTCCTTCTGTCTGTCTGTCTGTCTCTCACTCTCTCTCTCTCTTTCTCTCTCTCTCTCTCTCTCTCTCTATATATATATATATATATATATATATGTATATATATATGCACATACACATAAACACACACGCACATACACACACACATATAAATATATATATATATATATACATATATATATATATATATATATATATATATATTTCTCTGTTTCTCTGTCTCAATCTCTATCTCTCCCTCTCCCTTCCACATTTTTGCATGCTTTCTTCCCCTCTAGACATCGAATGGTGAATCTTCTCACAATGTTGCCGGTGTCGGTGATCTTTTCAGGAAGAACGAAGTCCCATTTTCAACTTGCGAACTTCCGCCGCGGGCGAATTGTCCGCCCGCGAGCGAGCCAACGCCATGAAGCGAATTTCTTTCTGCCAGAGAAATTCGCAGCAAATGAATTTCCCGGCAGCCAACAAAATGGACCAGCATCGTCAAATAGGAGGGAGAAACAATCACAGACGCTGACCAGTCAGTCGTAATGACCTGACCTGACCCGCGCGCGAGATTCGACCTAAGGTCCCGGGGACGCAAGGGCGGGAATGGCGTGGCATGGCCGTTGTTCCGAGTGATTATGGGTTTCCAAACTTGCCACCACGTTAAGCGCAACGGATTTCTTTGCCATTGGGATTGCAAGGCAGATATATACTCACGCAGAACGGCGGAAAGAGAGCAAAGTGTGGGCGTCGGGGGGGGGGGGTAAGGGACGGGCGGTGTGGGCGGGTAGGGGGCGGTGCTGTTTTTTTTTTTTTCTTTATGTTCCTCTGGACAATACCACTCCAGAGAGTTGGATTCATAATGGCAGTAAAGAAGAGATTTAAAGAGGGCAGCAGTGCATAGTACTGATCATTTTTTAACGACTGTAGTCACCAATCCTTAAAAAAATAAATATATAAATAAAAAATGCGACTCTGATCAGTAGGGGCGTCAATATAAGTCCTAAGATAATGAGGTGTAGGTGTTTGGAACATTGTGGTTCCTTAAAAGTTGGTGTCGGTGTGGGTAATGTCCGCCAGAGGGTAGGTGGTGTCCCCAGAGGATAGATGTCCTCCACAGGGTAGGTAATGTCATGTACAGGGTAGATAATGTCCTCCCCAGGATAGATAACGTCCCCCAGACGATAGACGTCCACACGGTAGGTAATGTCCCCCACAGGGTAGATAATGTCCTCCCTAGGGTAGATGATATCCGCCAGAGGATAGACGTCCTCCACAGGGTGGTTAATGTCCTCCACAGGGTAGATAATACCCTCCCTAAGGTAGATAATGTCCGCGAGAGAGTAGATAATGTCCTCCACAGGATGGACATTGTCCATCAAAGGGTGGATAATGTCCGCCAGAAGGTAGATAATGTTCTCCACAAGGTAGGTAATGACCTTCAAAAAAGGAAGTAATGTATTCCACTGGGTAGATAATGTTCACCATTCAGTAGATAATGTCCGCCAGAGAGGAACTAGTGTTCTTCACATGGTAGATAATGTCCAATACAGATTAGTTAACAGAAGGCTATTAAGGCGTGGGGGGAAGGTGGGAGGAAGGACAGGAAGTAGGACCGGAAAACCAAAAGTGACATGAATGGGAATTTCGTGAGAAGGCGGGGGGGGGGGGGAGGAAGATACCCGGATGTAATATATTTGGAGGCCGGAACAACATTACCTGGCCATTGAGTGGGGTAATAGAGTCTAAGGCGTGATTGTCACGTTGATTGTAATGCGATGAGTCTGTGGCGAGTGGTGATTGATTGCTTGGGGGGATTGGTATGATATGGTAGTGATTGTGTAAGTGGCCACTCTGATTGGTGGTGATTGTTGAAAGAAGAATTGATGGGTTGTTGGTGAGTACTAGGAGAGTTGTACTTTGTGGGGTGATTGTGGTATAAATGGTATAATGTGATTATGATTAAGTGATTGAAGGTGGTGATTGTTAAGGAAGATTGTGATTGTGAAGTTGATTGTTGAGTTTTGGATGGTGGATCACGTGGTTTGTGGTGATGATTGTTAGAGAAGTAGAGGCAGAGATAATGTTCGCCTGGGAAGAGATTGATCACGTGATTGTTGTGTTGATTAAAGTTGATGGTTGAAATTGGCGGTGATTGTGAAGTGGATGGTATGCGATATATTCAGTTATCTATTTGTTAATTTATTTATTCGTTTATTTTCTATTTAATTATATATATTCATTTATCTATCACTTATTTGTTTAGTCATATATTTGTTTATTTGTTCGTCATTATCAAGAACTGTAGTGACGCCCATACGGACCAGAGCCACGCATTATTCTTCTGAAAAAAACAACATAACTTTGAACTTGTACTATCCTTTCTGCATTTCTTCCTAAACCTCTAAATAATCCACTTTATCGGCACAGTATTATCCTCCAAGGATAGAAGCGCTGGACAACATTTCGTTCACCAGACGATTTTATTCACTACCGGGATCGTTCCCGCCAGCAGAAGGGATGACAGCGAATGTGATGATGATGATAATGTTCTTGATATTTGGTGATGAATTGCATCGACCGTTTGGGGCCTGGCGATGATGAGACGTTTCGTGCGATATCGTTTGTGGAACTTAATCGACGGGATGAGTCGCGTCCGGTGGGGAAGGGGGGAGAGGGGGAGAGGGGGAGGGGGATGCCCTCGTCATGCAGTGAAACGTGGGAGGCCATTTGTCCCATGACGAGGCCAGAGGAGGAAAAGGAAATTAGAAAGATTAGAAAAGCGGGGGAGGACAAAAGTATAAATGAATATTAGTGAAGGAATATTGAGTTAATTTACTGAATTAAATAAATTAGTGGTAGCAATAGATAGATGATGATATGGTTTAACGTCAC
>NC_134778.1:68356745-68359245 GCF_046742065.1 Oratosquilla oratoria
ATTCTAAAGAATGAAAATGGATGACAAATATTGTATGTCCTCTCTTCCTCTTCCTGTATCCTCCTCCTCCCCCTCCCTCCTCCCTCGTCCTCCTCCTCCTCCTTCTCCTCCTCCTCCTCCTCCTCCTCCTCCTCCTCTTTCCCCTCCTTCCCACCCCACTCTTCCTTCCTCCCTCTTCCTTCTTCTTCCTTCTCTCCTTCTCTTCCTCCTCTTCCTCTTTCCCTTCTCTCACCCCTCTCCCGCTCTCTTCTTCCCTCTTCCTCCTTTTCCCTCCTCTTCTTCCTTCTCTTTCTCCTCTTCCTCTTTCCCTTCCCTCACTCCTCTCCCGTTCTCTTCTTCCCTCTTCCTCCTTTTCCCTCCTCTTCTTCTTTCTCTTCCTCTTCTTCCTCTTTCCCTTCCCTCACCCCTCTCCCGCTCCCTTCTTCCCTCTTCCTTCTCTCCCTTCTTCTTCTTCCTTCTCTTCCTCCTCTTCCTCACCCCTCTCCCGTTCCCTTCTTCCCTCTTCTTTCTCTCCCCTCCTCTTCCCTCATTGCTTCTGCTCCCTAACTTACACCTCCCTACTCCCATCCTCCCTCCCTAATTCCGTGCCACTCTCCCACTCCCACTCCCCACTCCCAATTCCCCCCCTCACCCTCTCAACTGTAAGCCCCCCTCCATGCTCTAGTTCCCCCCCTACCCGCTTACACTCCCCCTTTCCCTACCATTCCCCCTCCCATTCCCACTCCCCCTTCCACTCCCCTCCCTATCCCACTCCCACTCCCCTTCCCAAATATAAGCCTCCTCCCCCACTCCTTCCCCCATTTCCCCCATCCCCGCTCAAATTCCCCCCCATCCGCTCACATTCCCCCTTCCCCTACCACTCCCCCTCTCCTCCCCCTCCTACTCCCCTTCCCAAATATAAGCCTCCTCTTCCCCCACATCTCCCCCCATTCCCCCCATAGTTTACGTACGGTTCGACAAAAGACTGTAGGGAAGCCGCCGTGGCAGTAAATGATTGGAGTGACAAAATGGGTCGCCCCCCACTCCCCCCACTCCCCCCATTCCCCCCATTCCCAGCCCCCATTTCATTTTTCATTTCCCTGTCACAATGGGAAGTTTAAAAGAGAGAGTCGGAGAGAGAGAGAGAGAGAAAGAGAGAGAGAGAGAGAGAGTCAGAGAGAGAGAGAATCAGAGAGGGAGAGAGAGAGAGAGAGAGAGAGAGAGAGAGAGAGAGAGAGAGAGAGAGAGAGAGAGAGAGGGAAAGAGGGGAGAGATGGCGTGGAGAGGGGGAGAGAGAGAGAGAGAGAGAGAGAGAGAGAGAGAGAGATGGGGGTAGAGAGGGAGACAGAGAGAGAGAGAGAGGGAGAAAGAAAGAGGGAGAGAGAGAGAGAGAGAGAGATGAAAACGCAGGGAAATTAAAAGTGATCAGACTTTTCTTTAATTGAGTTGTTTAATTTAAATATGTATATATATATATATATATATATATATATATATATATATATATATATATATGTATGTATGTACTTTAATTTTGTATTTATCTATACATATATTTCTATATTCATCTATCTACTAAGCTCTTTATGTATTTGTGTATTTATTGATTTTATTTATTGATTTTATAATTTCCAATACATTAATTTATATATTATGTTTATCTATCTATTTGTTTGTATACCCATTTATTTATTTATTTGTATATTTATATTCATCTTTAGATTATTCTCCAATCGTAAGATAATGATATGTAAATTTGGTCCGTATGGACGTCACTAAAGTTACTACGTAAAATTTACACAACAAATATTCCATACAGAAAGAGAAAGAGATTGAGAGAGAAAGAGACAGAGAGACAGACAGAGAGAGAGAGGGGGGGGAGATTGATAGGAAGAGAGAGAGAATAAAGAGAAAGAGAGAGGGGAAATTGCAAGAGAGAAAGAGAGAGCGAGAGAGGTAGAGAGAGAAGAGAGACAGAGAGAGAGAGAAGAGAGACAGAGAGAGAGAGAAGAGAGACAGAGAGAGAGAGAAGAGAGAGAGAGAGAGAGAGAGAGAACTTCTGGTAATCTTCAAATCTCTTAGCTTCCTGTTTTACTCATCTGAATGAAATTGCCTGACGGCTTTCGAGTTGGGAAGTTTAACGATATGCCATTATATGGTATTTATATATACGTATATATATATATATATATATATATATATATATATATATATATATATATATATATATATATATTATATTTGTATATATATATATATATATGTATGTCTATCAGAATAAATATATATATATATATATATATATATATATATATATATATACATGTGCGCGTGTAGAGTAGAGAGCAATAAACGTTTTAGATCACAATTGAATTATCTATTTGGACTGAATAGTGATGAACGTTGAGCTAAACTTGGTAGAATGTATATTGGGATCGATTCAGTTTAACCCATTTGTAGTTTTATTAATCCTAGTTATATAAGTTATAAAATAGAAATATTTGTATGTATATATGATACC
>NC_134778.1:68364245-68366745 GCF_046742065.1 Oratosquilla oratoria
GAGTCGTCATATTTATCTTTGTCGTCAATCACTGTCGTCGCCCTCGTTAGCTTCCAGTGTTTTTTTTTTTTTTTTTTTGTTTTTTTTTTGCCAGCTTGAGATTGTTTCATACCCAAATAGTAGCAGAGATCACATCTTAACATGGTCAGACAGCAGACGTCATGGTTAGGGTGGAATGGTGTGTGGAGAGTTGATTTGTTTGACCCAAGACTCCAAGGAATAAGAGGAAGAAACAACAGACTAAGGATTATATGTATGTATGTATGCACATGTACATATATATATATATATATATATATATATGTGTGTGTGTGTGTGTGTGTGTGTGTGTGTGTGTGTGTGTGTGTGTGTGTGTGTGTGTGTGTGTGTGTGTGTGTGTGTGTGTGTGTATATATGTGTGTGTGTGTGTGTGTGTGTGTGTGTGTGTGTGTGTGTGTGTGTGTGTGTATGTGTGTGTTTGTGTGTGTGTGTATGTGTGTAAGTATATATTCTTTTTTACTCAATTATATGATGAAAAATTTGCTTACACAGGGATTTACTTTCATTTATTGATTCCTCTATTTATCTATTCCTTTATTCATTTATCTATTTAATAATTTCTGTGATTTTTATATGGAGAGACAGCTTCAACCTGTCACATTTCACTGTTGACATCCCCCACCCCCTCTCACCCACTCCCTCCTCGGTGGGGAACTTTAAGGGGAGACCGTAGGGCCGAGGGAAGTTAGTAGTAGATTCTCAGGGGAGACCTTAGACTTTCATCGCCCTGTTGTTGTCCTAAAGGTACCAGTTCGAGTCTGTACTATTGCAGTACGTCTCCAGAGAATTCATTTACTGGTTGCGTCTTCCTCATGAGAGAGAGAGAGAGAGAGAGAGAGAGAGAGAGAGAGAGAGAGAGAGAGAGAGAGAGAGAGAGAGAGAGAGAGAGATAACAACTACGTTCTACCTCGCTCAACCGCCCACCCACGTTCGCGGAACCAGAACCCGGCCTATATCGACCCGGGCCGTTAGTCTGTGTGACGTATATAATGGGCGTTTAAGTGGGCGGAGCGATGCACGTATGTGGGCGTGGTCAAAGTGTGTGCCATGGCATAGGAAAGGGTTCTGTTGTTCACCAGCGCTTCTGTCCTTATGTGCAATCTCTCTCGTGTATAGGAAAAGAAAAAGGGAGGAGTTGAAGGGACGGGACTGGTAACGTGGAACAAGAGAATTTGCATAGCGTAGTCGCTGACTCGCATCATCGCGAGCTGACACAGGTATAAGCGGATTAGATGACAGGTGTCAGGAGCTGACACGGATTAAAAGAGGACTGACATGGGCGGCTGGAAGGTACCATGAGTGTTTAAAAAAGTGACTGACAGAATTGCCTGGGAGGTGGTGTAGAAAGAAAGTGAGCTGACATCAGTAAAAAGGGCTGACAGGATTGGCTGGCGGAGCTGACACAGGTGAGACGGAATTGAATCACTTACTTTGGAGCTGACAAGTAACAATAGAGCTGACACCAGGTGACTGGAACTGACGTATGATAGAGGAGGCTGACAAGCGCGACTGTGTGCTGACAGGGATAATAGATGGGGCTGACACGAGTACCAGTGAGCTGACACGGCCAAAGGAGACTCAGTACAGTGACTGGTAGCTGACACAAGTGACGGAAGTAACTAGACGACATTATTAAAACATGTACTGACATCACTCATAGCGAGCTGACGCAAATAGGTTCACTTCTGACACAAAGGAATATGCCCTGACAGGACTGGCAGAGAGCTGACACCTATGGCGATAAGCTGACACAGGCCAGAGGCGTGTGTCCAAATTAAGAAGAAGCAGATAACGATAAGAATATATGGCTCAGAGTGAGAAGTGGGTTCTTGATATATAGATAGGGTGGAAGCAGTTGCAGCAGGGCCGGTACGGGTAGTAGTGAAGCTCAGGGAAGGCTCGTTCCTGATAAGAACGAGTTCTTTATGAGCGATGGCGGGGGAAGGGGAATTAACACACGTACTAGAATGGGTCTCACAGTCGGAGCCAAACATTCATCTACTTTTTAAACCTCATACGTAGACGATTAATTCTTGCAAGCGGATTGCGTTTCTTCAGATGATCAGAACCGCCCTAAAACCGAATCCGCGCGGTCGCCAAGCTGGTTAAGGTAACCTAGATTAACGGTTTAAACTAGAGTTACGCCTATTGGAGGTTATGTGCTAAGTAGCGTCAGAGGATTTTATTCAGTCTGGACCGTGTGCTGAAGCTGGTTAGGCTATAGTGACTTTCTTTAGAGTTTTCGTTAAGGCTAACGCGAGACGACTTTATTCAGCTAAAAATCTCCTCCTCCGCCCCTCCCCTTCCTCCTCCTCCTCCGCTTCCCCCTCCTCCTCCTCCTCCTCCTCTTCCTCCTCCTCTTCCTCCTTCTTCTCTTCCTCCTCCTCCTCCTCCTTCTCCTCCACCTATTCCCCTTCTTCATATTCCCCTTCCTATTCCTCCTCTTATTCCTTTTAATCTA
>NC_134778.1:68376745-68383731 GCF_046742065.1 Oratosquilla oratoria
GCGTAATTAAGTATCACTAGGTAGACACATTTACACACACACATTTACATACACACATTTACACACGCACACATTTACACACACACACACACACACACACACACACACACACCTCGTGGCGCTGTGGTTAGAGTTCTCGCCTGCTACTACGGCGGTCTGGGTTCGAATCCCGCCCAGGGCTGCAATAATTTCAGTATCGCTGCGCTGTGGGTTGTTACTCCAACTCCTGTGGGCGGGGAGTTGGGTGGGTGTGTGCGTGTAAGGTCACAGTATTACCCATAGATCGGTCATACGAGCTATGAGCTCTCATCCGGGAGGTTAATAACTGTCGATCACGAGTCCACCACGTGATCCAAGACCATGGTGAATCACATAATGAAGGAATGTCAGCAAGATTATGATTATGAAAACTAGAAAGATATCTTTGCCTTTAAAGACATTGAACTGAAGCAAGATTGTTAATGACGTATGATTATATATGATATTTTTCAAGAAGGCTGTAGTGGTAGATGGTTTATTGAAATACAATATTTAATACATTTGTTTTAGTGTAAGAAACGTAGGTTGTGTAATCAAGATGGCATTAGTATGGGAAAGGTCACCAGATAAACTTATTTATATTTATTCAATTATCATTCCGTTTTTATTTTATTTTTCATCTTCCTTTTTGCTATCTAAACAAACGATCATAGAAACAGATTACTGAACTCTTAATTGTGACTCAAAAACGAATGGTATTTTTCCACGCCTGTTATTTGATGACGTCATACTGTTATCTTGTCCTTCCAAGGTTGGGGTTGTGTGTTCTCGCCGTTGTTCTCCAACAACCTGTGTTTGCAATTCGTATGTTTCGAACTTGTGCTTGAGTTCTGCCCTCATCCCCCTTACCCTGTCTTCCTGTGTTTGTTCCAAACAAGTTTTGTGTTGTTTGACTTCCTGTTTAGGCTGATTGGATCGCAAAGGGTGTCCAGCAGCCCCATAATCATCAGTAAGAAATCATCTGATGTTTTGCTAGAATAGAATATCTAGAGTGTGTCACTAAAGTGAAGGAGCTGAATAAGTCATTTTTTATTTATTTATTCATTTATTTATTTATTATTGTCATTTAACTTTTTTTGTCATGTAATTTTTTTGTCGTTTAATTTTTTGTCATTTTTTTGCAATTTATTTTTATTTATTTATTTATTTATTTATTTATTTATTGGTCATGTAATTTTTTGTCGTTTAATTTTTTTTTGTGTGTGTGTCTTAACAAACATGCTGATGGTGCGTACTGGAACTGCAATACATATTCGTTGTTTATTGATCGATTCGCACAACTTGGTCAAGAGTGCCTGCTGCTGTCTGCATTTCTGTCGTCTTTTGTTTTGTCACTCCAGCTTGTGTTGTTGTGGTCGCCGCCCATCTCTCTCTCTCTCTCTCTCTCTCTCGTTCTCGCTCTCTCTCTCTCTCGTTCTCTCTCTCTCTCTCTCTCTCTCTCTCTCTCTCTCTCTCTCTCTCTCTCTCTCTCTCTCTCTCTCTCTCTCTCTCCTTCCTCTCTCTCTCTCTCACTATCTCTCTCTCTCTCCCTCCTTCCTCTCTCTCGACCCTCTTCTCTCTCTCATCTCCTTCTCTCTCTCAACTCTCTCTCGCTCTCACCTCTCCTCCTCTCTCTCTCTCTTCTCTCTCTTCTCTCTCTCTCTCTCTCTCATCTCTCTCTCACTCTCTCGCTCGCTCTCATCTCTCATCTCTCTCTCTCTCGTCTCTCTCGTCTCTCTCTCTCATCTCTCTCTTTCTCCTCTCTCTCTCTCTCTCTCTCTCTCTCCACATACACACTAACACACACACACACACACATGCACTCACACACAAACACACACACGCACACAACACACACACACACACACAACGCACACACAAACACACACACACACACTGCTGCTCTACTCTCTCTTCTCTTCTTCTCCTCTCTCACTCTCTCTCTCTCTCTCTCTCTCTCTCTCTCTCTCTCTCTCTCTCTCTCTCTCTCCCCCTCTGTCTATTACGTCTCTGTTCACATGATCGACCGTCTATCTATCTTCATATTCCGCCACGCCATCTCTGTGTCTGTCCGCTTATGTCTCTTTCCGTCCGTTTCCGTCTCTTTCCGTCCATTTCCTCAATTGTTTGCACGCCTTCCAGGCACTGGAAGTCCAGCTTTGTGTTCCCCGACGTCGTTTGTAATAGTTTCTGTTGTGTCTGGATTAGTAATTCATTTGTTTGTGTTCCCTCAGTCTTTCTTCTTCTAAGTTCCCGGTAATTTATTTTCGCGATTGTTGTATGACCAGACTCTGTCGTGTAATTTATTCACCGTCAAATTTGTGGAGTTGAAAGGCATATCTTTATTTATTTATTCACTTATTAATCCATTTGTCTATTTATTTTCTATTCATTTAGTTCATTTTGTTTGTTGTTTGTTTTGTTTGCAGAAATGTGTATCACTTCTCGTAAGAACATAAGAATAAAGGAGACTACAAGAGACTATAAGGCCTACACTAGGCAGTTCCATGTCCATTACCGCATCTCATCTCCATCCATAAAGTTGTCTAACCATTCCTTAAAACAACTGATAGTTTCAGCGCTCAATACTCGTATATGTGGTTGGATGCTTGTCAAGTTTTTTACATAAAAATATCAAACCTAAGTATCATTATCAAGGGAGGGTGGAGGGGAGTGGAGTGTATTAGGAATGGAGTGGGTGGGAATGGTTTTTGTGCCTTTTTCTTTTTGGCTACCTCCCTTGTAAGGGGGAAAAAGCCTTTGGTATGTTTATGTATGTATCATTATCAATAGTCGTATCACCATCATTACCATTATCACCACTGTCACTATCACCAATACCATCACCACTACCACCAACCATCCACTACCACCACCACTAACAACTCTATCACCCAACCACCTACCACCGTCCCTACCATCCCTCACAGTCTTGTGTGGTTAAGATGGCCCAATAGTTAAAGTGTTATTTATTATTATCTATATTGTTATAATTTTTCTTTTAATATTATAATTTTTTCCGCATCCGACTTAGTTATGGACCAAAAGGTCTCCTGTCGGCATGCTCAGCCTTTGTAAATCCTTCGTAAATTATCGCAGGTTCAAGTGACGTTAACATCTACAAATGATTAATTAACTTTTTTTAATTTGTTTTATTTCACAATAATTTTATCCATCATTGCTTTATCTAATTCTTATCATTTTTATTTTTATTTTTTTCATTCTATATTTTCTGTTTTATTAAAAAATATTCTGATCACATGAATATTTAGATAAATATGCTCTCTTTCCCCTCTACTCTTCTTCTCTCCCCTTTCATTCTCCTCTCCTCTTTCTCTCTCCCCTCTCCCATTCTCCTCTACTCTTCCTCTCTCCCAGTCCCTCTCCCCTCTTCCTGACCCTTCTCCTTTTCCTTCTCCTCTTCCTTCTCTCTCTTCACTCTCCCCTGCCTCTCTTTTCTCTTCCCCTCTCCTCTTCCTCTTTCCTTTTCCCCTCTCCTTCCCTATTCCTCTTCTTCATTCCTCCTCATTCTCCCCTCTCCATATACTTCTCCCCTTCCCTTCTCCCCATCCTTCTCCCTTTCCCCTCTCCCCTTCTCTCTCCCTTTCCCCTCTCCCTTTCCCCTCTCCCTTTCCCCTCTCCCCTTCTCTCTCCCTTTCTCCTCTCCCCTTCTCTCTCCCTTTCCCCTCATTATCTCTCTTCACCTATTCCCCTCTCTCCCCATTTCCTCTCTCCTTCTTGTCTCGCTTTTCCCCTCTCTCCTTTCCCTACCCCTTCACGTCTCCCCTTCCCCTCTCCCCTTACCCCTTCCCCGTACCCTTACCTCTTCCCCTCTCTCCTTTCCCCTCTCCCTTTTCCCCCCCTCTCCTTTCCCCACCCCTTCACATCTCCCCTTCCCCTCTCCCCTTCCCCTCTCCCCTACCCCTTCCCCTTAACCCTTCCCCTCTCTCCTTTCCCCTCTCCCTTTTCCCCTCTCCCCATTCCCTTCCCGTCTCCCACTCCTTTCTCCCCTTCCCCTCTCCCCTACCCGTCTCTCACTCCCCTACCCCTTCCCCTTACGCCTTCCCCTTACCCCTTCCCCTCTCTCCTTTCCCCTCTCCCCATTCCCCTTCTTGCTGGTTGGTTGCTGGTTTCCACACCTGCTGTTTACGATCGTGCTCCTGTTTCTATCGAGATGCACTTTTGTTTTGTGGCTTGGGCCCCTCTCTCTCTCTCTCTCTTCCTTTCTCTCTCCCTCTCTCTCTCTCTCTCTCTCTCTCTCTCTCTCTCTCTCTCTCTCTCTCTCTCTATCTCTCTATCTATCTATCTATCTCTCTCTCTCTCTCTCTTCCCCCTTTCCCTCTCTCTCTATCTATTTATATCTTTCTCTAATATACTTTCTCTATCTATCTATCTATCTGTCTATCTATCTATCTATCTATCTGTTCTCTTTCTCTCTCTCTTTCTTTCTCTATCTATCTCTGTCTCTCCCATACTCTCTTTCTCACATATTCTCTCCCTCTCTCTCTCTCTCTCTCTCTCTCTCTCTCTCTCTCTCTCTCTCTCTCTCTCTACCAAATCTCTCATCCTTCGACTCTCTCCCACTTCCTCTCTCTCTCTCATCTCTCTCCTCTCTCTCTCTCTCTCTTCCCCCCTTCCCCTCTCCTCTCTATTCTATTTATATCTTTTCTCTAATATACTTTCTTTTCTATCCTATCGTATCTATCTGTCTATCTATCTATCTATCTATCTATCTATTCTATCCTCTCTATCGGTTCTCTTTCCTCTCTCCTTTCTTTCTTTCTCTATCTATCTCTCTCGCCTCCCATACTCTCTCTCCTTCTCACATAATCTCTCTCTCCGTCTCTCTCTCTCTCCTCTCTCATCTCTCTCTCTCTCTCTCGATTCTCTCTCTCTACTCCTCATCTCTCTCTCTCTACTCTCTCTTCCCCCTTCCCCTCTCTCGCTATCTATTTTATATCTTTCTCTAATATACTTTTCTCTAAACTATCTGTCTATCTATCTATCTATCAATCTATCTATCTATCTATCTATCTGTTCTCTTTCTCTCTCTTTCTTTCTTCTCTATCTATCTCTGTCTTCTTTCCATACTCTCTCTCTTTTCTCACATATTCTCTCCCTCTCTCTCACATATTCTCTCCCTCTCTCTCTCTCTCTCTCTCCTCTCTCTCTCTCTCCTCTCTCTCTCTCTCTCTCTCCCTCTTTCTCATCTCTCTTCTACCTCTCTCTCTCCTTCTCTCTCTCTCTCTCTCCACTCTCTCTCTCTCACTCTCTCTCTCCTCACTCTCTCTCTCTCTCCCTTCTCAAATCTCTCTCTCTCTCTCTCTCTCTCTCCTCCTTTATCTCTCTCTCTCATCTCCTCTCTCTCTCCCTTCACCTTCTCTTCTCTCTTCCCTACTCCTCTCTCCTCCTCTCTCTCTTCCTCTCCCTCTCTCACTCTCTCTCTCTCCTCTCGCTCACCTATATCTCTCTCTCTCTCTCTCTCTCTCTCTCTCTCCCATACTTCTCTCTCTCGGTCTCGTCTCTCTCTCTCTCTCTCTCTCTCTCTCTCTCTCTCTCTCTCTCTCATCCTTATTCTCTCTCTCTCATTCTCTCACTCTCACTCCTCATCTCTCTCACGTCTCTTCTCTCTCTCTCCTCCCCCTTTAATATCTCTCTCTCTCTCTCTCTCTCTCTCTCTCTCTATCTCTCTCGCTCTCTCTCTCTCTCTCTCACATCCTCTCTTTCCTCTCTCTCTCTCCTCTCTCGCGCAATCTCGGCTCTCTCTCTCTCTCTCTCGTCTCCTTTAAAGGCTGTCATCCCCTTGGTTGCATCTGGGTCTTGTTTATATATTATGATGCGTCGCTTTCCTTCCCCCTTCCCCATTTGCCTCCTCCACTTCCTCCTCCTCCTCCTCCTCCTCCTCCTCCTCCTCGTCCTTTTCCTCTTCCTATTTCCTCCTCCTTACTCTTCCTCCTCTTATTTCCTCCTCCTTCTACCTCTTCCTTTTTCTCCTCTTCCTTCTCCTCCTCATTTTCTTTTTGTAATTACCCATTGTTTTCTTTCTCATCTTCTGTTTCCACCTCCTCTTCCTCTTCCTCTTCCAACTCCTTGCAGCTCCTCCTCCTCTCCACATCTCCTCTCTTCATCCCCTTCTGATTTCCTGTTTTTCTCCTCTTCCTCCTTATCCTTAATTTATACATCCTCCTCTTCTTCCTCCTCTTCCTCCTCCTTAATACTTCCCTTGTTCCACCACCTCCTCCACCTTCTCGTCCTCTTTATCATTCTACCGGTACTCCTCTTCCTCTTCCTCCTCTTTCCCTTCCTCTTCCTCCTGCCTTTCTTTCCACTTCTTCACCCTCCATCTTACTTCTTCCTCATCCTCCTCTCAATTCCTCCTCCTCCACTTTCCGTTCCTCTTCCTCCTGCCTTTCTATCCTTCCTCCTTTTCACTCCTCCTCCTCTCTCCTCTGTCTCCTTCTCCTCTCTCCTCCTCCTTTTCACCCTTCTCCTCTTTCTTCTTTACCCTTCTCTTCCTCCTCCTCTTTCCCTCCTCCTCCATCTCCTCCTCCTCTTCCTCCTCTTCTTCCTTCTCCTCTTCTTTTACCCCTCTTCCTCCTTCTCCTCCTCCTCCTCCTCCTCCTCCTCCTCCTCCTCCTCCTCCTTGCAATTCCTCCAGCCATATGCCCTCAGCACTTGCTGCCATTGGTTATAGGCTTCTGCGAGGGCCACCCTACTTCTCATCTCCCCCCCTCCTCCCCCTCCACCTCCCCTCTTCTTCCCCTCTCCCCCCCTCTCCCCCCCGTCACCCCACCCGCTGTTTACGAGCCCGTTGCGCTCCCTGCTGGTGCAGCCATTGCTGTGTATGTTTGTGTCCCTGACAGGTCGATGGTGCGCACCTTATTTTTCGTTGGGGGGAGGGGGGGAGGGGGGGACTTCCGCAGGAGCAGTTTCTCCATTTTATTTAATAAAGGCTCTAGGCCCCCCCT
>NC_134778.1:68384231-68394231 GCF_046742065.1 Oratosquilla oratoria
CCTCCACTCTCTGTCCTTCTCCAATCGACCTCTCTCTCAGCTCTCCGTTCACTCATCCGCAGCTCTCTCTCGTCTCCTCCTCTCGTCTCTCTCATCTCTTCCCTCTCTCTCTCTCCTCTCTCTCTCTCTCTTCCCCCTGTCCCATCTCTCTCTCTATCTATTTTATTTCCTGCTCTCATCTAATATACTTTCTCTATCTATCGTATCTATCTGTCTATCTATCTATCTAATCCAATCCCCCTATCTATCTATCTATCTACTCCTGTTCTCTTTCTCTCTCTCTTTCTTTCTTCTTTTTTCTCTAATTCTATTCTGCCTGTCTCTCCCATAACTCTCTCATCAGTCTCACATAGTGTTTCTCTCCCTCTCCGCTCTCTCCCATCTCTCTCTCTCTCTCTCGTCTCTCTCTCCTCTCGAGTTCGTCTCCTCTCCCTCTCCCTCTTCTCCCCTCTCTCTCCTCTTCTCTCTCTCTCTCTCCTCTCTCTCTTCTTTCTCCCCCTTCCCCTCTCTCTCTATTCTATTTTATATCTTTCTCTAAGTTCTAAGTATATCTTTCTCTATCTATCTATCTTATCTATCTGTCTATCTATTCTATCTATTTCTATTTATCTGTCCATCTATTCTATCTGTTGATCTTTCTCTCTCTCTTTCCCTCTCTTTCCTCTATCTATCTCCTCTCTCTCCCTAAGTACTCTCTCTCTTTTCCTCACATATTCTCTCTCTCTCTCTCTCTCTCTCTCTCTCTTGCCTCTCTCTCTCTCTCTCTCTCTCTCTCTATCATCTCTCTCTCTCTCTAGCCTCTCTCTCTCTCTTCTCGCTCTTCTGCCCCCCTTCCCCTCTCGCTTCGCTATCGTATTTATATCTTTCTCTAATATACTTTCTACTATCTATCTGTCTATCTATCTATCTATCTATCTATCTATCTATCTATCTATCTGTTCTCTTGTCGCTCTTTCCTTTCTTTCTTCTCTATCTATCTCTGTCTCTCCCATACTCTCTCTCTTTCTCACATATTCTCTCCCGCGCTCTCACATATTCTCTCTCTCTCTCTCACATTATTCTCTCTCTCTCTCTCTCTCTCTCTCTCACTCTCTCGTCTCTCTCTCTCTCTCTCACTCTCTTTCTCTCTCTCTCTCTCTTTCCTCTCTCCTCTCTCTCTCTCTCTTTCGTCTCTCTCTCTCTCTCTCTCTCTCTCTCTCTCGCTCTCTCTCCGCTCTCATCTCTCTCATCGATCTCTCTCTCTCTCTCTCGTCACTTATCCTCTCCTCTCTCTCTCTCTCGTCTGTCTCTCTCTCTCTCTCTCTCTCTCTCTCTCTCTCTCTCTCTCTCTCTTCTCTCGTCTCTCTCTCTCTCTCTCTCTCTCTCTCTCTCTCTCTCTCTCTCTCTCCTCTCTCTCTTCTCTCTCTCCTCTCTCTTCTCTCTCTCTCTCAGTCTCTCTCTCTTCTC
This sequence comes from Oratosquilla oratoria, assembly GCF_046742065.1. NCBI lineage: Eukaryota > Metazoa > Arthropoda > Malacostraca > Stomatopoda > Squillidae > Oratosquilla > Oratosquilla oratoria. The sequence goes on from NC_134778.1 coordinate 68,385,678, forward strand.
TCTCTCTCTCGCTCTGCTCTCTCTCTCTTTGCTCTCTCTCTCTCTCTCTCTCTCTCCTTTATCTCTCTCTCTCTCTCTCTCTCTCTCTCTCTCTCTCTCTCTCTCTCTCTCTCTCTCTCTCTCTCTCTCTCTCTCTCTCTCTCTCTCTCTCTTCTCTCTCTCTCTCTCTCTCTCTCTCTCTCTCTCTCTCTCTCTCTCTCTCTCTCCTATCTCTCTCTCTCTCTCTCTCTCTCTCTCTCTCTCTCTCTCTCTCTCTCTCTCTCTCTCTCTCTCTCTCTCTCTCTCTCTCTCTCTCTCTCTCTCTCTCTCTCTCTCTCTCTCCTTTAAAGGCTGTCATCCCCTTTGTGTGCATCTGGGTCTTGTTTTATATATTTGATGCGTCGCTCCTTCCCTTCCCCATTTGCCTCCTCCACTTCCTCCTCCTCCTCCTCCTCCTCCTCCTTTTCCTCCTCCTATTTCTCCTCCTTCTCTTCCTCCTCTTATTTCTCCTCCTTCTCCTCTTCCTTTTTCTCCTCTTCCTTCTCCTCATTTTCCTTTTGTATTTTCCATTGTTTCTTTCTCATCTTCTGTTTCCACCTCCTCTTCCTCTTCCTCTTCCTCTCCTTGCAGCTCCTCCTCCTCTCCACATCCTCTCTTCATCCCCTTCTGATTTCTGTTTCTCCTCTTCCTCCTTATCCTGGAATTTATACATCCTCCTCTTCTTCCTCCTCTTCCTCCTCCTTATCTTCCCTTGTTCCACCTCCTCCTCCTTCTCGTCCTCTTTATCATTCTACCGGTACTCCTCTTCCTCTTCCTCCATTTTCCCTTCCTCTTCCTCCTGCCTTTCTTCCTCTTCTTCACCCTCCTCTTCCTCTTCCTCATCCTCCTCTCAATTCCTCCTCCTCCACTTTCCGTTCCTCTTCCTCCTGCCTTTCTTCCTCCTTTTCACTCTCCTCCTCCTCTTCTTCCTCCTCCTCCTCTTCCTTATCCTCTTCACCCTTCTCCTCTTCTTTACCCTTCTCTTCCTCCTCCTCCTCCTCCTCCTCCTCCTCCTCCTCCTCCTCCTCTTCATCCTTCTCCTCTTCTTTACCCCTCTTCCTCCTCCTCCTCCTCCTCCTCCTCCTCGCAATTCCTCCAGCCATATGCCCTCAGCACTTGCTGCCATTGGTTATAGGCTTCTGCGAGGGCCACCCCTACTTCTCCCCCCCTCTCCCCTCCTCTCCCCTCTTTCCCCCTCTCCCCCCTCCCCCCCTTCACCCCACCTGCTGTTTACGAGTCCGTTGCGCTCCCTGCTGGTGCAGCTATTGCTGTGTATGTTTGTGTCCTGACAGGTCGATGGTGCGCACCTTATTTTCGTTGGGGGGAGGGGGGGAGGGGGGGACTTCGCAGGAGCAGTTTCTCATTTTTAATATAGGCTCTAGGCCCCCCCTAACCCCCCCAACCTCCATCCCCAGACCCCTCCATGAGGGGGGGAGGGGGTTTGACTGGGGGCAAGTTTTTTGGGAGAAAGGGGGAGGGGAGGGGGGAGAGGAGATAGATAGTGAGATTTTGGGTGGGGAGGAGGAGGAGTTATTGAGTTGTGGGTGGGGGTTAATTTTAGTTGGGAGGAGGGTGGGGAGTTGTTTTAGGTGGGGGAGGAAGGGGATAGCTTTGGGTGGGAGGGAGATGGGGGATAGTTTTAGGTGGGAGTTTTCTTTAGGTGGGAAGGGGAAGGGGGAGTTTTGGGTGGGAGGGAGAGATGAGAGTAAGAGGGGTGTAGTTTTGGGTGGGGGAAGCTATTGGGGGAAGGGGAGGGGGGAGGGGAGGCTTATTTTGGGTGGGTGTGGTTACCAAATGGGAGAGAGAGGAGGGGAGGAGGGGGAGGGGGAGGGGGAGAAGTGGAGGGGGAGGGGAGGGGAGGAGAGGGAGAGGGGTTAGTTTGAGTGGGGGGGAAATCTTGGGGGTAGAGTGTGTCTATAGTTATGGTGGTAATTGTGGTAGGTATGTTGGTGGTGGTAGTGGTGGTGGTTAGTGGGTAGTTATGGTCGTGGTATACTGTATGTCGTAGTGGTGGTAATTGTGGTTGGTATGGTGGTGGTGGTAGAAGTGGGGACCAAGGTGATAGTATTCTGGTGATGGTATGTGTTGAAGTAGTGGTGGTAGGTAGGTGTGGTAGTTATGGTAGTGGTGGTGGTAGCAGATGGGGTAGTTGAGGTCGTGTTCGGGGGGACGGGGGTGGTGGGGAAATAGTTCGAGTTGTTCCAAAGTTGCTGTCGAATATTAATTCCTTAACTGAGGCGGTGTGGGGGGGAGGGGGGAGTTATCATTAAAATGAATAAAATCGCCTGGCGACATACAGACCAGAAGAACAAGTGTAACCCGATACGTAATAGATAATTTCATCCTTATAAGTGCTATGTCTCGCTGCACTGCCTTTGACCCGAGCAGTGTGGCGGGATCAGGGATGACCCTATATCCACGTGGTGCTAAGAAGGGTTGGGTGGATGTATACTTTGGCTCAGCCACCCCGCTTATAAGAGGGAAAATATCTTTTGATGTGTGGTCCACCATGGTCTTTGATCACGTGTTTGACTCGTGATCAGCAGCTATTACCTTCCCGGATGAGAGCTTAGAATTCATATATGCCCGACCTATGGCTAAATGCTGTGACCTTACACACTCACACCCTTACGTATATACGTATGTGTGTATGCATATGTGTATGTATATATGTAGGAATGTCTGCATGCATATACCGGTATGTCTGTACGTATGTATTTTACGTATTCATATAAGTATGTATATGTGTATGTATGTATGCATGTATGTATGTATGTATGTATGTATGTATGTATGTATGCATGTATGTACGTATTTATGTATGTGTATATGTGTGCATGAATGTATGTATATATGTCTAATTATTTTTGTGTCTGATAGAATAGTTGATATCATAATTCTAGTCCATTTATTTATCTACATGTTCATATGTTTACGTATATATATCATTTTGGCTTTTGTAGCAATGCTGTTAGAGTTGTGATATAAATGTAAATTGAATTCTAACCAGGAATGAGGATAATTTACTGCGTTCCCCATCTCGCTTCGTGTGAGGAAAGTCAAATTCAGCTGAAGTCCTGAAATTCAGTGAAGCCGTTTCCCTTATGAATTGATGTTAGTGTTGTAGTACTTATGTTGCACTCTGTTACCAAAACGAAGGCTGTTGACTGTGTTGTAGAACGTATGCCCGGTGCCCTATGGTCGCCGGAAGCCTTCTTTGGGAATTTCTGAAATCAGGAAGGTAAAGTCACGTGACAGTGACGTCATTGATATCGTGTCACGTGGTAGTGACGTCATTAATATCGTGTCACGTGACAGTGACCTCACTTATTTCATGTCGAGTCGTAGTGACGTCACTCAGATCGCGTCACGTAGCAATGACGTCATTTGTATCGCCTCACGTGACAGTGACGTCACTGATATCGCGTCACATGACATTGAAGTCACTGATCTCGTCACGTAACACTCTATATCTTTCATCCGATGTGACACAAAAAAAAAATCCATATGCTTATATAACACATCCACTCCCATGCCCCACCCTCCTTCTCCTCTTCCACCTCCTCCTCCTCCTCCTCCTCCTCCCCTCCTCTTCCCCTCCACCCAAATACCTAACCTCCTCCTCCAGATCCTCCCTCTCGACTCCCTCTTGATCTACAACACTCCACTCGACTCTCACCCTTGTATTGACCTTGACTTTCGGGTGCCACTTCCTTGGCACTCTCGAGGTAGGTGCCAGACTTCTCGAGACCCATTCTTGGAATCCTCTTTTTTCCAAGACTCTTCTTTGAGTCATGTTCTCAATGAGATCTGACCTCGCCTAGAGTGCCACCTGGCACTTCTTTCATCCTCCACTGGCACTGTCCTGATTGCTGGGTAGGTCCTCTTGGTCCCTCTACTCTATGTCCATGTTCCTTTGATTTCGGGTCCAACTACTCTTATATCTTTTCTTGCTGGTTACCTTCCAACCCTATAAGTTTTATGTCGTCAGTATTTTAGGGAGTTTTAATGACACCCCTATGGACCAGATACGCGTAACATTTATGATTTTAGATTAATTTCTGTTCAAGAAAAGAATGTTGATTACTTTTGACTTCTTCCATACTTCCTATTACCATCTTAAGATCTCCGGATTATTATCTCTACGACTCCATCTCTTCAGTATGATTTTATCCCCAAGGACAGAAGCGCTGGTTATCGACAACAAACTATTGAATAATCTCGGTTGTCTTACTGCCTGTGATGTTGTCCTTTCTGCCTGTTCTCTTGATGTCCTTGATGCCACTACCGTGCTTGTTGGGTCACCCAATATATTGTCCTTGATGTTGTCTATGATCCGTGTTATTGTTCCGACTGGTTATTGTTGGTTATTGTTCGTTATTGTGAGTCTTTGTGAATTCTCTGTTGTCTCTGTGTTATGTACCGTATATGATACCTCTTTTAATCTCTTCAGAACGGTGATGTCCTCAGATGAAATTATCTAAACCTTTTCATGGTAGGGGCTTTCTCTCTCTCTCTCTCTATCTATCTATCTATCTTTATCTTTTCTACTACATAAAATGAAATATCTAATTTATTGCTGTGCAGTAAATTTGATAAAAAGATAATGTATAATAATGATAATAATAATAATAATAATAATAATAATAATAATAATAATAATAATAATAATAATAATAATAATAATAATAATAATAATAATAATAATAATAATATAATAATACATACATACATATACCAAGGCTTTTTCCCCCTTCCAAGGGAGGTAGCCAAAAAGGGAAAGGCATAAAAACACTCCCACCCATTTCATCCCTAAATACACTCCACGCCCCTCCCACCCTTCCTCTCATCTGAGCACCTCCTGGATGACGGGTCATCCCTGCACCCTGCCCACCGCCCTGGGTCAGAAGCAGTGTCGCAAGACACAGTACATCCACAGCGAGGCCGCTTCATTTAATCGGCGACCCCCCCTCTCCGTCCCCCTTTGCATATAAGGCGAGGACGGGGAGAAATCCCTTCGGGCTGCGTCAAAATTTACTCACACATACTACCCCACCCCACTTCCCCGCCCATTCCTCCTCATGCAGTCACAACATCATCCATATACAACCATTCTCCACTCACCTCTGTCTTCCGTCCTCTCCCTTCCTTCCTCAACAGACATTCCCCTCTTCCCCAAAGCCCCCTTCACCCCATCCATCCACCTCATCCTAGGACGTCCCCTCATGTTCACTCCCTCCACATCTGCCTTCCATACCTCTTTTACTAGTCTTTCTTCACTCATTCTTTCCATGTGTCCAAACCATCCTAATATTCTTTCATCAACCCTATCTCCCAAATCCTTTTTCACCCCTGTTCTCCTCCTCACCTCCTCATTTCTCACTCTATCTAGCCTAGTAACCCCCATCATACTTCTCAGACACCTCATCTCAAACACATTCAAACTCCTTCTCTCTTCTTCTCTTATGTTCCACGTTTCTGCCCCATACAGTGCTGTTGGCACAATCACTCCTTCATACAATCTCCTCTTCGCATCCATTCCCAAATGTCTATTCCTCATTACACTCTTTAAACCACCAAGGCATTTACTCGCTTCTCTCAATCTACATTCTACCTCCACTTTCACTCCACCTTTTCCTGCTACACTTGCACCCAAGTATCTAAAAACTATCCACTTCCTCCAGTCGCTCTCCCTTAATGTTCACTTCCAGTCTACTGCCACTTTCACCCTTGTACATCTCATCACCTTACTTTTACCCACATTTATCTTTAGCTTTCTTCTATCACATACTCTCCCAAACTCTGCCACCAGCTTCCTCAATCCCTCCTCTGACCCTGCCACAAGCGCAGTGTCGTCCGCAAACAACAGCTGGCTCACCTCCCACTTTTCTCCATTTTCTTTAACCATCTCCAATCCCTGACTCACTACCCTAGCATTCACCTCTCGCACCACCCCATCCATGTATAAGTTGAACAGCCAGGGCGACATAACGCATCCTTGACGAAGTCCCACCTTTACTTCAAACCACTCACTCTCTCCATTTCTAATCCTAACACATGCTCTACTTCTCTCATAAAAACTCTTGACAGCTCCCAAAAGCTTTCCTCCTATCCCATAAATCTGCATAACCTCCCACAGTGCCCCTCTGTCCACCCTATCATAAGCCTTTTCCAGATCCATGAAAGCCCAAAAAACATCCTTCCCCTTTCCTATAGCTTTCTCACATATCTGTCTTACCACAAAGATCTGATCTACACAACCTCTACCCGTCCTAAATCCACACTGTTCCTCACCAATTACTCCCTCTGTTCCTCTCCTAATCCTCTCAATTAAGATCCTCCCATAAGCCTTCCCTACTACACTCAACAGGCTAATCCCTCTGAAATTACTACATTCACACTTGTCCCCTTTTCCCTTGTAAAGAGGAACTATACAGGCACTACTCCAGTCCTCCGGTACTCTACCCTCTCTCCAGCAAACATTAAATAACCTCACCAACCAGTCCACCATCACTGCACCTCCCTTTTTCAGACATTCTGCATGACATCCATCCAGACCAGGTGCCTTACCTGCTTTCATCATCTTTACAGCTGCCTTCACCTCATCCTTCCTTATTTCTCCTCCATTCTCCTCACTCATCACTCTCATTTTCTTCGCATTTCCCACTGCAGCTATCTTTCCTTCCCTATCCTCCTTCACATTCAGCAACTCCCTAAAATATTCTGCCCATCTTCCCCTCACTGCCATCTCTTCCATTATCAACTCTCCATCTGTACCTTTTACCTTTTCTTCCCTACTTGATTCGCCTCCTCTTCCTCTCTTAATTTCTTTCCAAAACATCTTTTTATTACTTTCAAAATTTTCTGTCATACTCCTACCCCATTTCACATCTGCTCTCCTCTTTGCCTCCTTTACCTTTTGCTTTACTTCTCTTTTCTTTTCTTTGTACGTCTCATATGACTCCCCTGTCCTCTTTTGTAACCAATCTGTGAATGCTCGCTTCTTCTCTTCTACAGCCTTCTTTGTTTCCTCATCCCACCATTCACTACCCTTTCTTCCATTTTCCCCTGTCCTTCTTGTTCCACACACCATCCTTGCACACTTTAAGACTCCCTCCTTGAACCATCCCCATTCCTCCTCCACACCCATCTCTGCTCTATCCTTTACTCCCTCCCACTCCTCCTTCAGCTTCTTTTCGTACTCCTTCTCCTTTTCCTTTTCATTCAAGGAGTTCACTCTAAGAACCTCCCTACCTTTTGTCCCTTTCCTCCTTCTCCATCTATCCTCCACTCTCAACTTACCTTCCACCAAAAAATGATCTGATATTCCCCCACCCTCTCCCCTTTGCACATGTACATCCTTAACTCTTCCTATCATAATCCTATTTACCACTACATAATCCATTAGCGCTCTATCTACCACCCTTCCCTCCACCACCCTCTCCCATGTGTACTTATGCTTGACTTTCTTCCGAAACACTGTATTTGCTATCATCAACTCTCTTTCTAGACACATTTCCACCATCAACTCTCCACTACGATTCTTTCCTGGAACTCCACACTTCCCAACCACTCCATCGATTGGACCATTTCCCACTCTAGCATTAAGGTCTCCCAGTACTATTACATTGACATTTCTTCCTAAACCCTCTATGCACTCATAATAATAATAATAATAATAATAATAATAATAATAATAATAATAATAATAATAATAATAATAATAATAATAATAATAATAATAATAATAATAATAATAATAATAAAGATAATCATAATAATGGTAACAACAACAACAATAATAATAATTGACAATAATTGATCATTATAATAATAATGATAATGAAAATAGTGATGATAATAATAATAATGATATTACTTTTAGAGTTTTGTTTGATACATTATGACACAAACGATACCATTCGAAAACTTAAGTTCGCTGTTTACGAAATACTCGGCCAGCTAATTTTATTACTGGATTAAGACGGTAATCTGCTGTGCAGGACTATGGTGGTGCAGCTGCTCGGGGTGCAGCTGTCCCGACTGTGTTGCCAGGAGTTGGGCAATCATTGGCAGCTGTGCCTCTGATTGTTTTAGAGTATGTAACTTGCATATTGATTCGCCCATGACTTGCCTGCAAGACGGCAGGGTGAGGTTGGAAGGGGAGGTGGAGGTGGAGGTGGAGGAGGAGGGAGTGGTTGGGTGGGGGGGAGTGGAGGAGATGTGCTGAGTCTCCTTGCGTATGCCCCACCCCCCTTTTTTTTTTTTTTTTTTTGCGGGGTGTTTATTTTTGCGAGGATGAATTGTGTACATGACGCTTGGGTAGGCTTTTGGCGGGAGAATTAATTTAGCGTTGTTACAGACACCGTTCTCATTTCGGTTCATAACTATTAAAAAAATACTCAGGTCACGTGACATTGTTTGAAAAACATAACCGCCGTACTGCAGCAAAAAAAATACACATCCCCCCCAAAAAAAACCACACACACACACACACACATCATAAAACTCACTGACACATTTTAATATCTTGACG
>NC_134778.1:68396731-68399231 GCF_046742065.1 Oratosquilla oratoria
ATAATGACAATGATTATGATGATAATCATAATGAAAACTATAATGATGATAACAATGATAAGAATTATAGTGAAGATACAGTATTCAGTTTCAGAAGGAAGAGAAAATATTGGAGAAGGAGAAAAGAGGAAGAAGAGGAAATAGTTGGAGAAGATAGAAACAGCAGTTGGAGAAGGAGAAGGAGGAAGAAGGAGGAGGAGGCGGAGGAAGGGAAGGAGGAGGAAACGGGAGTAAGAGGAGGAGGAATTATAAGTTGGGAAAGAAAGAGGAGGAAGATGTTAGAGGAGGAGGAGGAGGAGGAGGAGGAGGAAGGAGTTAGAGGAGGTACTGCAGCACTTGGAAAAGGAATGGAGGAAGAAGTTGGAGGAGGCGGAGGAGGTGAAAGAGGAGGAAGAAGAGCCGGAGGAGTAGGTGGAAGAGGAAGAAGAGGAGGAGGAGGAAGGAGTTAGAGGAGGTACTATCAGCAGTTGGAGAAGGAAGGGGAGGAAGAAGTTGAAGGAGGCGGAGGAGGTGGAAGAGGAAGGGGAGAAGGAGTATGTGGAGGAGGAAGAGGAGGAGGAGGAGGAAGAAGAGGAAGGAGTTAGAGGAGGTACTATCAGCAGTTGGAGAAGGAAGGGTTGGAAGAAGTTGGAGTAGGCGGAGGAGGTGGAAGAGGAGGCGGAAGAGGAGGAAGAAGAGGAGGAGGAGGAGGAGGAGGAGGAGTAGGAGGAGGAGGAAGAGGAGGAGGAGAAGAGGAGCAGTCGATTTGGGCATGAGTTAGCTTTCCCCACAATTTACTTGATGTGGGTTGGAATTGGACATAATATTGGCCGGAATTGGGTCTAATACGAGTCTGGAATTGGGCCCCAAATGGGAATCTGGAATGGGGCTCCTGCGGGTCTGAAATGGGGGGCTGTGTGGCTTCGTCGATGGGGCTGTGTGGCGGCGTTTGGGGGCTGGAACGGCGCCCCCCGACGTCGTATTTCATGTTTCAAGCTTCAGAACCTGAAAGGATGATTAGGCTGAAAGCCTGAACCTGCTTCTGATTGAAGTGAATGTGGTTGTGCCGCGCGCGTGTGCGTGCGTGCGTGTACGTGTGTGTGTGTGTGTGTGTGTGTGTGTGTGTGTGTGTGTGTGTGTGTGTGTGTGTGTGTGTGTGTGTGTGTGTGTGTGTGTGTGTGTGTGTATGTGTGTGTGTGTGTGTATGCGTGTATGCGTGTTTGTGTGTTTATCTAACTGTAGTATACAGGAAATGAGCAAAGCTTTTGTGTATGTGTGTGTGTGTGTGTATTGTGTGTGTGTGTGTTACCTAATTGTAGTATACAAGAAAGGAGCAACGCTCGTCGTGTGTGTGTGTGTGTGTGTGTGTGTGTGTGTGTGTGTGTGTGTGTGTGTGTGTGTGTGTGCGTGTGTTATACTCATTGACATTCATTCCCTGGAATGTTCTCCCAGTGCCTTATGGTCGTTCAGGATGACCTTTTAGCACAGGAAGCCGGACGAGATATGACGCTTCTGTGACGTCATGAACTGCATGACATCGTCAGGGTGGGCGGCACAGTAGCTAAAAATCTGTCTGATCGTATATATTATATTTATATATATATATACATATAACATATATATATATATATATATATATGTGTGTGTGTGTGTGTGTGTGTGTGTGTGTGTGTGTGTGTGTGTGTGTGTGTGTGTGTGTGTGTGTGTGTGTATAATTAACAAGATAATAGATTTAAAACAACGGAAATAGTAAATATATATATTTATGTATAATAAAGCAAAAAAAAAAATAGAAAAAGAAAATAGGGGAAAATAAATGCCGAATAATAAAATTGAAATAAAAAAGAAGACTTAATAGACAAATCGGAGAGCCCTGTGTTTGTTTCTTCGCTGGACGAAGTCGAAGTAAAACCTCGGCAGATCGCAGGAGGAGGAGGGAGAAGGAGCAGGGAGGAGGAGAAAAGTGGACGAAGAGAGGAAAGGAAGAGGATGGGTAGGAAGGAAGAGGATGAAGGAGGATTAGGGGGTGAAAAGACGATAAAGGAGGGATAGAAGAAGTTAAAGATGATCAGTATTAATTTTCTAAACAAAATTAAGTCTGCAGTCATAAAAGCAGTGTGCCTCTGGACCGTAGGGGTGTCCCTATACAGGGTTGTTATGATAGTAGAAGCTGTGATGACTGTGATAGTAGTAGACAGAAATGGGATAGTAATTACTAGTAAACTAGGGTGTAATAGGAGACATGATAGCCAGTGCAATGGTACTGTATATATACAATGAGAAACCAAAACAAAGGTTTGTATCACTAATCCTTTTCATATGTTTGCATTGTATTTGTATTGGATTGGGAGTACGAGAAATTTATCTAAGATATCAAAAGGTACAGACACTAAAACAGGTTAAAAACTACTTCTCTATCATAAAATGTGGTATTCAATACGCGACACACTTAACATAAATTGTTCTGGCGAAAGACGAGTGATTCTGTACAGCTGAAAAGAAGTGATGGGGAAGGACATCA
>NC_134778.1:68404231-68406731 GCF_046742065.1 Oratosquilla oratoria
GTGTGTGTGTGTGTGTGTGTGTGTGTGTGTGTGTGTGTGTGTGTGTGTGTGTGTGTATGTGCATGTATGTGCGTGTATGCGTGCGTGTGTACACATATTCTTCAATACACGAAGACTCTGGGTTTTAGCAGCAAAGAGGGATCGGGGTTATGAAGATGGCTTCTGAGACGGCGACTTCGGGAACCACGAAGAAAAAAAGAAAAAAGAAAAAAAATAATAACGATGGCGATAAGGAGGAGATGGAGGAGGGGTGGAGGTGGGTATGGGAAGACAAAGGCGAAAAGATTATCGATAATGATGGCGATAAGAAGAAGAAGAGGAGGGGGAGTAGGAGGAGGAGAAAGAAACCTTGATAGATAATGATGTGGGAAAATGGAATGAAGAAAGTGGAAGAAAAGAAAATGGATAGTGGTGAAGGTAGAGGAGGAGGAGGAGGAGGAGGAGGAGGAGGAAAGAATAACCATGGTGGTGGCGGAAGGGAGGGGGAGAAGGAAGATATGTTAAAAGTGAAGAAGAGGCATTCAAGAGGAAGTGGTAAGGAGACCAATAGAGAGGTTAAGGATGGAAGCGCTGGCCCTCAAGGGGAAAGTGAAGGGGGACCCCGTGGTGGGGGAGGAGGAGGAAGAGGAGGAGGAGGAGGAGCAGCAGAAAAAGGGTAAGGAAAAGTAGCAGCAGCAGGATAAGGAGAGAGAGGAGTGGGAGGAGGAGAGGAGTAACTATGGAGGAGGAGGAGCCGGAGGAGGAGGAGGAGGAGGAGGAGGAGGAGGAGGAGGAGAAGAAGAAGAAGAGACGATGGATGAGGAGGAGTTGAGGCGGAGGAGAGGAACCCCTGTAGAGGAGTCGGAAAAGAAGGAGGAGGAGGAAGGGGAGGAGGAGGAGGAGGAGAAGGCAGAGGAGGAGGAGGAGAAAGGGGAGGAAGAAGAGGAGGAGGAGGACAGGGTAGGGACAGATGGGAAGAAGAGGAAGAAGGCCAGGATGAGTGAGTGAGGTGTGGGGAGGGACGAGGAGAGAATGAGGGAGTGAGTGAGAGAGGGAGGGAGGGAGGGAGGGAGAGAGGAAGGAAGGGAGGGAGAGAGGGATGGACTGGAGTGAAGAAAAATGAAAAAAAATTAAAATTAAAAATCTGAGCAGGATGTCATGGAGTCAGAAGGGTAATTAGATTTTCAGTGTGTTTTGTTAGTCTAGATCTCTTGTATTGCGACGGCAGTGTCAGATTATTTTCGTTTATTTATTTATTTGTCTATTTGTTTACATATTTCGATGTTTTATTTGTTTTATCTCTTTATGTACATGCTTTGTTTTACATACTTGTTTTAATCTGTTTTTAGCTTATTATTTTTCTATTAATCATTTTTACCATATATATTATTTTCATTTGATTATATATATATATATATATATTACACACATACACACACACATACATATATATATATATATATATATATATATATATATATATTTCTTTTGTGTATTGATTTTATTAACTATTCTTTATCAATTTCTTCATCTGTCTGTTTATTTCATCGATTAATATTTATTCATTCCGTTTATGTATTAATTTATTTTATCTGTTCATTTGTATATTCATTTATTTATTTATTTATCAATATACTTATTTACCTATTCAATATTATCAAGTCTTTTCCTTGTTGGATTTTGTTGTAATTGTCTCATCCTCGACGTCTTACGAAGTCAAACACGGGGAAGGATTCTGTGCAAAATTGGAAACGAAGAGAAACCCTGGAGTTCCTGGGAGAAGCCAAAATCCACCAGTCAGGTCTCGAACTCGTAAACGTGAGAACGACGGCGGGGCACGCTAACCACTCGACCATCACAACCCCCTAGTGTGTGTGTGTGTGTGTGTGTGTGTGTGTGTGTGTGTGTGTGTGTGTGTGTGTGTGTGTGTGTGTGTGTGTGTGTGTGTGTGTGTGTATATGTGTGTGTGCATGTGTGTGTATGTCTTTGTGTGTATATGTGTGTGCATGTGTGTGTGTGTGTGTTTGTGTGTATGTGTGTGTGTGTGTGTGTGTGTGTGTGTGTGTGTGTGTGTGTGTGTGTGTGTGTGTGTGTGTGTGCGTGCGTATGCACATGTGTTTATGTTTATATTTTTATAAATGTTTTTATGTTTACATTTTCATATTCATATTTCTATATTTATATTTTTACAAAGGAATGGTTTTTGTAATTCAAGCATTCGTTATGATATTACTGGAATAATACAAGAAAATTAGTAATAGTATGACTCGACAAACATAATATACAAAATCACAAACACATTACTCTGGACTGAGAGTATTCCCAAGGGGCTGTATGACGTCATCTGGAGGCAGTGGCACAAAGCTGAGTGACAAAATTAGATAAAGAAAATAATGACCTAATACATGTAAAGAAAAAATGTATATATTATGTAAGAAATAAATCAATAAAGAAAAGATGGATGAGGTCTTAATGTCCAAAGGAGGATTTTATGAAATAGATATATAAAAATATGTAAAAA
>NC_134778.1:68421731-68424231 GCF_046742065.1 Oratosquilla oratoria
CCTTTTCTGTCTTTCTCCTCCTCCCCCTCCTCCTCTCCCCCCTTCCTCTGCCTCTTCCCCCTCCTCCACATTTCCCTCTTCTTTCTCCTCCTCCTCCTCCTCCTCCTTCTCCTCCTCCTCCTCCTCCTCCTCTCCTCCTCCTCCTCCTCCTCCTCCTCCTCCTCCTCCTCCTCTTCCTCTTCTTCCTCTCCGCTGTCCATTCTCTCGAAATAATATAATTTTGTGAGAACGAGTTGTCAACCAATCGTCTTTTCTGCTTTGCACCAAAATTCATCTAGATATTTATCTATCTATTTATTTATTTATTTATTTATTTATTTATTTATTTATTTATCTATTTATTTATTTATTTATTTATCAATTTACTTACTTATTCTTTCCCACAGTGCCCTAGGCAAAGGTCTTTATTCATTTATTCATTATTCAGTCATTTATTGATGTATCTATACATTTACTTATGTGCTGAATTATATCTTTATTTATTGACACAAATGTTGATTTTTTTTCATACGTTTGTTTAATCATTTATTTGTTTATTAAATAAGTTTTGACTCGGCCAAGCCTTTATAAGGGCGAAAGGGTCTTTGATGTATTATACATTATTTATACATTTGTCTATTCATTTAAATTATTATGCATTTTATTTTATCATTATTATTATTTTTTGTCTCTCTTTTCTATTTTATTCCTTTTTCTATTTATTTTTCGTTTTTTCTTTTAATTGATCACATTCTATTTTATTTTTTTATCTGTTTTCGTGATCAACTACGTCAACTCTTCAACAACTTATTGACAACCTTTACATAATTGTTTAAATCTAACTCAAAATTATTCTATTCACCTAAGAGTGGTAGATCAGGGTCGCGATCCATCAGGACCCCGTTCCATCCAGTGTCCGCCCCGTTGAATGAATAAAATCGCTTAACATAAGCCTTAATAATATACACAAAGTACATCGCCATATTAAAAGGGGCATCATGCATCGCTACGCCAGTGTGTCTGAACCTTGTGTTAATTGGCTCTGTTTGACATAATTTAATTGGTGATTGCTTGTTGACCATCGACGTGGTTCCCTGTGCTCTAGACTCCCCCCCCCATTGCCCCCTTTCTCTGCCCCCTCTCCCCCTTTCTCTTCCACATCCACTGCTCACCTTTCCTCCTTCCCTCCCCTCCTCCCCTTCCCTCCTCCCCTTCCCTCCTCCCCTTCTCCCCTTCCCTCCTCCCCTTCTCTCCTCCCCTCCCCTTCTCCCCTTCTCTCCCCCTTCTCTCCTCCCCTTCTCTCCCCCTTCTCTCCCCCTTCTCTCCTCCCCTTCCCTCCTCCCCTCCCTTCCTCCCCTTCTCTCTCCCCTCCTCTCCTCACCTTCCCTGCTCCCCTCTCCCTCCTCACCTTCTCTTCCCCCTTTCCCACATTCCTCTCCCCGTTCTCCCCTTCTCTCCCACCTCCACTCCTCCCCTTCCCTCCTACTCTCCTCCCCTTCCCTCCTACTCTCCTCCTCTTCCCTCCTACTCTCCTCTTCCCTCCCCTCCACTCCTCCCGTTCTCTTCCCTCCCCTCCTCTTCTTCTCTCCCCCTCCCCTCCTCCCCTTCCTTCCTCACCTCCTCTCCTTCCCTCCTCCCCTTCGTTCCACCTCCACTCCTCCCCTTCCCTCCTCTCCTCCTCCACTTCGCTCCCCCTCTCCTCCTCTTCTCTCCCCCTCCCCTCCTCCACTTCGCTCCCCCTCTCCTCCTCTTCTCTCCCCCTCCCCTCCCCCCTTCTCTCCTCCTTCAGTCTCCCTCCCCTTCTCTCCCCCTCCCCCTCTCTCCCCTCCTCTCCCCCTCCCCTTCTCTCCCCCTCCCCTTTTCTCCTCCTCCCTTCCTCCCCTCCCCCCCTTCTCATCCCACCTCTCCCTCCTTTCCCTCCCCTCCACTGGACCTTAGTTATTGTGTCCTGAGAACCACACTCTGATGCCCTTTGTCTGCCAGATTCTCGTCACCTCTTCTGGACTTTGTTGATCTTATTCGTTTTATTCTTTGCTGTCGTCCTTTTTGGTGTTCCTTTTCTTGTTTTGTTACAAAGGCAATGATCTCGTCCTTAATTAGCCGTCACTGGACTTTCTTTGTTATCGTTAGTTTATGTCCTTTGTCGAAATATATTTGGCCCCCTCGGACTTAGTTTATTCATTATCCTTTTTAACCAGCCTTTTCATCCATTACCCTTTTTCATCCTAACGCGTCCTTAGTCGATTCCTCACAAACGAATTCTCCTCTCCTTTTTCTTACCCGCCATAGACTCTCTGACCTTCGCTTATTCATTGTCCTTTGGATCTGTCCTAGGTCGTCCTTTGTTCTCCCACCAAGGGCGGACTCTGTCCGCTCCCGAAGCGTCATTGTGTATGCATTGCTCGCTATTTTTCAGCACCTTTCCCGCGATCGTGCCTCTTTTTCTGGTGGCGGCCAGACCGCCACGGCTCATAATAATGTCGTGGATGGGTTTCTGGGTGGTGGTGGTGGTGGAGGAGGT
>NC_134778.1:68429231-68431731 GCF_046742065.1 Oratosquilla oratoria
TTGTGTTGGTTCTCTCAAATATGCGCTTCCTGAACCTAACACAGCATAGCACGCTTTACCACAGCACCCTCGGCGAAGCCTCAGCATATTCACAACAACACGTGTCATAACACAGCACTTCGAGTTTGTGGTTTCCTTAGATAGGTGTTGCGTTGGTTCTCTTAAACATGCACTTCCTGGACCTAACACAGCACAGCACGCTTCGCCACATCACCACAGCACCCTTGGCGAAGCCTCAGCGACCAATGTATTATAACACAGGGCCTTGAATACACGTTTTCCTTAAACATGTGTTGTATTGATTTATTTTTCTCCCAAATATTCATTCTACTTCTTTTATATTTAACAAATAACACAAATTCATTTACTCCATCTCATCTTTCCGTCCCCCAGTCATTTTATAACAGTCTCCTTTCCCCTGTCAAATACACACTCCCACCCATTATCCTCCCTTTCCGTGGAACTTGTATCTGGTTATGTGTCAGTTTGACAAAGATTTTGCTCTTTCCAATTTCAGGTAAGATTGCTGTGCGGAACAGGATAGTTAAATGCTTGTCAACCAAAGGACCCGCGAAGCGGTGAGTGTTGCTCTTGCCCTTTGTGGAAAGGTTTGAATTCCCCGCAATGTCTGTCTGTTTGTTCCATGTGCGTGGGTGTGGGTTATGTCGCTGGATGTGATTTGTATATGCGTGGTGTGTGGTGTTGATGAATGCTTGCATGCGAATAATACGCACACGCTTACGCGTGTACGTACACATATACACGTATCTATACACACACGCGCACATACACACGTGTACACACACACGTACACGCTCGTGCGCGTGCACACACACATGCACACACACACACACACACACACACACACACACACACACACACACACACACACACACACACACACAGTTACATACACACACACACACACACACACACACACACACACACACACACACACACACACACACACACACACACACACACACACACACACACACACACACACACACACACACATACACACACACATATACACACACACACACATACACTCACATACATACACACACATACATACATACATACACACATACCTACATACATACATACATACATACATACACACACACATACACACATATAAATACACACACACACAAACTTAGACAAAAATTAAATACTGCTCCGTTTAGTTAAATGTATTATTGTTGTGCTCTTATCATTACCGCCAGATGTCTAATTTTCTTTTAGACTTCTTTCCTGATTGTCTCTCTTTGTTTCTCTGTTCGCTTCTGAAACCGGGAGAATTGCAATATCGAGGCGCCTCTCCGCCCAGAACCGGAAGACCACAGTCAACCGGGCAAAGGAGTCTCCTGAAGTTGTCCTGAAGTTGTCCTATCTGAAGGCTCTTTCAGGATAAGTCTTTCAGGTCTTTCAGCGAACCCCTCCCCCTTCTCCCTTTCTCCATTCCCCCTTCTCCCCTCCCCCTTCCCCCTCCCCCTTCCCCCCTCCCCTTTCCTCCTCCCCCTTCCTCTTCCCCCCTCCCCCTTCCTCCCATCACCTTGATTCCTTGTGTTGTCCATAGGGGGGATAGGGGGAGGGGGAGGGGGGAGGGGGAAGGTGGGAGTCAAGGGGGGAAAGGGAAGGAAACCAAACCCTTGATCCCTTTGCCACTACCTGCTCTTCCTCTTCCTCCTTCCGGGGGGAGAGAGGGGGAGAGGGGGAGGGGAAGGTGGGAGAGGGAGGGGGATTTGATAAGAGAGTTCTGGCTGGGGGGGAAAGGGAGGATTGGGGGGATTTGCTTTCGTATATTACTTGCTCTATCGCAGTTGCAATCAATCTCCATTTTCAATTCAGCCAGATTCTTCAATTGAGAAAGGGACACCTCCTCCCTCCCGCCACCACTTTCACCTAGGAAATACCGAAAGAGCTGATGATTGGTGGAGTTGTGTTGGAGTGCTGATGGAGGTGGTGGAGATGGCGGTGGTGGAGATGGCGGTGGTGGAGGAGGTGGTGAAGAAGAGGGTATTGGAGGAGGATGTGGAGGTAGTGGTGGTGGTAGAGGGGGAGGGAGGTGGAGAAGGAGAATGAGGGAGAGGCGTTGGAGGGGGTGGTGGAGATGGTGAGAAAAAAGAGGAGGTAGAGGAGGAGGTGAAGGAAGAGGTGGTGGAGGAGGAAGGAATGGTAGTGGAGTGGTGGAGAAGGTGGTGGTGATGAGGAAGAGAAAGAGGAGGTAGACATGAGGTAGTGGAGGAGGAGGAGGAGGAGGAGAGGATGGAGGTGGTGGTGATTGATGTGGTGGAAGTGACAGAAGAGGTGGTGTTGGTGTTGGTGATAGTGGTGGTGATGGTGGTGATGGTGAAGGTGTTGATGGAAAAGGAGAAGATATGGAGGTGTGGGTTGTGGTGGTGGTGATGATGGTATTAGTGTTGGTGATGGTGTTAATGGTGGTGGTGTTAGGTGTGGTGATGTTGGCGGTAATGGAGGAGAGGATATGGTG
>NC_134778.1:68436731-68441731 GCF_046742065.1 Oratosquilla oratoria
TGTGTGTGTGTGTGTGTGTGTGTGTGTGTGACCCTACCTGTTCCCTGTCTCAGGTCAACCTTGAACCCATCAGTTTCTCCAACATCCTCCTCCTCCTTCTCCTCCTCTTCCTCCTTTTCCTCC
Organism: Oratosquilla oratoria; assembly: GCF_046742065.1. Taxonomy (NCBI): domain Eukaryota; kingdom Metazoa; phylum Arthropoda; class Malacostraca; order Stomatopoda; family Squillidae; genus Oratosquilla; species Oratosquilla oratoria. Next base: position 68,436,855 of record NC_134778.1, read on the forward strand.
AACTTCTCTCCTCCTCTTCCTCCTCCTCCTCCTCCTCCTCATCCCCATCCCCCACCTCATCACCCTCCTCTCACTCCTCCTCTCACTCCTCCTCTCAATCCTCCTCCTCCTCCTCCTCTCACTCCTCCTCCTCCTCCTAGTCCTCCTCCTCCTCTTCCTCCTCCTCCTCCTCCTCCTCCTCCTCCTCCTCCTCCCTCCATTGCCAGCCATGGCCGTTCCTTGTCACTCTGGTATTTGCTTGAGTACCGTCAACTGGGTACCTCGATGGGTTGGTATGCCTTGGTATGCACCATGTAAGGTAGTCGGAGGTATTTGGTATTTGTTGGTATGCTCTCTCCTAGGTTTATTTGGTATTTGATGGTATGTCTTATGTTAAGTGGTGTGTGGTATGTAGTAGAATTTTTATGCATGGGTATATGAGGTACGGTAGGGTAGCTGGTATTTGTTGGTATGACAATGTTGCTGGGTGGTGGAGATGATTCAAACAGACGTCCATTCTTTCATTGTTTCATTTCAATGAACAGGGTCTTATTTGTGTCGTTCTCTGTCTCTCTCTCTCTCTCTCTCTCTCTCTCTCTCTCTCTCTCTCTCTCTCTCTCTCTCAGTATCCTCTCTTTCTCTCTCTCTCTCAGTATCCTCTCTTTCTCTCTCTCTCTCTCTCTCTCTCTCTCTCTCTCTCTCTCTCTCTCTCTCTCTCTCTCTCTCTCTCTCTCTCTCTCTCTCTCTCTCTCTCTCTCTCTCTCTCTCTCTCTCTCTCTCTCTCAGTATCCTCTCTTTCTCTCTCTCAGTATCCTCTCTTTCTCTCTCTCCTCTCTTTCTCTCTCTCTTTCTCTCTCCCTCTCTCTCTCTCTCTCTCTCTCTCTCTCTCTCTCTCCTCTCTCTCTCTCTCTCTCTCTCTCTCTCTCTCTCTCTCTCTCTCTCTCTCTCTCTCTCTCTCTCTCTCTCTCTCTCTCTCTCTCTCTCTCTCTCTCTCTCTCTCTCTCTCTCTCTCTCTCTCTCTCTCTCTCTCCTCCTTTCTTCTCTCCAAGGTTCTTTTTTCTTCCATTGTGGAGATCGAATTTCTATTTTTTCCTCCTGTGGTTGTGGTTTTGGTGGTTGTGGTTGTGGTTGTGGTTGTGGTTGTGGTGGATTGATTACTGGTCAGCTCAGTTTCAATTACTCTCTCGCTCTCTTGTTCAGAATTTCAGCCACATTTTATTTTCCCTTTCATGGCAAATAACTCGGCAAAAAACATCATCACCATCACCACCATCATCACCATTATCATCACCACCACTACCATCAACACCATCAACACCACAACCATCACCACCACCATCACCACCATTGTCATCACCACCACCATCACCACCATTATCATCACCACCACCATCAACACCATCAACACTACAACCATCACCACCACCATCAACACCATTACCACCACAACCGTCACCACCACCATCACCATCACCACCACCACCACCAACTCTGCCACCAATAACGGCACTAACAACACCAACTCCATCACCAGCTCCAACACCATCGCCATCATCAACACAAGCACCACCATTTACACAAACGCTACCATCTACGCAAATACCACCAACACCATTACCAACGCTATCACCAAATCCATTAACAACGCCACCAGTGCCCACCACCACCCACAACTACATTGCCTCTGCTTCTTTGTTTTCCTCCTCCTTTTTCCTCTTCCTCCTCCTCTTCCACCCCTCCTCCTCCTCCTCCTCCTCCTCCTCCTCCTCCTCTTCTTTGTCTTCTTCCTCCTCTTCTTCCTCCTCTTCCTCCTCCTCTTCCTCCTCCTCCACTTCCTCCTCCTCTTCCTCTTCCTCCTCCTCCTCCTCCTCCTCCTCCTTCTCCTACTCTTCCTCTTCCACCTCTTCCACTTCCTCCTCCTCCTCCTCCTCCTCCTCCTCTACCTCCTCCTCCTCCCCCTCTTTGGGTACTAAATCGACAGCGCTCGAGGACAAAAACCGAACCTTCGAGGTTGAGCGACTACCTCGAGGGCGAGGTCTCGTCCAGCGGAGAAGTTCCTTGGGCCAAGGTCGAGGGTGACCGCAGGCGAGGGGTGACCGCAGGCAGCGGCTGCGACGAAGGAGCAATCGTCGAGTTCGAAATCCATTCCCATGTCATCCGTATTTGCATCCGTCTGTAGACAGTGTACAGCTGCGTACAGAAGTCCTTCCCCCTCTCCCCCTCCCCCTCCCTCTCCCCCTCCCCCTCTCCCCCTCTCCTTATCCCCCTCTCCTCCCCCTCTTCTTCTCCCCCTCTCCTTCTCCCCTACCCTTCTCCCCTACCCCTCCCCCTCTCCCCCTCCCCCCTCCGCCTCTCCCCCTCTCCCTCTCCCCCTCCCCCTCTCCCCCTCCCCCTCCCCTCTCTCCCTCTCCCTCTCTCCCTCCCCCTCTCCCCCTCCCCCTCTCCCCCTCCCCCTCTCCCCCCTCTCCCCCTCTCCTTATCCCCCTCTCCCTCTCCCCCTCTCCTTCTCCCCCTCCCCTTCTCCCCTTCCCCCTCACCACCCTCACCCCCCATCAAAACGGGGGTCACCTCCCCCTTCCCTACACGAACAATCAATATTACGGGATAGTATTGACAATATAAGAAATAGTATTGAAGAGTGGAGGGGACTTCAGTATATTCTGTCGGTGTATTGTATCAGTATGACTGACAGTTTCTGGGGAGCTGAAGTAGAAAGAAATAATAAAATGTCAAACTTTTGGGAAACGAGAGCATTGTCAAAAGAATATATATCCATTGGAGGTACAGAATATATACATAAAAAAATATATAGCCTTTCCTTCCCATGACGCGAAGAGAATCGTCTGACGTACCTCCAAAGGGATATTTTTATGCTGAATAAAAATATATGTCTCTAACTAGGATAAGATATGTAAGTACGATATCGTAGCGACTTTTTGTGATTCACCATGGTCTTGGATCACGTGTTTGGACTCGTGATCGGCAGTTATTAACCTCCCGGATGAGAGCTCATAGCTCGTATGACCGATCTATGGGTAATACTGTGACCTTACACGCACGCACACCCCAAACTCCCCGCCCACGCGAGTTGAAGTAACGACTCACAGCGCAGCGCTACTGAAATTAATTCAGCCCTGGGCAGGATTCGAACCCTGACCGTCACAGTAGCAGGCGAGAACTCTAACAACTGCCCCACGAGGTTTTGTGTTTGTGTGTGTGTGTGTGTGTGTGTGTGTGTGTGTGTGTGTGTGTGTGTGTGTGTGTGTGTGTGTGTGTGTGTGTGTGTGTGTGTGTGTGTGTGTGTGTGTGTGTGTGTGTGTGTGTGTGTGTGTGTGTGTGTGTGTGTGTGTGTGTGTACATGTGTATGAATGTGTTTGTGTGTACATGTGTGTGTTCGTGTGTACTTCATCTACGTACGCAGCAGAGGTCAAGATTTGCCCGTGGGGCTTTCTGTCTTTCGTAGGTAGCCTTGGGTCGTGGTACTCTATCTTTCATAGGTGGCCTTCGGCCTAGTCCTTTCTGTCTTTCGTAGGTGACCCTCGTCCCATACTGCCTGCCCATTCGCGATAAGGAAGAGATAGGAAGATAAAGTCAGTGGGCCAGTGACCCAACACTGCTCAGCCTAACTATATCCTTACCCTCCCATAAATTACCTTCGTCTTACCTTCACCTTACCCTCACCTTACCCTCACCTTACCCTCACCTTACCCTTACCTTACCGTCACCCTACCGTCACCTTACCCGCACCTTACCTTCAACTTCACCCTTTCTTACCTTCACCTTACCTTCACCTTAACCTTAACCTTACCTTCACCTTCAATTTCACCTTAATTTTACATTCACCTTAACCTTACCTTCACCTTACCCTCACCTTATATAACCTTACCTTCAACTTAGGTGATATTTGCTTATATTCACCTTACTTTATCTCCACCTTCTTATTACTTACCTCAACAGGCTCCTGTCAGGGTAGAGTATAGGAGAGAGAGAGAGAGAGAGAGAGAAAGAGAGAGAGAGAGAGAGAGAGAGAGGACCCCCCCCCCGATGACCGCCCCACCCATCTTACAAAATGGCGGCCGTCGTACGAAAACTAACTCAACTTTTCTCAGCTTCTTTATTTCATTTTTACGACTCGCCTCGTCCGGACCCGGACCGTCGTTCCGGGGAGAATTCTCCTCCCGGATGTCGCGGTTGTTACGGCAGGAGGGGGAGGGGGAGGTAGAGGGGGGAGGGCGGGGGAGACGGAGGGGGAGGTGGAGTGGGAGGAGAGGGAGGTGGAGGGGGAGGGGAGGGTAAGAGTGAGGTGGAGTGGGAGAGGAGGAGGAGGGGAGGGGGAAGGGAAGGGAAAAGGGGAGGTGGAGGAGGGAGGAGGTGGAGGGGGAGGAGGGGTAGGTGAAGGGAAGGTAGAGGCGGAGTGGGAGGGGGAAGAGGGGGAGGAGGGACCATGAAACGACCTACGTGACCTGCGAGGGAAGGGCCGAGACTAACCTACGAATGATAACAGAGCTGACCGAGACTGACCTACAAATAGCGATGGAAGACTAGGACAAGCCTATGAATAAAGATGCATTAGGACCGAGACTGAACTACGAATAACAGTGTTGGGAAAGAACCAAGACTGACCTATGAATAAAAATGGAGGAAGACGGAGACTGAACTACAAATAACAAGAACAGCCGAGACTGGCCTACGAAAAATAAAATTGAAGGAGACTAGGAGTCACCTACGAATAGAAATAGGCCAGGACAACGAATTGCCTACGATTAATTAACAAGCGAAGAGAAGTTTGAAAGGATTTAGAAATGACCTTTGAAAAGCAATAGAATACCAGGTGGGAGGAGAGGGGGAGAGAGGGAAGGGGGAGGGTGGGAAAGGGGGAGAGGGTGGTGACCAAATCT
>NC_134778.1:68446731-68456731 GCF_046742065.1 Oratosquilla oratoria
CGACTTGTCCTGATTGCTTCCCTTTTTTGTCCTTCTGGGAGATGACCAGGAAGGGGGGAGGGGGAGGGGGGAGAGGGGAGGGGGAGGGGGACAGGGAGGAGAAAAAAAGGGGATGCGAGTTGTTTTCATTTTTTCTTCTTCTTTTTCTGTCTTTCTTTTTCTTCGTTATCTTTTTTTTTTCTTCGTCTTCAGTTTCTTTTTCTTCTTCTTATCCTTTTTCTTTTTCTACGTTTTCTTCTTCTCGACCGTCTTTATTTTTCTTCTAATTTTTCTACTCTTTCTTCTTTCTTATCTTCTTCTTCTTCTTCTTCTTCTTCTTCTTCTTCTTCTTCTTCTTCTTCTTCTTCTTCTTCTTCTTCTTCTTCTTCTTCTTCTTCTTCTTCTTCTTCTCCATTTTCCTTCTTCCTTTCATTATTTTTCCTCATCTTTCCGTATATTTTTTCCTATTTTCTTATATCCACCATCCATTTCATTTTCATTTTTAAACACCCTAATTATCTTTCTCCTCACATACACACGAAGGAAAATACACATAAACACACACAAAATATATCGGATCTTTTCCATCTTACAGCATGCAGTTGATTTCAACAACTTAAGAGAGGTAAGAAATGAATATATTAATCTAAAACCTAACCTAACCTGACCTGACCTAATCTAACCTGACCTAACATAACCTAATCTAACCTGACCTAACCTAACCTGACCTAACCTAACCTAACCTAACCTAACCTAACCTAACCTAACCTAACCTGACCTAACCTGACCTAACCTAACCTAACCTAACCTAACCTGACCTAACCTGACCTAACCTGACCTAACCTGACCTAACCTAACCTAACCTAACCTAACCTAACATAACCTAACCTAACCTAACCTAACCTAAAAAATCTACATGCCGTAAAATGGAAAAGACCCAATATATCCTTGTAAAGACCAATTGGTCTCCTGTTCTCTGCATTCCAGCACCACCATTTGGGGGATATTGACTGCAACAGATTTATATTGTCAATATTTTTGGGATTTGAGTGACGCCCTTATGGACCACAGTAACACAGTATTGATACCCTTATGGACCAATGTCACGTACTATTGACTCCCTTACGGACCAGAGTAACGCTGTATTGATGCCCTTGCGGACCAGAGTAACGCAGAATTGACGCCCTTACGGACCAGCGTCACGCAGTACTCGTTTAGAATTGAGGACTAAAATGTATTCTGTTACACGGATAGAAGCGCTGGTTACTTCGGAAAGTGCTTCTACATGAATAGAATCACCTGGCGGCAATCGGGTTAGATATGGTTCAACAGTATCTGCATTGTTCAACTAAAGATTGTAACGACAACGCCTACAGCAGAGAATGTGTATTGATTAGATGAAACATGCAGTGTTGCAATATGAGATTATACACACACGCACACACGCACACACACACACACACACACACACACACACACACACACACACACACACACACACACACACACACACACACACACACACACACACAAACACGCGCGCGTGCATACACGCACACACACACGATTTTGCTTGTACTCTTTGTTTTACGATTTTTTTCGCAAAAATAAGCGATTACTGGCGCATGAGGGCGTGCTGGGGTGGCGTTGGGCGTGACAGGAGGAAAATGGGACAAACGAGCGGAAAGCTGTGGGTGGCGGCCGCGGGCGTGCGGGTGGGCGGTTGCATCGATGAACCGCCCCTCTTTCGGGTGAGCAAAAGTAATCAACATCAGAGTGCGTGAAAGGCAGGAGGAGGAGGAGGAGGAGGAAGAAGAAGAAGGATAAAGAGTCGAAAGAGGAGGAAAAAGAGGTAAAGACAAAGAGCTGCAAGAAAAGAAGTGTGTGTGTGAAGTGGATAAAGAGAAAAAAGAGGAGGAGGAGGAGGAGGAAGGATAAGGAGACGAAAGAGGAGCAGGAGGAGGAGGAGGAAGAAGGATAAAGAGCCGAAAGAGAAGAAGCGTGTGTGAAGTGCATAAAGAAGAGGAGGAGGAGGAGGAGAAGTAAGGACAAAGAGGTGAAAGAGAAAGAGGCGAAAGTGGAGTATGATGGAGGAGGAAGAGGTGAAAGTAGAGTATGGTGGAAGAGAAAAGAAGCGAAAGTGGAGTATGGTGGAGGGGGAAGTGGTAAAAGTAGATTACAGTGGAGGAGGAAACAAGAGTGGAGTATGATGGAGGAGGAAGAGGCATGAGTGGAATATGGTGGAGGAGGAAAAAGCGAGAGGTAAGTATGATGGAGGAAGTGGCGAAAGTGGAATGTGGTGGAGAAAGAAAAGGTAAAAGTGGAGTATAGTGGAGAAGGAAGAGAGGAGGGTGGATTATGATGGAGGAGCAAAAGGCGAGAGTTGAGTATGATGGAGGAAGTGGCGAAAGTGGAGTGTGGTGGAGAAGGAAAAGTGGAATATGGTGGAGAAGGAAGAGGAGAGAGTGGATTATGATGGAGGAGGAAAAGGCGAGAGTTGAGTATGATTTAGGAAGTGGCGAAAGTGGAGTATGGAGGAAGAGACGAGAGTGGACTGAAGTGGAGGAGGAGGAAAAAAGAAGCCAATGCCGCTAATTGAGGCTGCAAGATGGCGGTAGGAGACGAGAAGAAACGTTTCGGGATCCGTTGGGGCTCTTGAGGTCGTCAGGACCCAAGCCTAAGAAAGAAGAGGGAGTGCGTAGCGACCTGAGGGAGAGGTCGAGGGAGAGGTGGGAGTCCTAGGGATAAACGGTGGTATTCTTTAAAAAAAAAAAAAAATAATAATAATAATCTTTCCTTATATAAATCTTATATAAATCCTTGGAAGGGAAAGATTTATATAAGGAAAGATTTGTTTTAAGAATGCCACCGTAAGATTCTTACGGTGGTATTCTTAAAAAAAAAAAAAATCTTATATATGGTTCTTACTTCCAAGGATTTATATAAGATTTATATAAGGAAAGATTTTTTTTTTTTTTTTTTTTTTTTTTTTTTTTTTTTTTTTTTTTTTTTTTTTTTTTTTTTTTTTTTTTTTTTTTTTTTTTTTTTTTTTTTAAAGAATACAACCGAAAGGGATGAAATGAAGAAATCAGAGAGGGAAAAACAAACGAGAGAAGGGGAGGAAATGGAGTTAGGGGGACTAGTTAGGGATTTTTAAGAAACTACATGAAGAGGATTGAGGCAATGAGTCGTCGAGGGGGGATTTGTTGGGGAATTTGGGGGGGGGAGGGGAAACTATGTGGGAATAAAAGTATCCAAAAGGTTTTGAAACTGTCATTAGGACAGAGGGTGTCAATAGTTAATCAGAGAAGCGGTGGTCAATTAGGACACCAATGGATAGTTCGTGGTGCAATGGACTAATTGATCCAGTAATACTTAATTAGGGTAGTAGGGGCTACTTAGTGCAGCAATAACTAATCAGTTCAGCAATCTATAATTAGGGCAGGAATTATTAATTAGAGAGGCTGTGGCAGGTACAGCAATAGATGATTAAATCAGCAATGTATAATTAGGACAAAAAAAAAAAGTTAATTTGGGTAGCAATGATGAATTGATGCAGTAATGCTTGAGTAGGTCAATAATGATTAATTAGGTCAGCAGTAATTAATTAAAGACAGTATGAATCCTTTAACCTCGGCGGCTTTGTATAAAGGACGAGATCGAGGCCGAGGACGAGCCCAAGATCGAGACCGAGGACGAGACCGAGACCAAGATCGAGATCGAGACCAAGATCGAGATCGAGACCAAGAATGAGACCGAGGACGAGACCGAGACAACGAAATCAGGATCGAGACCGGGATCAAAATAGAGACTGAGACTTAGACCAAAAGACCAAGATCGCGATATCAAGATCGAGACCGAGACCAAGATCGAGACCGAGACCAAGATCGAGACTGAGGACGAGACCGAGACAACGAAATCAGGATCGAAACCGGGATCAAAATCGAGAACGAGACTTAGACCGAAAAACCGAGATCGAGAGTGAGATCGAGACCAAGATGGATTATGCCATCGAGACCGAGACCAAGATCGAGACTGAGACCAAGATCGAGACCGAGACCAAGGTTGAGACCGAGGACGAGACCGAGAGAACGAAATCAGGATCGAGATTTAGACCAAAAGACCGAGATCGAGACTGAGATCGAGACCAAGATGGACCGTGTCATCGAGACCGAGATCGAGACCGAGACCAAGATCGAGATCGAGACCAAGATGGATCGTGTCATGGAGACCGAGACCAAGATCGAGACCAAGATCGAGACCAAGATCGACACCGAGGACGAGACCAAGATCGAGGCCGAGACAACGAAATCAGGATCGAGACCGAGATCAAGATCAAAATAGACACCAAGATCGAGATCAAGATCGAGACCGAGAACGAGACCGAGACCGAGATCGAGACTGAGATCGAGACCGAGATAGAGGGTGTCATCGAGACCCAAGCGCTGAATTTACGGAGGAACTAAGGCCGTATTAAGGATTTTTGAACTTGAAGACTACAAAGGAACCGGAGGAATCGAACTTACCAATGCGGAAAAGGCGTAAAGCTGGGGGAGGAGGAGTGTGAGTAGGAGGAGGAGGAGGAGGAGGAGGAGGAAGAGGCTAAGAGGAGGAGGAGGAGGAAGAGGATAAGAGGAGGAGGAGGAGGAGGAGGAGGAAAAGTCGAAAAAAGGCGAATCTTGAGTCGAACTTCGCAAGACGAAGAGATTGGAGAGAGAGATTGGAGAGAGAGAGAGAGAAAGAGAGAGAGAGAGAGAGAGGGGGGAGGGGGGGAGGGAGGGGGCGGAGAAGCCCATTAGCAAAAGAAGAGAGTAAAAAAGGAATAAGGCGAAGAGAGAAAAAAGAGATAATTCCTTTTTATAATTAATAAGTGACCAGAGAGGGAAGATTGAGGTCTGAAAGGTGAGAGGGGGAGAACGAGAAGGAGGAGGAGGAGAACGAGGAGGAGAACAAAAGGAGAACGAGGAGGAGGAGGAGGAGAACGAGGAGGAGGAGGAGGAGAACAAAAGGAGAACGAGGAGGAGGCGGAGGAGGAGAACGAGGAGAACGAGGAGGAGGAGGAGGAGGAAGAAGAGGATGAAAAAGACACGCGTGGGGTGGAATCTCATATCAGAAGTAACTATGTCAGCAAGAAAGAATGGCAGTGGAGGTGGTGAAAGAGAGAGAGAGAGAGAGAAAGAGAGAGAGAGAGAGAGAGAGAGAGAGAGAGAGAGAGAGAGAGAGAAGGAGGGAAGAAGGAAGAGAAGGAGGAGAAGGAAGAGGAGGAGGAGGAGGAGGAGGAAGAGGAGGAGGAGGAGGAGGCGTTAGAGCTTCCAGAATAGGCGTGTGTGGGCGTGGAGAGAGTGGAGGAAGTGAGAGTAAAAGAAAAGGTTGGTAGCAGGTGCGATGGTGGAGATGGTGGAGGTGGAGGCGGTGGTGGAGGTGGTGGTGCCGGCGTAGTTCCTGGTGGGGAAGCTGCTTGCGGAGGCTTTGAAGGAGGCGAAGGAGAAGGAGGAGGAGGAGGAGAAGGAGGGGGAGACGAAAAATGAAAGGTTAAGTTAGGTCAACTTGGAAGGGGCAACATCAGCAGCTTGGTGGATGACGATTAGCGAAGATAAGACGCCCAGTGAGGGGAGAGGGGGGAAGGTGAGGGGAGAGGGGGGAAGGGGGAAGGGGGAATGAGATAGAGAGAAGAGGCGTGGGGGAGGGGCGGGGGTCTGTGGGTGAATAGGTAGATGATGGTGATGAACAACGTGGGAGGGAAAGGGTCTGAGTTGATGTCAGAAACCTCACGTTCCTCCCTTATCCCTTCTTTCTCCTCTTCCCCGTCCTCCTTTTTTTTTTCTATTCTCCCTTCCTCCAGTCTTTGTCTTTTCCTTTCTTTACTTATTTTCTTATTTTTGTCTTCCGTTGATTTCCTTCTTCTTCTTTTCTTGATTTTTTATTTCCTCCTTAACTTCATCATTGTCAATCCTTTTCCGTTGCGTTCCATTCTTCCTCCCTCTCCCGTCTACTTCTTCACTTTCCTCCTTCTCTCCCTCTCTCCCCTCCCCTCCCCTCCCCTCCTCTCCCAACTCCGACCTTTCCTCCTCTCCCTCCCCTCCCCCGTCCCACCGTCACTGACTCCCACATATACTTTCCCTTTTCCTCTCACCATCTCTCCTCCTCTCTCCCTCTCTCTTCTCCTCCTTTCCCCTTCTCCCTCTCCCCTCTCCCACCTACTCCCCCTCTCCTAGTTCCTCTCTTTTCTCTTTTCTCTTCTTCCCTCTCTTTCTCTTCTTTCCCCTTCTCCCTCTTCTCCACCTTCGTCCCATCTAGGGTAAGGACGAGCTTCAAGCAGTTAGTATTCTAGGGGGTAGGGAACCTCACTGATACCTTTACGGACCAGACTCACGCATTTGTTTATAAGAACATAAGAACATAAGAATAAAGGAGACTAATCACCAATCACATCTTGCCCTCCTCTGTGATTCCACTCCTTCGAGGACAGAAGCGCTGGTTGTCACTCTTTACTCTTTACATTCTAATCTCCATTTCCCCTCCTTTTCTTCGTCTCTTCCCAGCTCCCTCCCTGTCTCGCTCCCTCCCTTTCCCTCCCTCCCTCCCTACCTCCCACCCTCCCTCCCTCCCTACCTCCCACCCTCCCTCCCCCCTCCCTCTCCCTCTTCCTCCCTATCTCCTTCCCTCTCTCCCTCCCTACCTTCCTCCCTCTCCCTCTTTTCCTCTCTCCCTCTCTCCCTCCTTCTCTCCCTCCCTACATTCCTCCTTCACCCTTTTTTTCTCCCTCCCTCCCTCTCTCCCTCCCTTTCTCCCTACCTCCCTCCCTCTCCCTCCTCCTCCTTCCCCCCTTTCACTCATTCTCACTCTCCTCTTTCTCTCTCCATTTCCTCTCCTGTTTCCCTGTTCCCATGTCATTCCTCATCCACTCCCGCCCCGTACTTCTCTCTCTCTCTCTCTCTCTCTCTCTCTCTCTCTCTCTCTCTCTCTCTCTCTCTCTCTCTCTCTCTCTCTCTCTCTCTCTCTCTCTCTCTCTCTCTCTCTCTCTCTCTCTCTCTCTCTCTCTCTCTCTCTCTCTCTCTCTCACCTCTCTCTCTCTCTCTCTCTCTCTCTCTCTCTCTCTCTCTCTCTCTCTCTCTCTCTCTCTCTCTCTCTCTCTCTCTCTCTCTCTCTCTCTCTCTCTCCTCTCTCTCTCCTCTCTCTCTCTCTCTCTCTCTCTCTCTCTCTCTCTCTCTCTCTCTCTCTCTCTCTCTCTCTCTCTCTCTCCTCTCTCTCTCTCTCTCTCTCTCTCTCTCTCTCTCTCTCTCTCTCTCTCTCTCTCTCTCTCTCTCTCTCTCTCTCTCTCTCTCTCTCTCTCTCTCTCTCTCTCTCTCTCTCTCTCTCTCTCTCTCTCTCTCTCTCTCTCTCTCTCTCTCTCTCTCTCTCTTTCTTTCTCTCTTTCCTCCCCTTGTTTCACCTTTGCATATATTCAGTACTATGTATATAGTTCCCCTCGTTTTTCACCTACCATTACTCCTCCCCACTTTCTCCTCCTCCTTCTCCTCCTCCTCCTCCTACTCCTCTACATCCTCCTCCTCCTACTCGTCTTACTCTTCGTCGTCCTCCTCTTACACTTTGTCCTCCTCTTACTCTTCTTCCTCCTCCTCTCCCTGTTTTTCCTTCTCCTCCTCCTCTTACTCTTCGTCGTTCCCTCTTACGCTTTGTCTTCCTATTACTATTTTTCCTCCTACCCCTATTCTTCCTTCTCCTCCTCTTACTCTTCGTCCTCCTCCTCTTACTCTTCGTCCTCCTCCTCTTACTCTTCTTTCTCTTCCTCTTCTTATTTCTCCTCTTCCTCTTTTTCCTCTTCTTCCACCTCTTCCTCTTCCTCTTCTTCCTCCTCCTCCTCCTCCTCCTCGTCTTCCTTCTGCTCCTGTTTGTCCTCCTCTCCTTCCTCACCTCCTCTTCCTCCTCCTCCTTTTCTTCCTATTCTTCCTCCTCTTCCTCCTCATCCTCTTCCTCGTCACCATGTTTTTCCTCATTCTCTTCTTCCTTCTCCTCCTCCTCGTCATCATCTTTTCCCTCGTTCTCTTCTTCCTCCTCCTCCTCCTCCTCCTCCTCCTCCTCCTCCTCCTCCTCCTCCTTCTCCTCCCCCTCCTCCTCCTCCTCTTCCTCCTCCTCCTATTCCTCCTCTGTCGGTCAATTGGTCTGTCTGCAAATGATTAGGATGTGAGGTTTGGGAGAGTAGCGACTCAGCAGCCGGATGGACGAGTTGACTTGGCTGGATGAGGAGGATGGATGAGGGAGGATGGATGAGGGAGGATGGATGAGAGGTCTGAGATAAGCTGGAGGATAGGGATGGAGGGGGGAGAGGGGGAGAGGGGGAGGGAGGGAGGGGGAGAGGTCAGGGGTCGACGGAGAAGAGCTAAGATGGGTGGTGGAAGTGGAAAGAGTTGATGGATGGATGGAGGGGTGGATGGATGGATGGATGAGGTTGAGGGGGAATCTGACAAATCAACTCCTTGATGGCTTGGTTTGATGTAGATGGAGGAATGCGCGCGCGCGCGCGCACGCACGTAAGTACACACACATACACACACACACGCGTATACGCACACACACACACACACACACACACACATATACATATACATGCACACACACATACACACACACACACGACTCGGTGGCGCGGTTGGTAGAGTCCCCGATTGTCACTCCGGCGGTCTGGGTTCAAATCCTGCCCAGGGCTAAAATAATTTCAGTATCGCTGCGCTTCGAGTCGTTACTCCAACTCTCGTGGGCGGGGAGTTGGTCTGTGTGTGCGTGTAAGGTCACAGTATTACCCATAGATCGGTCATACGAGCTCTGAGCTCTCTTCCGAGAGGTTAATAACCGTCGATCACGAGTCCAGCACGTGATCCAAGACCATGGTGAAACACACACACACACACACACACACGCACACGCATACACACACACATACACACACACATATACACAGACATACGTACACACACCTACAAACACATAGAGAGAGAGGGTACGGAGAGAGAGAGAGAGAGAGAGAGAGAGAGAGAGAGAGAGAGAGAGAGAGAGAGAGAGAGGCGTACGGAGAGAAAAAGAGAGAGGAGTGAAGGTAGATCGAAATGGAAGATGAAGGAAGAAACAGAAAGGAGAAAACAAAAAAAACAAAAGGAAAAATCGGATGTGGGAGAGAAAACGGAGAAAAGGAAGTTGGGTACAGGAGAAATAAAGTTGTCAAGAGAAAACGGGAACGACGTGGAACGACCGAAGCAAGAGAAATGACGCAAGAGAAAATGAAATGAAGAGAAAATGAAATTGAAAAGAGAAAATGAAGTGAAAAAGAGAAAAATGAAATGATGTGGAACACTCTATGTTGAGAAAACAAACGAAGAAGAAAAATTTGAAATTAAAAAGTGAAATGAGAAAGAGAAAATTAATTAAAAAAAAAAGAGAGAAAATGAAGGTAAAAATTAAATGACGGGAACCAACAGCCCAACATAAAACAAATAAAAATACATCAACAATAAAAAAGGAAACAAATGAAGAGAAAATTAATTGAAAAAAAGAAAATTAACGAAAAAGAGAAAATAGATCAACTCTTCTTACCGACACCAAAACACTTAGAGAGGAAAAAGAGAGAAAATAACAATTGTAACTAATGAACTGATTAAAACTAATTTTGCTTAATATTTCATAAAGACATTTTCTCTCAGCAACATTTCCAAAACAAATTAATTATTTAATATCTCACCTCACCTCCCACCCCACCCACTCCCTCCTCCATGCTGAAAACCTAACCTGGTTTAACTAACCGAGTTCACAGGCGGAAAACAAGTTTACTTAGCTTCCTGGTCAAGTTTAGTTAAATCTTATCTACCAAAATTACCTGTTATCTCTAGAAGTATAACCAATCAAGTTAGTAAAATTCCATCCTCTAAATGATAGAAAGCGTTTGGCAAGGTTAGCAAAAGGGTTTAAGAATTCGGCTTTTAACTACTTCGTTATCGTGATGTTTCCTAAACTAGTTAGAATTGTGTGA
>NC_134778.1:68461731-68466731 GCF_046742065.1 Oratosquilla oratoria
TCTAGTGAAGAGTTGAATTAACCTCGGACTAGAAACTTTAGGGACAGATTGTTGTGTCCGCAGTTGCCGCGGAGGCGACTCGTGTTCGACTTGATGGAGGAGGATTAAATGGAGGCTGTGATGGAGGTTGTCGTGGAGGTCACGGGGGAGGTAGAGATTGTAATGAGTTCGATATGTGGAGGTAGTGGTCGAAGGGAGGAGGTGGGGAGGGAGGGGGAAGGAGGAAGGGAAAGGGGAGGGGAAAGGGAAGGGGAGGGGAACGGGAGGGGAAGGGGAGAGGGAAAGGGAAGGGGAATGGGGGAAGGGAAAGGGGAGGGGAAGGGGGAAGGGGAGGGGCAAGGGAGAAGGGGAAGGAGAAGGGGAAGGGGGAAGAGGAAGAGGGAGAGGGGAGGGGGAGGGGAAAGGAAGGGAGTGGAGAGGGTGAGAGGAGGAAAAGGAGAGGGGAAATTGTGGGAGAGAGAGTGGAGTAGGATGGAGTGGAGTTGGAGGGGAAAGAAGTGGAGTTGGAGGGGAAAGGAGGCGAGGGGAGGGGAGGGAGGAGAGAGGAAAGGAGTTGTGTTGGAGTAGAGGAGTAAGAGAAATGAGGGGAGTGAGGGAGGCGATGAAGATGAGGGGAGTTGGATGGAAGGGATGAAGAGGGGAATGGGAAAGGGGAGGAGGGCAATCGGGTGTGAAATGAGAATGGGGGGGAGGTGGGGAGAGAATTTGAGGGAAGCAGGAAAGGGTGAAGCTGTTGCTCCCATCTTCCCCCCTCCCCACTTCCCCTCCCCCTCCCCCTTCCCTCTCCCCATCTCCTCTCCTACCTCCCCCTTCCCTCTCCCCCTCTCCTCTCCTACCTCCCCCCTTCCACCTTCCCTTTTCCCCCTTCTCTCTCCTACTTCCACTCTTCCTCCCTTCTCTCTCCTCCCTTCCCCTCTCCTTCCTTCCCCTCTCCTCCCTTCCCCTCTCCTTCCTTCCCCTCTCCCCCCTCCCCTCTCCTTCCTTCCCCTCTCCCCCCTCCCCTCTCCTTCCTTCCCCCTTCCCTCCCTCCTCTCCTCTCCTACTTCCCCCTTCCACCTTCCTTTCCCCCTTCCACCTTCCTTTCCCCCCTTCCCTCTCCTACCTTCCCCCTCCTCTCTTCTCTCTCCTCCCTTCCCCTCTCCTTCGTTCCCCCTTCCCCTTCCCCTCCTCCCTTCCCCTCTTCCTTTTCCTCTTTTCCTTCCCCCTCCCCTTCCCCTTCTCCCTCTTTCCTTCCCCTTCCCTTCTCCCCCTTCCCTTCCCCTCCTCCTTCCCCCATCCCCTCCCTTTCCCCCCAGCCCCCTATCCCGTTCCCATCCATCTATCCGCCCATCTATTCGTCTATCCACGTATCTTTCCATCCATTTATCCATCCCATCTACTAATCCATCCATCTATCCGTCTATCCATCCATTTCATCCACTCAATCCACCCATCTGTCTATTCATGAGTCCATCCATCCAACTCATCCTTTTCATCTGCCTCACCCATCCAATTCATCCATTTCATCTATCCCATCTAGCCAATCCACCCATGTCCATCCATCAATCCATCCATACAACTCATCTATTTCATCTATCTCATTCAGCCAATTCATTCATATAATCCATCTCATCCAGCCAATCCATCCATCCATCAATTCAATTTATCCTTCTCATTCCATCCTTTTATCCTTTCATTCATCCATCAATCCATCCAAAATTCCGTCCACCAATCCATCCACTTCATCCATCTCATCCATTCATCCATCCTTCAACTTATCCGCCCATCCACGAACCTGTTCATCTGCCCGTCTTCTATCCATCTCATCTCATCCATCTCATCCACCCAATCCATCCATTTCCCGCCTGCCGTCTTCAACTTTCCGCCCGCGCCTGTGACAGGTAAGTAGCTTGATGAGCTGCCTCGATGCAGCTGCGGCACCTCCCGGGCCGCAGCCGCAGTTGACGCCGCATCCGCAGGCCTGCGTTTGCCGCAGCTTCGTCGATGTGTTTACTGGTGCCGCATATGTGTGTTTAGTGTGTATATGCGTGTTTTTTGGTTCCGCATATGTGTGTTTATTGGTGGCGCATATGTGTGTTTAGTGCGTCTGTATATGCGTGTTTGTTGGTTCCGCATATGTGTGTTTGTCGGTGCCGCATATATGTGTTTACTGGTGCCGCATATGTGTGTTTACTGATCCCGTATATGTTTACTGGGGCCTCATATGTGTGTCTACTAGTGCGGCATATGTTTGTTTCTCGTAACCACACATGTGTGTTTACTGGTGCCGCATGTATGTGTCTACCACATACTTGTCGCGGCAGCAGCCGCATGGGCATGTTGCCGCATCCACATATATATCTACGTTCAGCAATTTCTGCATGTAAGACGTATTTGCTGCATGCGGCGGCCGCATCCTAGGGGCTCGGGACAACCATAGAACATCCTATGAAGGATCTCACCTCTTGTGCATCCCTCACATACTTTATTCTGGTTGATAATAGATGTCTTTATCTTAACTATCGCATGATGATTTCATTGTGTGTGTGTGTGTGTGTGTGTGTGTGTGTGTGTGTGTGTGTGTGTGTGTGTGTGTGTGTGTGTGTGTGTGTGTGTGCGTGTGTGCGTGATTGTGAGTGTGTACGTGTGTGTGCATGTGTGCGTGATTGTGTGTGTATGTGTGTGTGCGCATATGTGTGCATGTGTGTGTGCATGTATGTGTGCATGTGTGCGTGCGTGTTCGTGTGTACGCGCGCGCGCGTATGTGTCTATTTATGTATGTGTGTGCGCGCGCGATCGCGCGATCCTTTTAGCATAGACGAAAGTATCTGTCTGTTTTCCGCCTTCCGCTCGAGTTTATTCTAATGAAAACGTACGTTTGTTTATTGTCTGCATGTCATTGAATATGAATGTAAATTGTGTGTGAGAGAGCGTGCCTGGGCGTGCGTGCGTTCGTCCGTGCCCCCAGAGGATGCGCTTAAAGAGGAGAGAGGAGGCGGAGTTCTTAGGGATGAGAAGAGGAGGAAGAGGGAGGAGGAGGAAGATGAGGAAGGGGGAAAAGGAGGAGGAAGGAGGAAGAGGGAGGGGGAGGAAGATAAGGAAGGAGAGAAGGAGGAGGAAGAGGAGGAGGGAAGTGAGAGAGAAGTGGCATCAGGATTAGTAGGAGGTAGAGGAGGAGGAAGAGGAGGAGAAAGAAGAGAAAGAGGAGGAGGAGGGGAGGAGGAGGAGGAGGAGGAGGAGGAAAAGGAAGAGGAAGAGAAATCGAAAATAAAGAGAAAGAGGAAAAGTATTTACGAAAGACGGAGTGAGAAGTGGCAGAAGTAGGAAGAAGGAAGAGGAGGAGGTGAGGGAGGAAGAGGAGGAGGTGATGATGGAGGAAGAAGAAGAGAAATCGAAAATAAAAAGAAAGAAGATAAACATCTGCGGGATATGAATTAAGAGGAGACTTAGAAGGAGACAAAGTTGGGGAGGAGAAGGAGGAGGAGGAGGAAGAGGAGGAGGAAGAAGAAAATAAAGAGAAAATGTATGAGCATTTACGGAAGACAGAGTAAGAAGAGACAGAGGAAGAGGAGGGGACAGAGGAGCAGGAAGTGGAGGAAGAGGAGGCGGAAGAGGAGTAGGAGGAGGACGAAGCGGAAGAGGAGGAGGAGGTGGAGGAAGAGGAGGTGGATGAAGAGGAAGAGGAAAAAATAAAGAGAAAGAGTATCAGCATTTACGAAAGACGGAGTAAGAAAAGACGAAGGAGGAGGAGGAGGAAACAGAGGAGCAGGAAGAGGAGGAGGAGGAGGAAGAGGCGGAAGAAGAGCAGGAGCTGGAGGAGGAGGAGGACCAGGAGCAGGAGCAGGAGCAGGAGGAGGTGGAAGAGGAGGAGGAGGAGGAGGAGGAGGTGGAGAAGTCCCCTGGGGCGTCATTAGGCGTCGTCAGGTCTACAAGGGCGATCCAGGGCTGAGGTTCACGTCTGGAGTCATTAGCTGCCGAGGCTGTGTTTACAGGTGTTTCAGGTTCATTAGACGGCAGCTGTACGCTGTTGTTTACATCTGTTAGAGGGGCGGCTGCAGGTGCCGCGAGGAACAGGTTGTTTTGCCCTCCGGAGAGCGCCGGGGGTGGGGGGGGGGATTCCCCGCATGTGTACAAGTGTTCATTGTAAACATTAACCGCAGGTGTTTGTGTTTGCATTGTGTATTGGGACGTTTGTTGTGCATGTCTCTTTGTAGGTTTATATAGGTGGCAGAAAGGGGTTGTAGTAAGTGACAGAAAGAGGCTGGAGCAGGTGGCATAAACTGGCTGTAGCAGGGGGCACAAGCTGGCTGGAGCAGGTGGTAGAAGCTGGTTGTAACAGGTGGTATAAACTGGCTGGAGCAGGTGGTAGAAACTGGTTGTACAGGTGGAAATAGCTGGCTGTAGCATCTGGCAAAAGTTGGTTGGAGCAGGTGGCACAAGCTGGCTGTAGGAGGTAGTATAAAATAGCTGAAGCAGGTGGTAGAAGATGGCCGTAGCAAGTCGCAAAAGCTGGTCGTATCAGGTGGTAGAAAATGGCTGTAGCAGATGATATAAATTAGCTGAAGCAGGTGGCAGAACCTGGTTGGAGCAGGTGGCACAAGCTGGATGTAGGAGGTAGTATAAAATAGCTGAAGCAGGTGGTAGAAGATGGCCGTAGCAAGTCGCAAAAGCTGGTCGTATCAGGTGGTAGAAAATGGCTGTAGCAGGTGATATAAATTAGCTGAAGCAGGTGGCAGAACCTGGCCATAGCAAGTCGCAAAAGTTGGTTGTAGCAGGTGGTAGAAGATGGCTGTCACAAGTCCCAGAAGCTGGTTGAAGCAGATAGCAGAAGATGGGTGTAGCAGGTAGCAGAACGTGGGTGTAGTAGATAGCAGAAGGTGACTGTAGCAGGTAGCAGGTGTTCAAGGACCAGACCCGCACCTAATTTAGTCTTTTTCAGAGGTGTTGAGCAAGTACGGTAGGTGCTGCCTCCTCGTGCTAGTAGGTGTCGATGTTTACAGGTTGCAGGTGGTAATTAGGTT
>NC_134778.1:68474231-68476731 GCF_046742065.1 Oratosquilla oratoria
TTCCTTTCTTCCTTCCAGGGCTGAGAAGGGAAATATATTTCCTTTCTTCCTTCCAGAGTTGAGAAGGGAAATATCTTTCCTTTCTTCTTTCCAGAGTTGAGAAGTGAAATATATTTCCTTTCTTCCTTCAAGGGCTGAGAAGGGAAATAAATTTCCTTTCTTCTTCCCTCGGCTGAGAAGGGAAATATATTTCCTTTCTTCTTTCCAGGGCTGAGAAGGGAAATATATTTCCTTTCTTCCTTCCAGGGTTGAGAAGGGAAATATATTTCCTTTCTTCCTTCCAGGGCTGAGAAGGGAAATAAATTTCCTTTCTTCTTTCCAGGGTTGAGAAGTGAAATATATTTCCTTTCTTCTTTCCAGGGCTGAGAAGGGAAATATATTTCCTTTTTTCCAGGGCTGAAAAGGGAAATATATTCCCTTTTCTACACTGAAGGTTTACAAAGCTGGAAAATGAGATAGTTCTGATTTCCAGGAAAACGAAATTAATCATTTTTGCTTTCCAGGGCTAAGAAGGTGAATATTCTTTTTTTCAGGCTTAAGATGTTAAATGTTTTGGA
This sequence comes from Oratosquilla oratoria, assembly GCF_046742065.1. Lineage (NCBI taxonomy): Eukaryota > Metazoa > Arthropoda > Malacostraca > Stomatopoda > Squillidae > Oratosquilla > Oratosquilla oratoria. The sequence goes on from NC_134778.1 coordinate 68,474,789, forward strand.
TTTATAAGACTGGAAAATGAGGAAGTTCCGATTTCCAGGAAAACGAAATTAATCAATTTTCCTTTCCAGGACTAAAGAAGTGTATATATCTATTCCCAGGCTTAAGAAATTAAGTATTTTGGTTTTACAAGACTGGACAAATAAATATTTTTGTTTTCCAAAAGTATTACAGTAAAAGACTTTCTGCTTTGCAGATATGAAAAGTTAAATACTTTGGTTTTCCAGTTCTAAGGCAAGAAATAGTTTTGCTTCCAGGCGGCCTGAGAAATCAAAAATATTTTCTTTTCGGGCTTAAGAAATTATGTTTTTATTTCTATTTTTATTTATTTTTCTATTCATTGATTCATTGTTTATTTGTTTGTTTATTTATGTGCTTATTTATCTTTATTTATTTATTAATATATTCACGTATTTATCTATTTAATAATTCGTTTATTTACCTATTAGTTTATTTCTTTGCTTATTTCATTTTTTGGTAGGGAGTGATCTTTATATGTCTGTAATTAAAAAATAATCTACATTTCAGGCCTAAGAAAAAAATAGCTTTCCAGGCCTGGAAAACTTGAAAATATTATTTTCATTTCTAGGCCTAGAAAACTTGAAAATATTATTTTCATTTCTAGGCATGGAGAACATGAAAATAATATCTTTATTTCTAGACCTGGAAAATCCAAAAACAGATGCTTTCCAGGCCTGAGGAACAAAACAATTTTGCTTTCCAGCCATAAGGAACGAAGCCTTTTGGGTTTCCAGTCCTGGAACGTGGCATCTGAAGGCGCGGGTGACAATGAGGTCTTTGTTTTGGAACGGCCACACAAAACAAAATGATATTTAGAGCGTCGCTCTGGAAGCGAAGTTGGCAAAAGGAACACCTGGAAGGACTGGAATGTCTTATCGGGGTTGAGGTCGCAAAATATTTAATCTTATTTTTTTTTTTTTTTTTTTTACACCTATTATTATTGATTTAATTTTGTAATAATCTGCAGAGCTGGGCACGTTCCTCGGTGCGTTCCTAGGTGCGCTCCTCTGTGCGTTTTGCTTTAGTTTGGCCGCGGTTAGCGCTCCCAAACTATTGAAGCTTAAGAGACAGGTTCATACCGAAATAAAAGTCCGGTAGGCCACATACTAAACCAAAGAATAATTTCGTAGGCCACATGCAAAAGGTAGGCCACATACTATACCGGCACCTTTATTGTTTTAATAGTTTGGGAGCGCTAACCGCGGCCAAACTAAACCGGAACGCACCGAGGAACCCACCGAGGAACGTGCCCAGCTCTGATAATATGTAACTATGCCTCATCCTTAGTAAAACTGGAATCGTAATGAGTTGATTTTGAACTTCCTAAATGGTTTCATTGTAGTCCTGTCCGTCAGTGTATATTTGATATACCCAGTATGGGTATACACAGTATAACAAGTGTTATTAATCATCATTTTCTTGAACCACGTGCCAGACTCGTGATCGAGAGCTATTACCTTCCCGGATGAGAGATCATTTATTGTGATCTATGGGTTATGCTGAGACATTTCACCCACTCCTCATACTTATCACCTTTGCTCAAGGGGACAGTAACAGCTGGTTAATTATGAAGCCTTTGGATGCTGAACGGGGCTAGATCTCGGGTTAGCATCATGGAAATTCCCCTCCCCCTCCTTCGGTGTGTGTGCGTGTGATTCACCATGGTCTTGGGTCACGTGTTGAACTCGTGATCGACAGCGATCTACCGAAAGAGAGCTCAGAGCTCATATATGACCGATCTATGGGTAATGTTGTGACCTTACACGCACACATACCCCCAACTCCCCACCCACGAGAGCTGGAGTAACGACTCGTAGCGCAGTGATACTGAAATTATTTCAGCCCTGGGCGGGATTCGAACCCGGACCGCCATAGTGTGTGTGTGTGTGTGTGTGTGTGTGTGTGTGTGTGTGTGTGTGTGTGT
>NC_134778.1:68494231-68501731 GCF_046742065.1 Oratosquilla oratoria
CCTCGAACAATTCAAGAACTTAAGAAGAGCATTAAAGTCGAAAGAATTTTAATAAACTTCGAGCAATTCAAGAACTTTAAGAGAACATCAAATCTGAAAGAACGTAGATAATCTTCGAATAATTCAAGAATCTTAAGATAAATTTAAAGCTAAATACACCTCGAACAATTCAAGAACTTAAGAAGAACATTAAAGCCGAAAGAATTTGATAAACTTTGAACAATTCAAGAACTTTATGAGGACATGAAAGCCGAAAGCCGAGGTCTAGGTCCTGAAAAATTGCGTACGATCATGGAAACTGCTGTGGAATGAGTCTGTATTTGTGAGCAGGAAAATGATTATTATTTGAGTAATACTGTTTTTCACACATAATACTGAAAAAATCCATTAATTACATTTCCAGATAAAAAGAAAAAAGAAAAACATGTGTTTGTAAAGTCTATTTTTGTTTTATATCATATAATCTTTCAGTGGTCACCCTGCATGACACATAGGCAATTCGACCTACCAGATAATTGGCCAGCCCTCTTTTATTATTATTGTGCATGTCTGTGTTGTATATTTTGTTTGTGATATTTTGACGGGGGAATGACATCGAAAGCTTTATTAATGTCTAATATTATGAGAAGTGTTCTGCATGGGGGCTTATCTGAATTGATACCATCGGAAACTCTTTGTGTGAGGTTTATCAGGGGAGTGTTTGTGGAGTGTAGTGGTCTGGAACCGTGTTGTGATTCAACAAGGGGGAGTATGTGTTGTGAATTGTGACGAGTTGTAGTATGAAGCGTTCTATGACTTTGATAACCATCAACAACACTATTGTTATTGACCTCTCTCTCTGACCTCTCATTGACCTCTCTGTGACCTCTCTATCGACCTATTATGCCTCTCTCTTTGAATTCTCATTGACCTGTCTTTTGACCTGTCTGTGACCTCTCTGTGACCTCTTGATAGGATTCTGTCGCACAGGTGAATAAGATCACCAGACGTTAGCTAGAATAAAACCTATAATGTCAACGAGAGAATATTTCCCCTCATCTCTCTCCTCCCTCCCTCTCCTTCCCCTATCCTCCCCCTATCTTCCCCTCCCCAACCCATCTCCTCCCCTTTCCTCTTTTCCTCTTTGCTCCTCCTCTTCTCTACCCTCTCCTCCCCTCCCCCCTTACATTCCTCTCCCTCTCCTCTCTTTCTCTTCCCTTCCCCTCGTTTCCCCTACCATTATCTTCTTCTTCTGTCCATCCTTTCTTCCTTCCCCGTTCCACTCCTTTTCCTTTACTTCCCCTCCCCTCTTTTCCCTTCCCTCTTCCCTCTTTTCCCTTTCCCTCCCCTCTCTTTCCCTCCCTTCTCTCCCCTCCCTCCCCTCCCCTCCCTTTCCCTCCCCTCCCCTCCCCTCCCTTTCCCTCCCTTCCCCTCCCTTCCCCTCCCTTCCCTTTCCCTCCCTTCCCTCTCCCTCCCCTCCCTTTCCCTCTCCTCCCTTTCCCTCCCTTCCCTTTCCCTCCCCTCCCTTTCCCTCCCTTCCCTTTCCCTCCCTTCCCTTTCCCTCCCCTCCCCTCCCTTTCCCTCCCCTCCCAAAACATTCTACCCGCTCCCGACTCCCAGTAGCGGAAAAGGAGGGGGTGGGGGAGTGAGGGAGGGAGTGAGGGAGGGAGGGTAGGGGGTGTGTGTGGGGAGTGGCACTGTCGGCTATAAAAGGCCTCGGCTGGCACTGCTGGGCGTGAAGGATTGTGCCACCCGACACCCATTCGGCGTCTAATTGGTGGCGGTCGTAACTCATCGCACAGCACAACACAGCAGCCGCCACAGCCACCGCAGCCCCCCCACCCCAACCTCCACCCCACCCCTCGTACTCCCCCCCCGTGTCAACCCCCCTCCACCCCTCTCCTCTCCCCCCACCCCCAGCGTCAGCCCCCCCCAACACTCTCCCCACCCCCTCCCGCCACCCCCCACCTCCTCCTCCCACCCCGGCCCTTCTCCCCCCTATGGCCGCCAACACCATAACCCCCCTCCCCCCAGCGTTAGCTCCCTTCGATCCTCTCCCCCACTCCCCCTCTCCCCCTCTACCCCCTCTACAGAACTCCAACATGTGTGGTTTGTTATATGAGAGTACATGTACATTAAAAACATCAATCCAAACTACACCCCTTCACCTCTCCTCTCCTCTTCCTCCTCTTCCTCCTCCTCTTCTTCTTCCTCTTTCTCATTTTTTTTTATTACAACTACTCATACTCTTCCTCCTCTTCATCGTCTTCCTACTCCTTCTAGTCCTCCTGTTCCTCAATTTCTACCCTTCCTCTTCCTCCACCTTTTCCTCCTCCACATCTGCTTCCTTTGCCTCCTCCTTCTTCCCTTCCTCTCCCCTATTTCTTCCTCCTCCAACTTATCTTCCTCCTTTTCCTCTACCTCCTCCTTCATTTTCTCCTTCCTCCTCCTTCTCTTCCTCCTCTTTTTCTGCTCTTCCTCCTACTCCTCCACAGTCTCCTGTCCCTCTTACTACTGCTCCACCTCTTCATCTTCCTCCTCCTCTTCTTCCTCTTCCACCTTCTTCTCTACATCTTCCCGCTCTTTCTCTTCCTCCTCCTCTATCTCCTCCTCCTCCTCCTCCTCCTCCTCCTCCTCCTCCTCCTTCACCCCCTCTCCCTCCGTTTTTTGCCCCTCCGTCTGGTATGCTGTAGAGTGTCAAAGGTAGCTAATAATAATAAAACAAAAAAAATCGAAAAATGGTCGACTTGCTCTCTGTATCATAGATGCATTAGGTTACGAGGGGGGCTGGCCCCTCGTTAAGTGCTCAGGAAAAAAATGATAAAAAGAAAAATGTGGATAAAAGTAAAGTTGAAGTTGAAGTTTCTCACTTCGTTCTTCCTCTTCATTTGTTTCTTTTGTTTTCGTTTTCGATTTGTGTTTGTTTATTAATTTGTTTGTTTATATATATCATATATATACATATATAAATGTGTGTATGAGTGTGTGTGTGTGTGTGTGTGTGTGTGTGTGTGTGTGTGTGTGTGTGTGTGTGTGTGTGTGTGTTTTCATTTATTTGTTTATTGATATGTTTATCTATTTGTTCCCCTTTTTTTATTTATTTGTTTATCTAAATATTCTATTTTTTTTATCTATTTTATATATCTTATATGTTTATTTATTTCATTTCATTCTATATTGTTTCGTTTAGTAGATTTTATTTTTATGTATTTATTCATTTGTTTGCTTATTTGTTTTTGTATTATAAATTTATTTATATTCTTTTATTTATTTTATATATATTTAATTTTATTTTATAGTTCTTATTCATTTACTCATTTATCAATTTATTTCTTTACTTATCTATTAATATGTTATTTATTTATTTTGCTAATTTTGTTTTATCTTTTATTATAATTATTATTATTATTATTATCATTATTATTATTATTATTATTATTATTAATAATAATGATTATGTTGTTATTATTATTATTATTATTATTATCATTACCATTATTATTACTATTATTATAATTATTATTATTATTATTATCATTATTATTATTATTATTATTATTTATTTATTTATTTATTTATTTATTTATTTTCTTTTTTCCCTCTCCTTCCTTTCGGGTTTTCTCAGTTGCTCTTTTTCAATGAACTCTTCATCCGCTCTCTTTTAACTCTTTCCTCTCCTTCCTCTGTATTGCTCTTTCCATGTACCTCTTTTCTCTTCTCTTTTCTTTTCTCATTCCCTTTCTTTCTTCTTTTCCATTTTCCAAACTTTTTTCTTCTATTTCTTCTTTCTTTCGGACTTGCTTTCTATTCGTTTGTTTTTCTCAATTTTCTATTTTCAACTTTTTTTCAATTCTCAATTTTCTCTTTTTCTTTTCCTTTTTACTATAATTTTTGCTTTTTTCTATATCTCCTCTCTCCTCTTTTTTTACTCTCTTTTATCTTTCTTCTCTGTGTCTCAACCTCTCTTTCTCATCTCTTTTTTCCTACTCTCTTTTATCTTTCTTCTCTGTGTCTCAACCTCTCTTTCTTCTCTCTTTTTTCTTACTCCCTTTTATCTTTCTTCTCTGTGTCTCAACCTCTCTTTCTCCTCTCTTTTTTCCTGTTCTCTTTTTGCTTTCTTCCCTGGGTCTAAACCTCTCTTTCTCCTCTCTTTTTTTACTCTTTTATCTTTCCTCTCTTTGTTCTAACCTCTCTTGCTCCTCTCTTTTTCCTACTCTTTTTTTGCTTTCTTCTATGTGTCTCGACCCTTCTTTCTCCTCTCTTTGTTTCTACTCTCTTTTTGCTTTCTTCTCTGTGTCTCAACCTCTCTTTCTCCTCTCTTTTCTCTTACTCTTTTTTCTTCTCTGTGTCTCAACCTCTCTTTCTCCTCTCTTTTCTCTTACTCTTTTTTCTTCTCTGTGTCTCAACCTCTCTTTCTCCTCTCTTTTTTCCCTGCTATCCTTTTGCTTTCTTCTCTGTGTCTCAGTCTATCTCCTCTCTTTTTTCTTACTCTTTTATTCTTCTTCTCTCTGTCCCAACCTCCCTTTCTCCTCTCTTTTTTCCTGCTCTCATTTTGCTTTCTTCTCTATATCTCAACCTCTCTTTCTCCCCTCTTTTTTCCTCTGTTTTTTCTTTCTTCTCTGTGTCTCAACTTCCCTTTTTCTTCTCTTTTTTTCTACTCTTTTTATCTTCTATATGTCTCAACCTCTCTTTCTCCTCTCTTTTTCCTGCTCTCTTTTATCTTTCTCCTCTGTGTCTCAACCACTCTTTCTCCTCTCTTTTACTTTTCAACGTTTTTCCCTTTCTCTACGCTCTCTCTCTCTTTCTTTTCTTTTATACATGATTGCCTCTCTAATTTTGATTCACTCTGTATATCTTAAATTCTCGTTCCCTTCAATAATCTCTTTGGTTTCTTTCATTTCCCTTTTTAATTCCACCCCTTCCTCGTTACCTTTCCTCTTTTCCCTTCTTCCTTACCCTTCCTCATTTTCCTTCCTCCTTACCCTTCCTCCTTACCCTTCCTTACCTTTCCTTCCTTCCCTTACCTTTCCTCCTTTCCCTTCCTCCCTACCCTTCCTTACCTTTCCTTCCTTGCCTTACATTTCCTCCTTTCCCTTACTCCCTTGCCTTACACTTCCTCCTTTCCCTTCCTCCCTTGCCTTCCCTTCCCCCTCTTTTCCATTCTTTCTTCCCTTTCCTCATTTCCTTTCGTTTCTTTTTCCTCCCTTTACCCTTTTTGTATTATTTTTTTCCTTTCCTTCCCTTCCCTTCCCTTCCCTTCCCTTCAGTTTCCTTCTTTTCCTTCTTTTCCCTTTTTCATCCTTTTTCATTCCCTTCCCTTCTCATACATTCCCTTCCCTTCCCTCTCCTTCTCTTACCTTACCTTACCTTCCCTTCTCTTTCCTCTCATTCCCTTCCCTTTCCTTTTCTTCCCTTACCTTCCCTTCCATTTCCTCTTCTCTTCCTTTTCCTTTCTCCTTTCCCTCCTTTCACCCTTTCTCATTCCCCCCTTACCTTCCTTTCCCTTCCCTTTCCTTCCCTTTCCTTACCTTCCCTTTCCTTCCCTTCCCTTCCCTTTCCTTTTCTTCCTTTCCCTTTCCTTCCCTTTCCTTCCTTTCCCTTTCCTTCCTTTCCCTTTCCTTTCCTTCCCTTCCTTTCCCTTCCCTTCCCTTTCTTCCCCCACCTCCTCTCACCCAGAAACAGTCCTCATCACGAGAGGGACAAGTGAAGTGTTAAAACTAATAAGGGCAATCAAATTGCAACGTTGTCCCTTAGGATAGAAGCGATGGTTATCGACGAGGAAGACGAAAAGAGGGATGGGCGGCGTCTTTAATTCCCAATTCCTATTACTTGCCTTATTTTTTTTTTTTTATACATCCATTTATTCATTTATTTGTTTATTTGTTTATTTATTGGTTCATTAGTTCATTTGTTTATGTATCCATTTATTAATTTATTTGTTGATTTGTTTATTCATTGATTTGTTCACTTATTTATTTATCTTTATAAAGGTATCTAATAATTTTTCTATTTATTTTTCTATTTATCTGTTTGTTCAGTTATTGTATACATTTATTTATTCATTCAATTATTTATTTTTATGTTTATTTATTTTTTTCATGCCACTATGGTAATGTACAGAGGTTGCATCGTCATCCATGGGTTAACCAGGTGGTCCTGTACTGGATCTTTTACGGTCTTCCTTTGTTATATCTTGCTCGACTCTCTCTCTCTCTCTCTCTCTCTCTCTGCGTGTGTGTGTGCGCGCGCCTCTCTCTGTGTGTGTGTCTCTCTCTGTGTGTGTGTCTCTGTGTGTGTGTGTGTGTGTGTGTGTGTGTGTGTGTGTGTGTGTGTGTGTGTGTGTGTGTGTGTGTGTGTGTGTGTGTGTGTGTGTGTGTGTGTGTGTGTGTGTGTGTGTGTGTGTGTGTGTGTGTGTGTGTGTGTGTGTGTACTATATGTGTCAACATCAGTGCTACCACCACTACCACCACCACCACCACCACCACTACCACTACCACCACCACCACAGTAAGTCTGACTACAACCATATTCGACACAAGGGAAGACGTTAGCGTCGGTGTCTGCACACGCAGACAGTGTGTGCAGGCACCGTGACGTCATCACTTACGTCACGGTTGGCAAGACGTGTTTATTGTTCACGAAAGTGGTGTGATGTCACAGGAAGTGACGTAGTTAGCGTCATGGAAGTGACGTCAAGATGTCATGGTAGTGACGTAATGATAGTATATGGTGTAATGGTAATACCATACGCGCGCGCGCACACACACACACACACACACACACACACACACACACACACACACACACACACACACACACACACACACATACACACGCATACACACACACACACACACGCACGCATACACACACACACACACGCACGCATACACACACACACGCACGCATACACACACACACACACACACACACACACACACACACACACACACACACACACACACACACACAACTTCCTATATGGGTTTTTTGACTTCTAGAAAACTTTAGAAGACCAGAATCTAGACGAGTGTTTTAGAAGCCAAACGATTCTTTGCTATTTAAGGACGTACAATAAGTCCCCTGACATGAACGACAGATCAAATGGTCGCGACCCTCACCCTCCACATGATCAGGAAGCACTGCTCTCCACCTTTAATCCACATCAAATGAATAAAATCGTCTGATGATTCATATAATAAAATCAATAAAGTGTTCCACAGTCTCGCAGTGATCACACACACACATACAAAAGCGAATTCTTCAATTAGGTTACGTTATTTACATAATTTCTCCTTGATGTCGGCAGGTGATTTAATTCATCTGATAGATCTTCTAGTGACGAATCAGGTTCCCCTATACGACCAGAGCCCTACTTGTCCCTCACCTGTTAACCCCTAAAGATGAATAAAATCGCCTGACGGCAGCCTTTATATAAATCGTGTGTTGAAAGAGTTTAGGAAATCCGCCTCTTGCTTGTTCACTGACTGTTGCATGACGCGGTGACACGTGGGAGGCGGA
>NC_134778.1:68514231-68521591 GCF_046742065.1 Oratosquilla oratoria
TTTCTTTTATCATTTCATCAACTCCTTTCGAGTTTTTCTTTTCTGTTGCCGTTGCAAATTGAAAGAATAGCAACATGTTTGAGCTGAGATTTTATCTCATAAAACGCTAATAGAAATTAGACTGCAGACAATTAGATAAAATTGTAAACCAAATTAACATTTGGGATAAATGTTTTGTACTGACATTATATGTATACAAACATATATGAGCTCTGAGCTCTCATCCGGGAGGGTATTAGCTGGCGATTATCATGAGCCCAACACGTGATTCATTACTGTAGGGAATCACACACACAAATAAGATGTCCCATATATATATATATATATATATATATATATATGTGTGGTGTGTGTGTGTGTGTGTGTGTGTGTGTGTGTGTGTGTGTGTGTGTGTGTGTGTGTGTATGTGTGTGTGTATTTCCGCTAGACTGAACCATATGTAGTCAGGTATAAGTGAGGGAGGTTAGGTCATCCACCTCATTTGTACATTCCTCCCTTCCCCCCTCCCCGCTGTTTTTCCCCCACATTCCTTTTTATGTATTTAACCATACTTGTATCTGTCTTACTTTGTCTGAAAATGTAAACAAACGAAAATGCTTACTGGCTACAATTTTCTCTTCTGTGGTGATATTGGTTATATTGTGTATGCATATATATACTGTATATATATATATATATATATATATATATATATATATATATATATATATATATATGTATATATATATGTATATATATATATATATATATATAGAGAGAGAGAGAGAGAGAGAGAGAGAGAGAGAGAGAGAGAGAGAGAGAGAGAGAGAGAGAGAGAGAGAGAGAGAGAGAGAGAGAGAGAGAGAGAGAGGAAGGACGTAAACAAGGTGAAGGAGACACGTGGCACCGAGCGCGGCATCTCGTCTCCACACTAATTACCTTTTTAATTACTGGCACCGGTGCCACCTCGCCACCGCCGCTGCGCGAGCTTCCAGAATGGCGCTCCTCCTCCTCTTCCTCCTCCTCCTCCTCCTCCTCCTCCTCCTCCTCCTCCTCCTCCTCCTCCTCTCTCCTACTCCTCCTCCTCCTCTCTCCTCCTCCTCTCTCCTCCTCCTCTCTCCTCCTCCTCCTCCCCCCGTCCTCCTCCTCCTCCTCCTCTCTCCTCCTCCTCTCTCCTCTCTCCTCCTCCTCCTCCTCCTCCTCCTCCTCCTTCTCCTACTCTTCCTCTTCCTCATTTTTTTTCCTTTTCCTCCGCATCTTCCTCCTCTTCCTCTTCTATCTCTTCATCCTCACCCTGTACATTCTCTCCCCGTTATCTCCTTCTTCCTCTCCCTTGTCCTATGTCTCTACCTCCTCTCACTCATCCTCTTCTCTCTCTCTCCTTCCCCCTCTAATTCCCCGTCTCCCTCACCCTAGCCTTCCCCTTTCCCCTCCCCTTTCCTCTCCCCTTCCCCTCCCCTCCCCCTCCAATTCCCCCCTCCCCATCCAACTTCCTCTCCCCCTCCAACTTCCCCCCTCCAACTTCCTCTCCCCCTCCAACTTCCCCCTTCCAACTTCCCCCTCCCCCTCCAACTTCCCCCTCCCCCTCCCTCTTCCTCTCCCCCTCCCCCTTCCTCTCCCTCTCCCCCTCCCCTCCCCTTTCCTCTCCCCTTCCCCTTCCCCTCCCCTCCCCTCCTCCTTCCTCTCCCCCTCCAACTTCCCCCTCCCCTCCCCTTTCCTCTCCCCTTCCCCTCCCCCTCCCCTTCCTCTCCCCTCCCCTCTCCAACTTCCCCCTTCCTCTCCCCCTCCCCTCCCCTCTCCCCCTCCCCCCTCAAACTTTCTCATTGTGGGATGAGCCCACAATTCGATCGACAGCAGGTCGGATGGTGTTGGGGGAGATGGTAGCTTTGCATCACACCCCTCTCTTACTCTCACTCTCACTCTCACTCTCACTCTCCCGACCCACTCTCACTTCCGTCTCACACTCGCTCTCCACCCTCTCTTACTTTTGTCCCATTCTCACTCTTGTTGCATCCTCTCGTCTCACTCTCACTTTCGACTCACTCTCACTCTCACTCTCCCGACCCACTCTCACTTCCGTCTCACACTCGCTCTCGACCCTCTCTCACTTTTGTTCCACTCTCACTCTTGTTGAACTCTCACTCTCGACTCACTCTCACTCTTGACTCTCTCACTCTCGACTCACTCTCACTCTCGACTCACTCTCACTCTCGACTCACTCTCACTTTTCTACTCACACTCTTGTTCTACTTTAACTCTCGTTTCACTCTCACTTTTACCCCACTCTCACTCTCTCCACTCTTATTGTCGTCACATTCTCACCATTGTTTCATTCTCTCACTCTCGATCCACTCTCACTCTTGCTCCACTCCTGCTGTTGTTCCACTTTCACTCTTGTCCACTCCTACTATCGATCCACTTTCGCTCTCGTTCAGTTGTCGCTCTCACTTTCGCTCAACTCTCATTTTCTTCCCCCTCTCGCTCTTGATCCACTCTCACGCTCGTCTCACTCTCACCCTCTCCCTACTCTCACCCTCCCCTCACTCTCACCCTCCTCTCCACTCTCATCATCCCCTCCACTCTCACCATCTCACCATTCCCTCCACTCTCGCCCTCCCTCAACTCTCACTCTCATCACTCTCACTCTCGTCACTCTCACTCTCGTCACTCTCACTCTAGCCACTCTCACTCTCGTCACTCTCGCTCTCATCCTCCTCTCCGCTCTCATCATCCCCTCCACTCTCACCATTCCCTCCACTCTCGTTCTCCCTCAACTCTCACTCTCGTCACTCTCACTCTCGTCACTCTCACTCTCGTCACTCTCACTCTCACCCTTCTCTCCACTCCTCTCCCCCACTCTCTCTTTTGTCCTACTAACTCCCCACTCACACTCTCCTCTTACTCGCACTCACATTACTCCTACTCTCCCCTACTCTCGCCCCACTTTCACTCTCACTCCCCTCTCACAACTCTCACTCCCCTCTCCCACTCTCGCCCCGTCACGCTTAATGTCCAGTGCAGACACATATTTCTTGTATTCTTGGGCAATTTTTATTTACTTTAAGTTTAATTTATCTTTATCTTTATCTTTATATTTATCTTTATTTGACCAACCCTTATGTAATTGGGAAAGCCCTCTTTGGTATATGTATGGATGTTATTATTTTTTCATTTCTATTTTTATTTTGATAAAATCACATGAAGACATTAGGCAATGCGATACTCCTCAACGAGGCTTATTCTCTCTCTCTCTCTCTCTCTCTCTCTCTCTCTCTCTCTCTCTCTCTCTCTCTCTCTCTCTCTCTCTCTCTCTCTCTCTCTCTCTCTCTCTCTCTCTCTCTCTCTCTCTCTCTCTCTCTCTCTCTCTCTCTCTCTCTCTCTCTCTCTCTCTCTCTCTCTCTCTCTCTCTCACCCTGTCCCACTCTTACCTTCTCTCCCTGTCCCTCTCTCTCTTTCACTCTCTCTTTCTGTCTCACCTCTCCCTCTCTCACCTTGTCTCCCTCTCCCTTTCCCTCCACCATACCTCTCTCTCCTTCCCTCCCTCTATACTCCCTTCTTCCTCTTTCCCTCTCTTCCTCCATCTCCCCCTCCTCTCTTTCCCTTCTTACTTTCCTCCCTTCTTACTTTCCCTCCTTGTTCTTCCCTCCCCATCCATCTTCTCCCCCTTCCCTTACCTTTCCCTTCTTCTCCCCTCCCCTCCCCTCCCCTCCCCTCCCCTCCCTTCCCTTCCCCTCTCTTCCCCTTTCCATCCATACCTTTCCCCCCCTGAGCCCTCCCCTCCTATCAACGCCGTATCCCTTTCTCATTTCCATCCCCTCCCCTCCTCTCCCCTCCTCTCCCCTTCCCTTCCTTTCCCTCACCTCCCCTACCCTACACTTCCCTTCCTTCCTTATTTCCCTCCTTTCCCCTCCCCTCCTCCCCTCACCTTCCCCTCCTCCCCTCATCTTCCCTTCCCTCTCCCACCCTCTCTTCCTCCCCTCACCCTTCCCCTCACCTTTCCTCTCTTAAGCTCTCCCCATTCCCCTCATCACTGTTCCCCTTTTTTATTTCCCTCCCTTCCTCTCGCTCCCTCCCCTTCCTTTTTTCTCCCCTCCCCATCCTTCCCCTTCCTCCCCCTCCCCTTCCTTCCCTCTCCCCTTTCCACCCGTTCCCCTCCCGAGGACCCCTCCCCTCTCCCTCCCCTACTTTGTCTCCCCTCCACACCCTTCCCCTTCCTCCCCTTCCCTCCCTTCCCTCTCCCCTCCTCTCCCCTTTCCACCCGTTCCCCTCCCGAGGACCCCTCCCCTCTCCCTCCCCTACTTTGTCTCCCCTCCAATCCCTTCCCCTTCCTCCCCTTCCCTTCCCTTCCCTCTCCCCTTTCCACCCGTTCCCCTCCCGAGGACCCCTCCCCTCTCCCTCCCCTACTTTGTCTCCCCTCCACACCCTTCCCCTTCCTCCCCTTCCCTTCCCTTCCCTCTCCCCTCCTCTCCCCTTTCCACCCGTTCCCCTCCCGAGGACCCCTCCCCTCTCCCTCCCCTTCTTTGTCTCCCCTTCCCCTCCCTTCCCCTTCCTCCCCTTCCCCTCCCTTCCCTCTCCCCTCCTCTCCCCTTTCCACCCGTTCCCCTCCCGAGGACCCCTCCCCTCTCCCTCCCCTACTTTGTCTCCCCTTCCCCTCCCTTCCACTTCCTCCCCTTCCTTCCCCCTCCTTTCCCTCCCGCTTCCCCCCTCTTCCCTCCCCCTTCCCCTCCCTTCCCCTTCCTCCCCTTCCCTCCCCTCCCTTCCCCTCCCTCCCCTTCCCCTCCCTTCCCTCTCCCCTCCTCTCCCCTTCCCACTCGTTCCCCTCCCGAGGACCCCTCCCCTCTCCGTACCCCTTTTCTCATTTCCATTCCCATCTCCCCGCGGCCCCTGGCGGCGCGATGGTGCGGTGAAGTCAAACAAAGGGGACACCTTTCCTACGAGTTCGAGCGATCGTCCGCCTTTGTGTGGTCGGGTAGTTCGGCAGAGTAGACAAACACACACAACGACGGAGGCCCACCAGGAGGAGGAGGATGAGGAGGATGAGGATGAGGAGAGGAGGTGGTGGTGATTAAGTGGTCTTCCTCCTCCTCCTCCTCCTCCTCCTAGTGGCTTTCCTTCGTTTTGTCTTTGTCTAACTCTGACGGAAGTCATCTTCTTCTTCCTCTTCTTCCTCTTCCTCTTCCTATTCCATTTCTTCCTCCTCTCCCTCCTTCTCTTCCTCATTTTCCTCTTCCTCCTCTTCGTCTACCTCTACTTCCGTCTCTTCTTCCCCCTTTTACTCTTTCTTTTCCTCCTCTTCTTTCTCCTCTTCCTTATCTTTCTTTTCCTTCTCGTTTTCTTCCTCTTTATCTGCTTCCGTCTCTTCCTCTTCTTCTTCCTCTTCTTCATTCCTCTCCTCGTCCACTTCCCTACCTCTTCTCTCTGGCTTCATTGCGTTTGAAGAGGAAACGCAGGTGAGCTCTCCCAGTGGAGCCGGATAAAAGCGTCTGGGGTTAACCAAAAAAAAATTACTCAAGTGAGTCACCGGACGGAGAGGGGACTTCGAGGGGACCCAGAGAGCCCCTTTTTTAAAACCTTTCACAAAAGGTATTCACCACGAGGAAGTCAAATAAAAAATAAATCAATAAAAAATTATAATAATCCAGGTATTCTGAGTAACTGCTTCTCGTACCGGTTTGTCTATTAAATCTATACTAGTAATTGTTATTGTTATTATTTTCATTACTATCATTATTATTATTATCGTTATCATCATTATTATTATTATTATTATTATTATTATCA
This sequence comes from Oratosquilla oratoria, assembly GCF_046742065.1. NCBI lineage: Eukaryota > Metazoa > Arthropoda > Malacostraca > Stomatopoda > Squillidae > Oratosquilla > Oratosquilla oratoria. The sequence goes on from NC_134778.1 coordinate 68,519,992, forward strand.
TTATTACTATTATTATTACTATTCTTATCGTTATAATTATTATTATTATTATTATTGTTGTTGTTGTTGTTGTCATCATCATCATCATCATCATCATCATCATCATCATCATCATCATCATCATCATCATCATCATCATCATCATCATCATCATCATCATCATCATCATCATCATCATTATTATTATTATTATTATCATTATTATTATTATTATCATTATCATTATTATTATTGATATTGTTGTTGTTGTTATTATTATTATTGTTATTATTATTATCATTATCATTATTATTATTATTATTATTATTATTATTATTATCATTATTATTATTATTATTGTTATTATTATTATTATCATTATTATTATCATTATTATTATTATTATTATTATTATTATTATTATTATTATTATTATTATTATTATTATTATTATTATTATTATTATTATTATTATTATTATTATTATTGTTGTTGTTGTTGTTATTATCCCATTTGTACATGATTTTACATATTTATATAAATCAGTAAAGCTCTCCGTGTGTGTGTGTGTGTGTGTGTGTGTGTGTGTGTGTGTGTGTGTGTGTGTGTGTGTGTGTGTGTGTGTGTGTGTGTGTGTGTGTGTGTGTGTGTGTGTGCACGTGCAGACGCCCCTATTTGCACGATACACATACCCAAGCAATTGCCAACACAGTCGTATCGTTTTACATGTGCAAGCGGCACTGCTTGCAATCTTGCATTGACACTCAAGTCACAGACACCAACGGCTTGCGCCACGTTGCGCCTGTGTTCATGTGTTCCGCTGCACAGCTTTATCCTGTGTTCAATACCGCATTTGTGTTCGTTCATAGTGGACGTGTCTGCAGTGTTCTACTCTCTTCCATGTTCATCAAAGCATGTGTTCAATACTGTATGTTCAATCCAAAATATACTGTACTTGTCTTCAGTGTTTTTTCGTTGGTGTGTTGTATGTCGGGTTTGTTTATAGACAGAAAATAATTATGTGCAATTGTTCATTTCACACTTTGCCGGCTTTCCAACCCTTCTCTGCAACAGCGGAGAACAGAGGACCATTCTACCAGTGTTCTATTCCTGTCCCGGTTCCTAATCACTATTCATTCATAAAACCTTATGAAGCCTAATTAATCCACTTTGGACACGTATAGAGGCTGTGTCACCCCCAAAGGGATAGGCCGACGGTCTTGCAGTGGACTTTTGATACTAAAAAATTCACCTGACCATAACACCGATCATACAAACCTAATAAGTGGGACTAAGCCACCAGGGTGAGGTAGAAAGTATGTATCATTCTCTAGAAGGTTAGTCCGGTGGGCTTACAGTGAGCTTTTTTTTTTTTGGGGGGGAGGGGGGGGGAAAGGCCGTTTCTCACCCCGATAGTGGTAGTTTTTTATAGCTTCTACTTGTATCCTTTTGCCCCCGTGAATCTACCCGGGCTCCGCTGCTCACGTCATGTCTACTTGAGGCCCATTGCTACAGATCGGGAGCAATTGGGTGTGGTAGCGTTCCGTTGATGTCCAACACTTAAACATGGATTTTGCCGCACCAAGAGAAAGATCGCGTTTGCCTTTCCTCGTCCTTCTTT
>NC_134778.1:68522091-68534591 GCF_046742065.1 Oratosquilla oratoria
TTTTCTCAATTTCCATTCCCATCTCCCCGCGGCCCCTGGCGGCGCGATGGTGCGGTGAAGTCAAACAAAGGGGACACCTTTCCTACGAGTTCGAGCGATCGTCCGCCTTTGTGTGGTCGGGTAGTTCGGCAGAGTAGACAAACACACACAACGACGGAGGCCCACCAGGAGGAGGAGGAGGAGGAGGAGGAGGAGGAGGAGGAGAGGAGGTGGTGGTGATTAAGTGGTCTTCCTCTTCCTCCTCCTAGTGGCTTTCCTTCGTTTTGTCTTTGTCTAACTCTGACGGAAGTCATCTTCTTCTTCCTCTTCTTCCTCTTCCTCTTCCTATTCCATTTCTTCCTCTTCTCCCTCCTTCTCTTCCTCATTTTCCTCTTCCTCCTCTTCGTCTACCTCTACTTCCGTCTCTTCTTCCCCCTTTTACTCTTTCTTTTCCTCCTCTTCTTTCTCCTCTTCCTTATCTTTCTTTTCCTTCTCGTTTTCTTCCTCTTTATCTGCTTCCGTCTCTTCCTTCTCTTCTTCCTCTTCTTCATTCCTCTCCTCGTCCACTTCCCTACCTCTTCTCTCTGGCTTCATTGCGTTTGAAGAGGAAACGCAGGTGAGCTCTCCCAGTGGAGCCGGATAAAAGCGTCTGGGGTTAACCAAAAAAAAAATTACTCAAGTGAGTCACCGGACGGAGAGGGGACTTCGAGGGGACCCAGAGAGCCCCTTTTTTAAAACCTTTCACAAAAGGTATTCACCACGAGGAAGTAAAATAAAAAATAAATAAATAGATAAATAAAAAATTATAATAATCCAGGTATTCTGAGTAACTGCTTCTCGTACCGGTTTGTCTATTAAATCTATACTAGTAATTGTTATTGTTATTATTTTCATTTACTATCATTATTATTATTATCATTATTATTATTATTATTATTATTATTATTATTATTATCATTATTATTATTATTATTATTATTATCATTATTACTATTATTATCGTTGTTGTTGTTATCATTATTATTATTATTATTGTTATTATTATTATTATTATTATTATTATTATTATTATTATTATTATTATTATTATTATCATTATCATTGTTGTTGTTGTTGTTGTTATTTATTGTTGTTATCCCATTTGTACATGATTTTACATATTTATATAAATAATCAGTAAAGCTCTGTGTGTGTGTGTGTGTGTGTGTGTGTGTGTGTGTGTGTGTGTGTGTGTGTGTGTGTGTGTGTGTGTGTGTGTGTGTGTGTGTGTGTGTGTGTGTGTGTGTGTGTGCGCGCGTGCAGACGCCCCTATTTGCACGATACACATACCCAAGCAATTGCCAACACAGTCGTATCGTTTTACATGTGCAAGCGGCACTGCTTGCAATCTTGCATTGACACTCAAGTCACAGACACCAACGGCTTGCGCCACGTTGCGCCTGTGTTCATGTGTTCCGCTGCACAGCTTTATCCTGTGTTCAATACCGCATTTGTGTTCGTTCATAGTGGACGTGTCTGCAGTGTTCTGCTCTCTTCCATGTTCATTAAAGCATGTGTTCAATACTGTATGTTCAATCCAAAATATACTGTACTTGTCTTCAGTGCTTTTTCGTTGGTGTGTTGTATGTCGGGTTTGTTTATAGACAGAAAATACTTATGTGCAATTGTTCATTTCACACTTTGCGGGCTTTCCAACCCTTCTCTGCAACAGCGGAGAACAGAGGACCATTCTACCAGTGTTCTATTCCTGTCCCGGTTCCTAATCACTATTCATTCATAAAACCTTATGAAGCCTAATTAATCCACTTTGGACATGTATAGAGGCTGTGTCACCCCCAAAGGGATAGGCCGACGGTCTTGCAGTGGACTTTTGATACTAAAAAATTCACCTGACCATAACACCGATCATACAAACCTAATAAGTGGGACTAAGCCACCAGGGTGAGGTAGAAAGTATGTATCATTCTCTAGAAGATTAGTCCGGTGGGCTTGCAGTGAGCTTTTTTTTTTTTTTTTTTTTTTAGCTTTTTTTTTTTTTTGGGGGGGAAGGCCGTTTCTCACCCCGATAGTGGTAGTTTTTTATAGCGTCTACTTGTATCCTTTTGCCCCCATGAATCTACCCGGGCTCCGCTGCTCACGTCATGTCTACTTGAGGCCCATTGCTACAGATCGGGAGCAATTGGGTGTGGTAGCGTTCCGTTGATGTCCAACACTTAAACATGGATTTTGCCGCACCAAGAGAAAGATCGCGTTTGCCTTTCCTCGTCCTTCTTTATTTTTCTTCCTTTCCCTTTTCTCTTCATTCTTCTTTCTCTCTCTCTCTCTCTTCGTCTTCTTTCCTCTCCCTTTGCTCTTCTCTTCCCTTTCCTCTTCCTCTTTATTCTCCTTTTTCTTTTTCCTTTCTTCTTCGTCTTCTTTTCTTCCTTTGCTCTTTCTCTTTCTTATCTTCCTCTTCCTCTTCACTTTTCTTTTTCTTATTCCTTTCCTCTTCGTCTTCTTTCCTCTTCCTTTACTCTTCCTCTTCTTTATTCCTTCCCCTTTCCCTTTCTTTATCTCTTTTTTTTATTTCCTCTTCTTTTGCTTTTTCTTCTTTGTTCTCTCTTTTACCTTTCCTTCCCTCTTCCAGTTCAGTACTTTTCCTATTTTATTTCCCTAACTTCTCCTCTTTTCCCTTTCCTTCTTTTCACTTTCCTTTCTTTAATTTCATTTTCTTCTCTTCCTCTTCCCTTCAGTTTCCTTCTCCCCTTTCTCTCGTTTTTCTTCTATTCCTCTATCCTTCCCCTTTTCCCTTTCCACTTCTCTTTCTATCTTTCCTTTCCGAGTCGAGTTCTCTCCCATTCCCCCACTCCCCTTACTCCCACATTCCCCCACTCCCCCATCATTCCCCCCACGCCTCGATGCAACACCCAGGCAGGTCCATTGGGGCGTAGACATTTGTCCAACTCTTCTCTCCTTCATCTCAGTTATCTCTCACATTTTCTCTTTCCGATTCTCTTCGTACCCTTCTCCTCTTCCTCCTCCTCCTTCTTCACTTCGTCTTCCACTTACTCCTCCTCCTCCTCCTAGTCTGTCGTGTTCTCGGGTGCTGTCCCACCTGTAATTAGTGTTGGACATCTGGGCAGGTAAAGTGTTCCACTCGACGCTTGCTTGTGGACCTGAACGCTGCCAACTGAGGCCGAAGTCTTCTTGAAGTGTTGTTGAGCTTTGTTTGTGTGTGTCTCTGTTTGTGTGTATGCGATAGCGTGCGTCTTTTCGCTTGTTTGTAGATTTTTTTCTATTCATTTATCTGTTATTCTATCTATTCGTTTATCTATTTATTCGTTTATTTTAATTCATGTCATGAGGAACTGTTATTATTTGTTATCATTAGTGTATTTATGTCTTTGTCCTGCTTGAAGGGCGTTGGTTATTTGTATCGTAAAGTAGATGTATATTTCCACCTCACCTCTTTGCGGTTGTCTCACTGTCCATGCTGCGGTCTCACGCTCTTTGCGATGATCTCACTCCTTGGACCAATCTCACACTCCTTGCGCGATGTTACATGTTCCTTGCGGTTATCTCACGTTTCTTGGGCAGTCTCGCTCCAAATGGCCGTCTCACGTTCCTTGCGGCTATCTCACGCTCTTTGCGGCAGTCTCACGCACCTTGCGGCGGTCTCATTGCCGCAGTGCCGACCGTGTTCATTGTTATTCTGTGCAACCGCTTGCGGCGTGCTGTGACGGATGCGGCCGGAGACGTCCGGGACGGGCCAGGCCAAGCCGCAAAAGTAAACAACGAATATGGGCCATTACCTTTCGTAGGCAAGTCTGAGCCTCTACATAAAGGGTGCAAGGGGAGCAGAAAAGTAGGAGGATTTTTGTCGTAGGTGGCCTTCATCCTGGTCAGAAGATTTTGGGCTGATACCTTTCGTAGCTAAGTCTGAATACATTAAAAAAATGGAGACGTGGATTTTTTTTCGTAGGGAGGCTTCCTCCTTGTCGGAAGCTTGTTTTAAGAAAAAGAACGATAATGGTAAGAGTTTCTATCGTGTGTTAGGCGTGAAGTTAATGTGAGAGTTGCAGATGTGGAGTGGGAGTCCAGTGTTGATCTCTTCAACAGAGTGGCAAACTTAGTTGATTTGTTTAACGTAGTGTACAAAAAAAAAAGATCAATTAAGGGGTACCCGTGGACTGGACCATTAGTAGGATATCGATGATTAACTGTGTTATATATATGTATATATATATATATATATATATATATATATATATATATAATACATATGTGTGTGTGTGTGTGTGTGTGTGTGTGTGTGTGTGTGTGTGTGTGTGTGTGTGTGTGTGTGTGTGTGTACGTGCGTCCGTGTCTATATATATATATATATATATATATATATATATATGCTTGTAACCACGAGGAAAATAAAGATCGGAATACTGAACGTTTTCGTCTATTAAGACATTTTCAAAGTACATAGTGTCACAACAAAGAATAACTTAAATATAATAAAATAGAAAACAGGAGAGGTCACACAACGTAAATACGAAAGGAATATCTTACAAAGAAACGAAAATATAAAAACAATAAATAAAATGGGTGACAATTGAAACAGGTGAAAAAATGTCACACAACATAAACCATAAGGATGACAAATGACAAGGTGAAAAAAAGAACATTCAACATAAAAGATAATAACAAGAAATAAGAAGGGTGACAATTGACACATGTGATTCAACATAAAGATTGACTTACAAAGAAACAAATTATATACATATGCATACATACATATATATATATATAATGGAAAATAATGGATGACAGATGACACAGGTGAAAAAAAGGTCACACAAGATGGCTAAGGCGGAGCTTTGTGACATTGTCCCACAACTTGGTTAATAACAAAATTATCTAATTTAAAAAGACCAGAGCTTAAATTAAGATTTCCATTAAAAGTTTTATATATATATATATATATATATATATATATATATATATATATCTATATATATATATGTATATGTATATATATGTATATATGTGTGTGTGTATATACATTATACATATGTATATATAAATATATTAGCGTCTTCTCGTTGACCGTTTACCCTGGCTGTCCGAGCACATGAGGCGAAGGTGGTTTTGGCTTACGCTCAGGAAGGACTTACCTAAACATCTTAGGACGACCTACGGAAGGAAACTGCCAGGCATGTAACCTTGTATTTGATAGGTTGGCAGGCGCCTCAGGGAAGACTATGAATAACAATGTTGCCATGGAGCAGGATAATGATGGTTGTTCCTGCAACTGCTTAAGCTATGGTGGTCTCCTCCCCCCTCTCACTCCCCAACTCCCCCTCTCCAACTCCCCCCTCCCCCTCACTTCCCCACCTCCCCCTCCCCAACTCCCCCTCCCCTCCACCCTCCCACTCACCTCCCCCACCTCCTCGCCTACCTAGAGACCTTATGTCCCTTCTACTTGTTGACCTTTGACCTCGTTGGGTCTTGGACTTGCTACCGTCAGATGATTTTATGCGCCTGAAGAGGGTCGTGAGTGGGCGGACCCCAACCTGGAATGGGGTCTAAATCGACCGCGACCCCACTTTCTGCCCCACATCCGCTCCTTAAGCTGGTTTAAACCACTTGCCGTCAGCCAATGGGAAAAGCGATTGAGTCCGTCACGGCGTTGAAGTGGTTTAATTGCTTAACCTTCTCACTAAACTATGTCCGAATGGTTGACGGCTCATTTTCCTTCTGTCTAAACGTAATATAATATTTATAGTCCAGTTTTATACGAGTTCCTGTCTTTCTTGCATATATTCTTCTTCATTCTGTCAATTACCAGCTAATAGATTTAATCCTCGTCTACTTATGGGCTTGGGCTTCCTGTCCCAGGCTTCAGAATGCCCGTCAGTTCTCCCTGTCCCTTCGCATCGGGCTTACGAGGTACCACAGGGTCCGTTCCTGTGACCCTGGCGTTTTGTCTCCTCCTCCCCACTCCCTCCCTTCCCCTCCGCCCCTATCTCTTGTTTTTGTTTACATAATACCCTGCGGGCAGGGCTGTCTGATCAATTAGATTTTGATGGATTTGTGGGATGGTGATCCATCCCACTAGGAGAGCCCCCGTGGTGATGTTCCCTCCCCCCCCATTCCATCCCCCCTAATCCCCCCTATACCCACCAGATCTCCCCCCCCCCACCTTCCATCGCTTCCTTACTCCCCTCGTTAAAGATTGACGTCCAGTGGCACTGAATAGAATCGTGTGATGTTAGTAAGAATGAAATGAGTAAAGGACGCCACACGGCAGGGCTGGGTTTCCTTTCCTGAATAAAAACGTCTGGATTCAGCCAGAATATAATATAGAAATTTGGTCACTTTAGCAGAGGCGTGTGTTCGGTTTGGGGCTCGCCTTGTGACCTATTTTGTGTGTGTGTGTGTGTGTGTGTGTGTGTGTGTGTGTGTGTGTGTGTGTGTGTGTGTGTGTGTGTGTGTGTGTGTGTGATATCATATTTACACTTTTAAAGGTCAATTATTGTAACAGAACTTTTTCATCTTCCAATTTTCCTCATAGTTTCCTGGTTCGTTTTCTCCTCCCCTTCCTCTTCTTCCGCCTCTTCCTCTTCCTCCTGTTCCTCCTTTTCCTCTTTCACTTCCTCCTCTTTCTCATTTTGCTCCTCTTCCTTCACCTAGTCCTCCTCCTCTTCCTCCTCCTTTCATCTATCCATCACATTGATAATACAATTTGAATATCACATCGCTATATGATTTAGTAATTATTATTACTTTTTGTGAATTGCAGGTATGTTGCAGCCTCGTCCTAGTCTCCTACGTGTGCTTAGCCTTGCCTACGAATAAAAAGGGAGAAAGATCGAGTTTGTGTGAGACCTACAGAGGACAATTAAGGTTTGTGACCTGGTTTTCGGTGAGGACACATTAGCCCCCTCTCGCCACGCCCCCTTTTGTGACGTAGAACGGAGAGCCGCGCTGATTGGTTCACGGGGTTTTATGTCAAGTCCTCAGCCAATCAGGGCAGTTCTTGGGCCTGTATCATGAGAGGTTGGGTAGGGCTCGATTGAGTTGGTTAATTTGATTCCAGTATATCCGTGTGTGCATGAAATATGCATATATATTCATATGCTGTACACATATGTAGATGTGTACATCAAATAGCCATTCGTGGTTCACTTCTAAACACAGACTTCTTCCAGACCCTTTGCTCGTATTCGTGCTACTCAGAAGTCTTTGGAAGAGACATAGCGCACTACAATTATATATGTATGTATATATATATATATATATATATATATATATATATATTATGTGTGTGTGTGTGTATGTGTGTGTGTGTGTGTGTGTGTGTGTGTGTGTGTGTGTGTGTGTGTGTGTGTGTGTGTGTGTGTGTGTGTGTGTGTGTCTGTGTGTCTGTATGTGTGTGTGTGTGTGTGTTCAACACCTACTTATGGTGTAACAATTTCCGACCTTGCTATGGACCAAAAAGTCACCTGTTGGCCCACTTTGTCTCGAACTTAGTGGCTCTTAAACTTCTTTAGTGATGATACCCTGATTTTAGTGGCAACTCCCCTTTTCATTAAAACCTCCTGATCAAGCAGGAGAGCCGTTACCCATTCAACTCCGATGACAAGATGTCTTGTCATTTGGTCAAATAAAACAAAAAATCATAATAAAACAACAAAATGTTTGATGATCAAACAGCACCAGAAAAACATGACGTCGTCAGTCCTCCTCCTCGAGGAGGACTGATGACGTCATATTTTTCTGGTGCTGTTTGATCATCAAACATTTTGTTGTTTTATTATGATTTTTTGTTTTATTTGACCAAATGACAAGACATCTTGTCATCGGAGTTGAATGGGTTAAATAAAAAAGTATCTAGATTGGCAACAGCGCTAAATTAGCAAACCGCTAAATTAACAAACTGCTAAATTGACAACACTGCTAAATGTCTGGCACTGTTCATGGCACCCCAACTGGATGCCGTGGCACACAGTTTGAGCCACGCTGGTCCAACTCATTAAGTAGGAGGAAACAATCTCGCCAAGCGCGTAGTTAATGAACGAAACAAACGTTTCTCGAGACCCAAAGCGAAGTGAGGAATGCGCTAATTGGATATCTTGTAAACGTTTCCAAGAAGCGAGATAAGAGACCACGATCGAGTTTAACCGTAAACGTTCTTTGGAGAGGATTAAACGTTTCGGAATAAAGGGATTGGGAGGATCAGAACGGTTTTTTTTTCTGAAATGGGGAGATGGGATGGATAGGAGTGGGGGGGATTTGAGATGTGTTTCTGGGGGTTGGGGGAGGGGGGATTAGACGTTTTGCAATAAAGGGATTGGGGAGCCAGAAACATTTTCTTGGGTTGGGGGGAATAAGATGGGGGGTTATGGGATGGGTGGGAGGAGATGGGATGGGTCGGGGGTGGGTATGGGGTTACCCTTCTATCATTAAGTGCAATCTCGCTTACCTCCAAGTAATAGACTCAAGTTTACCAGCGGTTCTATCCTTGTGGACCATCTAACGTTCTCTAGGTCATTGGGATTGGTGGCTATATGATGTTGAGTTATGGACTACTGTTTGGGTCTCCTTCAGAGGACAGAATTATGATGAGGAACTACCAAGAAGGAGGAGAAGGAGGAGGAGGAGGAGGAGGAGGAGGAGGAGAAGATTGAAGAAGAAAGAGAAGAGTAGACGCAAAGTTGGAGGTGGACCTTACTCGAGGAGGACGTCCGGGATGCAAAGGAGGAGTCTTCGCGATCTTTTCGGATTTCGAGAAATGGAGGAACTTCGTGGGCTCACGCCCTCCGGAATACCAATTTCGGACTACGGTGGTTTTTTTTTTTTTTTTTTTTTTTTTTACACCAGTGATGTTGCCAGTCTTTGCCGCTAGCTATATATTCTCTTCTGTGGATGTGCTCATTTTACGTGTGTGTGTATATATATATATATATATATATATATATATATATACATATATATATATATATATATATATATATATATATGTATATATATATATACATATATATATAAGCCTTGACCCACTGTCGGAGAATGAGATAAGATGGACAGAAATTCTGTATATTTCGACCACTATCTGTGGTCCTCTTCAGCAGAATTTCTGTCCAATTTATCTCAATCTCCGACAGTGGGTCAATAAGTCTTATCTTATAAATATGCTACTACATTGAGTCATCCTAATATATATATACATATATATATATATATATATATATATATATATATGTATGTATATATATATATATATATATATATATATATATATATATATATATATATATATATATATATATACATATATATAAAATATTCGGTTGCGCGTGCGCGTGTTGTGACCTTAGCGTTATAACCGTTCCTGTAAAGTGTGCAATTGCTCTGCCATTATCCTTTTTAGCCAGGGGGGCTTTCGTGGGCGGGCGGGGCTTTCTGCCCACCACAGCCACCTTCTCCTCCTTCAGCAGGAAGCGCCCCCGGGCGTCGGAGCTCGAAAGCAATCACGGCAAAGGAATTTGGTCGAGAGGCGAAGAGAGAGGCTAGAGCGAACGAATCGTAGCCTTGGGTCGCCTTTGAAGTTAATAATTTGTAAAAGAATTTATTTTGTTGTTTATTTGTTTATAGTGGTGTTTTTTTTAAATATATATGTACAAATGTTTTTGTTTGGTTTCTAGTTTATTTGTGTGAAGTTAATAATTTGTAAAAGAATTTATTTTGTTGTTTGTTTGTTTGTTTATATTACTTTTTTTTCATTTGTTTGAATATGTATATTTTTTTGTTTGGTTATGACTCTAAGCGTCATGCCATCTCTCTCACCCCCCGGTGACGTCACTGTTTTATATTGACTATGACGTCACCGCATTGAATTTTTACGTCACTCCTTTGGAACTCTGACGTCATTTATGGATTATGACGTCACTCTTTTGGACTGTGACGTCACTTCTTTGGGAGGGAGATGAAGGAGTCTTAGTGAAGATGTCAAGGAAAGTGGAGGACCTAGAAGAGGAATGTGGGGGTTAATATGTTCGAGAGGGGAGTATCGTATAGTATTATAGTAGAAAAGTACTAAAAGTATACTAGATATTAGAGGTTACTAGAAGTAAGACACTAGAAGAAAACCAAACGAAAGTATATCTAGTGAGTGTTTTCTAAATGAGTAGGAAAGCTGGTTACCCACAAACGAGAGAAGAGTAGGGAGAAGAGGGGGGGGGATCTCTGCTCCCTTCCTCCCTTTCTCCCTCTCTTCCCTCTTCCTCCTCGTCCTCCTCCTCTTCCTCCTTTTCCTCCTTTTTCTCCTCGTCCTCGTCCTCTTCCTCCTCGTCCTCCTCTTCCTCCTCGTCCTCGTCCTCTTCCTCCTCGTCCTCCTCCTCTTTCTCCTTGTCCTCGTCTTCTTCCTCTTCTTCCTCCTCCTCCTCCTCTTCCTCTTCTTCCTCGTCCTCCTCATCTTCCTCTTCCTCCTCGTCCTCCTCTTCCTCCTCGCCCTCCTCATCTTCCTCCTTGTCCTCCTCCTCGTCCTCCTCCTCCTCTTCCTCCTTGTCCTCGTCTTCTTCTTTCTCTTCCTCCTCCTCGTCCTCCTCCTCTTTCTCCTCCTCTTCCTCCTCTTCCTCCTCCTCGTCCTCCTCCTCCTCTTCCTCCTTGTCCTCGTCTTCTTCTTCCTCTTCCTCCTCCTCGTCCTCCTCCTCTTTCTCCTCCTCTTCCTCCTCTTCCTCCTCCTCTTCCTCCTCTTCCTTGTCCTCCTCTTCCTCTTCGTCCTCCTCTTCTTCCTCCTCGTCCACCTCTTCTTCCTCTTCCTCCTCTTCCTCCTCCTCTTCCTCCTCGTCTTCTTCTTCCTCTTCCTCCTCCTCGTCCTCCTCCTCTTTCTCCTCCTCTTCCTCCTCTTCCTCCTCCTCTTCCTCCTCTTCCTTGTCCTCCTCTTCCTCTTCGTCCTCCTCTTCTTCCTCCTCGTCCACCTCTTCTTCCTCTTCCTCCTCTTCCTTGTCCTCCTCTTCCTCTTCCTCTTCGTCCTCCTCTTCTTCCTCCTCGTCCTCCTCTTCTTCCTCTTCCTCCTCTTCCTCCTCCTCTTCCTCCTCCTTCTCATCCCATGTCGGCTGCCAGAGGTAGAGCGATGCTTACAGTGATTGGTTGATGTGCGTCGGTTTTGCTTTATGACCCTGATGGATTGATCGCGGTTGACTCCACCTGCACTGCCACGGACGCGACGGGACCTCCCGATGATTAGCTCTTAAAGCTCTTCCTACTCCTCCTCCTCCTCCTCCTCCTCCTCGTCCTCCTCCTCCTCCTCTTCCTCCCTTTCCCTTTTCCTCCTACCCTTCCTACTACTCCTCTTTTTCTCTTTTTGTCCTCTTTATCTTCCTCTTTCTCTTTTTTTTTGTCCTCTTTATCTTCCTCTTTCTCTTTCTTTTTTGTCCTCTTTATCTTCCTCTTTCTCTTTTTCTTCCTGGTTTTTGTCTTTTCCCTCTTCTTATTCACACTCATAATATTGTTGTTCTTCTTTTTCTTTCTATTATCCCTCCTCCTCTTCTTCTACCTCTTCCTCTTCCTTTCATTTTTCTTCCCTTTCGTCGTGTAACTCGTCCTCCTCCATCCCTTCTTCCTCTTCCTCCTTCTTCTTCTTTTACTATTCCTTCTTTTCCTCCTATTCCTTCTCCTCCTCTTCCTCTTTCACCTCATCTTTCTCTCCCTATTCCTGTTACTCCTCTTCCACCTCTTCCTCTTCCTCCTCCTCCACTTCTTACTCCACCTTTTCCTCTTCCTCCACCTCTTCCTCCTCCCCCGCTTCTTCATCCTCGTCCACCTCTTCCTCCTCCACTTCTTCATCCTCGTCCACCTCTTCCTCCTCCTCCACCTCTTCGTCCTCCCCATCTCATTCTCCTCCGCCACCTCTTCTCCTCCACCTCTTCCTCCTCCGCCACCACTTCCTCCTCCTCCACCTCTCTCCTTCTTCTCCTCCTCCCCTTCCTATTCCTCCACCTACTCCGCAACCTCCTCCTCCTCTTCCTCCTCTTCCTCCTCCTCCTCTTCCTCCTCCTCCTCTTCCTCTTTCTGTACCTTTGTTTGTCTCGGTCTAGCGCAGTTTATTTGTTGTTTAAATTCCTTCCATTTACTGAGGTCAGTGAAGTATTTCTGACGAGGTCGTTCGATTTTGGAAGTCTGACCGTGCCCGTGGGCTCAGCAGGGGGTGGCGGTGGGGTGGGGGGCAAGGTGGGGTGATGTTGGGGGAAGATGGGGTGAAGTTTGGGGAATGGGGGGTAAGTCTTGCTCAATGGTAAACAGTGACAGTAGTTGCTGTAGAGAAGCGTGGGACATGGTTGTGTCGTTGAGAGGTTATTGTAGTTGTAGTAGTTATTGTAGCTGTACTGTAGTTACTGTAGTATCATCCACGTACCCTAGGTTTAAGAAAACCCTGATTTATTTTGTATATTTATTTATTTATTTATTTAGTTATTGTTATGATTTTATCTTTATCTTATTTATTTATTCTATTTTATTATTTATTTTATTTTTTATTTTATTATATT
>NC_134778.1:68549591-68562091 GCF_046742065.1 Oratosquilla oratoria
TTAATCCCGGGATTAACTCGAGGCGTAACAAGGGGCTTAGATCCCGGGGCTTAATTGGGTTTTACTCGATCCTGCTACGCGAGGGACTCTGCAATTGCATCCTTCAACTTGCCCAGGAGGTTACCCAGATATCTTATGGATTCCTATTGTTCCACTAGAGTTGGTCTGGACTCTAGAGTGTCCCTCCATAGAGCTTCCATAACCCCCCCGTCTCCCCCCCGTCCTTCTTTCCCCCCTCCCCTTCTTCCCCTCCCCTCTCCCCCTTCTTTCCCCTCTCTCCCACTTCTTTCCCCCTTCTCCCCTTCTTTCCCCTCTCTCCCACTTCTCTCTCTGTGTCCCACCGTTTCTCTTCCCCCCTCTCCCCCTTCTTTCCCCTCCCTTTACCCTTCTTTCACCCTCTCCCCTTCTTTACCCCTTCTCCCTTTCGTTCTCCCTCCCCCTTCTCCCCCCGTCTCCCCCCGTTCCTCTTTCCCCCCCTGAGCTCCCCCTTCTTTCCCCTCCCTTTACCTTCTTTTTCCCCTCTCCCCCTTCTCCCCGTCTCCCCCCGTTCCTCTTTCCCTCTCTCCCCCTTCTTTCTCCCTCTCCCTTTACCCTTGTTTCCCTCTCTCCCCTTTATTCCCCTCTCCCCTTCTTTCCCCCTCTCCCCCGTTCTTCTTTCTCCCTCCCCCTTTCTTTCCCCCCTCTCTCCCCTTCTTTACCCCCTCTCCCTTTCTTCTCCCTCTCCCCTCCTTCCCCCCTCTCCCCCGTTCCTCTTTCCACCTCTTCCCTTCTTTCTCCCCTCTCCCCCGTTCCTCTTTCCCCTCTCCCCTCTTTCCCCCTCTCCCCTCTTTCCCCCTCTCCCCTCTTTCCTCCTCTCTCCCCCTTCTTTCCCCCCTTGCCCCCTTTTTTCCCCTTCCTAATCTCCCCGTACACCTTTTTCTCCTTTTCCCCATATCCCACTCTTTTCCCCACCTCTTCTTCCTTCCCCCCTTCCACCTTCCCCCTCTCCCCCTCTCCCTACCCACTACCCTCTTCCCTCATCTCCCCACCTTCCTCCTTCCGCCTTCCGTATCTTCCCCGTCACCCCTTACCTCTCCCCCTTATGCCCCCCTCTTTTCGTCTCCCCTCTCCTCCCTTCCCCCTTCCCCCCTTCCCCCCTTCCCCCTTCCCCCCTTCCCCCCTTCCCCCTCCCTCCTTCTCTGGCTTGGGACATTGTTTCTTCGACGATAATTAGTTTTAATCTCGTTAATTATCTGTCATGTTTTCAACGTAGTTAAGTGTTGTGATAGGATAATGTAGTGCATGTGGGTGTTTTAGTGTATGTTCCTCATTTGACAAGGCTACCCCTCCCTTATAAGGGGGAATTCAGCCCTCCGTGCATACCTAACGAACAGGCAAGGATATCAGCGCCGCCTACGAGACTGTCTACGAACTTTAGAACATTTCTGGACATCTGTAGGGATTGTATGGCCCACTGCAGGATCCACGGTCTATCCACAAGAAGATGATGCAGTCTCTGTAATATGGTATACCAAACCTGTGATAATTCATCAAGAAATTACTCAAATGTTGCCAATTGATATCCATTACATTGTCAATAAATATTTATTGTACTCATATAATGTCAATAGATATCTGTTGTACTCAGTATCAATACATATGTATTGAAAATTATTATTTGAAGACTTCTGTCTATATTCATTTCACTCAAATATCATCAGTATATGTTTATTATACTCAAATATTGTCAATATTTATTTTCAGATATTGTCAACAGGTAGACATTTATTGTCCATGAGTCCCGTACTTAAATATTGTCAATATATGTTTATTGTAATCAAATATTGTCAAGAGATGAATATGTATTGTACATGGATTCCCTTTGTGCCAATTTGTGCCACTTTCTGCCACTCACTCGCTTGCCATTCTCGGCTTGTGTGTATTCACACATACATGTTTAAGGGAATTCATATCTACATGAACCCAGAGTGACACGTACATGTATACACGCACGCACACACGCATGTACACACACGCACACACACACACACACACACACACACACACACACACACACACACACACACACACACACACACACACACACACACACACACACACATTTTCACACATTTACAAAATTAAACACTAGGGTTCACTTATGTGTGTGTGTGTGTGTGTGTGTGTGTGTGTGTGTGTGTGTGTGTGTGTGTGTGTGTGTGTGTGTGTGTGTGTGTGTGTGTGTGTGTGTGTGTGTGTGTGTGTGTGTGTGTGTGTGTGTGTGTGTGTGTGTGTGTGTGTGTGTGTGTGTGTGTGTGTGTGTGTGTGTGTGTGTGTGTGTGTGTGTGTGTGTGTGTAAATGTATGTGAGTGTGTGTATTTACCTAATGGTATTTACCTAATTGTATTATAAAGAAACAACGCTCTTGGGGTCCTATCTTTTATTCTCCAATTATCATTCCTGGCTTCAAATTCATATATGTCTACAATCTCCATATTTTCCAAATATCATAGTAAGATTCATGTATTCCTCTATCTTGGCCTATATCGCCTTTTAATCTATTCCAAGTATTTATGCATCTGTATGAAAAAGTGAATGTGTGTGTGTGTGTGTGTGTGTGTGTGTGTGTGTGTGTGTGTGTGTGTGTGTGTGTGTGTGTGTGTGTGTGTGTGTGTGTGTGTGTGTGTGTGTGTGTGTGTACGTGAGTGTGTGTATGTATATATATATATGTGTGTGTGTGTGTGTGTGTGTGTGTGTGTGTGTGTGTGTGTGTGTGTGTGTGTGTGTGTGTGTGTGTGTGTGTGTGTGTGTGTGTGTGTGTATGTGTGTGCGTTTGCGTATATGTGTGTTCTACATCCCAATTCCCATCCCAAGTACTGCCTTCTCTACGTTCACAAATTCCACTGAACAGTCTCGGCTCCATCCAACATGCATCCAACATGCATCCAACATGCACACAACATCCACAGCGACCTCCCACATCCATGCATGACATCTGTCCTTCCCTTTGTGAGCACTCTCTGTCCCTCCTCCTGTCCTTGATTGGGCCTTGGACCTTTGCCATCTGTGATTTAACTTTGTGTTTCAATGGCGTCGCAGCTGGCTCAGCTGGTTCTCAAAGCTGCAGGTGGCATTGATGCCCCCCAGAACAGTTTCACAGAGTCTGATTTTCGGCGTCCTGAGGTATTCCGCAGGGTGGAGGGGGGGGGGGATCATGCCTTGTGGCGCGTTGGTTTTGATCAACGATTGCTTCGGGGGTGGATCTGATTCATCCTTCATCTCCCCTCTCCCCCCTTCCCCTCCCCCCTCTCCCCTTCCCCATCCCCTTCTCCCTTTCCCCCTTCCCCCTCTCTCCCCCCTTTCCCCCTTCCCCCTTCACCTCTCCCTCCCTCTCCCCTTCTCCCTCACTCTCCCCTTCCCCTCCCCTCCCCTTCCCATTCTCCCCTTCCCCCTACCCTCTCTCCCCTCCCCCTCCCCCCTATCCCCAAGGAATAAAATAATCTATCGACAGATAGAACGAAATATATCAATTTTATGAATAGCATCTAGAATGGTCAACTTGATTATTTTATTTTAGTAATCACCAAACGATTCCATTCAGCCTCTTCGAGACCTCTAGAGGTCATGTCATGGTGATGTCACTGAGAGATGACGTCATCGTGACGTCATTATAAGATGACGTCAACGTGACGTCACTGGAAGATGACGTCAACGAGACATCATCCAAATGGGTCATGGAGAACGATCGCTGCAGCTGGATCATCTCCACCGTTTGCAGATGGTGCTCCAGCTGGTCGAGATGGTTTACTTCGTTCCAAAGCTGGCCGATGGGGGCTGTCCTTCCAGATGGTCGAAATGCATGTATTACTCTCTCTCCTATGCAGATGGCTAGAGTGCATCTGTTGCAACGTCCCGGCAGCTGGTCGAGGTGGATGCAGTGCAGCGGTAGCGCAGCTGAGAAAGAGTTTGTTGTGTGTGTGTGTGCGTGCGTGTGTGTGTGTGTGTGTGTGTGTGTGTGTGTGTGTGTGTGTGTGTGTGTGTGTGTGTGTGTGTGTGTGTGTGTGTGTGTGTGTGTGTGTGTGTGTGTGTGTGTTTGTGTGTGTGTGTGTGTGTGTGATTCACCATGGTCTTGGATCACGTGCAGGACTTGTGATCGACAGCTATTTCCCTCTCGGAAGAGAGCTCAGAGCTCATATATGACCGATCTATGGGTAATGCTATGACCTTACACGCACACCCAATTCCCCGCCCACAAGAGTTGGAGTAACGACTCGCAGGGTAGTGATACTGAAATTATTTCAGCCCTGGGCGGGATTTGAACCCGGACATCCGTAGTGGCGGCCGGGAAATCTACCACTGCGCCACTGTGCATGTGTTTGTGTGTGTGCGTGTGTGTGTCTGTGTGTGTGTGTGTGTGTGTGTGTGTGTGTGTGTGTGTGTGTGTGTGTGTGTGTGTGTGTGTGTGTGTGTGTGTGTGTGTGTGTGTGTGTGTGTGTGTGTGTGCGTGTGTGTATGTATGTATGCGTATGTGCGCCTTCGCCCTGTTGAGTATGTGTCTGAGGACTTACGTCGAGTTGTGCCTGAGATCAGGTTGATGGTGTTGTGTCTGGCCGTCCATTGCGTGGCTGCAAGAGGAGTGTTGGAGTATTTGTTGTGGAGTTATGTCCATCCTGTTAGACGTGGAGTTTCAGACCGCGTTAGAGTTATCTGCTCGCATTTTTTTTTTTTTTTTTTTTGAGATTCTGTTTATGTCCGGATGTGAGTTTGTGTTTGTGAGTTTATATCCTCACAAGGATAGAAACGCTGGTAAGTTAGAGTCCTTAATAGTAGCCTTGTGTGTGTGTGTGTGTGTGTGTGTGTGTGTGTGTGTGTGTGTGTGTGCGCACACATTTTCTCGCCTAGTTTATACATGGCTGTAAGTTTTTGATCGTAGCTGTATTTCTGTCTAGTTGTATACATGTCCATACTCTCGAGTATTTGCGTTTCGGTTTTGTTTCGCTTTTTCTCCAATATAATACGGTCACAGACTAACATGTTCCAATGGAAACGCATCGATATAGAACAAGTTGGGGAACGAAAACTTCTGGAATCCGTGTCATAGATTATCGCTAACGAAAAGGTCGGGGGGAAATGGGTGAAAGAATTAGAAGAACGATGGCAAAAAAGAAAAAAAAAATAGAAAAAAAGAGGCACGAGACGGGGGCTCTGAAAGTTGAAAACGTGTAAAAAAAAGAAAAAAAAAAAAAGTTTTAGGCTATACAAGATAAAGTGGCGATAAAAAGAAAGAATAAATAGAAAAAAAGAGAGGAGAAAGGTGCCTGTAAAAAAAGAGAGAAAAAAGAGCAAAACGTATCTATAAGAATGATGGCAGTTAAAAAGAGATGGGTTGGGGAGGAGAGGGTGAGGGTGGGGAGGGTGGAGAGGGAAGAAGAGGGGAACGCGGGGAGGGGGAAGGGAGGAGAGGGTGAGGATGGGGAGGGTGGAGAGGGAAGAAGAGGGGAACGGGGGGAGGGGGAAGGGGGGAGAGGGAGGGGGTGGGGGAAGTCGAGACCAGGGGTAATAGAGTATTAACTGATTTGGTGAGAGCATCAAATAAGGTTAGAAAGAGGTCGGGAGGACGAGAAGGAGGAAAAATAAAAAAGAGGGAGAAGAATGAGGAAAAGGACAGGAAAGAATTAGAAAGGGAGAAAAGATTCTGTGATTAATTAATGAATAGATTAATAAGTTAAGTAAAACCAATAGACTATTGAATACAAAAACAAATGTATGAATAGGTATGTAAATATATATATATATATATAATATATATATATATATATATATATATATATAAATATATATAATATGTATATATATATGTATATTTATATATATATATGTATATATATATATATATGTATACATATATATATGTATATATGTATATATATATATACATATATATATATATATATATATGTATATATATATACATATATTTAAATTAATAAATAGCTAAGATCAATATTTCAAATGTTGGTTTACCACTCGTTCCTTACGCTATTATTATCAAAAAATTCACGCTCAGCTGATTGAAATCACTTGGCGACATCCATCACAAAATCATAAATTCCACTCAATACGGAAGGTGTTAAGGGCTATCGTAGCGTGTTACGAGATCAGAGTTCGATCTTTATCATTCTTCAATAAAACTGAATTCCAAAAATTATTATTTATCTAATAAGAATAACTAAACACATCAGTCGATCCATCCGTTGCCCCAGGTCTCTCTTGCAGGAGACCCGCTACCTCAAAGTAACCGGCAGCGACCACAGCCTTGACACAAAGGTCACTAACACAAGAAATATTGTGTTGAGTCCAGGGAATTTTGGATCACAGGGGCTGGGGGGGATATGGGGGAGAGTACAGGTGGGATGGGGGAGGGCTGGGGGGAGTGCAGGCAGGCTGGGGGAGCACTGAGGGGGAGTGGGAGTCTGAGGGAGTGAATACATAAGAACATAAGAATGAAGAGACTGCAAGAGACCATAAGGCCTACACTAGGCAATACAGGTTTGGTGAAACTGAATGACCGCAAAGAAAACGTATCTTGTAACGCTGAAGAAGAGGACTTTGTTCTTATACCAAGAAAGGATTGATTTGTTGTACAACTACAACCATTGTGTCCCCAGCTGGGCTGGACGGTTCTTGGGGAAATTCGGGTGTGTGGATGTGTAGTGGGTGGGTGTGTACAAGGATTACGTAATGCAGGACACGCGTGTACACGAGAGTACACAGCACATAAAAGTGTACATGTATGTGGGTAGGTGTGCTTGAGCACGCACATGCACGCACACACACACACGTACACACATGCACGCACGCACACACACACACACACACACACACACACACACACACACACACACACACACACACACACACACAATCGTTTTCGCCAAGACCCGCTTTGCTGCGGCCGAAGCCACCACCTTTGCCCCTTGTGTCCTGGCACCACCCAGGGCAAGTGGCAGTCACCGGTCACCTTGAGGTCCGAGATCGAACCCCTGTTGTGCTCCAGCGGTTGATGGGACGAAATCCCAAGCTTATCTGTGGGTCCCAATGTATGTCGGTACAATGTAACCACAAGCTCCAGTTGGTTTGGACGCCTTTGGGTTGCAAGATTCAACACTGCAACAGAAGCAGCAAAGTCGAGAGAAAGCCTTGCAATGCAAGAAAGGGGCGATCAAGTTTGAGTGAACCCAATTAAAACAGAGAGAGAGAGAGGGGGGGAGAGGGGGGAGAGGGAACGGGGGGAAGAGGAGAGAGAGAAAGAAAGAAAGAGAGGGGTAGAGGAGAGAGAGGAGAGGGAGAGAGGGGCGGAGAAGAGAGAGAGAAAGAGAGAGAGAGAGAGAGAGAGAGACACGAGGAAAGGGAGAAAAAAAGAGCGAGAGAGAGAGGGGGGAAGAGGAAAGAGATGGAGAGAGAGAGAAACAGAGAGAGAAAATGGTGCCAGAATCCCATCCCCCATCCTTGTGGCACTCGAAAAACGTGGCATCGTGCCTGCCTGCGTGAGCGTGGCCCTCGGGAGCAGCCTGGTCGAGGACGAGGTCTTTGGAGTGTGAAGTGCCGGAGGCGGGTACTCTATGAACGAGGGTTGGATGTGTCAGTGAATGTTGTGTGCGATGGTAGATTACGCACACGTACACATACACACACATGTAAGCACGCGTGTGTATGCATGTATGTATTGTACATATACGCAGCGAAGTCAAAACTGGGCAGGATAGGTGGAGAGTAAGATACGGGGATTTGTGAATGTATGCTACAATAGATGAATACAATAAGATCTATATACACGCACACACACGTACATACACACACATACACACACACACACACACACACACACACACATACACACACACACACACACACACACACACACACACACACACACACACACACACACACACACACACACACACACACACACACACACACACACACACACACACACACACACACACACACACCACGTTTCAAGCGAAGTTTGAATGATGCAGAGACAGAGACTGTGAGAAGGGCTGCTCTTATCCTGTATATTGCAATTAGGTAAATACAATTAGGCAAATACACACGTACACACACACACGGACACGCGTACACACACACACATATGCACATACGTACATCCGTGTGCACATGTGTACGTGCTCGTAGAGTACTCGGGGAGCCTAACATTCACACCTTTGTATGTGTTATTGAGTATTTCCTTAATACTCACGTACTCTTGTACACTAACTTAACTGTATATCCATAAACAAAACAACAATACATATTGAACATAATTAGACAAAATCTAGTTTTAGTTAAACTAAACAAATAAAAAACCGCAACTTTTAAGGAAGAGAAGAATCCTACGCCCATGAACGCGAATACAAAATGTGAATACAACGTGAATACAACGAGGTGAATACAACAAGGTGAATAACATTACCCACTGTGCTTGTGAGGTGTGTGTATGTGCTCTCTGTGAGGTCGTACATTATGCATTAATCCACGTAATGTTCTATGAGTTGTACTAATCTAGTACGGGCGCGGTCCCTCCCGTTGGCCATCTCATTTCCCGGACTGTCGCGTGAGGCTACGCTAATTGTGTTGTCTGGTGTGCACAAGGTACCAGGATGACGCGGTCGGTTCTGGGGACAAAGAATCCAGGAGATACCAGAAGGGTATTCTACCTCCTCCCCCTCCTCCCCCTCCTCCTCCCCCTCCTCCTCCTCCCCCTCCTCCTCCCCCTTCTTCCCTTCCTCCCCCTCCTCCCCCCCCCTTTCTAGGACTTGATGATGGTGAAGACTAGTGGGAGGGGGAAGAAATGGAGATGTGGTGATGATGGTGCTGGTGGTAATGGTGTGATGCTGATGGTGGAAGTGGTAATAGTGGTGATGGTGGTGGTTATTGAGTTGGTGATAATGGTGGTAGTGGTGGTGGTGATAATAGTGGTGGTGGTGATAATGGTGTGGTACTAATGGTGGAAGTGGTAATAGTGGTGATGATGGTGGTTATTGAGTTGGTGATAATGGTGGTAATAGTGGTGATAGTGGTAGTGGTGGTAGTGATAATAGTGGTGATGGTGGTGGTATTGGTGGTGGTGATTGAGTTGGTGATAATGGTGTGGTGGTGGTGATGGTGGTGGTGGTGGTGGTGATGGAGTTGATAATAATGATGGTAACGGTATGCTGATGGCTGCGGTAGTGATAATGGTGGTAATAGTGGTGATAGTATTGGTGGTGATAATAAGGGTGGTGGTAATGGTGTACTTTTGGTGACGGTAGTGGTAATGGTGGTGGTGTTAATGGTGGAGGGATCTTCCGCGCTGTTGTTCGCGAGAGTTTCGGGGGATTAGTCAAGTTTGGTCTACGCTG
The DNA here is from genome assembly GCF_046742065.1 of Oratosquilla oratoria. NCBI lineage: Eukaryota > Metazoa > Arthropoda > Malacostraca > Stomatopoda > Squillidae > Oratosquilla > Oratosquilla oratoria. The sequence continues at coordinate 68,558,975 of NC_134778.1, forward strand.
TTTCCGGACAGAAGAATTCTTTGATAGGGACTAAAAATTAAGCTATATATACATATACATATATATATATATATATATATATATATATATATACTGTATGTACATACAAACAACACTCACACACACACACACACACACACACACACACACACACACACACACACACACACACACACACACACACACATATATATATATATATATATATATATATGTATATATATATATATTCTGAGTATGCGTTTGTCATCGTATTTTGTCTATACAAGTTTATGTATATGTTCTTGTTATGCATATATACATACAAAAACACTGACGGATGTGTGTGTGTGTGTGTGTGTGTGTGTGTGTGTGTGTGTGTGTGTGTGTGTGTGTGTGTGTGTGTGTGTGTGTGTGTGTGTGTGTGTGTGTGTGTGTGTGTGTGTGTGTGTGTGTGTGTGTGTGTGTGTGTGTGTGCGTGTGTGTATGTGTGTGTGTCCACGCCCATGTAAGCTTGCGTGAGGCGAGGCAAGGACATGTCATGTCTCTCCCGTCTCGGGGGCATATCAGTCTTGTCGCTAAGATGTGTTGCCCCGACAAAGTCTTTGTTAAGGTTGTCTATGGGACGGGTGACACGAGGGGAGTTGGGGGGGGGGCAGAGGTGAGAGACAGGGAGGTAAGAGGGAATACAAGAACTATTTATTTATTTAGTCAGTTATTCGTTTATTTATACATACTGTATATAAGCATATATATATGTATATATATATACATATATATATACATATATATACATATATATATATACATACATATATATATACATATATATACATATATATATATATACATACATATTTTTCTCCTTTTTCCGAGCTTTGAAATATGTGAATAAAAAATGAAGGAAAATGTTACTAAGCTTATAACTAGATCTAAGAATTCCCTCCCCTCTAACTACCTCCTCCCTTCCTCTCCCTCCCTCTCTCTCTCACTCTCCCTTCCCCTCTCCCTCCCTTTGCCCTTTTCTCTGCTGAAGAAAGCAGTTTGGCGTCCTCCTGTGCAAATTCCATCAATGAATTACAGTAATAAATTATCGGACTGATAGGAGACCTGTTGGTCCATAGTGAGGTCGGACGCAATGATTAATGAATAAATGAATAAGAAATAAAATAAGTAAATAAATAAGAAATTAGATAAATAAATAAATAAATAAATAAATAAATGAAACAACAGTGCTTAGGTACTTATTCATCCAAGCTAATTTAAAAAAAATCGAATTGTATTACATTAAATCAACTCAGCTGGAAGCTGAGGGAGGACAGGGGAAAGAGCAAGAGAGATAGAGGGAGAGAGAGAGAGAGAGAGAGAGAGAGAGAGAGAGAGAGAGAGAGAGAGATAGAGATAAAGAGAGAAAGAGAGAGAGGGGAGAAAGAGAGAAGCAACCAGTGGATAAGGTAGAAAGAGAGAGGGGGGAGAAAGAGAGATAGAGAGATAAAGAAAGAGATAGGAGTGGGGAGAACGAGAGAAGCAACCAGTGGATAAGATAGAGAGAGAAGGGGAGGGGTAGAGAGAGAGATAGAGAGAGAGAGATAAAGAGAGAGAGAGAGGGGGGAGGGGAAGAAAGGAAGTGGCAACTAGCGGATAAGGTCGCGGAGGTGTTAAATTGAAGGGTTGTCGAACTGTGGGCCTCGTTTTGAGAGGCCTTCGAGCTTGAAGTGTCAGTAATCTTTGCCCCAGCGGCCCATCTCGCTTCCTTCCACTCCGGCGCTCTCGAGACCTCAAGAAGAAGAAGAAGAAGAAGAAGAAGAAGAAGAAGAAGAAGAAGAAGAAGAAGAAGAAGAAGAAGAAGAAGAAGAAGAAGAAGAAGAAGAAGAAGTAAACGTGTGCCACACCCTTTCTTCTTCACCTTCGTTATGTCCTCCTCCTCTTCCTCCTCCTCCTCCTCCTCCTCTTCCTCTTCTTCCTCCTCCTCCTCCTCCTCTTCCTCCTCCTCTTCCTCCTCCTCCTCCTCTTCCTCCTCCTCCTTTTCTTTCTTCCGCCTCTCCTTTCCTTTTCTTCCTCCTCCTCCTCTCTTCGGAAGAGTCTCCCAAAAGCTCCACCCTCCGCTCTTCGTTGAAGGAGCCTTCTTCGGCGACCTTTCTTCTTTCTTTCGTTTTCTTCCTTTCTCCGGTGGCAGCGGTGGGAGCGGTGGCTGGCGGCCGGGGAAAGCGCTGGCCGGGAAGAAGCCATTCTGGCTTCATTCAGCGCGGTAATTCACAAAGGACCTTAAGGAAATCCAACTGATCTCCATTTCGAAATCAAGAGACGTATCTGCTTCATCCCCCTCCTCCCTCCACGGCCACTTCCCCCCCCCCCTATCCTCCAGTTTCTGTCTGTTTCTTGTTCGTCGTCTTCATTTTTTTTCTTCTCGGTGATCTTTGGCCTCTCTGGTTTCATCTACCCTCTCCCACCCCAGCTTCCTTCTCTCTCCCTCCCTATCTATCTATCTATATATACATATATATATATATATATATATATATATATATATATAATATATGTATGTATATAACGTTTTCATAGGATATAAAGTGTGTGTGTATGTGTGTGTGTGTGTGTGTGTGTGTGTGTGTGTGTGTGTGTGTGTGTGTGTGTGTGTGTATGTATGTGTGTGTGCGTGTGTGTGTATGTCTGTGTGTGTGTGTATATGTGTGCGCGCGTATAATATATATATATATATGTGTGTGTGTTCATGTGTATGTGTGTACATGTGTACACGTGTATGTGTACACGTGTATGTGTGTATGTCCAGAATGTTTTCATGATCTTTTTCCTTTCTTCCATCACCCTTGGTTTCTTTTCTTTTCTTTCTTTCTTTTGTCTTTTCTTCTTCTTTTCTCAGATTCACTTGTTCTCCCTTTCTCTGTTCTTTGAGTCTTCAATCCTTCACGTTTTCTCTCATTTTCTCAGTCCGTCCGCAACGCGTCCGTTTCCTCTCTTTTCTCCTTTTCTTCTCTTTTCATTTTGCTACTCTCTCTCTCTCTCTCTCTCTCTCTCTCTCTCTCTCTCTCTCTCTCTCTCTCTCTTTCTCTCCTCTCTCTCTCTCTCTCTCTCTCTCTCTCTCTCTCTCTCTCTCTCTCTCTCTCTCTCTCTCTCTCT
>NC_134778.1:68567091-68582091 GCF_046742065.1 Oratosquilla oratoria
CCCCTTTTTCGTCATCACAACTCATTGACTTATGATGCAAACAAGTGGACTAATGACGCTAAGGGATCTTGCTGAGATTGATTCAGTTTTGTGTATCAGAGTGGAAAATAGATGTGACCTATATATCAGAGCATAGAAGTCAGTGTGTGTGTATGTATGCGTGTATGTAATTATATATGCATGTATGTAATTATATATGTGTGTATGTAATGTATGTATGTATGTATGTTTGTATGTATGCATGTATGTATGCATATATATATATATATATATATATATATATATATATATATGTATGTATGTATGTATGTATTTGTGTGTACGTATTTACGTATGTCTGTTGGAGGTAGAGGGTGAATTAGATCAAACCGGGACGTGGGGGTGGGGAGGTGTGGGAGGCCTTTTTGGGGGAGATATGGGGGGGATACCGGGGCAGTCTTTTGAAATCCCTGCCAACGGAATGGGTTTATGGGGAAAGAGAGACTGAAAGTTGCCTCCTGGATGGCGAAGATCAAAGACGCCGGGAGGCCATGGACGACTGAGGACCAAGCCGACTGGAAGGAGGAGGAGGAGGAAGAGGAGGAAGAGGAGGAGGAGGAGGAGGAAGGGGAGGGGGAAGAGGAGGAAGGGGAGGAGGAGGGAGAGGAAGGTGAGGGGGAAGAGGAAGGTGAGGAAGGGGAGGAGGAATAGGAGGAAGGGGAGAAGGAATAGGAGGAAGGGGAGGAGGAGGAAGAGGAAGGTGAGGGGGAAGAGGAAGGGGAAGAGGAAGGGGAGGAGGAATAGGAGGAAGGGTAGGAGGAGGAAGAGGACGGTGAGGGGGAAGAGGAAGGTGAGGAAGGGGAGGAGGAGTAGGAGGAAGGGTAGGAGGAGGAAGAGGAAGGTGAGGGGGAAGAGGAAGGTGAGGAAGGGGAGGAGGAGTAGGAGGAAGGTGAGGGAGAAGAGGAAGGTGAGGAAGGGGAGAAGGAATAGGAGGAAGGTGAGGGGAGGAATAGGAGGATAGATAGAGGACGGAAAGGAGTGATGGTCGTGGTGTTGATAGTGGTGGTGATAGTGGTGGTGATAGTGGTGGTGATAGTGGTGGTGGTGGTGGTGGTGGTGGTGGTGGTGGTGGTGGTGGTGGTGGTGGTGGTGGTGGTGGTGGTGGTGGTGGTGGTGGTGGTAGAGATAGAAGTGGTGGTCGTGGTGGTAGTGATAATATTGATAGTGGTGGTGATAGTGGGAGGATTGATGGTGATAGTGGTGATGGTGTTGGTGGTGATAGTGATGGAGAAGGAGGAGGAGGAGGAGGAGGAGGAGGAGGGGAGGAGGGAGGGAGGAAGAGGGAGAGTAATTGGATTGTGAGATGAATCGTGATACGGGGAGTTACGGCTGTGACGGAGCAGCGAGAAGGAAGCACAGAGTGAATGGGAGTAGAGATGGATGGTTGAGTGGGGGGAGGGGGGACTCGTCTCGGGGGGGAGGGGGAGAGTTTCCAGAAAGCTCACCCTTATTCGGAAGAAAAAAAAATCCGAAATTCGGAAAAGAAAAAAAAATCGAAAGCCAGAGGCGTTCTCTAATACTCGTTTTAATTTTCAAAAATTATTTTTATTTTCATTTATTTTTGGTTTTCTTCGGAATATGGAAGGACATATTTTCGTTCAGAGTTCCCTTCCCTTCCCTTCCCCTAACCTCCCTTTCCCCTAACCTCCCCTTCCCCTACCCTCCCCTTCCCTTTCCTTCCCATTACCATACCTTCCCTTCCCTTCCCTTCCCCTAACCTCCCTTTCCCCTAACCTCCCCTTCCCCTACCCTCCCCTTCCCTTTCCTTCCCATTACCATACCTTCCCTTCCTTCACCCTCCCCTACCTCCCCTTCCCCTACCCTCCCCTTCCCTTCACCTTCCCCTTCCCTTCACCCTTCATTCCCCTTATCTTCCCTTCCCAACTCCCCTTCCCAGTATCAATCTCATCTCCGTTTTCTTCACCCCCCCCACATCCCATTTTCTTTTCTACCAAGTCCATTTCCTCATCTTTTATTAAATCCCCAATTAATCCCTCTATCTTCAGTTTGAATGTTAACCTTAACGTTATTATATTCTTTTTTATTCTCTCTCTGATCTTTCTGTATTTTTCTTCTTTCTCTTTTATCTTCTTTCTCCTTAATCTCTTCCCTCCTCTCCTCCGTTTTCTATTCTCTCTGCATTTTCTATCATACATTCTGACGTTGATCACTCTCTAAATTACTCTATAATCTCACTCTTCTTTCTCCTCCTCTTCTTCTTTCTCCTCTTCCGTTTCCTTTCCTCCACCTCCTCTCCTCCTCCTCCAGCTCCTCCTCATCCTTCTCTTCTTCCTCCGCTTCCTCCATCTCCTCTCCTCCTCCTCCTCCTCCACCTCCTCTTCACTTGCTCTCCACCTCCCACTCCCCTACTCCTTCCATCCTTTTCTCCTCCTACCCTACTCCTCCTCCTTTGGTCCTCCTCCACCTCCTCCTTCTCCTCCTTCACCTCCTCTCCTCCTCCTCCATCCTTCTCCTTACTCTCCTTCTCTTCTTCCTCCTTCTCCTCTTTTCCCTAACTCTTCACCTACTCCTTCTTTTCCTCCTCATTTTCCTCCTCCTCTTCCTCCTTCCCACATTCATTCTCAAATTCTTTCTCCTCTTCCTTTCTTCCTCCTCTTCCTCTTCCTCTCCTTCATCCTCCTCCTCACTCATCTCATCTTCCACTTCCTCCTCCTTTCCCTTTCTTCCTTCTCCCCTCTTCATTTTCCTCCTCATATTCCTTATTTTCCTTTTCATCCACCTCAACCTCTTCATCATCCTCCTTCTGCTCCTCCTCCTCAACCTCCTTCTCCTCTTTTTCTTCCCTCTCCTCCTCCTCCTTTTTCTCCTCTTTCTCCTTCTCTCTCTCTCTCCTCCTCCTCCTCCTCCTCTTCCTCCTCCTCCTCCTCCTCCTCCTCCTCCTCCTCTTTATCCTCCTACTCCTCCTCTTCCTCCGCCTCCTCCTCGGCTGCCCAATCAATCCATCAATCAATCAACCCATCAATGGGCAAGGTTACATGCGGTGTAATGCAATTGACGTGAAAAGGTTGGTTTGCTTCTGTCTGTCTGTCTCTCTGTCTGTGTGTCTGCCTCTCTGTCTGTAGGTCAGGACATCGTGGTCAAGAGGAAGTAGGAGGAGGAGGAGGAGGGGGTAGGAGGGTCTCCTATGAGTGGTCTGGGTTCCATTTATGTAGAGGTCTCTCTCTCTCTCTCTCTCTCTCTCTCTCTCTCTCTCTCTCTCTCTCTCTCTCTCTCTCTCTCTCTCTCTCTCTCTCTCTCTCTCTCTCTCTCTCTCTCTCTCTCTCTCTCTCTCTCTCTCTCTCTCTCTCTCTCTCTCTCTCTCTCTCTCTCTCTCTCTCTCTCTCGATATCTCTCGATCTCTATATCTCTATCTCTCTATTTCTCTCTTGATCTCTCAATCTCTATCTCTTTCTCTGTCTCTTTCTCTCTCAATCTCTCTCTCGCTCTCTCTCTCTATCTCTATCTATCTCTCTCTCTCTCTCTCTCTCTCTCACACACACACACACACACACACACACACACACACACACACACACACACACACACACACACACACACACACACACACACACACACACACACACACACACGAATATGGACACCAATCATGGTTGTCCTTGCCCGATCCCCCCCCCTAAAAAAAAGGAAAAAGACATCGTATATCTCCTCATATCTGAGGCGGGCCCCGTCTAGGGGGGAGGGGGAGGGGGAAGGGGGGGGGAGGGCGGGTGACTGTCAGGAGACATTTTGCGCCAATGTTTTCCTCTTCGGTTCGGAGGCAACATAGCGTTGACTTCAAGGATCTTGTCTCATTTATTTTGATTTGTTTTTTCCGGGTACAAGCGTCAGGAGCCCCCCTCTCTTTCTCTCTCTCTCTCTCTCTCTCTCTCTCTCTCTCTCTCTCTCTCTCTCTCTCTCTCTCTCTCTCTCTCTCTCTCTCTCTCTCTGTGTGTGTGTGTGTGTGTGTGTGTGTGTGTGTGTGTGTGTGTGTGTGTGTGTGTGTGTGTGTGTCTGTTTTCGTATTTGTTCGTGTGTATGCCATTCACCATGGTCTTGATCACAGTGTGTGTGCTTGTGTGTGTGTGTGTGTGTGTGTGTGTGTGTGTGTGTGTGTGTGTGTGTGTGTGTGTGTGTGTGTGTGTGTGTGTGTGTGTGTGTGTGTGTGTGTGTGTGTGTGTGTGTGTGTGTGTGTGTGTGTGTGTGTGCGTGTGTGCGGGCGCGCGTTTGTCACATTCCACAGCCCTTACGCTCACCACAAGGTGGTCTTCCCATTTCGCAAATTATTGATACGAGACCGCATACCGCCATAATGATCAAAATGGTACTATCGAACCACCCAAATTGAGGCCAGGGTGGGATCTGAGGTAGAGAGAGGAAACCAATATTCATACGTCATTCTCCGAGGCCCAGGATCGAACTGGTAACTAGTATAACTCTTATAACAGGGCTTTGACCTTTTGTCCACCATTTACTCATCTTGTTGACCTTCGTCACAGAAGACTACTGAATAAAGGACTCTCCGAATTTCTTCCACGAGTCGCAATGGTAGATCTCTCGTTAGAATAAATCATTTTAGATTAAGATGTGAAAATATCGTGATTGTATGAAGGAGTTAGACATGGGATGGTAAATATTCACAAATGGACTGAAGAATAGGATAATTAAAGTAGAAGCTTACACCAGGAGATGTTCCACAAAAGCCTAAGCCATCGTCTTTGGCATGTCTGTAAGGATAGTTAGGTCAGCTGTTATCATAGAGGACAATTGGGGATCGAACCCAGGTCCTCTACTTTTAAGGTGAGATCCAAAACCAGCAAGTCAGTTATTATAAGAGAAAAAGAAAAAAAGTAAAGAGTATACGACAGGAAGCGTTGAGTAATTGCCACCGAAATCGTCACCTTTACCTCAGGGGACTACTATTGGATCAGGAAACAAAAAGTAACTCCTGAGAATCAGAGAGACGTGCAGGATTCGAACCCATAACCAAGAGACCCATACGCTTCCGTCAAAACCACCAGCGCACGACACATGGTGATCATTCTCAGTAAAGGTCCTTTTTTTTTAAAGAGTACATAATGTTGGAGATTGTCAACAGAAGTCTCCCACGCCTTGGGTATATATCACCGCGTGGCTAGATCGGCGTTCACGGAGGGCATTGTGTCTGACCACCAGTTCGTGAACGCGGGACTTCGTCAAGTGGAGGGTCATGATGGCGTGGATGATAAAGCACCTCCTGGCTTGAGCTCGAAGTCGGCTGAAGGAGCTTGTCAACGACCGCGCGAAGATGGATTCCGATTCTTGGTCTTCGGTGACATACGAGGAACTCGAGGAAGGTTCTCCGGAGTCTTTCTTCTTCGGTGACATACGAAGAACCCGAGGAAGGTTCTTCGGAGTCTTTCCTCTTCGGTGACATACGAAGAACCCGAGGAAGGTTCTGCCTGGCAGCCTCGACTTCGGTCTCTGTAGAAGGGATCTGACGAGGTAGAGAAGGCGGAAAGGATCACAAGATGAGCTGGGGTTTACTAGCGCTTCTATCCTGATGGACAATCTCACGCTTGGTTCAAAAGAAGAGATTTCGAATCAAATGAAGCTTTGAAAATGGAAAAGTTTTCTAGTTCTTGTATTAGGTAATTAGGTGGAATATACAATGGCGATGACCTCATTATCTCTTTTGTTGTCAATCAACAAGGTGCCTGACTCTTCCCGCATGCCTACACTCCCTTCACTCCTCCTTCCCTCCCCTCCACTCCCCTCCACTTCCCTCCCCTCCACTCCCCTCCCCTACACTTCCCTCCACCCTCCTAAGAGTCAAGAGTGCCTTTTTCCCATAACTGCCCGGCCCTAGTGGCGTAACCGGAGGCGTGTTGGTCTCGCATTCGCTTAGCTGTGGGTTCGAGTCCCGCACGTCTCTCTGATTCCCAGTTGTGACTGTTACCTGTTCCAATAGTCAAAACGCATAGGGCAAAGGGGACGGTTTCGGCCGCAGTTACGCGCTTCCTGGTGTAGGCTCCTAATCTGCCTTCTTGTCTCGCACATTAAGTTAAGCCAATAAGACTAAATTAAAAACATTTCTGGGCGCAAGCACACACACATGCTGACTTAGGAGGAAGACACACACACACACACACACACACACACACACACACACACACACACACACACACACACACACACACACACACACACACACACACACGCACGCACACACACACATGCACACACACACACACACATGCACATACACAAACTTTTCGGTTTGTGTGTGTGTGTGTATGTGTGTGTGAGAGAGAGAAAAAGAGAGAGAGAGGGGGGGCAGGTGCGTCACCACCTTAATTGTGAGAGTGTTCATGTTTGTGTTCACACGTGAGCACGCTCGTGTGACTTTATGTCGACTTGAGAGCACATTTATGACAAGTGACTGACAGGCAAGGTTGTACATCTCTGGGATCAACCTTGAAGAAGCTGCAGTTGTATCTGGTCTGTGTCTTCCTCTCTTTCCCCCTTCCTCTCTCTCTCTCTCTCTCTCTCTCTCTCTCTCTCTCTCTCTCTCTCTCTCTCTCTCTCTCTCTCTCTCTCTCTCTCTCTCTCTCTCTTATCTACTTCTACCTCTATCTCTATCTGTCTCTATCTCTATCTCTATTGCTGTCTCTCTCTTCTTATCCCGGTCTCTCTTCCGCTCTCTATCTCTGCACCTCTCCCTCTATCTCTTCCTCTCCCTCGCTTTCTCGATCTCTCTCTATTTCACTATCTCTTTCTACTCTCCTCTCTCTTCCTCTCCCGTTTTTTTTCTTCTTCTTCCAATCATCATCTCGTCATCTTCTTTTATTCTCTCTCTCTCTCTCTCTCTCTCTCTCTCTCTCTCTCTCTCTCTCTCTCTCTCTCTCTCTCTCTCTCTCTCTCTCTCTCTCTCTCTCTCTCTCTCTCTCTTTCTCTCTCTCTCTCTCTCTCTCTCTCTCTCCGTGCATTCGCCAGAGGGCAGGAGGCGTTTCGACGACCCGGGAGCCTTGCGTCAGTAAGAGATCCTGCGAGGAGCAAGGGACGTGCCTCTCGGGTCTTCGCTCGATCTCCCGGGCGCATCTCGAACTCCTCGTTTTTGCACGAGTCGAGGTATTGGATGACTTGTGTAGATTCCCCGGTTTTATTGATGTAATTTCGTTTTATGGCTTGTTTAGCTTTTGCCCCTTTCATTTTCCTTGTGTTTTAAGGTTTTTCCTCCACTTTTTTTTACTTCCACATTTTTTCTGTCATACCCTTGTTAGGTTACAGTGGTCTTGTTATATTGTGTATGATAGTATATGTGCGTGTGTGTGCGCGTGAGTGTGTGTATTTACCTAGTATTTACCTGGTTGTATCTTACGGGAAGGAGAGTTATGCTCGTGGTGTCCCGTGTGTGTGTGTGTGTGTGTGTGTGTGTGTGTGTGTGTGTGTGTGTGTGTGTGTGTGTGTGTGTGTGTGTGTGTGTGTGTGTGTGTGTGTGTGTGTGTGTGTGTGTGTGTGTGTGTGTGTGTGTGTGTGTGTGTGTGTGTGTGCGTGTGTACGTGCGTGTGTGTGAATGTGTGTGTAAGTGAGTGTGTGTGTGTGTGTGTGTGTGTGTGTGTGTGTGTGTGTGTGTGTGTGTGTGTGTGTGTGTGTGTGTGTGCGTGCGTGTATATGTGTGTACGTGTGTGTCTATGTGTCTGTGTGTGTGTGTACACGTACATGCCCATGACATCATGTTCGTGTTTTTTGTACACCTTAACAAGCACATGCGATGGTTCCTCATGAGCGTGTTTACAAGTGTTTACACTTCCTTGTGTGTTAAGCTCCTTGCTTGTGTGGGCGCACAGTGCTCGCGTAGAAGCAAGCAAAGCAAGCAGGGCTGCCAACCGTGGCACAGGAATGCAGGGGAACCAACATAAGCTTGAATTAGGGCGCGATTATTTCGTATGCTCAGCCTCGAGTGCCTCTTAAGCACCGTTACGTGGATTCCTCTTCAGACACTTTCTTTCGCAAGATCTCCTCCTCCTCCTCCTCCTCCTCCTCCTCCTCCTCCTCCTCCTCCTCCTCCTCCTCCTCCTCCTCCTCCTCCTCCTCCTCCTCCTCCTCTTTCCCCTCCTCGTCTTTCTCCTCCTTTTCCTCCTCTCTCTAGTCTCTCTCCTCCTCCTCGTCTTCCTCCGCCTCTTCTTCCTCCTCTTCCTCCTCTTCCTCGTCTTCCTCCTCCTCGTCTTCTTCCTCCTCCTCCTCCTTTTCCTCCTCGTCTTCCTCCTCCTCTTCGTGTTCTTCCTCGTCTTCCTCCTTCTCTTCCTCCTCCTTCTCGTCTTCCTTCTCCTCTTCTTCCTTCTCCTCTTCTTCCTCCTCCTCTTCCTCCTCCTCTTCTTCCTCTTCCTCCTCGTCTTCCTCCTCCTCTCCCTCTTCTTTCTTGTCTTCCTCCTCCTCTTCCTCTTGTTTCTCGTCTTCCTCCTCCTCTTCCTCCTTCCTTCTCTTCCTCCTCCTCTTCGTCTTCCTTCTCCTCTTCTTCCTCCTCCTCTTCCTCCTCTTACTCCTCCTCTTCTTCCTCTTCCTCCTCGTCTTCCTCCTCTTCTTCCTCTTCTCCTCATCTTCCTCTTCCTCCTCCTCCTCGTCTTCTTCCTCGTCTGCTTCCTCGTCTTCTTCCTCTTCCTCCTCCGCCTCCTCCTCGTCTTCTTCCTTGTAATCTTCCTCGTCTTCTTCCTCTTTGTCTTCCTCATCCTCTTCCTACTCTTCCTTGTCTTTCTCTTCCTCTTCCTCCTCCTCCTCTACCTTCTCCTCGTCTTCTTCCTCTTTCTCCTCCTCTTTCTCCTCCTCCTCGTCTTCCTCCTCCTTTTCCTCCTCTTCCTCGTCTTCCTCCTTCTCAAAATCCTTTTATGTCTTTTCATCTTCAACTTTCTCCTTAATTTTTTCTTCTTCTTCTTCCTTCTTCTTTATAGCATTTTCCTCATCTTCATCTTCCTCCTCTTCCGTAACCTTTTCTTCTTCCTTCTCGTCTTACTCCTCGTCTTCCTCCACCACCTCTTCCTCTGCTTCTTCCTCTTCGTTTCCATCCATGTCTTCCCTTTCCTTCGTAATATTTAATTCTTTCTTTTCATCTTCCTCCTCATTTGTATCCATTCTTCATCTTCATCTTCCTCCGTAAACTTTTCCTCTTCCTCTTCGTTTTTGTCCTCGTCCTCCTCCTTTTTTGTATCCTTTTCTTCGTTTTCATCTTCTTCCCTCTTCGTAATTCTTTTTCTTCCTCTTCATTTTCATTCTTGTCTGTATCCTTGTCTTCCTCTTCTCAGCCTTTTCCCTCTTTCTTCTTCTTCTTCTTCTTCTTTTCCCATCTTTTCTAGTTCTCCATTACCTCACGTTTTGTTTCTCCCGTTTGTATGTGTGTATGTGTGTGTGTGTGTGTGTGTGTGTGTGTGTGTGTGTGTGTGTGTGTGTGTGTGTGTGTGTGTGTGTGTGTGTGTGTGTGTGTGTGTGTGTGTGCGTGTGTGTATGCGTGTGTATGTGCATGTGTATGTGTGGGTGTATGTGTGTATGTGTGTGTTGGGGGGTGTATGTGTGTGTGTGTGTGTGTGTGTGTGTGTGTGTGTGTGTGTGTGTGTGTGTGTGTGTGTGTGTGTGTGTGTGTGTGTGTATTCACCTTGGTCTTTGGATCACGTGTTGGGCTCGTGATCGACAGCTATTTCCCTCCTGGAAGAGAGCTCAGAGCTCGTATGACCGATCTATGGGTAATGCTATGACCTTACACTCACACACACACCCAACTCCCCGCCCACGAGAGTTGGAGTAATGACTCGAGGCGCAGCGATACTGAATTAATTTCAGCCCTGGGCAGGATTCGAACCCAGTACCCCCGGTACCACCGTGCTGAGAGTCTGAGCCTCTACCAAATGCGCCACCGAGTCGTGTGTGTGTGTGTGTGTGTGTGTGTGTGTGTGTGTGTGTGTGTGTGTGTGTGTGTGTGTGTGTGTGTGTGTGTGTGTGTGTGTGTGTGTGTGTGTGTGTGTGTGTGTGTGTGTGTGTATGTGTGTGTGTGTACGTAGGTGTTTATGTGTATGTATGTATGTTAGTGTATATAAACCTCTCTCCCTCTACAGCTATCTCCCTTTCTCTCTCTCCCCACGCTCTCTCTCCGCCTTCCCTTTCCTCTTTCCTTCTCTTCTCACCCCTCCTCCCTCGCTTTCTTTCTCCACTTCTGCCTCTCATTTTCACAGGGTTTTACATGGCTCCGTGAGCGCAGTCAATAATTCAGCGGAACCTTTTTTTTCTTTCTTTTTTTCAGTCATCACTTAATGTCCATCCACCCGTTTCACTCTTCACCACTCTCGTCCTCCTCCTCCTCCTCCTCCTCCTCCTCCTGTGCAGCCCCGCCTTTTTTTTTTTTTTTTTTTTTTTTTTTTTTTTTTTTTTTTGACAAGAAACTGAATATCTCCGCCACAGCGAATAACTGTGCTTTGTCTATGTGACACACCAACTTAACATCACCTCGGCATTTCTCTTTCTCGCATTCTTTTTTTTTTTTTCGTAGGTCGCCTTCCGGAGTCTTTATTCATAGGTCACCTTCCTCTGAGGACGGCCAAGGAGTCTTCCAATGACCTTACAGTTTTTTTGGTCTCAGATGCGCCAGACGATTTTATTCAGCTGAAGATTGGCTCCTAACTGAAGATGTTAGACTCCATTGGATGTATAGACTTTATCATAGCTAACACAGCCGATTTTCTACGTGTATGATTTAAGTTTTGATCACTCAGTATTCTTCATTTCCTCTCCTCAACTGAATGAAAATCTGGTTTCATCATACCAGAACAAAATATATAAAGTACACCACATTAATGAAGGAATTGAAAGTGTTCCTCATGTTTGAAAATCCGCGGCCTCACAATAATCGGCAACAATCCTCAGCCTCTTTAGTAAATCTATCCGGGAAGAAATGTTGGATTTGTTTTTTATGTTTTGTGAGTCTGGGGGCGATCGTGTGATCCAGGCTAGTAAGGAAATAGTCTTTTGTTATTGTCTTTCATGACAAGACGATGGGAAAATAGTGAAAGATTTCCATAGATATTGGGTCTTGTACGGTGAGCGATTGCCAGCCCCTCGGGGTTTCACCTCCGAGTCTAGGTGAAGGTGTTGATTTGCTTTGGGAACGGGGTGGGGAGATGGTCCTCTCTGACGCCCTTTCGCTTCACATGAGGGTTTTTCCTCGGGTGAATATAATCGTCTGGCTACAGCAAGAACGGAAGTGGTAAGTCGACCGGTACTATAAAGGTTCCGGAAGGTTCCGTGAATATTCGGGAGATTCTAGGGAGGATCCTTGGGATTTCTGGGGAGGTTCCGGGGTGTTCCGGAAGATTCCGGGAACGTTAGGGAGGTTTTCTAGGAGGTTCCAGAAGGTTCCTGGAGGTTATGGGAGATTACGGAAACATTCCGGGGAGGTTCCAGGCTGATTCCGGGAACGTTCCTGGGATTACGGGGAGGTTCTGGGGGTGTTCCAGGAACGTTCCAGCGAGGGTACAGGCGGGGTCTGGAAACATTCCGGAGAGGTTTCGGAGATTCCGGGAACGTTCCAGGACGGTTCCGGGAGACTCCGAGAACGTTCCAGGAAAGTTCTGAGAGACTCCGGGAACGTTCCGGTGAGATTTCGAGGACGTTCCGGGGAGGTTCCAGGGAGATTCCGGGTAGTGGTGCCTAAAGATAGGTGCTCCCTAATGGCGGAGTTCTGTTTCCTCAGAAATTTTTTTCCGGTCGAGGCGGGCGGCCAACGCGCGGGCTGCATTGTTTCAGTGACGCAAATAGCGATGAGAGGGAGGGAGGGAGGGAGAGAGAGAGAGAGAGAGAGAGAGAGAGAGAGAGAGAGAGAGAGAGAGAGAGAGAGAGAGAGAGAGAGAGAGAGAGAGAGAGAGAGAGAGAGAGAGAGAGAAATGTAGGCTCCTTCGGTGATTTTTTTTTTTTTCTTTTTTACGAACTCAATAACAAACAAATGGGAAACTAGAAAAAAGTAGAGGCCAGAGAGAAACATAATTTTCTTCTTCTTTTTTTTTCTTTTTTTTTTTTTAATTGAGGAACGTTATAACAAGCAAATGAGAAGCTAGAAAAAGTAGAAGCCAGGAAATCTTGGAGCAAGAAGCACACTTAACCTTTGGATTCAAACCTAGGTCAAGTGTGACCTCTGATTTAGTCCCCTCCACCCCTTTTCTCCAGAAGGTTGATAATATACTTTATATATGTATATATATATATATATATATATATATATATATATATATATATACATATATATATATATATATATATATATATGTATACATATATATATATATATATTTATATATATATCCATATATATGTATGTATGTATGTATGTATGTGTGAATATGGCTAACGTCAGATTTAATTGAGGAATCGACCAAGAAGGTTAAATCAATAACTACTGAGGCCTATTGCGAGTATGTATTTGAAATCATACGGACGTGAGGGTGGTTGATGTTGGGGTTGAGGGGGTTAAGGTTGGGGTTTGGTTGAGGGGATTGGTGTTGCGGTGAGGAGACTTGGGTTGAGGTTATGAGTGGGTTGGAATGAGGAGGTTGGGGTTGGGATGAGGGGGTTGGAATTGGGGTGAGAGAATTGGAGTTGGGATGAGGGAGTTGAGGGGTGTGAAGGAGTTGGTGGGGTTGGAGTTGGTGCGAGGGGGATTGGAGTTGATGTAAGGGGGGTTGGAGTAGGGGTTAGGGAGGTTAAAGAGGTGTGAGGGGGTTGAAGTAGGGTTAAGGGAGGTTGGAGTAGGGGTGAGTGGGGTTGGAGTAGGAGTGACGGGGATTAAAGGGGTGTGAGGGGGTTGGAGTAGGGGTGAGGGAGGTTGGAGTAGGGATGAGTGGGGTTGGAATTGCATTGGCGGGGTTGGAGGTGGAGTGACGAGGTTAAAGTAGGGGTGAGGATAGTTGGAGTAGGGGTGAGAGGGGTTGGGGTTAGGGTAAGGAGGACTGGACGTGACATGAAGGGGTGGACATGAATTGGGGTGAGGAATCCAGCTGTGAGGTTTTGCGGTCATTTGGGGTGAAGGAGGGGTGAGGTTGTGGTTGGGGGTTTGGAGGGGTTAAAGGGACGGTCTTGGGTTAAGGGGGTCGGTACATCTGCTATCACTTGATCACTAATCGCAGGTTCGAGTCCCGCCCTCTCACACAAATCAAGCAAGGAGACCACGATGGTTTCTCTCTCTTTCTCTTATCCGGAATTTTTCTTCTTTAATTGGCTCTTCTTTAAGAAAAAAGAAAAGGAAATCCTCCTCATACTTTTTGGTCTTAATTTTCGAATTGTCTTTCCCGTCCCTATCTTTTTTTCTTCTTTTTTTTTTATCTTTCTCTTCTCTGTCTTTCAGATTTTTTCTCTCTTTCTCTCTTTCTCTTTCTCTTTTTTCGGTTCTTCATTTTTGCAGTCTTGACAGCGTCGTTTTTCTTATTCAAGTTTTTCTCTCTTTTTTTTTCTTTTTCTTTTTTTTTTTTTTTCTCCAGTGGAAGCTTTGAGGGTCTTCATTCCAGGTATGTTTTCGTCTTCCTCTTCCTCTTCATCTTCATCCTCTTCCTTTCTTCTTCTTCCCTTCCTCCTCCTGTTCTTCCTCCTCTTCCTCCCCTTCCTCCTTTTCCTCCACTTTCTCTTCATTCTCCTTTTTGCTTTTTTCATATTTTGTTTAATTCAACATAATTTTTTCTCTCTCTGTCTTTCTCTTCCTTATTATCTTCATCTCCCTCAGGGAGAAGGCGACTTACATTCCTGACCCCCCCCTTCTCTCTCTCTCTCTCTCTCTCTCTCTCTCTCTCTCTCTCTCTCTCTCTCTCTCTCTCTCTCTCTCTCTCTCTCTCTCTCTCTCTCTCTCTCTCTCTCTCTCTTCCTCTTTTTATTCCGCCGCCCTGATGGGTCGATGTCTTCTTATCTCGCATCCTGTGGCTTCTATATACCTCCGCCTCAAACGTACACACGCGCGCTACTATACACACACGCATACACATAGGATCCCACGAGCGTAGCTCTTTTACTATACGAGTATATTGCAGTTAGGTAAATACACAAAACACACACATACACACACACGCGCGCGCATGTACACACGCACGTACACACGCACACACACACGCACATACACAGACACACACACATACACACACACACACACACACACACACACACGCACACACACACACACACACACACACACACACACACACACACACACACACACACACACACACACACACACACACACACACACACACACACACACACACACATTAACCAACATTTAGGTCCAAACCTTCCCATAATCCAGTTTCATTAATCCTTCTGCTTTGTTAGACTTTGTGTGTTTATGTGTGTGTGTGTGTGTGTGTGTGTGTGTGTGTGTGTGTGTGTGTGTGTGTGTGTGTGTGTGTGTGTGTGTGTGTGGGCGTGCGCGCGTTACTTGTTTCAGATTTGTTTTCATTTTCTTCTCTGCCTCATGAGTTTTGTTCTTACCAGAGCCCCCATCATCTAACCCCAACTCCGACATCTAACCCCAGCCCACACGCCCAATCCCACCTGGTCCCACCCACGCCCACACACGCCCAATCCCACCTACTCCCACCCACGCCCCCACAATGCCCTTCTCCCATATTCCCTTCCTATCCTGATCTCTCCTATTACTTTCCCTCCCGTTTATTTTTTTTTTTTTTTTTTTTTTTTTTTTTTTACAATTCCTTGTTTTTAATCTTTGTATCCCAAAGTCCTTTTCCTGTAGCTTCTTTCTTTATTCTTCTCAGTTTTTTGTTTTTCCTCTCTTTTGTTTCTTCCTTCCTCTCTAGTTTCCTCTCTTCCTTTTGTTTCCTCTCTCTCTGCCCCATAGTCTTTGTTTCCTTCCCCTCCCCTCTCGTTAGTCCTCTCTTTTTCCGATATTTTCTCTCCTCATTTTCGAATTACCTCTTTTATCCATATCTTACACTCCACCCCCCCTCC
>NC_134778.1:68587091-68597091 GCF_046742065.1 Oratosquilla oratoria
CTCACCCCTCTCTCTCTCAATCCCCCACTCTGGCCCCCCTCCCCTCTCGAACCCCTCTCCCTGCCTCTTCCCCCCGCCTCTTGTCAGAAATCCCCTCAACTTTCCCTCCCCTCTCTCCTCTCTCTCTCTCTCTCTCTCTCTCTCTCTCTCTCTCTCTCTCTCTCTCTCTCTCTCTTTCCTCACTTTCCTCTCTCTTCCTTCCCCTCTTCTCCCCTCTCCACTTTCCCCTCTCTCTCCCCACTCTCCTCTCTCGCCTCTCCCTTCTCTCTCCTCTTCCCTCTCCCCTCTGTCCCCTCTCTCTTCTTGTCTCATGTCTTCTATAAATCTTTCTCTCACATTTCCTTCTCCCCTCTCCCGTTTCCCCTCTCATTTTCCCCTCTCTCTTCCCTCATCTCATGTCTCCTGTCTTTCGCTCCCCTCTCCCTTCTCTTTTCTCCCCTCTCCCTTCTTCCCTTGTCTTCTGTCTGCTGTCTTTCATTTCCCTCTCTCTTTTTCCCTCTCTTCTCTCCTCTCTCTTCTCCCCTCTCTACCCCTTCTTTCTTTCCCCCTCTCTCTTCTCCCCTCTCTCTTCTCCCCTCTCCCTTCTTCCCTTGTCTTCTGTCTGCTGTCTTTCATTTCCCTCTCTCATTTCCACTCTCATCTCCCCTCTCTCTTCTCTCCTCTCTCTTCTCCCCTCTCTCTTCTCCCCTCTCTCTTCTCCCCTCTCTCTTCTCCCCTCTTTCTTCTCCCCTCTCACTTCCCCCTCTTCCTTTCCCCCTCTCTCTTCACCTCTCTCACTTCTCCCCTCTCTCTTCTCCACCTCTCTCTTCTCCCCTCTCTCTTTTCCCCTCTCTTTTCTCCTATTTCTTTTCCCCTCTCTCTTCTCCTCCGTCCCTTTTCCACTCTCATTTCTCCTGTCCCCTTTCTTTCACATTCCCCTCTTCTCTCTCCCCTTCTCACCTTTCCCTTCCCACCTTACCCTTTTCCCCTCTGTCCTCCCCTTTTCCCCTCTCTCTTCACTTACCTGCCATTTCCTGTCCTTTATATTCTCTCTTCCTTTTCCCCTTTTTTACATAAATTGTTAATATCACCCACCCCTGTGCACCACAAACCACGACATTGCACCTTTGAGCACCACAGTCGACTGAGAATCATCACCAGTATCACCATCAACATCATCACCACCACCACCACTTGTATCACCAATGCCCGTATCACCGCTATCATCAATATCACCACAATTACCACGAACACCAATGCATCTATATATATATATATATATATATATATATATATATATATATATATATGTATATATATATATATGTATATATATATACATATATATTATGTATATAGCTGTGTGTGTATATATATATATATATATGTAGATATATATATATATATATATATATATATATATGTATACATATATATATCTTTTAGTGTTTACCTTCCATCTCCGATACCTTACCAAAGATAATCAGGTAAACACAGTAGGGAATGACCCCGTGAAAGATGCAAGAACGAATCAACTCTCATACAGGTCCCAGAAAACGGCAAGAAATGCCTCGAACCCGTGCCCTTAAAGAAGCGAACCGAGCACTTTAACCGCTGGACCACCGCATCTTCCCAGTGAAAGAGAGAGGGTGGAGGGAGAGAGGGAGGGAAGGTGAGGGAGTGAGGGTGAGGGAGGTTGAGGGAGGGAGAGGTCAGTGAGGGAGAGTGAGGGAGAGTAACATGTGACTTAATATGTGGTTATGTGGATTTGGTGGAGGGAGTGGGAGAGGGATGGGAGGAGGCCAGCTGACACTTGACCTTATGTCAGGTCCCTGAGGACTGACACAGACGACACGCTGTCCACGTCGAGGTCTCCGGGGAAGCCTGTGTGTCGTATTGTGTCGTTATGTGTCGGATTGGTGTTGGGGGCAAAGATGGTAGACTGACTCAGAGACTGACAGACTGACTAACAAGCTGACTGACTTACTAGTAGGCTGACTGACAGGCTGACAAACCAGCAAATCGACTGACTAACTGACTGGTAAGATGACTGGTTGACAGTCTAGCTAATAGACTGAGTGACTAGTGAGATGACTGACAGATAGACTAGCCAACAGACTGACTAAATGCCAGACTGGTTAGCTGACAAATTAGCTCCCTGATTATCTTGCTGACTAATTATTTTTCTTACTAACTTGTTCTCTAAGTGGCCTCCTGACTAAATGACTGACGCGCTGACTGTAACTTGGGTCAGGTGACTGACAACTAAATCGAATTAAATTTAATAAAGTAAAAATATATTGTTTACTTTTGCCTAAGAATTGGTTTTTTATTGATGTCAGCTCAATTGATGAGCTGACATCAGTCCAAATAAGCTGATGTCAGTCCAAATGTGATGATATCAGTCCGGCTGGAAACCAGACATCCGTGCGACTGACGTCCTGACGCTTTATCAGCCGTCAGGCTGACAAGGATGACGTCAGCAGCCTTGGGACGCATCGCTGTTCCTGACGGGCTGACAGACAGACAGACAGACACAGACAGACAGACAGACAGACAGACAGACAGACAGACAGACGGACGGATGGACATGACAGGCTGTGGGACGTGACGCTGGAGTGATCGTACGCGTGCGTGACGTACGGGTGACGTGCGTATGACATGCGGATGACGTGCGGATGACGTGCGGATGATGTGCGGGTGACGTGTGGGTTTGGACCACTTAGCGGTGGAATTGGACCTCTCGATCTGGGCCAAATTGGACCACACGGTCTGGTCCATAAAACCACTCGGTCTGGCCCAGTTTGAACTACACTCTCGGGCCTGAATTGGACCACCTGGTCTGGGCCTAATTGGGCAAAACTCTATGGCCCGAATTGGACCACTCTCTCGGACCTAAATTGGACCACCCTATCTGGGCCTAAATGGGCCAAACTCTATGGCCCGAATTAGACCACTCTCTCGGGCCTAAATTGGACCACACTATCTGGGCCCAATTGGGCCAAACTCTATGGCCCGAATTGGACCACTCTCTCGGACCTAAATTGGACCACCCTATCTGGGCCTAAATGGGCCAAACTCTATGGCCCGAATTGGACCACTCTCTCGGGCCTAAATTGGACCACCCTATCTGGGCCTAATTGGGCCGAACTCTATGGCCCGAATTAGACTACTTACTCTGGCCCATGGGTCACGCTCTCTGGGCCAAATTGGACCACTTGGTCTGGTCCAAGGAACAGAGGGTGCTGGGTGGTCCTCAGGTAGCTCATAGTTAAGATGTGGAGGGCAAAAGTGGAGGAAAGTGGAGTGACCAATGTGGAGGAAAGATTGGAGGACGAGAGCCCTCTCCCTCCACTCTCTGATCCTTTTTCTCCTCCTCCTCCTCTTCCTCCTATTCTTCATCTTCTTCTTCTTCCTCCTCCTCCTCCTCTTCCTCTTTATTTCTTCTCCTTTCCCTCCTACTCTTCATTCTCTTCCTCTTTCTCCACTTCCTCTTCCTTCTTTTCTTCCTCCTTTCCCAACTCCACCTCTTTCTGTTCCTCTCTCACTCCTCCTCTTCTTCCTCTTCCTCATCTTCTTCCTTCTTCTCTTCTTATTTATTTGTCCTCCTTTCCCTCCTACTCTTCATCCTTCTCTTCTTTCTCCACTTCCTCTTCCTTCTCTTCTTCCTCCTTTCCCAACTCCTCTCTCTCATCCTCTTTCTCCTCTTCCTCCTCTTCTTCCTCCTCTTTATTTCTCCTCTGTTCCCTCCCACTCTTCATCCTCCTCTTCTTTCTCCTTTTCCTTTTCTTTTTTTCTCCTCCTCGTCCTCCTCCTCTTCCTCCTTTTCTCCTCTTTCCCTTCCACCTCTTCCTCCTCCTCTTCCCCTTCCTCCTCTTCCTCCTCCTCCTCCTCTTTCTCCTGCTCCTCCTTTTCCTCCTCCTCTTCCTCTTCTTCCTTTGTTCAGCTCCCCTCCTCCTTCAATTTCTCCTTCACCACCTATAGGATAGAAACGCTGGTAAGCTCCGACAAAATACTGCCCCCACCTCCTCCTTCTCCACCTCCACCTACTCCTCCTCCTCCACCTCCTCCTCCTCCTCCTCCTTCTCATCCTCCTCCTCCCCCTCCTCTTCCACCTGCTTCTCCATCTCCTCCTCCTCCACCTCCTCGACCTCCTCCTCCTCCACTACCTCCTCTTCCTTCTCCTCCACAACCTCCACCTCCTTCACTTCCTCCTCCACCTCCTTCTCCACCTCCTCTTCCTTCTACTCCACCTCCACCTCCACCTCCTCCTCGACCATCTGTGGACCTTCGACCGATTATGGAGATGTGATCTACTTACCTCCTCCTCATCTGAGCTCGTTAACTCCGAAGTTTCAGAGTTTCACTTCAGCTGAAGTTTCAGGAAAGCTTCAGGAAGGTCCTGTCGGCCAGGGCAGAGGGTCACGATCCCATCTCCTCGCTTTCTTCGCTGTGGCCGTCTCTTGGGGTCGTATTCTCAAACCGCACTTAAGCACCTGCCCTACTTAACAATCCCAATATCCCGTAATTAAATACCAGGTAATTAAAACGGGTAATTAGCGTGAGAGTTATTTCTCGGTATGTCAATAATTCCATAAGCGAACAAGACATTTTTAGGTCCTCAGTATTTTGATAGTCTTCCCCTCCACCAAAACTATGGGATAGAGCAGCTCCATATTTACGTAAGCTTTAAGAATACAAACCATAGTACCACAAAACTGCATAGAATCGTCTGATGCTTTAGAATACGATGTAGTATGTCATAGATAGATAAAAGGCCTGTGACTAATGTATATATATATATATATATATATATATATATTATGTGTGTGTGTGTGTGTGTGTGTCTGTGTGTGTGTGTGTGTGTGTGTGTGTGTGTGTGTGTGTGTGTGTGTGTGTGTGTGTGTGTGTGTGTGTGTGTGTGTGTGTGTGTGTGTATGTGTGTGTGTGTGTGTGTGTGTGCGTGCGTGTGTGTGTGTGTGTGCGCGTGTGTGTGTGTGTGTGTGTGTGTGTGTGTGTGTGTGTGTGTGTGTGTGTGTGTGTGTGCGTGCGTGTATGTATGTGTGCGTGTGTGAACCTTCCACAGTCCAATACCCCGTCTTCCCTAGCCTTGATGTGGGTGACCTTCCCATTAGAAAACCAAACCATGATTAGAATATCTACGCACCACTTCCACTCCACTTCTCCTCCCTCCACTTAAGCCCACTCCACTCTCTCCACCTCTTCTACTTATCCGCATCGCAACTGTGTGCCTCAAGTTCTAAAGTTTGACCATTACGAGGCAAACTTACAAGATGTCAACCTTTAGCCTTCCGTGTATCTATCTCCCCTTCCCCCCTCTCTCTCTCTCTTTCTCTCTTTCTCTCTCTCTCTCTCTCTCTCTCTCTCTCTCTCTCTCTCTCTCTCTCTCTCTCTCTCTCTCTTTCTCTTTCTCTCTCTGTCTCTCTCTCTCTCTCTCTCTCTCTCTCTCTCTCTCTCTCTCTCTCTCTCTCTCTCTCTCTCTCTCTCTCTCTCTCTCTCTCTCTCTCTCTCTCATCCTCTTTGCATCATGCTATTTCGCATTTTATTCTTGTCATGAGACTTATAAATGCCTTCTCCCACCCAAACAGGACATTCCAATATACTATGATACTCTGTCTCTCTGTCTCTCTCTCTCTCTCTCTCTCTCTCTCTCTCTCTCTCTCTCTCTCTCTCTCTCTCTCTCTCTCTCTCTCTCTCTCTCTCTCTCTCTCTCTCTCTCTTTCTCTCTTCCAACCATTTTACAATATGAGGAGGTCGTTTTAAAGTTGCCCCCACTGATTCTTTTTTCCTTGTTTTCCCACAGGTAAGCCTTGTTGATGTCCTGAGAATCTGAAGATCAAAAATTTGGACGAAGGAGACGTCGCCGGTAGGTACGGATTACATTGTCTATTTCTTAAATATATATATATATATATATATGTATATATATATATATGTATGTATGTATATGTATGTATATTGTTGAGACACTGACAGTTTGGCGAACTTCTGGAGAAGCCTATTGTGTGCAAAACTAGTCAGGAATAATCTCAGATTCTAATTCGAGGTTTACTTGCCCACCTTCGCTGTATATATGCATATATATATATATATATATATATATATATATATATATATACATATATATATATATATATTTATATATATACCACCACATTACCACCACATTACTACTACCACATTATCATTACCATATTACCACCAATACCATAACCACTACCACCATTACCACCACCACTACATCACTTGTGAAGGCCCTCCATTTATGGGTTGGCTCCACGCCTCCCCATCTTAATGGGTGCCCAGCGTTCGAACGCCCTCAATGGGTATCCCCTGTATGTGTCTTCGGCTGCGACGCGGAGGCCATGACTTCGGCAGCACCTCCTTCAGGAGGAACCCTCACTACTCCCCACACACCCCCATACACACCTCCTCCTCCTCCTCCTTCTCGTTCTCATCCTCGTACTTCTCCTCTTTCTCCTCCTTCTCTTCCTCCTCCTCCTCCTCCTCCACCTCCTCCTCCTCTTCCTCCTCCTCCTCCTCGTCATCCTTGTCCTCTTGCCCCTCCTCCTCTTCCTCCTCCTCCTCTTCCTCCTCTTCCTCCTCTTCCTCCTTCTTCTTCATCCTCTCCCCCAGCCTGGGCGGCCGCTCCTAATTTTCCTATTCCTCCTTCATCCTCCCCTCACCCTGAGCTATTCCTTCACCTTCCTATCTCTCTTCCTCTCTCTTTCTCTCTCTGTCCCTATCTATTGTATATGTATATATATATATATATATATATATATATATATATATATATATATATATGTGTGTGTATATATATATATATATATATATATATTATACTGTATATATATATTCTTGTTCCATTTGTAGTTTATTTCGATGTATTCACTTATGATTTATTCATTTTATGAATTTAGTCGTATTTATTTATTTACTTGTTTATTAACTCATTTGTCTATTTATTCATCCATTTATTCATTCATTCTTTATACTATTTACGCATCTATTTGTGTATCTTTTATTGATTTAGTGCCTTGCGTGTCTACACTGGGGCCATATATGTCTGATAATTCTCGCTACCGACCTCCCCTGCTGGGAGCGTGACGAACAAGGTCAGGCTTGCACGAGGTCATGCTAAGAGTGCCAGGGGGGTGACAACAGATGACTAGGGGCAATCTAGGGAGTAGGGGGGACGTATAGGGAGTGCCAGGTAGGGGCACAGGTAATCTAGTGTTTCTAGGAAGTGGGGAAGAAGAGATTCCAAGATTTTTTTTTTTTTTTTTTTTTTTTTTTTTTTTTTTTTTTTTTTTTTTTTTTTTTTTTTTTTCCCCTTCGGGGATTTTTTGAGGTACTGGGAGAGGCTAGACTGACACCCAGAGAGGGCTCCCGTGGTGTTAATGATCCCTAATTACCGGGTAATGGGTAATGGAGCCAGGGCGAAGAAGACTCCGTTCTTGTGAGCGATGTCGAGAACTCCGCCTTTCTACCTGGGAGGCATTCCTCTCCTCCTCCTCCTCCTCCTCTTCCCCCTTCTCCTCCTCCTCCTCCTCTTCCCCCTTCTCCTCCTCTACCTCCTCCTCCTTCTCTTCCTCTTCCTCTCCCTCTCTCTATTGCTCTTCCTCCTCCTCTTTCTCCCTCTTTTCCTCTTCTTCTTCCTCTTCCTCCGATTACTCCTGTTCCTCTTTCTCTTTCTTTTCTCCCTCCTCCTCCTACTCTTTCTCCTCCTCTCTCTTCTTCGCCTCACCTCTCTTTTCTTTTTCCTCCTCCCCTTCCTTCTCTTCCTCCTCTTCCTAATTTTCTTCTTCCTTCTCTCTTCCCTTTTTACTTCTTTCCCTTTTCCTCGTTCTTTTTGTCTTCCTCTTCTTCCTTCTTCACTCCCTCCTTCTCTCCCTCCTTCTCTACATCCTCCTCATCTTCCTCCTCATCCTCATTATCATCCTCCTACCATTCTATCCTCCTTCCCCTCCTCCTCCATCTCCTCCATCATATCTTCTTCCTCCTCTTCCGCCTTTTCCTCCTCTTTTCTTCCTCCTCCTCATCCTCCTTTTCCTCCTACCAGAAGAAAATCTCTGAAATTCTCTACATTACCAGATACTCGTCTTTGTCGCTTTCGGTTTTCTTCTTCATCAAAATTTCATCGTCCGGTAAAAAAAAAAAGAAAAAAAAATGGCAAGAGGAAATATGGTTCACATCTGTTCACGGAAGGCCAGACTTTTTTGAGAAAGTGTAGTCCCCCCCTCTCTCTCTCTCTCCTCTCTCTCTCTCTCTCTCTCTCTCTCTCTCTCTCTCTCTCTCTCTCTCTCTCTCTCTCTCTCTCTCTCTCTCTCTCTCTCTCCTCTCTCTCTCTCTCTCTCTCTCCTCTCTCTCTCTCTCTCTCTCTCTCTCTCTCTCTCTCTCTCTCTCTCTCTCTCTCTCTCTCTCTCTCTCCTCTCTCCTCTCTCTCTCTCTCTCTCTCCTCTCTCTCTCTCTCTCTCTCTCTCTCTCTCTCTCTCTCTCTCTCTCTCTCTCTCTCTCTCTCTCTCTCTCTCTCTCTCTCTCTCTCTCTCTCTCTCTCTCTCTCTCTCTCTCTCTCTCTCTCTCTCTCTTCCTCCCTAGCCACCTTTATCCCATCTCCTGTCTAGACGTGATTTTCGGTATTTCCACGTACTGGCACGTGAAACGCGTACACGTGCACACACGTCTACGTAAGGCCTATGATGTATTCAGGACAATAATCAATATGCGGTCAAGGAGGAGCAGAGGGTGAAGGGGACGCCCCCTCCCCCTCCCCCTATCCTCATCCTCCCCCTCCCCTCCCCTACCCTCATCACCCTCCCCTCCCCCATCCCTCCCATCCTCCCCCTTCTTCGTAAGGTGGAGTCGACGGAGGCCTTCTGGAGGAGGTGGAGGAGGAAGAGGGGGGGAGGGGAAAGGAGGAGGAGGAGAAGGAGGAGGAAGAGGAGGAGGAGGAAAAGGAGGAAGAGGAGGAGAAGAAAGAAGGAAATATGTATGAGTAGATGGAAGAGGAAAAGGAATAGGAGGAGGAGGAATACGAGGAGGAGGAATAGGAGGAGATGGAGGAGATGGAGAAAGGAGATGTAGGTAAAAAAGACAAATCTGGGGGAGGAGAAGGAGGAGGAAAAGGAGGAGGAGGAAGAGGAGGGAAGGGAGAAGGAGGAGGATGGGGAGGAGGTAGATAAGATTCATCTGTTAAAGGAAAAATGGATAAGGAGGAGGAGAATAAGAGGTATGAGGAGGAGGTAGATGAGGAGGGGGAGGAGGAAGGTGAGGAGGAAGAAGAGCGATAGGAAGAGTGGTCTATGTTAAAAGAAGGAGGAGGAGGAGAAGAATAAGAAGGACAAGGAGGAGTAGAAGGATAAGGAGGAAGAAGGAGGAGAGAGAAGAGATTCATATGTTACGAAAAATGGATTAGGAATAGAAGAATAAGAAAAAAAGAAGAAGAGAAGAAAGAGGAGGAAAAAAGGAGGAGAAGAAATGTTAAAAGGAAAAATGTGATAGTAGCAGGCTAGGAAGGAGAATAAGGAGAAGGAGAAGGAGGAAGAGGAGGAAGACGTGATGGAGGAGTAAGTGGAGGAGGAGGAAGAAGTGGAGGAGGAGGAAGAAGAGTAGAAGGAGGAGGAAGAGGAGAAGGAGGACGAGGAGAGAAATTATGCATATATTAAAAGAAATAAATGTAATAGTAACAGACTATGAAGGAGAATAAGGAGGAGGAGGAAGAGGATATGGAGAAAGAGGACATGGAGGAGGAGGAGGAGGAGGAAGACTCGGACGCCCCCATGACCACCGGGCTCTGTCCGGGTAGTTTGCCTTGACCTTCTCCTATGTCATTACCATGTCTTCGCCACTCCCAGGGCTGTCGTCAAGGTTGTCAGCCCCGTGCATGGATCCTGACTACATGACCGTATCCCCATAGGTAGACACGTGTTCCGTCACCATGGCAACCGTTCCTGCAGAAGAAAGGATTTCTTTACCAATGGGTCCTTTCTCTGAGATC
>NC_134778.1:68602091-68607091 GCF_046742065.1 Oratosquilla oratoria
TTTTCCCACAACATGGCTCCTAAAGTCCAGCTCTTTACGAACGTACATATATATGTATATATATATATATATATTTGTATATATATATATATATATGTTTATGTATATATATATATGTATATATATATATATATATATATATATATATATATATGTATGTATGTATATAATGAATATGTACAAGTTCCCTTTCCTATATAAAAAAAAAGGGGAAAATCCCTGACCGCCCACACACACCGAAAAAAAAGCCTTTGTTTTACTACCCTGGTGGCTTGGTGGCATTCTCCTCCTCCGCCCCCGTCCCCCCTCGTACCCCTCCCCCCCTCCCACCCTCCTCCTCGCCCCTAACACTTGACACCACTTGACTTCAACCTGGCACTTCCTCGGGGCTCCCCCTCCAGGACGCCTCCTCCTCCTCCTCCTCCTCCTCCTCCTCCTCCTCCTCCTCCTCTTCCTCCTCCTCCTCCTCCTCCTCTTCCTCTTCTTCTCCCTCTTCCCCTCCTCTTCCTTCTCCTCCTCGGATCGACACCATCACCCTCTCTCCCCCTCGAACCTGCACCTCCTCCTTGTACATCCTCCATCCTCCTTCAACTTCCTCCGCCTTACCTCCACACCTGTATACATGCTACAGTTACCTACTCTCACTTGCCCACTCCCTCTCACCCAGTTTCACTCTCACTAACTCTCACCTCTCACTCTCACACTCTCACACTCATATGCCCATTCTCACTTCCCTACTCACTCCCATATTTCTATTTTTTGCTTAGATTCTCTATTTCTAGACGTTAACAAGAATTAGATTTGTTACACTCTGTGTCTAGTATATTTTCATGAAAAATCGTCTTTCAAAATAATCTCTTAAATCAAAGATTAACACGACAAAGTTTAGTTTGTTGTTGAATATGAATATTTTCTGGTTTGACAATACGTACACGCCCTGTGACATTTTGTAACCGTGGTTGTGTGCGTGTGTATACACGTGTAGACACGCGTGTACACAAGCTCTTACGTTCATGGAATTTTAATTATGTTGACACGTTTTTGTACCTGTGTGTGTATACGTGTGTGTGTGTTTGTGTGTGTGTGTGTGTGTGTGTGTGTATGTGTGTGTGTGTGTGCGTGTGTGTGTGCGTGTGTGTTTGTGTGTGTATTTGTGTATGTGTGTGATTCAACATGGTCTTGGATCACGTGTTGGACTCGTGATCGACAGCGATTACCCTCCCGGGTAAGGTCACAGAGCTCATGCAAGGCCCGATCTCTGGGTAATGTTGTGACCTTACACACACACACACACACACACACACACACACACACACACACACACACACACACACACACACACACACACACACACACACACACACACACACACACACACACACACACACACACACACACACACACGCACACACAGGGCGAGACTCGAATTCGGATCGCTGAAATAGCGGTCTAGCGCTGTACCACCATACCATCGAGTCGTGAGTGTATGTGTGAGAGTGTGTGCGTTCGTGCGTGCCACGCACTCAAAGACCCCAAACACGCAGGGAGTCGAAATTAGCACTTCGACGCAGACCCGGCGATTCCTGGAATGACCTGGAATGGTGGCGAAGAGGAGGAGGAGGAGGAGGAGGGGAGAGGAGGGGGAGGATGGGCGGAGGGGCGTGACGAAGAGGACCAGAATTTGGGTGGAAAGGGAAGGGAAAAGGGAGTGGGTTAGTAAGGGAATGGGAAAGGCGTGGGATGGAATGGGAAGTGTTGGAGGGAGTGGGAGGATTGGGGGAAGAAAGGGAGTTGGGGAGGAGGGAGAGAAGAGGGAGTAGGATGAGGAGGTGGTATGGGCCAGGTTAGAAAAATGAGTTTTTTGTCTACAATAACCAGCGCTTCTATAATTGGGGACGAAATCTCACAGAAGAGAGACAGATTTAAGGAAGATAACACAACTGAAGAATAATGAAAAAATAAGAAATAAAAAATAAAATATACAAAAAAAATAGTCACCATAGAGGAGTAGGAATAGAGTGAGTGGAAGTACAGAGGGAAAGTGGAGATGGAATGGGATGGGGCTGAGATAGATTGGAACCGGAGTGGGGTGGATATAGCAATCACTCATTGTTCAGGGATGATCACAGGAGTGATTGGGAATGTGATGAGGAGATTGGTACTAATCTGGGTAAGTTGGCTCCATGGTAATGGCAACAGTCGCTGTATATCGAATCCCTTATTACATCTGCTCCACCTGCTACTGTTGCTAACGCTGCTACTGATAGTACTGCTACTATTGCTATTACTACTGCTACTGGGAACATTGCTATTACTACTGTTACTGGGAATATTGCTATTATTGCTATTACTACCGCTACTGCTAGTACTGCTACTATTGCTATTACTACTGCTAGTATTGATACTATTGCTACTACTACTGCTACTGGGAATATTGCTACTGCTGCTATTACTACTGCTACTGGGAATATTGCTACTAGTGCTATTACTACCGCTACTGCTAGTACTGCTACTATTGCTATTACTACTGCTACTGGAAATATTGCTACTATTGCTATTACTACCGCTACTGCTATTACTGATACTATTGCTATTACCACTGATACTGGGAATATTGCTACTGTTGCTATTACTACCGCTACTGCTATTACTGATACTATTGCTATTACTATTGCTACTGGGAATATTGCTACTGTCGCTATTACTACTGCTACTGGGAATATTGCTACTGTTGCTATTACTATTGCTACTGGGAATATTGCTACTATTGCTATTACTACTACTGGGAATATTGCTACTGTTGCTATTACTACTGCTGCTGGGAATATTGCTACTATTGCTATTACTACTACTGGGAATATTGCTACTGGTGCTATTACTACTACTACTGGGAATATTACTACTATTGCTATTACTACTACTACTGGGAATATTGCTACTGTTGCTATTACTACTGCTACTGGGAATATTGCTACTATTGCTATTACTACTACTACTGGGAATATTGCTACTGTTGCTATTACTACTGCTACTGGGAATATTGTTACTATTGCTATTACTACTACTACTGGGAATATTGCTACTATTGCTATTACTACTGCTACTGGGAATATTGCTATTAATGCTATTACTACTACTGGGAATATTGCCACTATTGCTATTACTACTACTGGGAATATTAGTGCTGCTGATTTTTCGTGTCATTATTACCTTTTTTTCGTTCTCTTCCTCCTCTTCCTCTTCCTTCTCTTCCTCGTCTTCTTCCTCCTCGTTCTTCTCTTTATCTTCTCTCTCTTCCTCATCCTCCCGTTCCTTGTCTTCATCCTCTTTCTCTTTTTCCTCTTCCTACTCCTCTTCCTCTTCTTCCTTCTCATCCTCGTCTTCTTCCTCCTCGTCCTTCTCTTTATCTTCTCTCTCCTCATCCTCTTCCTCTTTTTCCTCTTCTTCCTCCTCCTCCTCTTCCTTCTCTTCCTCGTCTTCCTCCTCCTCGTCCTTCTCTTTATCTTCTTCCTCTTCCTCATTCTTCCGTTCCTCGTCCTCATCCTCTTTCTCTTTTTCCCCTTCTTCCTCCTCCTCCTCCTCTTCCTTCTCTTCCTCGTCTTCATCCTCCTCGTCCTTCTCTTTATCTTCTCTCTCCTCATCCTCTTTCTCTTTTTCCTCTTCTTCCTCCTCCTCCTCCTCTTACTACTCCTCCTCCTCCCCCCTTTATCTTCTTTTCACTTAATGGAGTTTGTCATCGTGAGGTATTCATGCCAAACACACAACTGGAATAATTACCCTTTATTTGATGATGAGAGCGCACCAGGGAGCCGCCGGCAGCGCTTGCTTGTTCGGTTTGGCCCAGAATTCTAGGTTAGTAAGCTGCAGCAGAAGAGTGTGTTTGCCAAGCTACATTGGGGGGATGGGTCGGGTGTCGACCTGGTTTTTTTTTTATTCGGGTGCCCAATACTTGTGGGATGGTGGACCATAGTATTAAAGGGTAAGCCCATCCCCCAAATCCCAAACTGGGAGGGGCTCGTGTGTCATTCGGATCTTTAAGTACCTCCATGCCAATCACATTTTCACTTCTCATCTCCCTAACCTTGATTTGCCCACCCCACCCCCCTTTATAAAGGGAAAGAAAGGGGGACCGATTAAAGAGTCGACGGTAGATCATGCTAGTTGATGTATTGGTAGGAGTGCTAGCTAACGAGGTGTCGTTAGAGGCATTGCCAATTGGTGTCGTTAGAGCGTGCCAATTGAGGTACGAGTACAAATATCAATTCAAGAGTGCCAATTAGAGGCGTGGCCAGCTAACGACCTCGTTACCGAGGAGGTCACGCTCAATTGAATGAAATCGCCTGACGGCACAGAGGTGATGTGTCGATAGAGGAGGAGTAGGAGGAGGAGGAAAAGGAGGTGGTGGTGGAGGAGGAGGTGGTGGAGGAGGTTAGGAAGTAGTGGTGGTGGTGGAGGAGGAAGAGGAGGAAGCGGAGAAGGAGGAAGAGGAGAAGGAGGAAGAGGAAGAGGAGGAGGAGGCGATGGAGGAGGAGGAGGAGGAAGAAGAGGAGGAGGAGGAAGAAGAGGAGGTGGTGGAGAAAGAGGTGGTGGAGGAGGAGGAGGAGGTGGAAGTGGTGGTGGTGGTGGTGGTGGAGGAAGAGGAGGAGGTCGGATAAAGAGGAAGAGGAGGTGGAGAAGGAAGTGGAGAAGGAGGAGGTGGAGGAGGAGGAGGAGTAAGAGGAGAGGTATTGTCTGGAAGTGGAGACTGGCTCTGGATGTGAAGAAGAATCTTAACTTTGTCTGACAAGCAAATAGAGAGAGATAAGAGCGCTGTCTTAAAGGAGCAGAATCAAGCAGCGGCCCTGTGGAGGAGATGGAGGAGGAGGAGGAGGAGGAGGAAGAGGAGGAGTAATTGAGGGTGTCTGAAGAGGAGGAGGAAAAGGGAGGAGGTGGAAGGATAATGGAGTGCGCCGTGGAGGAAGAGGAGGAGGAGGAGTAGGAGGTGGAAGGATAATGGAGTG
>NC_134778.1:68612091-68613483 GCF_046742065.1 Oratosquilla oratoria
AGCGGTGACATCCCTCAGCCTCACTCCGTCTTATCGTCCGCACTCTCTACTTCACGCGGCTTCTTATTCCTCCACCTCATCACTTTTCCACATCCTTATCCATTCTCATCCTCATACTCCTACTCCTCCTCCTCTTCCGAAGAATCTCTCCATCTATCATCATTAATCATCATCTTCGATCCCTCATACTTATTCTCCTCTTCTTCCGCACTCCTCCTCCTCTCCTCTTCGTTTATTCCTCGTTCATCCTCCTCATTCTCATGTCACTCGTCCTCAAACATCTCGTCCTCGCCTTTGTCATGATTCCTCATTTACCTCATCTTCGTTCATATCCTTGTCATCCTCATCCTAACACTCTTCCTCATCCACACCCACACCCTCCTCTTCCCCATGGTCTTTTTCCTCATTCTCACCCTCCTGATGGTGCTGCTCCTCCTCCTCCTCTTCCTCCTCCTCTTCCGCCTCCTCCTCTTCCGCCCTTCCTCCTCTTCCACCTCCTCCTCTTCCACCTCCTCTTTCTCCTCTTCTTCCTCCTCCTCCTCCTCCTCCTCCTTTTCCGTCATTCCCTGCCGTCTCCTTCGGCCTCTCCGCCGTCGCCTCCTCCTTCGTCGCGCATTTCGGGAGGTCGTCGCTGCTGAGGAAAACCCAGGAACTCACGACCGAAGGCGATTAGCTGCGGCCGTACCCGTCACCTTTGCCCTGTGTGCTCAGAGGACAGCCAGGGCAAGTGGCAGTCATTAGTAGCCTTTGGGATTCTTGCCTCAAAAATTGTATATTTCATGTAATGTATATATGCATATACTGTATATATATATATATATATATTATGTTTGTGATTATCTATATATAATATGTATATTGTATATAAAATGTATAGTCTTTATATAATAGTATATAAATATATAATGTTTGTCAATATGACGTATCGATTTGATAACCACTCTCCTCCACTGCAATTGTTCAGGGTCGATCGTGGGTGGCAATGGATTACAGTACTTACTTCATAATAAAAGCAGGCGCTCAAGCAAGGGTTTCGAATCCCGGTAGATTTTAATATGTATATATATATTTATATATATTTATATAAAATATACATATATCAATAAATACACACACACACATTATATATCATATTTCAATATATATCACACACACACACATATATAATTATATATATATTATATATAAACTATAAAACCTATAGGAGTGTAATATATGAAATATAAGGCAGCACACGACAGCGGGGCGAGATAGTCCACAATAGGAGCGTTGGTGAACTGCCGCCCCGAACAACATGAACAACACGAGACTGTAGATGTGTATTTCAATTAGAGTTAATGAAGTGTTGAAAATAAATTTAGATTTATTGGTGCGAGTTAGGATCCTTGTTTT
>NC_134778.1:68621483-68623983 GCF_046742065.1 Oratosquilla oratoria
GGAATGGTGGCGAAGAGGAGGAGGAGGAGGAGGAGGAGGAGGACTAGGGGAGAGGAGGGGGAGGATGGGCGGAGGGGCGTGACGAAGAGGACCAGAATTTGGGTGGAAAGGGAAGGGAAAAGGGAGATGGGTTAGTAAGGGAATGGGAAAGGCGTGGGATGGAATGGGAAGTGTTGGAGGGAGTGGGAGGATTGGGGGAAGAAAGGGAGTTGGGGAGGAGGGAGAGAAGAGGGAGTAGGATGAGGAGGTGGTATGGGCCAGGTTAGAAAAATGAGTTTTTTGTCTACAATAACCAGCGCTTCCATAATTGGGGACGAAATCTCACAGAAGAGAGACAGATTTAAGGAAGATAACACAACTGAAGAATAATGAAAAAATAAAAATAAAAAATAAAATATACAAAAAAAAATAGTCACCATAGAGGAGTAGGAATAGAGATTGAGTGGAAGTACAGAGGGAAAGTGGAGATGGAATGGGATGGGGCTGAGATAGATTGGAACCGGAGTGGGGTGGATATAGCAATCACTCATTGTTCAGGGATGATCACAGGAGTGATTGGGAATGTGATGAGGAGATTGGTACTAATCTGGGTAAGTTGGCTCCATGGTAATGGCAACAGTCGCTGTATATCGAATCCCTTATTACATCTGCTCCACCTGCTACTGTTGCTAACGCTGCTACTGATAGTACTGCTACTATTGCTATTACTACTGCTACTGGGAACATTGCTATTACTACTGTTACTGGGAATATTGCTATTATTGCTATTACTACCGCTACTGCTAGTACTGCTACTATTGCTATTACTACTGCTAGTATTGATACTAGTGCTACTACTACTGCTACTGGGAATATTGCTACTGCTGCTATTACTACTGCTACTGGGAATATTGCTACTAGTGCTATTACTACCGCTACTGCTAGTACTGCTACTATTGCTATTACTACTGCTACTGGAAATATTGCTACTATTGCTATTACTACCGCTACTGCTATTACTGATACTATTGCTATTACCACTGATACTGGGAATATTGCTACTGTTGCTATTACTAACCGCTTACTGCTATTACTGGATACTATTGCTATTACTATAGCTACTGCTAATATTGCTACTTTTGCTATTACTACTTCTACTGTGAATATTGCTACTATTGCTATTACTATTGCTACTGGGAATATTGCTACTATTGCTATTACTACTACTGGGAATATTGCTACTGTTGCTATTACTACTGCTACTGGGAATATTGCTACTATTGCTATTACTACTACTGGGAATATTGCTACTGTTGCTATTACTACTACTACAGGGATTATTGCTAATATTGCTATTACTACTCCTACTGGGAATATTGCTACTGTTGCTATTACTACTGCTACTGGGAATATTGCTACTATTGCTATTACTACTACTACTGGGAATATTGCTACTGTTGCTATTACTACTGCTACTGGGAATATTGTTACTATTGCTATTACTACTACTACTGGGAATATTGCTACTATTGCTATTACTACTGCTACTGGGAATATTGCTATTAATGCTATTACTACTACTGGGAATATTGCCACTATTGCTATTACTACTACTGGGAATATTAGTGTCATTATTACCTTTTTTTCGTTCTCTTCCTCCTCTTCCTCTTCCTTCTCTTCCTCGTCTTCTTCCTCCTCGTTCTTCTCTTTATCTTCTCTCTCTTCCTCATCCTCCCGTTCCTTGTCTTCATCCTCTTTCTCTTTTTCCTCTTCCTACTCCTCTTTCTCTTCTTCCTTCTCTTCCTCGTCTTCTTCCTCCTCGTCCTTCTCTTTATCTTCTCTCTCCTCATCCTCTTCCTCTTTTTCCTCTTCTTCCTCCTCCTCCTCTTCCTTCTCTTCCTCGTCTTCCTCCTCGTCCTTCTCTTTATCTTTCTTCCTCTTCCTCATTCATCCCGTTCCTCGTCCTCATCCTCTTTCTCTTTTTCCCCTTCTTCCTCCTCCTCCTCTTCCTTTTCTTCCTCGTCTTCATCCTCCTCGTCCTTCTCTTTATCTTCTCTCTCCTCATCCTCTTTCTCTTTTTCCTCTTCTTCCTCCTCCTCCTCCTCCTCTTACTACTCCTCCTCCTCCCCCCTTTATCTTCTTTTCACTTAATGGAGTTTGTCATCGTGAGGTATTCATGCCAAACACACAACTGGAATAATTACCCTTTATTTGATGATGAGAGCGCACCAGGGAGCCGCCGGCAGCGCTTGCTTGCTCGGTTTGGCCCAGAATTCTAGGTTAGTAAGCTGCAGCAGAAGAGTGTGTTTGCCAAGCTACATTGGGGGGATGGGTCGGGTGTCGACCTGGTTTTTTTTTTAGGAAAAATTTCGGGTGCCCAATACTTGTGGGATGGTGGACCATAGTATTAAAGGGTAAGCCCATCCCCCAAATCCCAAACTCGGAGGGGCTCGTGTGTCATTCGGATCTTTAAGTACCTCCATGCCAATCACATTTTCACTTCTCATCTCCCTAACCTTGA
>NC_134778.1:68628983-68638983 GCF_046742065.1 Oratosquilla oratoria
ATCCTGCCATCCTATTTATGTTCCTGATCCATCTCAACATCCATTTCATCTACCACCAGTACCTCATCCTTATAATCATCCTCATCCTCATCCTTGTCCACCTCGCCCTCATCCTCCACCTCACCACCTATTCCTCCTCTTCCTTCAGCTCCTCCTCCTCCTCCATCTCCTCCACATCCCCCTCGTCTTCCACTTCTTCCTCCAGATACTCCTCCACCTCCTCCTCCACCTCCTCCGCCACCTCCTGTCCTCCTCCCCCTCGACCTTATCCAATTCCTCCTCCACCTCCTCCACCTCCTCCACCTCCTCTTCCAGTTCCTCCACCTTCTCGTCCTCTACCACCCCTTCCACCTCCTCGTCCTCCACCTCCCTCTTGAAATTATCCACCTTCTCCACTTTGTCCTCCACCTCCTCGAACTTATCCACCTTCCCCACTTCGTCCTCCACCTCCTCTTCCACCTCCTCCTCCACTTGGAACTCACCCTCCGTGGCTCCATTCGTCATAGCAGAGACTTGGCTCTCTCCCCCTCATCGTCGTTCTCAGATCGGCTCTCGAAGACAAAGCCTCCTCTCCCCCTCCCCCCTCCCCCTCCTCCCCTCCCCCCGACTCCGTAGGCCTCCCTTTCCTCCTCGAGCTCTTCGCCTGAACCACCACTGTCGTGCTCCTCCTCTTCCTCCTCCTCCTCCTCCTCCTCCTCCTCCTCCTCCTCCTCCTCCTCCTCCTCCTCCTCTTCCTCCTCCTCCTTATCCTCATCCCCATCCTACTCCTCCTCTTCCTCCCCCTCTTCCTCCTCCTCTTCCTCCTCCTCCTACTCCTCCTCTCCCTCCTCCTCCTCCTCCTATCCCTCCTCCTCCTCTCCCTCCTCCTCCTCCTCTTCCTCCTCCTCTTCCTCTTCTTCTTTTCCTCCACCTCATCCTTTTCCACATCCTTATCATTCTCATCCTCATACTCCTCCTCCTCTTCCGAAGAATCCTCATCATCATCATTATCATCATCTTCATCCTCATACTTATTCTCCTCTTCTTCGCACTCCTCCTCCCCTCCTCTTCGTCTTATTCCTCGTCATCCTCCTCATTCTCATGTCCTCGTCCTCATCCTCGTCCTCGCTTTGTCCTGATCCTCATTTACCTCATCTTCGTTCATATCCTTGTCATCCTCATCCTAACACTCTTCCTCATCCACACCCTCCTCTTCCCCATGGTCTTTTTCCTCATTCTCACCCTCCTGATGGTGCTGCTCCTCCTCCTCCTCTTCCTCCTCCTCTTCCGCCTCCTCCTCTTCCGCCTCCTCCTCTTTCACCTCCTCCTCTTCCACCTCCTCTTTCTCCTCTTCTTCCTCCTCCTCCTCCTCCTCCTTTTCCGTCATTCCCTGCCGTCTCCTTCGGCCTCTCCGCCGTCGCCTCCTCCTTCGTCGCGCATTTCGGGAGGTCGTCGCTGCTGAGGAAAACCCAGGAACTCACGACCGAGGACAGCCAGGGCAAGTGGCAGTCATTAGTAGCCTTTGGGATTCTTGCCTCAAAAATTGTATATTTCATGTAATGTATATATGCATATATAATGCGTATATATATATATGATATATTATATAATATATCACTATAATTGGTATATATATATATATATTTACTATATATATATATATATTAATATATATATGAGATTCTAAAACATTTCATCAAAATATATATATATATATATAAATATATATATATATAAATAAATATATTATACTATTATAAGAATAATTGTGTCAATATGACGTATCGATTTGATAAACTCTCCCACTGCAATTGTAGGGTCGTCGTGGTGCAATGGTACAGTACTTACTTCATAATAAGCAGTCGCTCAAGCAAGGGTTCGAATCCCGGTAGATTTTAATATGTATTAATATATATATAAATATATAAAGGAATATATATATAAGTATATAATATATACATCACACACACACATCACACATATATATATGATACTACATATAAATAAAAATAGTATATATATATATATAATAACCTCCTATAGGAGTGTAATATATGAAATATAAGGCAGCACACGACAGCGGGGCGAGATAGTCCACAATAGGAGCGTTGGTGAACTGCCGCCCCGAACAACATGAACAACACGAGACTGTAGATGTGTATTTCAATTAGAGTTAATGAAGTGTTGAAAATAAATTTAGATTTATTGGTGCGAGTTAGGATCCTTGTTTTCTCTCCCTCTCTCTCTCTTTCTCTTACTATCTCTCTTTTTCGCTCTCTCTCTCTCTCTCTCTCTCTCTCTCTCTCTCTCTCTCTCTCTCTCATCGCTTCTCACTCTCTCTCCCTCCTCTCCTGCTCTCTACTCTCTCTCGCTCTCTCTCCTCTCTCTCTTTCCTTTCCCTCAGTTCCCTCTTTCTTTCTCTTCTATTTCCTCTAGCTCTATCTACATGTATAATGTCTCCATATATATATATATAATATATAAATATAGGTAGTATTATATATATTTTATCATATATATACTAATATTATATATATATATATATACTATCTATATATTTCCTGTTTGCGCTTACCTTCGCTTTGTTGTTGTTTTGTTATCTCTTTTTTGTCCTCCGTTGTTGTTCTTGTTGCTCTTTTATTGTTCTCGTTCTAGTTCGCGTTCTTGCGGCTCTCGTCTCACGAAGTTTTGTCGAGGCGTGACGTGCCCTTCCATTGTGACGATCTCACGCTTCTTTCAAGTTTCTTATCGGTTTTCTTTTTGTTTTATTTTTTGTCCTTCTTTCCTGTCTCCCTCTCTCTCTCTTCTCTCTCTCGCTTTCTCTCTCTCTCTCGTCCTCTCCTCTCCTCTCCCCATCTCGTCCTATCGTCTCTCTCTCTCTCTCCTCTCTCCGTCTCTCTCTCCTCTCTCGCTCACTCTCTCTCCCAGTCCTTCTCATCTCTTCTTCTATCTCTCCTCTATCTCTTTCTCTATCTTTCTCTTCCTCTCTCTGACCTTAGATTGTGTGTGTGTGTGTGTGTGTGTGTGTGTGTGTGTGTGTGTGTGTGTGTGTGTGTGTGTGTGTGTGTGTGTGTGTGTGTGTGTGTGTACGTGTGTGTATGTGTGTATGTTTGTGTGCGTGCGAGTGCAATCGATTTTCTTTTAACGTGGGCCTAGTCCACTTGTTTCTTGGCTTTTGTCTACTTTGGAGCAGACGCGTCTACTCTTGGGGTAGACGCGCCTCCGACTCTTCGTCTAAACCTTAATCCCCCCGTCCCCCCACTCCCCCTCCCCCATCCCCCTTCTAAGTCTTCATCTAGGGCTCCTTTGTTTTGGGGCCGCTTTTCATCAGCACCCCACTACCCTGCTCTCCCTCTCTCTCTCTCTCTCTCTCTCTCTCTTCTACTCATCATCAGTCTCTCCTCTCTCCTCTCATAGCTTCTTCTCACTCTCCTCATCTCTCTCGACCTCTCTCTCTCCCTCATCTCATCTTCTCTCTGCCTCTCTTTCTCTCCTCTCTCTCCTCCCTCTCGTCATTCTCTCTCTCTTCTCTCTCGCATATATATATATATAGATATGTCCATATAAATATATATATGTTGGTTGTGTGTGTGTGTGTGTGTGTGTGTGTGTGTGTGTGTGTGTGTGTGTGTGTGTGTGTGTGTGTGTGTGTGTGTGTGTGTGTGTGTGTGTGTGTGTGTATATGCATTTATGTAAGTATGTATATAAAGGTAATAAGAGATTCAAATCCAATTATTTGTCTCTCTTTTCCTTGTTTTTATTTCTCTTTTTCTCTTTTTATTTTCCTAGTCCTGACGTTTCTTAATCTATTCGTTTATTCATCTATTCATATTAATTATTCATTTATTTATTTGATTTTGCGTATTTCATTTCCTTTATCAATTCGTTCATTCTGTTTCATCTTTGTATTAATTTATTTATCATTTTATTCATTTATATATTTTATTACTTTTCCTTTTTTTTTACTCTATGAGTTCTCGTGTGGTTCTTTTATTTATTTATTAATTTATTTATTTATTTATTCATTTATTTGTTTGTTTCTCTTCTTTGGTCACTTGAAAATATCTTCGTTTCTCCTCAATTTTTGTTCTCTACTTTTCCATCAATGAATTTTCCTATTTACCTTCTTCCTCTTACCTTTCACCCCCTCCCCTTCCCTGTCTCCTTCACTTCCTATTCTACTTTTCCTCTTCTTGCCTCAAGTGTCCACCAACTCCCCCTCTCTCCCTTCCTATCTCTCACCTCGCTTCCCCATTTCTCCTCCTCGACCGTCCCCCCTCCCCCTCCTTTTCCACCCTTCTCTCCTCCTTCTACCCTCCACCTCCCTTTATCCTCCTCTTCCTCCATTCGCCCCTCGTCACTACTTCCTTCTTCCTTTCCACCTTCCTTCTGGCTTCTCCTTCCCCTTCCACTCTCCCCCCCCCTCCCTCCCCCTTCCCTTATCCTCCCCTCGCGTCCTCTACCCCCAACTTCACTTCTCTCCTTCCTAACCGTCCCTATTCCTTCTTCCTCCTCTCCCTCCTCTTCCTACTCCCTCGTTCTTCTCTCCTTTCCCTCTCTTTTCCCTAGGCCCTGTTTTTCTCTCTCTCTCTTCCTCACCCTCTTCTCTTTCTCACTCCCTTTCTTTCTCTCCTCTCTCCTTCCTCAGCTTCCCTGTCCAGGTCCTTTTTATTTCTTTCCGTCTCTCCTTTCCTTTTCTCTTCATCGTTCCGTCCATCACTCTCTCTTCTCTTGCACCGCTCGTCCCCTTCCAGGTCCGTCATCTCTCTCTCATCCATTTCTCTCTCTTTCTCTCCAGCTTCCTTCGCCAGCTCGCTCTCCTCTCTCTCTTTCTCTCTCT
This sequence comes from Oratosquilla oratoria, assembly GCF_046742065.1. Lineage (NCBI taxonomy): Eukaryota > Metazoa > Arthropoda > Malacostraca > Stomatopoda > Squillidae > Oratosquilla > Oratosquilla oratoria. The sequence continues at coordinate 68,633,803 of NC_134778.1, forward strand.
CTTCTCTCTCTCATCTCTTCTCCTTGTCTCTCTTTCCTTCTTTCTTCTCTCTCTCCTCGAATTCTCTCATTCACTCTCCTCTCTCCTCTCTCTCCAGCTCTCAGTCCTCTCTCTCTCTCTCGTCGCTCGTCGTCCTACTCTCTGTCTCTCGCGGCCAATTCCCCCTCTCCAATTCTTCCTCCTCCCCCCCTCTCTACTCGCTCTCTCTCTCCTCTCTCTCTCTCTCCTCTCTCCATATATATATATTATATATGTTCATATAAAATTATATATTGTTGTTGTGTGTGTGTGTGTGAGTGTGTGTGGTTGTGTGTGTGGTGTGTGTGTGTGTGTGTGTATGTGTGTGTGTGTGTGTGTGTGCGTGTGTGTCGTGTTTTGTGTTGTGTGTGTGTATATGTGCCATTTATGTAAGTATGTTATAATAAAGGTAATTAAGAGATATCAAATCCAATTATTTGTACTCTCTTTTTTCCTTGTTTTTTATTTCTCTTTGTCTTCTTTTTAATTTTCCCTAGTCCTTCTGAGTCGTTTCTTAATCTATTTCGATTAATATCTTCATCTATTCATATTAATTATTCATTTATTTATTTGATTTTGCGTATTTCATTTCCTTTATCAATTCGTTCATTCTGTTTCATCTTTGTATTAATTTATTTATCATTTTATTCATTTATATATTTTATTACTTTTAATTTTTTTTTACTCTATGATTTCTCGTGTTGTTCTTTTATTAATTTATTAATTTGATTATATTTATTTATTCATATTATTCTGTTTGTTTCTCCTCTCTTTGGCGGTCACTTGAAATTATATCTTCGTGTTCTCCTCAATTTTTTGTGTCCTCTATCTTTTTCGCATCAATGAATTTTCCTATTTACCTTCTTCCTCTTACCTTTCACCCCCTCCCCTTCCCTGTCTCCTTCACTTCCTATTCTACTTTTCCTCTTCTTCCTCATTGTCCCCCTCCCCCTCTCCCCTTCCTATCTTCTCCTCCTTCCCATTTCTCCTCCTCTACCTCCCCTCCTTTTCCTCCTCTTCCTCCTTCGCCCTCTCTACTTCCTTCTTCCTTCACCTTCCTTCTGCTTCTCCTTCCCCTTCCCCCTCCCCCCTCCCTCCCCTTCCCTATCCCCCTCTCCTCTACCCAACTTCACTTCTCTCCTTCCTAACTCCCCCTTTCCTCTTCCTCCCCTCTTTCTCCCCTTTCTCCCTTCCCTCTCTCCCTATTTTTTTTTCTCTCTCTCCTTTCCCTCTCTTCCGTCCTCCTCTCTCTTCCCAGCTTCCCTTCCAGGTCTTTTATCTCTCTCTCTCTCTCTCTCTCTCTCTCTCTCTCTCTCTCTCTCTCTCTCTCTCTCTCTCTCTCTCTCTCTCTTTCTCTTTTCTCTTTCTCTTCGCTTTCTCTCTCTCTTTCTCTCTCTCTCTCTCTCTCTCTCACTCCTCTCTCTCTCTCTCTCTCTCTCTCTCTCTCTCTCTCTCTCTCTCTCTCTCTCTCTCTCTCTCTCTCTCTCTCTCTCTCTCTCTCTCTCTCTCTCTCTCTCTATTCTTATCCTCTTCTCGAATTGCCAGGACAGCATCAAACATTTCCCCTCGCTCTCTCTCCCACTCCCCCAATTCCAAGTCTCCCCTCACCTTCTCCCCCTCTCCCCTTCTCGCGTTTTCTCTTCCCTTTCCCTTTACCTTCCCCTCTTCCTCCTCTCCTTCCCCTCCTCCTCTTTCTACCTTCTCCTCTCTCTCTCTCTCTCTCAATCCCCCTCTCCCTTTTCCCTTTCCTTTCCCATTCCTCTCTCTCTCTCTTTCCCCTCTCTCTCTTTCCCCTCCTACTTTCTCCCCTCTCTCCTTCCTGCCTTCTCTCCCTCTCCTCCTCCTCCTTTCCTCTACCTCTCTCTTTCCATCCTTCTCTCTCCTTCTCCTCTCTCTCCTCTCCTTCCCCTCTCTCTCCTTCTCTTCCTACTTTCTCCCCTCTCTCCTTCCTCTCTTTTCTCCCTCTCCTCCTCCTCCTTTCCTCTACCTCTCCCTCTCCTTTTCCATCCTTCTTTCTCCTTCTCCTCTTTCTCCTCTCCTTCCCCTCTCTCTCCTTCCCTTCCTACATTCTCCCCTCTCTCCTTCCTCCCTTCTCTCCCTCTCCTCCTCCTCTTTTCCTCTCCTTTTCCATCCTTCTCTCTCTTCTTCCCCTCTCTCTTCCCCCCTTCCTATCTTCTCTCCCCTCTCCTTCCTCCCTTCTCTCCCTCTCCTCCTCCTCTTTTCCTCTCCTTTTCCATCCTTCTCTCTCTTCTTCCCCAACTCTTTCTCCTCGAAGGATTCCAGGCCCATAAAGTCGACATCATCGTCTCGTTTATCAATGTCGTCGACTTTATTGTCGTCTTCGCCGTCGTCGTCGTCTTCGTCGTTGTCGTCTCGTTTCTCTACCTCTCTACTTCTCTTTCTTCCCATATCCTCCTCTCTCACTCTCTTTTCTTTCACCTTTGCCTCCAGTGCTGCTATTGCCCATAGTTTTGATGATATTCTCTCTCTCTTTCGCTCTCTCTTTCTCTCTCTCTCTCTCTCTCTCTCTCTCTCTCTCTCTCTCTCTCTCTCTCTCTCTCTCTCTCTCTCTCTCTCAACGTTGTTGTCTCAGGCCTTCGCCACAATTTTTTTATTTATTTATCTTATCTATTCATTTATTCATTTATTTTTATTCTTATTTTCTATTCTATTTATTTATTTATTCATTTATCTATTTAATTAATTTATTTATTTTTTTACTCGATCCTGAAGAGGATCTCCTTCCGGTGTCTCGTGGCCTGTTGAGGCGCCTCTCAGGGTCTTCAGCCTCCTTCTCCTCCCGAGGGTCTTGCTTCGTCTTGTCTCTCAGGCCTCTGGGGTTTTGTTTCTCTCAGACGCTCTTCTTCACTTTCTCCTCCCTTCTCTTCCTCTCCATTTTCTCTTGTATGGTGAATATATATCTGTATGAATACACACATATATGTATACATATATATTATATATATATATATTATATATATATATGTATATATATATACATATATATATATATATATATATGTATATATATATACATATATATATATATATATATATATATATATATGTATATATATATTACTCATATCTCTGTTTTGTGTCAGTTTATCTCCTATTTAGTTTCCTTATTTGCTGTTTAATATTTCAATGTTTGGTTGATCTTCCCATTTAATATCATCCTCTACATTTATGCATATACATATTTACATGTTTATTTATATAACTATTAATCTATTTGTTTGTAAACATAGGAATGCTCCAATTAATTCAAAAAACTTAATTTGGTCGGATTTAATCTCAGCATATTATGTAATATGAGTTTTACGGTCTGTGACCATATCAAGCCCAGTCTTCTGGAACAAACAGATGTTTTTCGTAAAAGTGGTTATGCCTAACCACCCCCCATCCCACCCCCGCCTTGTGTCGTGGGATTTCTCTCTCTCTTTCTCTCTCACTCTCTTTCTCTCTCTCTCTCTCTCTCTCTCTCTCTCTCTCTCTCTCTCTCTCTCTCTCTCTCTCTCTCTCTCTCTCTCTCTCTCTCTCTCTCTCTCTATTTTGTCTATCTGTGTGTGTGTGTGTGTGTGTGTGTGTGTGTGTGTGTGTGTGTGTGTGTGTGTGTGTGTGTGTGTGTGTGACTTGTCTGTCTCTTACACACACATGTACACACATATACACACACACATTCATACACATACGCACACTGACACAGTGTCATAGGTAAGAATATGTACAGTATTATATATATATATATATATATATATATATATATATATATATATATATATATATATATGATATATATTTATATGTATATATATATATTATATATCATATATATATATATATATATATATATGTGTGTGTGTGTGTGTGTGTGTGTGTGTGTGTGTGTGTGTGTGTGTGTGTGTGTGTGTGTGTGTGTGTGTGTGTGTGTGTGTGTGTGTGTGCCTGCGTGCCTGCGTGCGTGCAGGACGAATAAACCACGTATCAGTTGAAGCTGAGCACGACTTTAATCGAGATGGTTTAACTGACCAAGTTTTACTAACTACGGTACTCGAGTTAAATCTAAACGTTTTTCTTGGCTTTAAAAGACCCAAAGGGAAGAAGAAGAAGAAGAAGAAGAAGAAATCCTTATTGTTTTTGTTGTTTTATTTTGCCTGTAGGAGAATGAGAAGAACTAGTGTTAGTTTCCTCTCTCCGATGGCGAGATGTGACCTCTTCCTCCCATGTCCCGTGAGAGTTAGAAGGTTTCTTATTCGAGTGGGGACTGGTTGGCGACCCCAAACTACTTTGTGGTGAAAATTATCAGAAAATGGTGTAAACACAACAATGCAACCAAACAAATGCAATATCACATGTACGCACACATGCGCACACGCACATAACACACACAATATCATATGTATACGCACATACATACATACATACGTGCATACAGTATACATACATATAAATGTCTGCAAATATAAATATAATCCATAATAAGTACATTGGCAGGTGTAAATGCGAATATATGTACATTATACATAAATATACATTAACCTGCATGTAGATGTTATACTGTATATACCGAATGTTCATATAGGTATATATCATGTACGTATGTAGTCAAGTTGACTTATGTGTGGTACATTGCATACATGTACACACACACACACGTATACATATATGTATATATATATATATTTATATATATATATACATATATATATAAATGTATATATATATATATATATATATAGATATATGATATATATGTATATATATATAATATATATATATATAATATATATATATATATATATATATATATACGTGAATGTATGTATTTATGTATGTATATATAATGTGTTTCCTTGCATGTGGATTTGCATGAATGCAAATGCATATAGACATTGCAGACATGCACGCCACGACTTGCCGTTAAATTGCCTTTGTCTGTCTCTGCTTCGCCTTAGATTCCATTGCCTCGTTCTTCCATCGGTCTTGCTCGACCATTAGACTGACGATGGTCTGATTACGTCATTATCCCAGTAGACCATTTGCATACAAATTAATTTCCAGCCCTGAGTGTTCCGGCCCGGAGTTTATGGGTGTAATGGGGTCATGGGGAAACGCCGGAACTGGGGGAAAGAATGGGGTGATGGGAGCATGGCCTTTGGG
>NC_134778.1:68646483-68656483 GCF_046742065.1 Oratosquilla oratoria
TCGTCTGTGTAGCTATTTACTTATCTATTTCTCTATTTGTCTATCTATCTATCTGTTTAGTTATTTCATTTTGACTTTTTATGTGTTCATCTATCTATTTATCTACGAGTATCTTGTCATGTATTTTGTTTTGATTTTTATCTGTGCACCTATTTAGCTAATTGTTTATTTATTTATTTATCTATTTATTTATCTTTATTTATCTATTATTATTATTACTATTATTATTATTATTATTACTATTATCATCATCTTTTTATTTTGTGGAAATTTCCCTCGGGTTTCTTCTTTAGGTCCCTTTCTTAACCTTGACACCAAACCCGTCCAGGAAAGGTCACTGTTCGAAAGAGGGATTTTTGTACCACGGGATATGTGGCAGGGGAGAGACGAAGAAGAACTGGTACTTGAGGGAGCTGGTTTTGGGCCCAAGGGAGGTGGGAGGGGGGGGAGGGGGAAGGGGTTACAAGGGGGAGTAGAGGGGTATGAGGGGTGGGAGGGGGGATTAGGGGTTTCGTCAAAAGAGGAAATAAGACCAGAAAGTGGATGGGATTTAAGGAGGATTTATGTAGATGGGCAAGGATTATATTATTCAGGATTAAGTCCGTAGAAGCGGATGGGCTAGGCTTTGTGGACACAAATATTGCTTCTAACTAGTTTTAGTTCTTTGGATGTGGGTCTTTAGTCAGGAGTCGTTAAGTTGATGTTGTTTGTCGGTGTCGAAAAATACGGAGGGATTTAGTCGACTCATTACCACTAACCACCACTACCACCACCACTGCCATCGCCACCACCCCTAACCACCACCACTAACCACCACCACTACCACCACCACTACTACCAACACCACTACCACCACCACTAACCACCACTACCACCACTACCACCACTACCACCACCACTACTACCACCACCACTAACCACCACTAACCACCACTACCACCACTACCACTAACCACCACTACCACTAACAACCACTACCACTAACTACCACCACTACTACTAGAACCATTACTACCACCACCATCACTACGACTAGTTTTACTATTACTACCATTACACCACCACGGCCATTACTGCTACCAGCACTACCAAAACTACTACCACTACTACTATCACTAGTACTACTACTTCTACTTCTTCTGCTGCTACTACTACTACTACTACTACTACTACTACTACTACTACTACTACTACTACTACTACTACTACTACTACTACTACTACTACTACTACTACTACTACTACTACTACTACTACTACTACTACTACTACTACTACTACTACTACTACCACTACCACCACTACTACTACCAATACTACCATTACCATTACTACTAACATTACTGCCATCACAACTTTCGCCACCACTACTACCGCCACCACCACCGCTACCATTACTACCACTATTACCACCAATACCATCACCACTACCATTACCATCACCACCACTACTACTAACCCTACTACTAACACTATTACTGCTACCATCACTACTACCACCACCACTACTACCATTACCACACTTCTACTATCATTACCACCACCACCATCTCCGCCACCACTACCGCCATCACCACCACCACCGCCTTCACCACCACTACTACCACCACTACCACCACCAACACCATCACGTAGAAGTAGCTCTCCTGCAGAAGTAATTCTTGACTGAAGACCACCAGGGGCTATTTTCACATCAACCTCCAACTGCCCCTCCCCCCCCTATCTGAAAAAAGCATCAACCGTTAGCCAGAATAAAATTAATAAAGATCGAAGGTTGTCACACGATCAGCGAGAGCGTCACTATCATCTACTGAACTCCCTAATCCCTGGTACCTTAGTCCCTAGACCCTGATCCCAGATTCCTGGTCATGTCCTTGGTCTTTGCTCTCTGGTTCCTAGTCCTTAGACCCTGATTCTCGGTCCCTGGTCCCTGATTCCTGGTTCCTGGTATTTGGTCCCTGGTCTTTGGTCCCTGATTCCTGGTTTTTGGTCCCTGGTCTTTGGTCCCTGGTCCCTGGCCACAGGTCCCTAGAACCTAATTCTTGCCCTTTTACCCTTACTCCTTAGTTCTTGGTCCCTGATTCCCTACTCCTTACTCCCTGATCCTTTGGTCCCTAAGCAGTCCCTGGGACCTCGTCATTGATTCTGTCCCTCTAGCCGCCACCCCTGACCTCGACTGCCGCCGCCGCCGCCGCGGTCAGGCGGCGGCGGCGACGGCGGCGACGGCGCTAATCCCCGAGGTGCAATGTTGTTGTCGTGTTGAGTAGCAGCTTACATGTTGCAAGCCGCGGCTCCGCCGCCGCCGTACATGCGGCTGCCGGCGTGAATGCGGCTCAAGCGCCTAAGGTAATGTCGTTGTCTTGGGTCTTTTGTATCCTGTGTGTGTGTGTGTGTGTGTGTGTGTGTGTGTGTGTGTGTGTGTGTGTGTGTGTGTGTGTGTGTGTGTGTGTGTGTGTGTGTGTGTGTGTGTGTGTGTGTGTGTGTGTGTGTGTGTGTGTGTGTGTGTGTGTGTGTGTGTGTTTGTGTGTGTGTGTGTGTGCGTGTGTGTGTCTGTCTGTCTGTCTGTCTGTCTGTCTGTCTGCCTGTCTGTCTGTTTGTCTGTCCGTTTGTCTGTCTGTCTGTCACCCTTGTGTATCTGGCTCCCTCTTCCTCTTCCTCTGCGTCTCTTTTTTTCCAGTTTCCCTCCCACTCTCTCCTCTCTTTCCACTTGCTTCCTCCCACTCTCTCCTCTCTTTCCACTTGCTTCCTCCCACTCTCCCTCCCTCTCCTTCCCTCTCCCTCCCTCTCCCTCACTCTCCCTCTCACTCCCTCTCCTTCTTCCTCTCCTTCTCCCTCTCCTTCTCACTCTCCCTCCCCCTCCCACTGCCTACCTCTCCCTCCCCCTCCCCCTTCCCACTCCTTCTCCCTTTCCCTCTTCCCCCTCCCCCTTTCCCCTTCCCACTCCTTCACCCTTTCCCTCTCCCCTCCCCCTTTCCCCTTCCCACTCCTTCTCCCATTCCCTCTTCCCCCTCCCCCTTTCCCCTTCCCACTCCTTCTCCCACTCCCTCTCCCCCCTCCCTCTGCCTCTCCCATTTTCACGAGAGAAAATGATGGTTCGACCCCATGATTTTGCAGGACTCTTGAGGTCACGGTTCTGGGTAAGTTAGGTTAGGTTAGATCAGGTTAGGTTAGGTCAGGTCAACCAAACCTGTACACGTCACCTAATCCAGACGGTTTCCTACCACAAGTATTGCACAAAGTGTGGAGCGAAGCGCCCCCAACGCACATACGTACACACGTACATACACATACACACACACACACAAACACAAACACACACACACACACACACACACACACACACACACACACACACACACACACACACACACACACACACACACACACACACACACACACACACACACACACACACACAGTCTTGAAGGAAGGGGACCGGAAGTGTGCGGGAATTTATCGTCTGATAAGCTTCGTCTCTTTTCCTCCAGTCCCGATTTCTTCCCCTCCCTCCTTTCCTCCCCCCCATCCCTTCCTTCCTCCCTCCCTCCTTTCCTCCCTCCCCCATCTCTACATCCTTCTTTATTCGCCTCTCCTTCCTACTAATCTACCCTCCATCCTCTTAAGTTCTATCCTTTTCTCCCTACATATCTTACCTTCATTCTATCTCATCTCTCTATATTTATGTATCTATCTATATATTTGTCTATCTCTCCAGACCCTTCTTCTCCTCCCTTCCCTCCTCCTCCTCTTCCTCTTCCTCCTCCTCTTCCTCTTCGCAGAAGGGACCTTATGGCCGCGTGAAAATAATCAACTCCCCTAAACAAGTCGCAATCCAACTTTAATTACGTCAACTTCATTACTTTCTAGGGAAAAAACGGCAACTTTGGGAGATAAGAGAAGTTTGAGTTGTGTGTGTGTGTGTGTGTGTGTGTGTGTGTGTTGGGGGGAAGACGGGGGGGTGAGAGGGGTGAGGTGGTGGGGTGAGGGGTTAAGGGGTTGACTAAGGGGTCCTGTCCTCTGAGGGAGAGGAGGAGGGAATGTAGGAGGGAACAGGACGTGGGAGGGTTTTGTATCCTTGGAGGTAGGAGGGAGAGTGGAGGCAGAAGGAGAGGGAGACGAAGGAAAAGAAATGGGGAGTTTCTTGAATTTTTTAGGGGGTAAAAGAGAATATATGAGACATTTGTATTCTTGGAGGTAGGAGGGGGAGTGGAGGTAGGAGGGAGAGTGGAGGCAGGAGAGGGAGACGAGGGAAAGAAAGGAGGAAATTTTCTTGAATTGTTTTTAGGAGGTAAAAGCGAATATATGAGACATTTGTATTCGTGGGGGTTGGAGGGAGAGTAGAGGTAGAAGGAGAGGGAAACGAGGAAAAAGAAAAAGGAAATTTCTTGAATTATAATTATTCTTAGGAGGTAAAAGAGAATATCTGAGACATTTGTATTCTTGGAGGTAAGAGGGAGAGTGGAGGCAGAAGGAGAAGGAGACGAGGGAAAGGGGGGAAATTTTAAAATAATTTTTAGGAGGTAAAAGAGAATATCTGAGATATTTGTACTCTTGGAGGTAGGAGGTAATGAAGGCGAAGGGAAAGTAGTGGTGATTTACTTGAATAATTTTTGAGGAGGTAGGAGAGAACAGGATAAGAGAAATTCATATCTTAGGAGGTAGGTAAGAGGGAGTGACTGGTAACTGAAGGTCTGTAGAGAGTTAGGAGGTAAAAGAGAATACCTGAGACATTCGTATTCTTAGGGTTTAGAGGTAATGGAGGCGAAGGGAAAGTAGTGGTGATTTACTTGAATAATTTTTGAGGAGGTAGGAGAGAACAGGATAAGAGAAATTCATGTCTTAGGAGGTAAGAGAGAGTGACTGGTGACTGAAGGTCTGTATAGAGGAAGTAAGAAACGTAAAGGAATGTTTCCAGGGGAATAAAATCACCTGACGGCAGCCCAAATGAACCAAGGGGGTAGAAGGGAACCGGTACCCATTAAACTCCGATGACAAGATGTCTTGTCATTTGGTCAAATAAAACAAAAAATCATAAAACACCAAAATGTTTGATCAAAGACCAGAAAAATATGACGTCAGTAGTCCTCGCTTCGCTCGCAGCGAGGACTGACGTCATATTTTTCTGGTGTTTGATCAAACATTTTGGTGTTTTATGATTTTTTGTTTTATTTGACCAAATGACAAGACATCTTGTCATCGGAGTTTAATGGGTTAAGGTACATTTCGTTCGGTACGATTATCGCTCGACGATGATCGTTCACGGCTCAACGATGATCGTCAAACGATTGTCTAGAGCACTAGATTTATTTATTCATTTGTTTTATTTTATTTTATTTATTTGTTTTGTTTTCATTTTATTTATCTATTTATTTTATTTATTTATTATTATTTTCTTTAGTGTAGCTGTTTTTACTTTGAGCTGCAAAGGTTGATTATTTTAATCGAACCTACCAGCGCGTTTACACAGATATGATGCTCGTTATATTGCCCGTCACCCGCCATTTACTGTGATAAACTAATGATTAATCACACCTTTAGAAGGTAGAAAGTGATGGAAGTAGGGACTTAGAGATAAGAATTTATCGAAGTAGTTATGGAGATGAGTTGGAAAAGAGTTGTAGGTAATCATTGAACTCCGAAAAAATATCAGTGAAATTAATAACATAGTAAGTAAACGTCAGCCAGAATAGAATCAACCAATCCATTCGTTGCCCCCAAGTAACCGGCAACAGCCACTAGATTGGCCCACAAGTTGATCAAAGAGGAGAGATTGTGTTGTTGTCTAAGTAAAGCATAGGACAGAATAGGTTTAAGTGTTCTGTGTCCTCTGTCTGGGTGATTATTTTTTGTTCCAGAATAAAATTTATAAGGTATGCCAATAGATTGATCGAGTTGGTTTTATGTGTGAAATACAAAAAAAAAAATCCAATTAAAAAAAATATCAAGGGTACAGAATGAGAACACTAGAAGGAATGTAAGGAGAGGAGGAGGAGGAGGAGGAAGAGGAGGAGGAGGAGGAGGAGGAGCAAGAGGAAGAGATGGAGGAGGAGGAGGAAGAGGGGGAGTAAGAGGAGTGGAAGGGGGGAGAAAATAACTGAACATGTCTGGGTGGGGGACAAAGTTGGGTTGCAGTCTGAATTCGTTTCTGGGTTGAAGGGGGGGAGGGGAGAATAAGAGAAGCATAATTAAGCATATGAGGGGAGGGGGGACTTAGTTCAGATGCCTACGTGGGGGGATGGGGGACTAAGAAGGGGAAGTGGGGGGCTAAGGCATGTTTAGATGGAATAAGTTGAGTTGCATTGGTAATGTTGACTTGTAGAAGGAGGGGGAAAGATGTGGGGAGGAAAGATAGGAGAAGGTGGGGAGGAAAGAGGAGGAAGGAATGATGGGGGGAAGGGTAGAAAGATGGAGGGAAAGGAAGAATGAAGGAAAATAGGAAGAACAAAGAAGGGTACAAATTTGAGGAAGAGGAAAAGATATGGGAAGGGAAGGGAAGGGAAAAGGAAGGGGAAAGTGAAGAAGAGGGTGAGAAGAGAGAGGTAAGAGATGAAGGGGGGACAAGAGGGGAGAAAGGGTGAAGATGGAGAGGAAAAGAGAGTAGGGAGGGGAAGATGGGGTAGGGGGTATAAGGAAGGATGTTGAGTCATATGCAAGTTGTGCATATGTTGAGCTAAGTTACTTTTTATAAGTTTGGATGTCAATAACGCGAAGTCCCACAGGGATCACACTTCGCTCCCGATCGGGAAATGGGAACAGGAATGACGGCCTTTTGTATGAGACTAATTAACAGTAAGGTCGTTGCCATAGTGGTGAATGATGGGGAATTTCGTCTTTGTTGGTAGCCGAAGAATGAGGGATGACAGTTTCCATGATGGGTGTGTACGTATGTGTATGTATGTGCTTGCGTGTGTGTGTATGTGTGTGTGTGTGTGTGTGTGTGTGTGTGTGTGTGTGTGTGTGTGTGTGTGTGTGTGTGTGTGTGTGTGTGTGTGTGTGTGTGTGTGTGAATTGGGTCACCGTTAGTGCATACCACCGACAGGGCGAGGATATTGGTTCCTGTCGCTTTTTACACTGTAATTTGTGTACTCATAACCGTGGAGGAACACGACAAGCTACCCTCAACAAAGGGGGAATTTTTTTTATCAAAATATGCTTTTATGTGTGTTTGTGTGTGGATGTGTATAGATGAGCATGTATGCATGTGAATGTGTGCACATATACTTAGCACCAACCATGATCTTGTGTATATATTCATATCAAAGGGAAGAACCCACAAATGATCACGTGACATGAAATGGAGAGCACAGTGGAAGCAATATGATACATTGTTGTCATTGGTGGAAGGTAATGACGGAGGCCAGGAAGGAGGAGGAGGAGGAGGAGAAGGAAGAGGAGAAGAAGAGGAACCCCTCCTCCACACGAACTCCCGAAGAAGGAAGAGGCGGACTTCGAGCAGTGGAGTTCGTAGACCCGAGCTCGACTGTTTGAGGACATGGAGGACTACGGAGGACCTAAGATACCGATTGCTCAATTTCTTCACCCTGGTGAGGGAGGAGGAAGGGAGGAGGAGGAGGAGGAGGAGGAGGAGGAGGAGGAGGGGGGAAGGGGTTTATGGTGGAGGGAAAGAGGGAAGGGGGTAATGGAGGGTCGGGACGGGGGGTGGGATGAAGGAGGGAAAAGGGGGTGGGAAAGGAGTGGTGGAGAGGAGGGGGGTGAGGGGATGGTGGGGAGGGGAACGGGGAGGTGATGGTAGAGGAGGGAAAAAGGGAGGAGATGGTGGAGGAGGGGGAGGGGGAGGGGGACGGGGTGGTGGAGGAGGGAGAGAGGGTGGTGGTGGGGGAGAGGGGGAGGGGGAGGGTTGATACCAAGGCACCGAATGAATTAACACTATCGATAGCGGACACCCGGATGGCTAAAAATATCCAAAATGGAGGTGACCAAAAATAAATATTTATTATAAAAATGAAGAATATTAGAATATCAAAATAATCATGTCGAGGATATATTCTAATTTGGTTCGTTTATGGTTATGGAGAGAAAAATAAATGAATAAAAAAGAGAAAAAATTAAAAATAGTTAAAAATATAAAGAGAAAACAAAAGCAAGTAGGGGAGAGAAAAGATAAAAGAGAGTTAAAAGAGAAAAAAGAGAAAATAAAAAATAGAATAAAAATAAAAAAATATTTGAAAAACAGATAGAGAAAACAAAAGCAAATAGGGGAGAGAAAAGATAAAAGAGAGTTGAAAAAAGAGAAAAAGAGAAGGAGGGTGGGTGTGGGTGTGGGGGTGGGGTTACCTAGAACCTCAAAAACCTCTTGGCGCCATTAATTCACGATACCCGAAGGGGAGGGGGGGAGGGGGGTTACCGTCCCCCCCTCCCCCCGCTGTATAAAAATTTCATGATTACATAACTCCGTTAACGTGTTCACGGGGTTGTATTCGAGTTGTAATTAATGAAACGAATGACAAACCTCGCCTGTTGTATTATTTTTTTTTATGTTGTGTTTTTGTTTTTACTTAATTTCTTTTCTGTTGTTGTAATTAGTTTTATTTTGTTAGTACATACATACATACATACCAAAGGATTTTTCCCCCTCACAAGGGAGGTAGCCAAAAAGAAAAATGTATGAAAACCATTCCCACCCATTCCATCCCTAATACACTCCACTCCCCTCCACCCTCCCTCTTATCTTGGCACCTCCTGGATGACGGGTCATCCCTGCATCTTGTCCGCTGCCCTGGGTCAGAGGCAGTGTCGCAAGACACAGCACATTCACAGCAAGGCCGCTTCATTAAATCGGCGACCCCTCCTCTCCGTCCCCTCATGCAGAAAAGGAGAAGACGGGGAGAAATCCCTTCGGGTTGCGTCAAATTTTTCTCACACATACTACCTCACCCCCCATCCCTCCACCCATTCCACCCCATGCATCACATCATCCATATACAACCACTCTCCATTCACCCCTGTCTTCTGTCCTCTCCCGTCCTTCCTCATAGTAATTGGTTTTATTTTGTTATTATTATTATTATTATTATTATTATTGTTATTATTATTATTATTATTATTATTATTATTATTATTATTATTATTATTATTATTATTATTATTATTATTATTATTATTATTATTGTTATTGTTATTGTTATTATCATTATTATCATTATTATCATTATTATCATTATTATCATTATTATTATTATTATTATTATTATTATTATTATTATTATTATTGTTATTGTTATTATTATTATTATTATTATTATTATCATCATTATTATTATTATCATTATTATCATTATTATTAGTATTATCATTATCATTATTATTATTATTATTATTATTATTATTATTATTATTATTATTATTATTATATTATTATTATTATTATTATTATTATCATTATTATTATTATTATATCATTATTACTATTATTATTATTATTATTTTCATCATCATCATCATCATCATCATCATCATCATCATCATCATCATCATCATCATCATCATCATCATCATCATCATCATCATCATCATCATCATCATCATCATCATCATCATTTTTTTTTCTTTTTTTTCTTTTTTTTTCTTTTTATTCTGAATGTTACTGTGTAAGCTGATTACCCAGAATATGACTAGGGTGGTAAAGGCAATGGTGGTGGTGGTAGTAATGAAGAAAGCGGTGATGATGGTAGTGGTGATGTTATTATTGTTATGGACTGTAGTTTACCAACGCTTCTATCCTTGCTTACAATATCGCGCCTCTTCAATCTGAAAGCTTCAAGCAATTTCCTTCATCGAAAGAGTGGACCCCAGATCCGGACTGAAGAAGACCCGGACCAATTCAAAGCCTCCTTCAATTCCAACAACCAAGAACAAAGCCTTTGACTCACATATACAGGGAAACATCATCACGGTGTTCTTCTCCCCTGTGGTAAAGGGCCATCAGTCAGCCCTGAAGGTTACCACAGCCTTGTCGTCGAACTTTGGAAATCTGATGTGC
>NC_134778.1:68666483-68673983 GCF_046742065.1 Oratosquilla oratoria
ATATATATATATATGTATATATATATATATATATTGTGTGTGTGTGTGTGTGTGTGTGTGTGTGTGTGTGTGTGTGTGTGTGTGTGTGTGTGTGTGTGTGTGTGTGTGTGTGTGTGTCTGTGTGTTGTGTCTGTGTGTGTGTCTGTGTGCGAGTCTCTGTGTGCGAGTCTGTGTGTGTGTGTGTGTGTGTGTGTGTGTGTGTGTGTGTGTGTTTGTGTGTGTGTGTGTGTGTATGTATGTACATGTATTTAATGGGTAGAGAGAAGGTATTTTAAATATACACGCACGTGAAAGAGCAAAATGAAATATAATAGCCCCAATCAATCCATTTCACAATAATGAGCTCTACGGTAATTGCAAAGACCGAATGTGTGTGTGTGTGTGTGTGTGTGTGTGTGTGTGTGTGTGTGTGTGTGTGTGTGTGTGTGTGTGTGTGTGTGTGTGTGTGTGTGTGTGTGTGTGTGTGTGTGTGTGTGTGTGCATGTACACCCCATATCTCCTCTGTGCACCACTTATATCCTCCCACCCTACACCCAGCCTCGCTTTTCTGTTTTCGGTTCCCATGGCAACCGTGGTATTGGTGCACCAACGGAATAACATTAAAATTCAATTTGTAGGCATCGAGGAAAACGCGTATTGTTGGATGAAGGAATGATGACAGACATCAGAAAGTGGTAATTGATGAAGCAGAGCGAAAACTGGAAACGCGGAGTACCACAAGGTTCAGCATTCGCGCCTCCACATATAGAGCCCTGTCTGGGGCCACCCCTTGGCTGAATAAAGTCGCTTGTTTTCAGCCAGAACAAATTGAAATATTGCGTCGTTGTAGTGATGTTGTTGATGTTGTTAACCACTTCAACTCGGATTCCTCATGTCTTCAGCTGAATAAAATCGTTTATACAACAAGATATGTAAAGAATGCAAAAGGTTGTAAAGTTGATTATATCCGGAATTCTCTTTATTCATTTATCTATTTATTCATATATTTATTCATTCTATTCAATATTTGAAACATTATGTATACATCTGTTTATGTATTTGCTTATTCATTTATGTATCAATTTATTCTATTTCATTCTTGATACATTATCTATCTATTTACTTATTCATCAATTTATTTATCTATTTATTTATTTATGTATCCATCTATTTAAATATTTGTTATTCATTAGCGGGGTTCAAAAACTAACCTTGGTTTTCATAATTCGAAGATCTAAGCAAAGTAGACACCAATTTCCACTAAGTATTGCCCCTATAAAGGTCTTGTCTGAAGAATCAGCATAAGCACAGCTAGAATTGTCACTTTCAACCTAGGAGTAGTGTCTACTTATCCTCTTCCACTTTAATATAACTAGGACTATTGACCACGTCGGGGACATAATTAGAATTGTCCTCTTCCACCTAGACGAGGCCTAGAAGTGTCCTCTTTCCATTCAGTACAACTATGATTGTTTCCTTTTCTTATGGACACAACTGTAGTTGTCCTCCTGCAGTTGGACTCAGTGGGGAATTGTCCTGTTTCAGTCTAGTACATCTGGGATTATTTATTAATTTATTTTTGTGTTTATCTATTCATTTATTTGTTTATTTAATTATTTATCTACTTATTTGTTTATCAATTTATTTGTTTATCTATTTTCATGAACACAACTAGAATTGTCCCGTTAAATTTGACGCTGTGGGAAATTGTCCACCTCCATATTAAGACAGTATCATCTCACAATTAGGTTTGTGTACTCCATAGAAACGGAAATTGTGTTGTCCTTCCTCCACAGGGAGGGAGCTGGAGTTGTCATGCCCCCCTCCAATACCCCCCCCCCCGAACCCAGCAGAAAATTTGTCCCCAACGTGATGACGTCATAGAAAAGGACCCGAATGGTCCATTTATTTCCTTCCCTGTCACGCAACCCTCACTATTTCATTTATTTATTCATCTATTTATTTATTTGTTCGTTTCTTTAGTCTTTCATCTATCTATTTATCTGCCCGTTTATTTATCGATTTATATATTCGTTTATTAATTGATTTATCCCAAAAGATTGAAGCGCTGGTTATTGTCAACAAGACATTCCCACTTCTCGCTGTTCTTTTTGGTTCCCCAATTCTTCTCTTCCCCATCTCCCCCATCTCGCCCTACATCCTTCCCATTTTCATTTCCCCCTAATTCTCTCTCTCTCTCTCTCTCTCTCTCTCTCTCTCTCTCTCTCTCTCTCTCTCTCTCTCTCTCTCTCTCTCTCTCTCTCTCTTATCCACCGTCTTTCACCTCAAACCATTCCATGTCTATTTTCTTTCCCATTTTCCTTCCCTTGCCATTCCTTCCTACCTCCTTCTCTTCCTTCCCTTCCCCTTCCGTCTCCTCCCCTTCCCCTTCCTTCCCCTCCCCTTCCTTCCTCTCCCCTTCCTTCCCATTCTCCTTCTCTTGCCATTCCTTCCTACCTCCTCCCCTTCCTTCCCTTCCCCTTCCTTCCCCTCCCCTTCCCCTTCATTCCCCTCCCCTCCCCCTTCCTTCCCCTCCCCTTCCCCTTGCTTCCCCTCCCCTTCCTTCCCTTCCCCTTCCTTCCCCTCCCCTTCTTTCCCCTTTTTTTCTCCTTCACATCCTCTCCTCTCTCCTTCCCTCCCTTCCATTCCCCTCCTCCCTCTTTCTCCCCTTCATCCCGTCTCCTTTCCCCTTCCCCCCTTTCTCTCTCCTTTGCCCTTCCCCTTCCCTTCATTTTCCTTTTCAATTTTATTTTCCTTTATTCATCTTTTCCTTTTCCTTCTCCTTTCCTTCTCCCCTCCCATTCCCCTTCCAAATCCCTCTCCTCTCCTCTTTCTTTAGCCTCTTCAGGCGTGTGAACTGAAGGAGGAGGAGGAGGAGGAGGAGGAGGAGGAGGTGGAAGTGGAGGTGTGGAAGTGAAAGTGTGGAGGTGTGGAGGGGTGGATTGACCCAGCGAAAGGAGCTTTTTCTTGCTTGGGGGGAGGGGGGAGGGAGGCGTCCTGGATTTAAGCCCCCCAAGTCTATTCCAGTCTCGTTCTTCGCGTCGCCTGGACGATTCCGTTAGAGTCCAGGAGGAAGAGGAAGAGGAGGAGGAGGACAAGACGGAAGAGGAGGAGGGAGAGGAGGAGAATGAGGACGGAAAATGAGGAGGATGACGAGGACGGAAAATGAAGAGGAGGAGGAGGAGGAGGAGGAGGAGGAGGACGAAAAATGAAGAGGAGGAGAAGGGGGACAAGGACGGAGAAGGAGGAGGATGGAGGAGGAGGAGGAGGAAGAGGAAGAGGAGAAGGGTGGGGAAGAACGAGGAGTACGAAGCCCATGAAGAGGAGGGATAGGAGGACGAGGAAAGGGAAAGGAGGAGGACGATGAGGGGGAAGGGGGAAGAGGAGGAGGAGGAGGAGGAGGAGGAAGACGGGGAGAACGAGGAGAAGACAAAGTAGGGTCCTGGATTTGTTAATAAAATTCACCTAGCGACACCCAAAAGAAAAAATATTTGAAAAAAAAATTAAAAGTACTTTTTAGGCTGCCGTGGATTAGAGGTAAATCCCGTGAGGCGCTTAACTTCTGTCGAAACCACTGGAGGACGAAGTTAAGGCGCGTTTCACACGTATCGACTTTTCGCCGTGCGCCGTCCACGACACGACGTCGTGGTCTCAAACAACCATGGGTGTCTATGGACGCTTTCACACGTCACGACCGCGACGTCGTGCCGTAGACGGCGCACGGCGAAAAGTCGATACGTGTGAAGTTAACCTAACGAGCTACAGCTTTCGTTGTTTGGATTGATTGGGTTGATTGGGTTGGACAAGGTTGATTGGTCTGGAAGACTTGCCATTCAGGGGTAAATAATTGATTAACTGAAAAAAGTTGATTGGTTAGTTGAGAGGATTGATTGGTTTGGTTGATTAGAATGACTGGTTGAGTGGATTCAGGGTGTTAGATGTTTAGTTGAGAGGTGGATGGATTGTTAAGAGATTGATTGGATAGTTGACGGATTGACTGTTTAGTTGAATGATTGACTGATTAATTGACGGATTGGCCTCTTAATTGACAGATTGACTGGTTTATTGACGGGTATGCTTGTTGACTGACGAGTTGACGAGCGAGTTGACAGGTTGACTGGTGAGCTGACAGATTGGTTGGTTAGTTGACAGATTGGTTGGTTAGTTTACCGATTGCCTGGTTAGTTAACATATTGTCTGGTTATTTGACAGATTGGCTAGTTAACTGATAGGTTAACTAGTGAGTTGGAAGACTGACTACCTAGTTGAGTATTTCGGTTACCATACCAATGTTAGGTATTTGGGTAATCTCCAAGGTAGTTGAGTAATTCTTTTACCATAACGAGATTGAGTATCGACATTTCAATTACCTAATTTGGATTGGATTACCATGACGGTATTAAGTATCCGGGTTATCTTAATTGGGTTAGATAGCTCAGTTACCCTGGGTATTTAAGTTACTATTACTCAGAGGGTATTCTTTCTATTACCCCCAACCCCCGTAACCCACCTTAAGCGTACGGGGTCACCTTGGAGCAATATTGGGGAATAGGGAGGCACAGGAGGGAGGGAGGGAGTATGGAGGATGGAGGGGGAGGAAAGGGGGAAAGGGGGATAAGGGGGGGAGGCTGAATGCCTTAGTTGCAGCTGCAGTCGTTACTTCAGCAAATTGCGGTTGTATTTGCAGTTTCTGTTTTCCGGCTGTGTTACCTTGGGTGAGTTTGCGAGCGTTTCGGGAGGGTTTTCTCTTTTTTTACATTTCTTAAAGGGTTTCCTTCTGTTTTTAAGGTTTCCTTTTTTATAGCTGGTCTGCGCTTTTTATCTTTTATTTTTGTGTGTGTGTGTGTGTGTGTGTGTGTGTGTGTGTGTGTGTGTGTGTGTGTGTGTGTGTGTGTGTGTGTGTGTGTGTGTTTCCGTGTGTCTACATGTATATATATATATATATATATATATATATATATATATATATATATATATATATATATGTATGTATGTATGTATGTATTATGTATATATGTGTATGTACATATGTTATCTTTCATTTTATTTGTCTTTTTTTTCAGTTGATTTTCCTTCTTGTTTGTCGTCATAGATTATTTCCGTCCCATCTACACCCACCTACCTAACAAACACAAGAATACCCCCACCCCAAAAACAAAGTATATAAACAGATCAACAAACAAACAAATAAAACAAAACAGAATAAAGAAAAAATCACTCTCTACCCCCTCAGTTGTTGTTACTGTATCAACAGTCAACAACAGATTTCCCCCCTCCTTGCCCTCCTGCCACCCTTTACCCCCCCTCCATGCCCCCCTTTGGCCCCCCTTTATGTACTGTTTGCGTTTCCCGCCGTTTGTTGCGTAACTGTTGCCTGTTTTGTGCTGAGCGTTGATTGGTCGACAGACGAACCGAGTTTTTGATTGACCTTCGGCTGCTTTGTTGTGGACGCAGACATTACTCTATCGATAGCCTGTCAACTTTACTGTCTGAGTTTTCCACCCGTCCGTCCTCGTCTGTCTGTCTATTTCTGCTAGTCCCCGTCTGTCTATCTCTGCCTGTCTATGTCTACCCGTTTATCTGTCTGTCTATTTCTGTTCGTCTCGGTCTGTATGTTTCTGTCTATGTCTGTCCATCTATATGTCTGTCTATTTCTGTTCGTTTCGGTCTGTGTGTCTCTGAGCCTATCCGTCTATCTGTCTGCCTATTTCTGTTGGCCTCGGTCTGTGTGCCTCTATGTTTGTCTGTCTGTCTGTCTGTCTGTCTGTCTGTCTGTCTGTCTGTCTGTCTGTCTGTCTGTCTGTCTGTCTGTCTATCCGTATGTCTGTGTACCTATGTCTATTTTTCTGTCTATCCACTCGTCATGCGAGCTGCCATTGTATCTATTTTTCTCTCTGTTTGTTTGCCTGTCTATTTGTCTGTCTGTCTCTGTCTACCCATCCATCGGGCAACCTACGACTGAGTTTTTCTGTCTGTCTGTTGGAAAGTAAAATCTGTCTGTCTTTCTATCTGTCTGTCTTCCATCTGTCTGTATGGCTGACCTTTTGTGTCTGTTTTTATTTGCCTTTTCTGTTCGAAGGATTATCTGACCCTCCCGTCTGTCTGTCTGTCTCTGTCTGTCTGTCTGTCATTCTGTCTTTGTTTCTGTCTGTATGTGTATGTACCTTTTATTTCCTGTCTGTATAGTGTCTCTTTTTCCCTCTGTGTCTGCTTTTGTTTCTGTCTATCGTTTCTGTCTATTGTGTTTGTGTTTGCTGTTATCTGTCTGTGTTAATCATTCTGTCTGATTTTTGCTTTTGTCTGTTGTTCTCTGTATGTCTGTATGAGCTCGTTTGTCTGTCTCTGTTTCCGTCTGCCTCTCTACCTGTCTTTTTGTAAGGATGTCTTTCTGTCTCTATCTATCTGTGTTACTGTTTACCTGTCTGTATGTATGTCTGTCTGTTTGTCTGTCTGTCTGTCTTTTCCTATTTCTGTTTGCTTGTTGTTCTGCTTGCATGTCTTTCTGTCTGTTTGCGTCTGTCTCCCCCTGTTTCTGTTTGCCTGTTTTTCTGTCATTCAGCCAAAATGTCTTTCTGTCTGTCTCTGTCTATCTGTGTCTGTCTGTCCCTGTCTCTGTCTGTCTGTTATTCTGCCGCTCAGTCTGCATGTCTTTCTGTCTATTTCCGTCTGTCTATGTCTCTCTGTCCCTGTTTCTGTTAGCCTGTTTTTCTGCCGTTCAGCCAACATGTCATTCTGTCCATTCTGTCTGTCTCTGTCTATGTCTCCGTCCCTGTCTCTGTTTGTTGTTCTGCCGCTCAGTCTGCATGTCTTTCTGTCTCTCTCCGTCTGTCTGTGTCTGTGTCTGTCAGCTGTTCCCCGGGGAGGTTTCATTTGTGCAGTTTGTCAGTGGGCAGCTCAGGTTTCCGTTTTCTTTGTAATATACCCTTGTGCTCCCCCTCTTCCTCCTCCTCCTCCTCCTCCACCTCCTCCTCTTCCTCCTCCTTCTTCTCTTCCTCCTCCCCCTCTTGTTCCTCCTCCTCCTCTTCCTCCTCCCCCTCTTGTTCCTCCCCCTCTTGCTCCTCCTTCTCCTCCTCCTCCCCCTCTTCCTCCTCCTCCTCCTCCTCCTCTTCCTCCTCCTCTTCCTCCTCCCCCTCTTGTTCCTCCTCCTCCTCCTCCTCTTCCTCCTCCCCTCTTGTTCCTCCCCCTCTTGCTCCTCCTTCTCCTCCTCCTCCTCCTCCCCCTCTTCCTCCTCCTTTTCCTCCTCTTCCTCCTCCCCTCTTCCTCCTCATCCTCATCCTCTTCCCCTCTTCCTCCTCCTCCTCTTCTTCATCTTCTTTTCTCGTCTTTTTATTGTCCCTTTTCTTTTCCATCGTCTTCTTTTTCTTTTTCTTTTTCTTGTCCTTCGTCTCCGTTTTTTTTTATCTTCTTTTCTTTATCCTATTCTTCGTCGTCTTCTTCTTTTTCCACTTGTTCTTCTTATTCTTTCTCTTTTTCTTCTTCCTCCTCCTCCTCCTCCTTCTGCCTCCGTTTTTTTTTTTTTTT
>NC_134778.1:68688983-68691483 GCF_046742065.1 Oratosquilla oratoria
GTGTCGGTTCAACGTTGTGTTCTATAGATATTTGCTCTTCTGTTTCTCTCTCTCTCTCTCTCTCTCTCTCTCTCTCTCTCTCTCTCTCTCTCTCTCTCTCTCTCTCTCTCTCTCTCTCTCTCTCTCTGTCTCTTCCTTTCTCTCTAGCTCTCTTTAGCTCTATCTCCTTTCCTCCCTCCTTTCCAAGATAAATATTCTTAAGTAATGTCCCCCCATTTACAATTTACATCATTTTCACTTTCTTCTATCTTCCCATTTTTCGTTTACTTCCGTTTTCTGTAATATCTTGTTTTCCCCTGCCCGTTTTCTTTCGCATCCGTCATTGCCATTTCCACGCCCCTGACTTTTTCCGCCGTTATCGTTCCTTTTTCACTTCTTTTCGTTCGTTCACGTCTTATTTCCTTTAGATCATTATTTTCTTATTGAAAGGTTATTTATATATACGTGTGTATATATGTGCATATATATATATATATATATATATATATATATATATATATATATATACACACACACATCAGGCCCGGCCGTCGGCAAGCTTTGAACACGGGTCCCTCTGAGCGAATCCCACGTGTCACCATCTCAGAACGTACTTTTCCACGTTCTGAGTGGTTCTGTCTTTTTTTTTTTTTTTTTTTTTTTTATCTTTATCACTTTCTCGCTTCTCCCGTCTTTCGGTTTCCATTTATTCTCAGTGCATTCTTTTATCGAATTACTTTGACTTGACAATTTTTCTCACTCTTTATTTCCCTCTCTCTCTCTTTCTCTTCTTTATTCTCCTTCTTCTTCTTTATTAGAATTTCTTTGCCTCTGCCTTCCACGGTTCTCGTTTTCGATTCTTTTTTTTTTTTTTTTTTTTTTTTTTGTAATGGAGATGCTCGCTGTTTGTTCATTTCGGAATTTAATATTGTTTTGTTCTCTCTCTTTCTCTTTTTCCTTTTTCATCTTTTTTCGTTTTTTTCTACCACCACCACCACCCCCCCCCCCCATCTCCCCCACTGTCCTTTTCGCCTTTTGATGGATTCTTCATAGTTTTTGAAAATACTCTCGAGTTTGATTTTGTTTTGTCTTCCTCACTTTTTTCTTTCACTTCCAACTTCCACTTTTTAGTTCTTGTTTTTCCTTTTGAACCTTTTTCATATACACATTATTCTTTCCAATGTCTCTTTTATTTCTCTTCGTCTATTTTCCTTTTTTTTCATTTTTCTGTTTTGATTTTTTTTTCTTCTTCCTTGGCCTAACTCACGTTCTCCTCCCCATCATAATCTCCCCCCACCTTCTCTAATCTCCCTTATCCCCCCTCTTGATCTTCCCCCCACCCCCATCTCTCAACCTTCCTCCCCTTCTTGATCTCCATTAATTTTCCATTGTCTGGTCATTTTTCCTTTTTTTTTTTTTTTTTTTTGTCTTCGTCTTCTACTCTTCCACCCTTCCACCCCACCCATTCCACTTTCCCCCTCTCCGACCTTTCCCCTTCTTAACAACCCCCACCCCCACTCCAATCACATTCCCCTCTTGTGCTTCCCCTCAATTCCCCTCCCCTCCTCCCACACTCCCCCTCCCCTATCCTAAACTTCCCCCTCCCCACATCCACCATTCCTCACTCTTGCTCCTCTCTTTCTAGTCCTTCCCCTTCTCTTCCCCCTTCCCCTCCCACCCCCCGTTCCCCTATTCCTTTTCTCCCTACCCTCCCTCCCTCCCTACCCTCCCTCCCTCTTCTCCCCCTGCTCCTCCTTCCCCTACTCTCCCACCTCCTATTTTCCCTCCTTCATCTTTCCTCCCTAGCTCTCCCTTTCTCTCCTCCTTCCCTCCTCCTCCTCCTCCTCCTCCTCTTCTTTCCCTTTTACTCCCTCCTCCTTGTCTCCCTCTTCCTCCTATTCCTCCTACTCCTCCATTTTCTCCTCCTCCTCCGCCTCTTCTCACTTATATCCCTCCTTCTTGTCTCCCTATTCCTCCTCCTCCTCCTCCTCCTCCTCCTCCTCCTCATCTTCCATTTCCTCCTTTGCCTCTTCTTCCTCATCTCCTTCCTCATCTTCCTTCTCTTTCTCCTCTTCTTCTATCTCTTCCTACTTCTCCTTTTGTTCCTCCTCATCTCCCTCCTCATCTTCCCCCTCATCTTCCTCCTCATCTTCCTTCTTCCTACTCTTTCTCTTCTTCTTCTATCTCCTCCTACTCCTCCTTTTTCTGTTCCTTCTCCTCTCCCTTCTCTACTTTCTCTCCCTCCCCCTCTTCCTCCTCTTCCTCCTCTTCTTTCTCTTCCTCCCCCTCTTCCTTCTCCTCCTCCTCTTATTTGTTTACGGTCATCAGTGGCGTCATTAAGTGAAGACAAGGAAAGGAGTTTGAAATTTTAATGTTCTTTGCAAAATCCTTAATCGATGTGATGAGGAAGGAGGAGGAAGAGGAGGAGGGGGAGGAGGAGGAGGGGAGGGGAGGAGGAAGGGGAGGAGGAGGAGGAGGAGGAAGAGGAAGAACTCACGATGGTTAGGCTAATGAACGATGG
>NC_134778.1:68711483-68713983 GCF_046742065.1 Oratosquilla oratoria
AAGAGGAAAAGAAGGTTTAGGATAAAAGGAAGAAAAGGAAAAGGATGAGGAAGCGAAGGAAAAAGAAGACGAATGAGAGAAAGAAGGAAGAGAGAAGGATGAGGAGGAAAAAGAGAAGAATAAGGATAAGGGAAGTGAAATAAAAGAAAATGAGGAATAGAAAAATGAGAGGGGAAGATGAAAAGAGGAGTAAAAGGAGAAGGAGGAGGAGAGGAAGAGAGTTCTCTTTAGAACAAAGAGAAGAATGGACCATAAGAAGGGAAGAAAATTAGATTGAAGAAAAAGTGAGAAAAACAAAGAGGAAACTAAAGGGACAGAGGCCGAGAACTAAAGAAGAAGAAGAAGAAGAAGAAGAAGAAGAGTAGGAGGGGGAAGAAGAGGAGGAGGAGGAAATGAAAGAGGGAGAATGGGGAAGGAGGAAGGAGGTAGGAGACGGCAGTTAATGAAACCAAGAATTTAGCAAGACAAGGAAGAAAAGTTGGAAGAAAAGAAGAAGAGGAGGAGGAAGAGGAGGAGGAATTAAAAGAAAAAGAGAGAAAAAGGGAGGAGGAGGGAGGGGACAGTTAAGGAAATTGAAGGGAGGAAGAGAAGAATTTAGCAGAATAAAGAGGAGAAAGAGGAGGAGGAGGAGGAGGAGCAATTGGAGGAATAGGGGGGAGAGTGGAGGGGGAGTGGGTGGGAGAGGATGGGGAGGCGACAGTTTAGGTGGTTTGAGACTAATGGCCGACACTGGAGCTGCTGATGTCATTAGTTGTAGCTGATGCTGGAGACATCATTTACTGATGCTCTGCCTCCTCCTCCTCCTCCTCCTCCTCCTCCTCCTCCTCCTCCTCCTCCTCCTCCTCCTCCTCCTCCTCCTCCTCCTCCCCTTCTCACACCTCTCCCTCCTCCCATTCTCACACCTCTCTCTCCTCCTCCGCCTCCTCAACCACATCCTCAACCTCCTTCTCCTCCTTTACTTCCCTCTCTCCCTCATTTCCCTCCTCCGGCTCCTCCTCCTCAAACCCTATCTTCCTCATTCCCAACCCTTACCCTCCTCCTCTTCTTCCTCCTCCTCCTCCTCCTCCTCCTCCTCCTCCTCCTCCTCCTCCTCCTCCTCCTCCTCCTCTTCCTCCTCCTCTTCCTCGCCATCCACCCGGCCCGGGCTCTGGTGACGGGCCATGGTCCTCAGGCTGTCCCGTTCTCGTAATCAGGATCCAAGTCAACTCCCGTATAAACTCAGGGGCAAAAAGGACCCATCTGGGCAACCCACAGGGGCCAATGCATTCTCAATAACCCCAGGGCATTTTGGTACCCCTGTGGTACCACGGGGGGGGGGGGGTCTTCCAATCCCTGGGGTGGAGTCGAAGATCCGCATCCCCTGGGGGAGCCCGGACACCCAGGGGCGTAACCTAAACCCCAGTGGGAGACTCAAGGCCCAATGGAACCTTGTGGTAGCATCGTAGCCAGGCGAGTGACGTCACCAGGCGTGTGACGTCACGGGATGTGATTGACATCACTGGACGTTGTGACGTCATTGGGACGCATGATGTCACGGAATGTGGGTGTGACGTCACGGGACGTGTGTGTCGTCACTGAATGTGTATGACGTCACGGGAGATGTGTGACGTCACGACTTGGGGGCTATGGAGATTTGCGATATCAGACTTTGTTGATTTTTTCTGATTAAAATAGACCATTTTGTTCGGTTAAGGGGATTCGATTTATGTCTTAAAAGGACCTCCTTTGCGTTCCCCCGCCCACCTGAAATCAATAAAATCATCTGATCTTAGCCAGAATAAAATCGAAGAGAAACGTCGCCGTGTTGAAAGAATGACCCCGATTAGGAGCCTTAACCCTTAGGTCGTTGACCTCGTTTGATCCCGCCACTGAATAAAAATCACTTGGTCTTCGCCAGAATAAATCAAGATAAGTGTGCCGTTTGGTTCATGAGGTTAGTTAAGTCTAAACCCCTTTAAACCAGGGAGGTTCCTTGACTGAATAAAATCACCTGGCGCTAATGAGGCCTGAGGGACCCCATTCACGGTACGATCTGGTCTTGAGGCCGCCGGACGGATGTGGTTGGGTCCGACCAGATTGGATCGTGTATGGACTGATTTTGGTTTGTCCGAAAACTTTCTTTAAGTATCACTTGGATAAAGAAGTTACTGATAAAGATATCTACTACTTCATGGACCAAAAGGTCTCCAACTGGCTCATCCTAAGATGTTTTCCGATACTTAATATGATGAGGGTAGGCAGGGTCTGTGATGGACCATTAAGTGTTAAGGTGATTT
Organism: Oratosquilla oratoria; assembly: GCF_046742065.1. Lineage (NCBI taxonomy): Eukaryota > Metazoa > Arthropoda > Malacostraca > Stomatopoda > Squillidae > Oratosquilla > Oratosquilla oratoria. Next base: position 68,713,760 of record NC_134778.1, read on the forward strand.
TTGTTTGTGGTATTAGGGACTACCTGGGATCACATTACCCTCATTTGCTCCACAAGGAAGTTCCCAATTTACTGAATAAAATCGCCTGACGGCAGCAACAATCACATACCAGTAAGCATCAGTGACACTTTCAACATAGAAACAGACTTGACATATTTCGTTCTGGCTAACCACAAGCTATTTTAACCAGCTTAGGGGTGGCCCGCGTAAGTCCCGGTGTCCAC
>NC_134778.1:68723983-68726483 GCF_046742065.1 Oratosquilla oratoria
AAAAAAAAAAAAAAAAAAAAAAAAAAAAGTCATAAGTCAGGCAAAACATCTTAACCTCATCGCTACCGTGATTTTTTCTTAAGGAGGTGAATTAAATCACTTGGCGGCAGCCACTTTATATAGGAAAGGATCAGCCGGCAAGGAAGATGATGATGATTCATCAATTTTGGGTGATTGATGGATTGATGTTTTAGTAAGTTCTTATATCTTTTTATGGAAATTGAATATCTATTATGCTTGCTTAAACCTTTGTGCAACACAGAATATTCTCATGTTTTTTTATTCAGCTTTAATGTAATATTTTCTTGGTGATTATATCATCATCACCATCATTATCATCTTCATCGTCGTTGTTGTCATCATCATCATCATCATCATCATCATCATCATCATCATCATCGTAGTCGTCGTCGTCGTCATCATCATCATCATCATCATCATCATCATCATCATCATCATCATCATCATCATCATCATCATCATCATCATCATCATCATCATCATCATCATCATCATCATCATCATCATCATCATCATCATCATCATCATCATCATCATCATCATCATTTATTTATTTATTCATTCATTTATTCATCTATTTTTGTATTTATTCATTTGTTTATTTTTATTTTATTCTTCTCCTGGGCGGGCCAATTCTCAAAGTTAAACGGGCCACTTTTGCCCCGAGGCCGTAGGTTTGGCCCGCTCCGTTGCAAGAGTGTCTGGAGCGCCAAATTCCACAATTCGTCTTGAAAGTCCCAATAACACTGTCGGCAACGGTACACCTAGAACGAGAAGAGGAGGAGTAAGAGGAGGAGGAAGAGAAGGAGGAGGAGAAGGAGGAGAGCCCTTGGTACAAGATCCACAAATCAGTGAAAAGATAGAGTAACGTTATTGTCGAGGTTGGTGCATCTCGAGCCAGAGGAGTAAGAGGAGGAGGAGGAAGAGGAGGAGGAGGAGGAGGGGAAGGAAATGGGAGGTGGCTTGTAGGCGGAGTCGATATGGAGGATAAGGACTGAGGAGAGGAGGACAGGAGGAGGAGGAGGAGGAGGAGGAGGTAAGGAAGCTAAGTTGAAAATATTTATTGACATACACAAAGTGAAGAGGAGTCTTGAATTTATCGTCGCTTTCCCTCCGAGTCCACAACTGAACGAAGACCTTTACCAGCTTTCTTTCGATGCCACGTTACTCCTGCAAACTTCTCTGTGTCGTCTGATTGGCTGACACTTAATCATCAGCCATTTAGAGTCCACTACTAAACAATTGACTCTCACAACTTCTTCTAGGGAAATGTGCGACTACGCTAACCTCTGCCACGTCTCTCTTGCAAATTTTTCTTTGTCGTTTAAAAGTTCGGTATGAAGGCTTATATCTTAGTTAAATAAGGTATCGTATATATATATATATATATATATAATATATATATATATATATATATATAATATATATATATATATATAATACGGACGGGATTCAATACAGTACCTTCGTTTTTAACAAACTCGCCTAGGGGCAGAATAAAATATATAAAGTCTGTCACGGGTATATATATATACATACATATATATATATAAATTATATATATACATATATAAAATATTATATTATATATATATATATATATATATATATATATATATATATATACATATATATATATAATATGCTGACAGGATTATTCCTACCAGGCGTAGGATGAGAAAGGTGAGAATATATATATATACATATATATATATAATATATATATATATATATTCATATTCATATATGTGCATGCGTGTGTGTGTGTGTGTAATGTATGTATAAAGACGTGTATGGTTTTTACCACTGCCCACGGAGTATACATGCATGCAGATCGCCAAGGAAACGAAGAAGAGGAGGATGAGGAGGAAGAACGCCGGGGTGGAGACGCCCAAGAAGGACCTCATTAACCTTCGTGTTTACGATCAATAGTCTCGAATCGCTGCCGTCTGTTTGGGTCTTATTTATAGGTCTTTACTCGGAAGGGCGGGGGGAGGGGAGGAGGTGGGAGAGTGGGAGGGGGAGAGTGGGAGGGGGGAGAGGGTGGGGGGGCGCCATCCAGGTGCCCTGTTGATGGCTCAGTTCGTGTGAAACTGGCGACAATGTTCTTCGCGTTCTTGGAACCGTGGGTCTGGTGTCGGTGGCGTATCCAGAACGGAGGTCGATGAAGATGAAGAGGTCAAGGAATTACAAGGTGTCTGGAGATGTTCTCTTTGTTTATTTATCAATTTGTTTATTTACTATCTGTTTAATGATATTGTTATTATTATTATTGTGGTTTTATTATTGTTATTATTACTATTATTGATATTATCATTATTGCTTTTATCATTAATATTATTATTTTTGTTATTGCTAATACTATTGTTACTGTTATCAATATCATTATTTTTATTATTGTTTTTATTATTATTATTTTTACTGCTGTTATTATCATTATCATAATTATTATTATTATTATTATTATTATCATTATCAT
>NC_134778.1:68731483-68733983 GCF_046742065.1 Oratosquilla oratoria
TGGACCAAAAGGTCTCCTGTCGGTATGCTCCGCCTTTGTAATTCTTTGTGTTTTATTTTTTTTAGATTAAGTCATACATATATGTGAAACACGAAAAAGAAAATGAGAGACATAATGAAGAGGAGGAAGAGGGAGAGGGAAGAGGAAGAGGAGAATTGAGAAACGAAGGAAGAAAGAAGGAGGAGGAGGAAGTAAAGGAGGAGAAAGAGGAGGAGGTGGAGTGGGAGAAGGAAGAGTAAAAGAATGAAGAGGAAGAAGAGAGGGAAGAGGACAAGGAGGAGGAAGAGTAGAAATAGAGGAAAAGTGAGAAGAGGAGGAGGAGGACGAGGAAAGGGAAGTAAAGTAAGGAGGGAGGGAAGAAGAAGAAAGGTAAGAAGAGATGGAGAGGGAAGAAGAGGAGAAGAGGGAGGAGGTAAAGAGGATGGCAACAAGGAGAGGGAATCAAAGATAGGAGGGAGGGAATAAGATGAAGAAAGGTAAGAAGAGGAGATGGAGAGGAAAAAAGAGGAGTTGAAGAAGTAAGAGGGAAAAAATAGGGTGAAGAAGAGGAGGAAGAGGGAAAGAAGAGGGAGGAGAGGAAAGAAGAGGAAGAGGGAAGAACAGGAGGAGGAGGAAGAGGAAGAGGAATAAAGGGAAGAAGAGGAGTGGAAGATGGAAGAAGATCATGAGGAGATAAAGGAGGAGAAAGAAAGGGAAGAAGAAGAGAAGGAGGAATTGAAGGAGGAGGAGGAAGAGGAAGAGGAGGAGGAAGAGAAAGACGAAGAGAAAGAGGAGGAGGAGGTAGAGAAAAATAAGGAGGACGAAAAGGAAGAGGAGGAGGAGGAAGAGAAAGAGGAGGAGGACGAAAAGGAAGAGGAGGAGGAGGAAGAGGAAGAGAAAAAAGAGGAGGACGAAGAGGAGGAGGAGGAGAAAGAGAAAGGAGGAGAAAGAGGATGAAGAGGGAGAGGAGGAGGAGGAGGAGGAGGTGGAGGAAGAGGAGGAGGACGAAAAGGAGGAGGAGGAGAAAGAGGAGGAGGACGAAGAGGAAGAGGAGGAGGAGGAGGACGAAGAGAAAGAGGAGGAGGAGGAGGAGGAGGAAGAGAAAGAGGAGGAGGAGGAGGAGGAGAAGGAGGAGGCCTACATTTCGCCGTCAGCGTGGAAGTCTTGAAGGAGGATGAAGGATCGGAGCGGCGACGTGGAGGCTTGGAAGGATGGGCCAAGTTTGCTTCCCGAGCGAATTAATGGCATTTCAATTTGCCAAGAGGGCGATTACGCTGTGGTAGGTGGTGGTAGGTGGTAGGTGGTGGTAGCTGGTGGTAGGTGGTGGTCAGTGGGGAGGACTGGGTGTGTGGTGCAAGTAGTGGGTGGTGGTAGGGATGATGGGGAGGTTGTTGGTATTTGTTATTATTGTTATGGTGGTGACGGTGGTGGTGGTAGGAGGTGGTGGTGGTGGTGGTAGTGGATGTAGGTGGTAGATGGTGGTGGTAGTAGTGGTGGTGGTAGGTGGTAGTGGTGGTGGTGGTGGTGGTGGTGGTGGTGGTGGTGGTGGTGGTGGTGGTGGTGGTGGTGGTGGTGGTGGTGGTGGTGGTGGTGGTGGTGGTGGTGGTGGTGGTGGTGGTGGTGGTGGTGGTGGTGGTGGTGGTGGTGGTGGTGGTGGTGGTGGTGGTGGTGGTGGTGGTGGTGGTGGTGGTGGTGGTGGTGGTGGTGGTGGTTGTTGGTAATATACGAAAACAAATTAACCTAGACTGAAGTATTCAGTGTTTTGTCGACCTTTTATGTTTTGTTGTAAATCTAACTCTTGCGACACTATTTCTGACCTAGGTCAGTGGACAAGATGCAGTAATGACCCGTCATCCAGGAGGTGCCAAGATAAGAGGGAGGGAAGAGGGTGGAGAGGAGTGAAGTATGTAGGGGATGGAATGGGTGGGAGTAGTTCCTATGCCTTTTTCTTTTGGCTACCTCCCGTGTAAGGGGGAAAAAAGCCTTTGGTATATGTATGTATGTATGTATGTATGTATATATGCATGTATATATGTATGTATTTATGAATGTATGTATGTATGTATGTATGTATGTAAATCTAACTTGTATACTCACTCTCACTCTCGCCAGCCGATTCAATTCGGCTGTGGGAACTAACAATCATCCCCTTGAGTTTCACTGACCAATAACCCGGAGCCCCTGAGGGGCCGGCATCGATCCTCGGGGCCCTAAAGTAGATCTATTACCTACAGGCAACAACCTCATTAGTTGCAAATTGCTGATAGTCCTTCAATATTTCTAAAATTGAAACTAATTGCAGTGGGGAAGGGGAGGAGGGGGAGGGGGAGGGAGGCTGGGGGAGGAGGGGGAGGCTTGGGGGGAAGCTGGGGGGGATACTAATGAGCTGGTACAATTACGAGAAATGGTCGGTAATTGTTTGATGTATTTAAGGTGCTTCTCTCCACATGATCGGCGATTATTGACAAAATAATCTCGTCAATATTTCTATTATTGTCTATTATGTCCTCTTCGGTGCTTT
>NC_134778.1:68738983-68741483 GCF_046742065.1 Oratosquilla oratoria
GAGGGGGAGGGAGGGAGGAGGAGGGGGTAGGGTGTGGAGGGAGGGACTGGGGGAAGGGATGAAGGGAGAGAGCAGGGAAAGAGGGAGTAGGGGAAGGGATGATGGGAGGGGAGGGGAGCGAGTGAGGGAGTCGGGGAAGGGATAAAGGGAGAGAGGAGGGGTGAAGGGAGGGTGGGTGAGAGGGAGAGAGGGAGTAAAGGAAGGGATGATGGGAGGGGAGGGAGGGATGAAGATAGTAAAGGAGACGGGGAGGGGGAGAGGGGTGAAGGGAGGAATAGGGGAAGGATGAAGGTAACGTAGAGAGGGAGGGAAGGAAAGAAGAATGGATGAAGAGGAAGAGGGATGAAGGGAGGGAGGGAAACGGAAGGGAGGAAGAGAGGGAGGAAATAAGGACAGGAGTCAGGGAGGGGGAAGGGTGGAAGGGGGGAAAGGAAGAAGGGAGCGGATGTTGGGATGGATGGAGGCGGCTTAGATGAGCCTTAGAAAGCTGTATTCATTTGTTTATTTATAAATAGATTATTTATTTATTCATTTATCTATTCTTTTCTTACCTGTGTTGATTTATATGCTTATTCGTTTATTTATTATTTACATTATTATTTTGTCTTATTTTTCTTTTCTTTGTTTTATTCAATTATATGCTTTCCCTTTATTTTATTTAGTGATTTTTTCATTGTTTTATGTTTATTTATATATTTTTTTCTATCTTTTGCACCTTATTTCATATTTCTGTTCAATTTTATTTTATTTTATTTTATTTTATTTTATCTTATTTTATCTTATTCTATTTTATTTTGTTATTTCTCTTTCACTTTAGGGTTAAACATTGTAATATCACTGAGTCGATAGACTGGACACAGAAAGAGGTGGAATAAAAATAAGGAGGAAGAGGAAGGAGGAGGAAGAGGAAGAATGAGGGTTGGGAAGAGGAATTATGAAGATTAGGAAGAAAAAGGAAGAAGAAGAGGAATGAGAAGGAGGATGAAAAAGAAAAATAAGAATTAGGAAGAGGAAGGATGAGGAAGAGAAAGAAGGAGGATTAGGAAGAGGAAGGAGGAAGAGAGAAGATAAGAATTAGGAAGAGGAAGGAGGAGGAAGAGAAAGAAAGAGGATTAGGAAGAGGAAGGAAAAGGAAGAGAAAGAAGGAGGATTAGGAGGAGGAAGGAAGAAGAGGAGGAAGGAGGAGAAGGAATTGGAACAGAGAGACGAGGAGAAAAAGGAAGAATGAGGAGGAGGAGGAGGAGAAAGAGGAATAGCTTTTGAGTGTTATAGAGTTGAGGAGGGGACGATTGAGGAGGAATACAAAAGGAAGGAGTGAGTGGAGGAGAAGGAGGGGTAAAGAGGGGAGTTGGGAAGGGAGTGGAGTGAGTGGAGGGGAAGGAGGGGAGGTGGGGAGGTAGTGGAGTGGGTGGAGGGGAAGGAAGAGAGGGGGAGGGAGTGGAGTGGGTGAGGGGAAGGATGGGGAAAGAGGGGAGGTAGGGAGGGAGTGGAGGGAGTGATGGAGTGAAGGAGGGAAGTGGTGATGATCCGTGGAGGGGAAGATGAAGAGGGAGAGGGGGAGGGGAAGGGGGAGGGGGTTGGGGGAGGGTAAGATAAATCGATAGGGGGGAGGTTACCCCCTCTCCCTCCCCCTCCCCCCCTTTTTTGCGTTGTCAAGGTCATAGACGTTCCCGTGAAAGGTGCGTTTATCCTGCCAATCATCATTTGTTGGAACCAGAGGACACTGGGTATTCTATTTTATTTCATTTTATTTTGTTTCATTTTTATTTTATTTTGTTTTGTTTTTGGTTTATTTTATTTCATCTATCATTTTATTTTATTTCATTTTATTTCATTCCATTTCATTTTATTTCATTTTATTTCATTTTTTTAATTTTATTTTATTTCGTTTTTATTCTATTTTATTTTACTTTGCATTATTTTGTTTTATCTTTTATTTAATTTCATTCTATTTTATTTTATTTCATATCTTATTTTATTTTTCTCTCTTCTTTGCTCTTGCATTTTCTTCAGAACCATCCACCGTGCGTACTTTAAGAACTCTGATTGTTTACTTATTCATTCATTTCGTTTCAATTTTCATTAATATTATTTGCATGACCCGTCATCTAGGAGGAGCTAAGATAAGGAGGGAAGGGGGGATGGGAGTGGAGCATGTGGGGCCTGAGTGGGTGGGAGTGGATTTTATGCCTTTTTTTTTTTTTTTTTTTTTTTTTTTACCTCCCTGGTAAGGGAGAAAAAGCCTTTGCTATATATATATATATATATATATATATATATATATATATATATATGTATATATTAAAATATATATATATATATATGTGTGTGGGTGTGTGTGTGTGTGTGTGTGTGTGTGTGTGTGTGTGTGTGTGTGTGGGTGTGTGTCTGTGAGTGTGTGTCTGTGTGTGTGTTGTGTGTGTGTGTGTGTGTGTGTGTGTGTGTGTGTGTGTGTGTGCGCGCGCGTGTGTGTGTGTGTGTGTGTGTGTGTGTGTGTGTG
>NC_134778.1:68746483-68763983 GCF_046742065.1 Oratosquilla oratoria
AGAGTCCTTCATTCTTCGATCTCAGAATCTATTCTTCGATCTCAGAATCTGTTCTTCGATCTCAGAATCTGTTCTTCGATCTCAGAGTTTTTCATCTCCTTCTTTATGGGAGACTTGAGTCCTTCGTTATTAGTCATTCTTCCTCAGTTTTTAGTGTCTCGTTCTTCGTTCTTAGTGTCCTCGGGACTTAGTCCCAAACCCTTAGTAACTTAGTTCTTAAGGCCGTATTTTTTAAAATCCTTTCGCCAGAGTCTGTCGAACACTTTCTATCATTAGAGAATAGAATGTTCCTAACTTGATTAGATGCATTCAAGAAAGATACCAATAGAGTTTTTGTCAAGAGTCAGAATAAATACATATTAGTACGTGGCAAAGGATCTTTACTGCAAACTAATCAGTCATCTTTACCCTCTGTGTTTTGATAATTCAGTCTAACGCCCTGTTCACACTAGCGGTTTGAACCGCGCGGAAACCATGTTAATCTCTGCTCTCTGGTGGTAAGGAAGCGTTCGCCATGATTGGCGAAGGGCTGTTTTGAAAATACGGCCCTTAGGCTCCTGTTCTCAGTTCCTTGTTTATTGACTAAACCTTTGTAATGTCACCCTCGATCTCTTCAACCTTGATATCTAATCATCCCGTGTCCTTTCCCGAAAGTCCTTAGTCGATTTTCCCTTTTTCCTTCGTTCAGCTCGCCTCTCCCCTCCCCCCTTTCGCCTCCAGGATCTTCGTCTCCTCCTCTTCTTGATCTCTTCGACCTTCGCTCGTTCTTGGACCCGAAGTTTCTGTATTCTGCCGAAGTCGTCGTCTTCTGCGACGACTTCGGCGACGACTTCGGCGACGTCGTCGTCGTCCTCTTCGTCGTTCCCGGACACCAGAGGACTGGTGTATGTCCAGACAACCTCGTTTACCCTCCGCCAATGTCCCAAGGTCCCCCGGGGGAGGCTCTTGGGCTCTGCCGAGACTTCCAACAACGTCTCGCATGAACTCCACTTCGGGTTCCTCGCTGTCCCTCCATACATTCCTCCTCCTCCTCCTCCTCCTCCTCCTCCTCCTCCTCCTCCTCCTCCTCTTCCTCCTCCTCCTCCTCCTCCTCCTCCTCCTCCTCCTCTTCCTCCTCTTCCTCCTCCTCCTCCTCTTCCTCCTCCTCCTCCTCTTCCTCCTCCTCCTCCTTCTGTTCCTCCTCCTCCTAATTCTCATTCCCATTCACCATCATCCTCCCCCTCTTTCTCTTCGTCCTTATTTCCTTTACCTTCTCTCTTTTGTCCTTATCCTCTTCGTTCTCCTTCTCTTGTTCCTTCTCTTCCTCCACCTCTACTTCCTCTTTCCTCTCCCCACCTCCTCCTCTTTCTACTCCTCTTCCTTCTCATCTTCCTCCTACTTTTTCTCCTTTGTTTCATTTACCTTCACCTCTCATCCCTCATCCTCGCTTCTTTTTGGGCCTCCTTGTCCACAATGACCTCCTCCTCCTCCTCCTCCTCTTCCTCCTCTTCCTCCTCCTCCTCACCTACTTACCTTCTCCTTCTGCCTCTTCTCTCCCCCTCTCTTATCCCTCTTGCTTTGTCACCTCTCTCTCTTTACTCCCACACTTCATCACAACTCTTTTTTTATTATTATTATCTACTCTTTTCGTACTCTTTTTTATTAATATTATCTGTTCTTTTCGTATTCTTTTTTATATTATTATTATCTACTCTTTTCGTATTCATTTCTTATCTAAATATACTTTTTTTATTTCTTTATTTCTTCGTTTATTTGTCTATTTTTGTGTGTATACTTATATTTTTTTAATAATTAGTTATTTATTTATTTACTTTTTAGCTGTTCATGAGTTTGTTTATTTGTTTGTTTGTTTGTTTTGTTTCATGTTTTATTTGTTTCTTTGGTTATCCAACATATTATCTTATTACGACAGCAGCGTCCGACCTCATTTTTTATATTATTTGATTTATTTGTTTATTTTCATTTTTTCGTTAATTATCACATTTTGCAAATCAGCTTCTCTCTTCTTTAATTTTTTGTTTTCTCCTTATTTCTTTAATATTTCTTTACGTTTGTCTTTCATCCTTTTATATTTTCAACATTTTCTTCTTTCCTGCCTTTCACCTACCCTTTCTCTCTCTCTATTCTCTCTCTCTCTCTCTCTCTCTCTCTCTCTCTCTCTCTCTCTCTCTCTCTCTCTCTCTCTCTCTCTATCTATCTATCTATCTATCTATCTATCTATCTCTCTATCTCTCTCTCTCTTTTTCCCTCTCTATTTCTCTTTCTATTTCTATCTATTTATATATCGATCAATCAATTTATCTATTCCTCTATCGATCTATATTTCTGCCTTCACTGCATTTTAGCCCTGTTCTTTCTGTTCTTCCTTTTCCTCTTTCTCTTCCTCTTCCTCTTCCTCATCTTCACCCTCTTCCTCCTCCTCTTCTCTCACACACTCCCAAGCCAGCCCCTCCTCAGCTTCCATTTCCCTCAGTGAGTTATTATTTCTAATTATTATTACTTTTAATTATCAGTATTCATTTCTAAATTATATTATTTCTAACTGAGACGCCAGTGCAGTACCCTATATTACCCAATTCCCCCTAAACCCCTTTCCCCCTCATCTCCTCTCCCTCCCCCTCTCCCCCTCCTCCTCTCCCCCTCCTCTCTCCTCCCCTCTCCTCCCCTCCCCTCCTCTCTCCTTTACCCTCTTCTCTCCCGTTCCTTTCCCATCTTTCCCCTCTCATCCTCTCTCCCCCCTCTCTCTCCTCCCCTCCCCTCCTCTCTCCTCCCTCTCTCCTCCCCTCCCTCCCTCTCTCCTCCCCTCCCCCTCCTCTCTCTCCCCCTCATCTCCTCTCCCTCCCCTTCCCCCTCTCCCTCTCCTCCATTCCCCTCCTCTCTCCTCGCCTCTCTCTCTTCCCCTCCCCTCCTCTCTCCTCCACTCTCCTCCCCTCCCCTCCTCTCTCCTTCCCCCTCTTCCCCACCCTCCTCTCCCATCCTTACCTCCCCGTCCTTTCTCCTCCCCCTCTTCCCTCCCCTCCTCTCCCTCCCCCTCCCCTCTTCTCCCCTCCTTCCCCCATCCTTTCCCTCCCTTTCCCCTCCCCTTCCATTCTTTTCTCTCTTTCGTTCCTCTTCTTCCCTGCCTCTGTTTCCCCTCACATTTCCCTTTCCATCCCCTTCATTCGTCTTGTCTTTCCCACCTTTCCCCGTCCTCTTCGCTTTGCTTTGCCTCCTCTCCTTCGACACTTTTCGCTCTGCTTCCTACTCTGCTCTTTCTCTTTCGCTTTGTGCCTTTTGTTCCTGTTTCTCTCCTCCTCTTCCTCATCCTCCTCTTCCTCCTCTTCCTCCTCTTCCTCCTCCTCCTCTTCTTCCTCTTCCTCCTTCTCCTCCTCTTCTTCCTCCTCTTCCTCCTCCTCCTCCTCCTCTTCCTTCTCCTCTTCCTCTTCCTCCTCTTCTTCTTCCTCTTCCTCCTCCTCTTCCTCCTATTCCTCCTCCTCTTCATTCTCCTCTTCCTCCTCCTCTTCCTCTTCTTTTTCCTCCTTTTTCTCTTCCTGCATCCACTCCTCCACCTCCTCTTCCTCGTGTTCCTTCCCCTCATCCTCTTCCTCCTCCTCCTCCTCCGCCTCATCCTCCTTCCCCTCCACCTTCCCCTCCTGCCTCTAGTCCTCTTCTTCCTCCTCCTTCCTTTATTCTCGACTGACCTCTACCCTTTCCTCTCTTCTTCTCCTCTCTCTTCCCCCTTTCCCCTTTCCTGTGCCATACGACGTTCCAGCTCCCCTCGTATTCCCCTCGTTCTCCATCACTTCCTTCACCCCACCTCGCCTCTCCCCCCCTTCCCCCCTCTCCTCCCTGGCCGCTCAGGCCTCCCATTTATCTCCCTTTCTCTCGTATGAACCGCCTGGGTTGTTCCCTCCCCCCCTTTCCCCCCTTTTGCCCCCTTTCCCCCCCTATGGCCCTCTGTCATTTTTGGTTTGTTCCTTGACCCTTGACGTCTCTTTTTTATGTTCTTCTGAACAACCATTCAGTCTCCCCTCGCCCCTCCTGTCTTCTCTTCGCTCAGGCACGTACGTACATGTGAGGTGTGTGTGTGTGTGTGTGTGTGTGTGTGTGTGTGTGTGTGTGTGTGTGTGTGTGTGTGTGTGTGTGTGTGTGTGTGTGTGTGTGTGTGTGTGTGTGTGTGTGTGTGTGCATGTGTGACGTAGCATATACACAAACAAACACATACCCATTCTATAGGGACATACGCACACAAACACGAACAGTTATACACACACTTGCACGCGCGCGCGCACACACACACACACACACACACACACACACACACACACACACACACACACACACACACACACACACACACACACACACACACACACACGGATTTTCCATTCCTTCAGAAATATGTTTCGCAAAACCCTTTTGCGTCAGTCTCCATGTCGATGATCATTCTTCGAGGCACTGAAGAAGCTGAAGATGGAGACGAAGAAAGGAGAGGAGTCGATCTCAGGGTTCCGAAGTTGAAGAATGAAAGTCCTCAAGGAGGAGACAAGTGCCCCAGGTGGATGTTTCATCTCACCTGCTGGGGGATAGATCGGTGGATGGACCGGAAGATGCTGTTGGTGAGAAAGGTGGGCCCGTATGTCACCCTGGTATTTGACCATGTGACCTTTGGCCACAGGACATTTGGTTAACGGACATTTTGTCTCCGGATAATTGGTCATAGGACATTTTGTCACCGGATAATTGGTCATAGGACATTTGGTCACAGGACATTTGGTTACAGGACCAACTGGTCGGGTTGCTCCAGTTGATTTCTTCAGCATTCCTCGATGAGCCGTCTTGGTGCACGACGCATCCTTGGTGGTAGTATTTCCACTTCCGGGTCTGGGTGGAACTCTTTTTCAACAGGCTCCACCAACCACTCTTCGGAACCAAAGTAAGGTTTCACTTGAGCAGCAGCTCTCCTTGTCTCCTTTCCTGTGAAGGGATTTCTTAGTCCATATACACTATGTCCTGCTACCACCTCTACCACTGTATAGGGTCCTTCCCACTTGGGATTCAGCTTGCGGCAGGTACCCGGCATCGTAGTTTCTTTCCGGATCCATACTAAAGCTCCCACTTCCACTTTTTGCTCGCCTCTCCTGCGGTTAGCCACATTCTGGTACTCCGTTGTCATCTTGTGGTGGGTCTCTCGGATGATTCGATGAGCGATCTCTGCTTCATCTTCCGTTCCATCCACACCGGGGAGTCTGTGTCCGGCTAATCTGGGTGGATGTCTTCCGAAGAAGGCGAAGTAGGGAGTATGTCCAGTGGAGGTGTGCGTGGCTCCATTCATCTTCGTCTGACAGGCCTGCAGTAGACCCGGCCATTGGTTCGGGTGGCCCTGGCAGAGCGTTGCCAGGATGCTCTTCAATGTTCGATGCATCCGCTCCACCATTCCATTCGCTTGGGGATGGTATGGGGTAGTGTAGAGCAGGGTGATTTGCTGTTCTCCACACAACTTCTTGTAAGCCGTGTTGGTGAATTCTGCTCCATTATCTGTTATGATGCTCTCTGGGGTGCCGTAATCTGCGAAGAACTGGGTTAGGGAGTGTAGTATGTGTTGGTGGTGTTTTGTTCTCAATGGGAAAAACCTAACGAACCTACTGTAGTGATCGATTATGGTCAAAATATACCTATATCCCTGCGACCCGGATACCATATCCGTTAGGTCTATGCCTATTCTCTCCATTGCCTTTGTAGCAGGGGGAACCTCTTTGTATTGCTGTGACAACCCTTGTGTACCCTTGAACCTCTGACAAGTAATGCATTTCTTTACAAAATTACATACATCTACCTTTAAATTTGGCCAATAGAACAGCTCCTCGGCTTGTGTTAACTCATGTGCATGTTTTATTGCTTCCTGAATCAAATTGTGAGGGATTATGAGTGCGTAGTGAACGCTTCCATCTGATTTCTCTCTAGCATAATATAAGATGTCGTCTATCAATGCAAACTGATCTAGGGTCGTCTTCCTTAAGCGTCTACTTGGTAATGTGCCTCCTTCTAAGTAGCTGGCTAACTCTAACCATGTGGAACTCTCTCTCTGTTTATCCTTGAAAGTGGGACTATCGTATCCCAGCCAAGTGGCTTCTGGTACTCTCGTGATCATTCTAACTGGCCTTGACAGTTGGTCGGCTACAACGTTTTCTTTCCCTTTTACATACTGGATCTCATACTGGTATTCTCTCATCTCTAGGATCCACCTATTCATGCGTGGAGACTTGGTCTTTCTTTTGAATACACTGGTTAGGGGCTGGTGATCTGTTATAATGGTGAACTTCGTCCCCCATAAGTGATGGTGAAAGTTTCTGCAAGCTAGCACTATTGCAAGTGCCTCCTTATCTGTAATTGCGTACCGCGTTTCGCATGGATTTAACTTCTTTGAGAAATATCCTATGGGTTTAATGCCTCCTTCTGGCTGCACTTGGCTCAGTACTGCCCCCACGTGTGTGTTGCTGGCATCAGTAGTTAGTAGGAATGATTGGTCATTCCGTACTTTCGCTAGTATGGGTGCACTGGTTAGCTTCTCCTTCAGGTGCTCAAATGCCTCCTGGCGATTGCTGTTCCATACATATTCAGAATCTGATTTTGTAAGATTAGTGAGTGGTACCGCGATTTTTGCGAAATCTGGTATGTACTTCCTATAAAATCCACACATCCCTAGGAATCTCCTCACTTCCTTTACATTCTTTGGTGCTTTCATCATTAGTATGGCATCCACGTTTTTCGGTAATGGCTTACTACCTTTTGCTGATACTATATGTCCTAGAAATGTAACCTGTTTTAGTCCGAAGAGACATTTGCTTAAATTTAATTTGACTCCATTTTGTTCCAGTACTGAGAATAATTCACCTAGTCGTTTCACTAGTTCTGTGAAGGTGGGTGCCCATAGAATAAGGTCATCCAGATAATTCCTGACCCAACCTTTCCGTAACAGGGGCTTCAATACCTCAGTCATGCGCCTCGAAAATATAGCAGGAGCACAATTCAGTCCGAAAGGCAATCTTCTAAATCTATATAATGATACACCATCACTGAAGGTAGTGAGGTCTCTGCTTTCCTTGTCTAACATGACTTGGAAGTACGCATCCTTCATATCTAATGTTACATAATATTCATGACCACTGGCTTGTTCTACTAATTCATCTAGTCTTGGCAAAGGGTAGACATCTGCTGTCAGTTTTTCATTCACACGCCTATAGTCCAGGCACATCCTTTTGCTGCCATCGGTTTGTTCACCAGGACTATTGGAGATAACCAGGCTGCCGTTGATTTCTCAATAATCCCCTTTTCCTCCATATCCGTTAGCATATCTGAGATAATTGTCTTTGCCTGTTCAGGATAACGGTATATAGGAGCTCTACTGGGCTGAGGGTTATTTACCTGTATATGAGCGGGTGGACCTTCAATTAACCCCAGATCATCGCTTCCCAGTATAAATAGCCGTTCGTGCTCTAGGATCAGTTCGTTCAGCTCTCTCTGCTCCCTGTTAGTAAGATGGTCCCAGTTTTGTTCCCTTATTTTCTCTTCCAACTTCTCTACCCTAGTACCTTCTAACTTTGCTGACTCATAATTAGGTAGTAGATCATTGTGTATTTCCCTGGTCACATTAATTCTAAGAGGGGGTATGTTCCTAGTCAGCTCATATGAACCTATTATAGTCCCTTTCTGGTACTTCAGCCTTTTCTTAGAATTGTTAACCAGTGGTACGTATATTGAACTCCCTTCGCTAACATCTACTAAATATGGGTGACCGTTATGGCTGTAACTTGCTTGGGGATACACTATAAGACATGTGCCCGGTTTTTTCTCTCACTGGGACTGTTATAAATCTAGTCTGATATGGCTCTAAGAATACTGGAGCCTCCAAACCTACTTGTAAGTGATGCTTCGGATTTCCATTTAGCGTAATGGGGCTCTCTCGTACCTGTCGGACCTCCCCCCGTTGACTCTTGACGGTGTTAAATGGGTACGATACCTTACCCCAGCATAGAGTTCTCTTCCTGGCGTTCCAATGATAATCTGCTTGATTCAAGATGTCACATCCCAATAGTATGTCAGTAGCTAGGTATGAGTCTGGTACTATAGGAATCCATTGTGTAACTACCTTTGTATTACCCACATTAACCTTTGTTTTTATCATTCCAATTATCCTAAGCGGGTTCCCTGTGACCCCTTGTAATCTTGGAGGATTCCTCCGCAAGTTGAGTTCTCCTTCAATCATCTTAGATGCTTTCTCCGACACCAATGTGTGATCACTCCCTGTGTCTACTAATGCCCTTAGTTGCTGGCCCCCTACTTCTGTAGTGATCACCGGGGTTGATTTTCTGTTATCCAGTCATTTTGAACCTTTGGAGTTTGAGCGGTATTGGCTCTTCATCGAGGCTGGGCAATTCGGGTCTCCCCTCCTGCAACTTAGCTTTCCACAATCAAAACAATGGCCAGGGGGTGGTTTCCTCCAACAGTCTTTTAACCAATGGGAGGCTGTTTGACAGTACTGACAGTATCTGAGACGGTCGCTACCTTCTTGTGCATTCCTCCCCTTCTCCTGCTCTAACTGAACCTCTAGTTTGCGGATCCTATACATGAGTTCATCGACATCGACATCACCTCGGGTACAGCTGTTTTTCCTCTCCTTGGCATGTAACACGTTCACCGGCGAGTCCCTTTGAATCATCAAGAACTGCCTCTCGTTCTCTAATCTATTTAGGAAGTGATTAAGTGGGTACCCATCATTTAAGAATCCCTCAATCCTTTCCTTTGATCCTGTGGGTAACCCATTCCACAGCTTCCTTTTGATGGTCTGGTCCCGGTTTGGTAAGCTTTCACTTGGGATTCTCGTCTCGAGTACTGCATGATGGTACTTAAACTTATGTATGAATGTTTCTGGTGACTCTATCCAGTCATATCTCATGTTCTCTAAGTCCTGCCATGCTCGATCTAGGTTAACTTCGATGCCGAATTCCTTCTGTAGCCCCGTCTTAAAAGACTCCCATGAGTGGATGGTTCCCCTCTTTTGATTGTTGTATATGACTACGGCTAATTCCGGGCTGGCCCTACTCTTTGCAATCAGGATTCTTTCCTGGTCATCGTCGCTACATCGCTCCACCAACTCAATGAACAATTGGAACTTGGCTATGGCATCAAGTCCCCGTAACTCTTCCAACTTTAGTATGGGAATGCCGTTTGGGTCTGCGAGTATCCTTGGTTTTTCCTCCTTTATTGGGGTTTTGGGTGTGCATTGGGCATTCTGTGCCTGTATGTCTATTACGTTCCTCAATGTACCTATTATCTCTAATAGCTCTCCACTGACTCTCTGTTCATTTGTAGCACCTGTTTCTTTGCCTCCTCCTGGGTTAGATTCCCATTCAGGTCTATCTTCCATCCTCGTTCTCGTCTCTTCTTCCTCTCCCGAATTGGATTCCCATTCCGTTTTATTGTTCATTTTTACCTGACTGCCTTTAATTATGTGTAGTTCCATCAAAGCTATACACCTTAACACGTCACTTCCCCACACAATCACATCCGCTATTTCTATACTCTTAGTGACTGCCGAGGATCTATTCTGTCTCTGATTACTGTACTGCCAATCCACAGGGTACACAAGCTTTGTCTAAGTCGACACACACCGATAAGTGAGCGTTAATAGCGTAAATCCCACCGCTCGGCCACCAATAATGTGGTGCCGTCGATTGATTTAGGATGTGTTTAACCAAGAGCACCTCCAATGGGAGTGATCAGAGATACCCACATAAGAACGATTTGGGAAATAAAAAAAATCAAGGTATACGCTGCCACCACCCAATCGTCTATATGGATATATCTGACCATAAATGGAAACTGCTCCTTGTTATTCACGTCTGACTCCGTCCCCTTTCCTCAGGTCGTTCGGGGTTGGTCCTGGGTAGCGAAAAGGCCTATGCCCAAGTGGGGGTAATAAAAGAATATAAGCCACCAATAATGTGGGGCCACCAATAATGTGGGGGTAGTAAAAGAAAATAAGCGAAGGTCTGCTATGTGTTAATTATTACACTGAAGCAAAAATATAGTAAGGAAATACAAAAGTATATTGTGGTTTTCTCCAACTAGACAATCTATTGATCCTTACAATATGAAAAATATATGGGTATGCGAGACATTTAATAACAGTTTTTTCTTTCTTATGGGCATCATAAGTAAGGTCACAGGCACGTGGAAAAACGTAGTTATTTACGCTCCAACCTTCCGGTCACTGTATAAGTCTACTTACAATATTGTGTCTACCTTCAAGCACTGTGTCTTCCGAAGAACCCCGTATTCTTATTAGAGAACGATCACAGACAGAATTGTACTCTAAGTATTACACTCTCATAGCTAATGTATATACGCAAAGTGTTTGTGAAGTACACTCCCTTAAACCCCTTTTTCCATATCTGTTATCGGAATCATTTTTGGCATCAGATTCAAAACTTAATAATAATAATAACTATCTACCTACTATATCTGCACTATATCATTTAACTCACATATTGACATTTGTTTTCATTAATCTTACAGAACGTGTTCATACCTGTTATCGGAATCATTTTTGGCATCAGATTAAAATTTTAGCTGCGCACAAAGAGAACGAGACGGCTATGTGTTCGTATCTATGGGTAAACTACTAACCTCCCTGTTGTATTATTTCGTAAAACTTCATTTCGCTTCTCAACAGAGCCCCTAGCTGCTACAATCTCTCCCTACACTATTTCTCTAGTGGAATCCTGAACTGAAAGTTGGGAATTTTTCCTATTACTCTTAAAACTCATGGCCTTAGCTTACGCCTCTGTCCGAACGTTTAGTGACGTCACGGGTGGGCGGAGCTACGGTGCCCGCGCTATGTTCGAGAACATTCTAATGTCGCGTCGAAACTCAGTTTAACCAAAATCAGCTGAAATATATTTGTAGCTATCTCCTATTGTATGTTCTTCTTCAATGATTATAGTAAGGCTCTTTGCCAACACATCTTGATAGGCAGACATAGAATAGAATAAATTCATGGTCTATTAAGGCTCTATTTTCTACTTTGCTTCTTGGTTGAGTAAAACCGTTACGACGTCCATAATACCCAGTCTCTCAAATCAACACTCAAATAAATAAATAGATAAATAAAACGAAATTCCAAAAATAATACCCCTTCAAAATTCCTGTCCTTACAACAGGACACTTAGAGGATATTTTGTCACAGGACATTTAGTTAAATTATATTTAGTCGCAGGATAATTGGTCACAGGATATTTGATCACATGACATTTGTCCACAGGACATTTGATTACAGGACACTTAGAGGATACTTTGTCACAGGACATTTAGTTAAATTATATTTAGTCGCAGGATAATTGGTCACAGGATATTTGATCACATGACATTTGTCCACAGGACATTTGATCGTAGAACACTTAGGTCACAAAGTACCAAATACGACATTTGGTCACTGTATGAAACATTCGTAATAAAAAATTAATAATAGCAATTTTTATTAGGAACAACTAAACCTTATTCATCCACATGCCCTGGATCCATGACAGTAGATATGTGGATCTTGTACCAATTCCCCATTCCTTCCACCCGTCCTTACCCATTTCCTCTACCCCATTCCCCAGGGACCCATTTATGCCGCTTAGCCGTCCTGATGCCCCCATCGGTATTGGCACTCCTCCCCATACATCCCCATTAATTTCAGTTCGATGCCAGTTAACCTTCTTTCCCCCTTCCCCCCATCCTCTTCCCCCTCCCCTCCCCCCAATCCTGAGCCTTATATTTAGCGTCCTGTCCCTCTCCCCCTTCCCATCTCATTCCCTCCTTTCCCTTCGCTTCCCTTTCCATCCTATTACCTAAATTCCTCTCTCCTCTTCCCCCTCCTCCACTCTCCCCTTTTCCATCTCATTATCTCCTTTCCATTCGCTTCCCTTTCCATCCCTTTCTATCCTATTACCTCAATTCCTCTATCCCCTTTCTCTCCCTTCTCTCTTCCCAACTCCTCTCCTCTTCTCTACCCTTCCTCCCCTCCTCCACGCAGTATACTACTCTCTCCTCTTTACCATATTCTACCACACCCTCCATTCATCTCTCCTCTTCTCTCAACTCCCTCATTCCTCTCCCCCTCCCACCTCCCCCATCCTCACTCCTCCTCTCCCTCCCCTCTCCGCTCCTCCAGTGACCTCCCCTCCGTCTCTGTACCCCCGCCCCCCATCGAATTAACCACCCACTGCCTAATCATGGGTCCCTCCCCCCACCCCACCCCCGCCCCGCCTTCGGGTCCCGCACGGGGTCAAACGAGGTCGCTGGGGTCGGCGGGTGACGGGGAGCGGAGGAGGTGGAGGACTGTGTGTCCTTTTCACTGTTTAATGACGGACAGGAAGGGAAGCACGTCCAAGTAGGTTGTAGGTGTGATCAAGTAGGTTATAGGTGCTGTCTAGTAGGTTGTAGGTATCATCAAATAGGTTGCAGGTGCTATCAGTGAGGTAGGTGTTATCAAGTAGGTTGTAGGTGTTATCAAATAGGTTGCAAGTGTGATCAACTAGGTTGCAGGTGTCATGAAGTATGTTGCAGGTGTGATCAGGCAGGTTGCAGGTATCAAGTAGGCTGTAGGTGTATCAAACGGATTGCATGTGTGATCAAGTAGGTTGTAGGTGTCATCAAGTAGGTTACAGGTGTCATCAGGCAGGTTGCAGGTGTTATCAAACGGATCGCATGTGTTATCAAGTAGGTTGTAGGTGTGATCAAGGAGGTTGCATGTGTGATCAAGTAAGTTGCATGTGTGATCAAACAGGTTGCAGATCTGATCAAGTAGGTTGCATTATGGAGAAATCGAAAGGAATGTGGTTGCTTCCATTACTCTGAGTATAACAGTACAGTCAGAACAAGAAGTTCATCGAGACATTTTCATTTATGTTGGAGACTTGATATACGGTATTAACAAAACTGTGCAATTTTGACACCAAATAGACACATGGTGTCTTTTGTTGACTACTTACCAATGGTGGGGGATTTTGCAATTGCATGTCAATAAAGACTTGCAACACCAATACTTGATAATGTATGGTCTCCGGCTTGGTAAGGCTGTGTCGTTACCCCAGAGAATAGTTCGGTGGTCCTGCAGCGGACTGATTAATTTCACCTCTTCCCTGTTCAATGTAATTTGGTGATAGCCAGAATAAAGACTATAAGGTGTGTCATCACAGTTTTTTCATCAGCTTTTTTGTTTATTCTTAATTGTTTATTTTATTGAAAAGGTATATTCGTTTGGTTATCTACGCTGGCAGGTTCTTAAGACGGTGTTTTGTAATGTTAACGAAACAGTAGAAGCAACATTAGAAAATACACTCAATTCTTCGTTCGGTATATAAATTTCCCTGTATACATACGTACATACACACACACACACACACACACACACACACACACACACACACACACACACACATACATACATATATATATACATATATATATGTATATATATATATATATATATATATATATATGTATATATAAATATATATATATATATATATATATATATATATATATATATATAAGAAAAGTAATGTAGCACATTAGCAAAATAAGACTTGTCTTCCACTATCGGAAAATAATATTAGAAATAAATATATCCGTATATTTCGACCACTTTCTGTGGTCCTCTTCAGCAGATAAGTGCAGTCACTTATCTGCTCAAGAGGACCACAGAAAGTGGTCGAAATATACTGCTATATTTAATTCTAATCTTATTTTACGGTTTTATATATATATATATATATATATATATATATATATATATATGTATATATGCGTGCGCATGTGTGTGTTTCTGTGTGTGTGTGTGTGTGTGTGTGTGTGTGTGTGTGTGTGTGTGTGTGTGTGTGTGTGTGTGTGTGTGTGTGTGTGTGTGTGTGTGTGTGTGTGTGCGTGTGTGTGTGTAGACACTCCTTTGTCCTCGCTTGCCCCTCCTCCCTGACCCCCCATACAACGAAACAAGTCTAAACCTTGCGGGTTGCCCCTTGTGCCCCATCGTCGTTTGCCCCACGATCCGACCCGGCGTGTGGGCAATACCCTTCTGCATAAGCACCGACTTTCACATCGATGATGAGGGGAATGCGGGTTGGTCGCTGCCTAGCGTGTGCCGAGTGGCGGGTTGGCTTTCTCCTCTGACCCACAGATCCCGTTGCTCATGACACCGTGACGAGGTGCCCGTGGGGGGAGAGGGGGGAGGGGGAGGGGGAAGGGGGATACCCGAGGATGAATGAAATAGTCAGACGTCAGATGCAGAATCAATATTTTTTTGTCCACAATGTCTCTGTTGTTATTTTTTTTCTTCTAAATTGTCATGGTAGATATCAGTTCAGAAAATACAAATATATCTCACCTAAAACCACCATTACTACTACTACAATTACTACTACCACTAGTGTTATTGCTGCTATTACTACCAGGGCTGCGGAGTCGGATGGTATAAGGTCCGACTCCGACTCCGACTCCGACTCCGACTCCTTTGATTCCTCCGACTCCGACTCCCGACTCCGACTCCGACTCCCGACTCCGACTCCCGACTCCTTAACTCCTTGACCCCTATGTGGAAATCTATTCTGCAGATCATACCAGCCTCCCACACCTATTCAGCAAGCATTTTATATTTTTCATGTATATTATTTTTTACGTGAAACATTCACTTGTATGATAAATATGCTCACACATACACTCAACTAGCTTTATATATGTATATGCACACAAGCACGTATATTCGTATAAACATATATATATTAAATATATAATGGTATTATTTATGCTCATGATCATCTACCAGCTTATTAGCACTTTCAGATCTGTCATGGCAGAGTTGCCACTTCAAGCTAGATATTTTCTTTTTCCTTTGTACCCCTCCCCTCCCCCCCAAAAAAAAAAATCATCTGTTATTTCATTTGTCCAATCTCATAAACCTTCTATCACAATATTAGGAAAAAAATGTGACAAATCATGATGAGGAAAGGTTAATGGAGGATGCCCTACTTAGTACCTACTGCAGAATTAATTTCACCATGTTATCATAAAAACCAGGAATCAGTTCAGGAAAGAGAGAGACAACCTTCCCCTGTGCACACTGTTCATATCTGCTGTTGTTCCTCCCCTTTTCAGTCAACATCAAATGCTGTGACATATGTTCTAATGTCATTCCTATCTGGCCTCTGAGACTGGTCAAAGTTTATCTCAGGGCACTTCCGTTGACTTTTACATACATGAAGACGTACGTGCATAGTGCATACGTAGTGGATATATGATGGGTGGGAGTGGGTTTATGCCTTTTGACTTGGCTACCTCCCTGATAAGGGGGAAAAAGCCTTTTGTATATAGATAGAATTATGGTTATGAGTTAAAGCATAAATATCTGGTACACTTACGCTTTATTTGAAATTGTCTTTATAGCATAATCAGTTTTGAATTACATTAAAATGGTTCGTGATTTTCTTTACTCTGATTTCTATCTTTCATTGCTTCACTTGTAGGCCTATTGTATTCACTAGTAACCATGATCAGTAGCCTGTTTCTTTTTCGTATATTTCAAACCACTAAATTTCTTTGATAAATGTATGATTTTCATATTCTGAAGTAGCTTTATCATAATCTAGCATATTTCTATTAAAGGAAAATGCGATAAAACTACCGAAAATGAAGGAAAAGTAAATTCACTGAACTGCTTCAGGCAGAATCTGCAGCTGTTTGTTTACATTAGTTAGTACTAGTAGCACACAATGCCGTCACATGGTGGCAGCACGAATTTATGTTTATTTATGTTGAAGTAAAAGCATTGCAGTATAGTACAAAATATTATATATATATATCGAGCGTGAGATATATATATATATATATATATATATATATATATATATATATATGAGAGTAATTCGCTAGTAGCAGCGACATCAAACCGATAAAAAAAAATTGTACAAATTTTTTTATCAATATGTATATATATTTTCACTCTCCTTACAGGAAACAACTACAAATACATGACCACAAACACTTTTACCCAGACTGACAACGATAGCTTGTCAGTATTGTGTATTTTTTTTTCATTGATAGATTGTTTTTTGTTTCCATCTGGAGAGACCACTTAGTGTACATATACACTGCACACACTCACTATTGCCTCCAAAAAGAAAAGCAAAACCATACAAAAACTGTTAAATTGTGCAACTGGTAAAACCAAACAGGGAAACCATGTTAAAAAAAATAATATTATTGGACTTAAGGAGTCAGAGTCGGATAAAAAAAATCCGACTCCGACTCCGACTCCGACTCCTAGTACTCATAGAAATCCGACTCCGACTCCGACTCCGACTCCGACTCCAGCTAAAACCTCCGACTCCCTCCAACTCCGACTCCGACTCCGACTCCGCAGCCCTGATTACTACTACTACTACTACTACCCGGTACTACTACTACTAATAATAATTATAACAATAATGATAATAATAATAATATTAATGATATTAACAATAATAATAATAATAATAACAATAATAATAATAATAATAATAATAATAATAATAATAATAATAATAATAATAATTAATAATAATAATATTGATAATGATAATAATAATACTAATAATACTAATAACAAAAATAATAATAATAATAATAATAATAATAATAATAATAATAATAATAATAATAATAATAATAATAATAATAATAATAATAGTAATAATAATAATAATAATATTATTATTATTATTATTATTATTATTATTATTATTATTATTATTATTATTATTATTATTATTATTATTATTATTATTATTATTATTATTATTATTATTATTATTATTATTATCATTATTTATTTATTATTGCTGGGAATACTATTACTACTATCATACTATTACCACTACCACGTGTGAGAATTTGTCTTGTGAGCATTTCTCGTGGGACTATATATCATATAGTACCGGTATTGGTATTACACTCACCAGATATGCAAAACAGGTAACCTACTTAACCACAATCGTGTCTGCCCCGGTGTGACCTGACCTGACCTGTCACGCCCCCCGTGACCTTCACTGGGGTCAGGAGCCTGCTCGTGTCACATCAGGTCACGGGCGAGATTATACGTCTCTCTCTCTCTCTCTCTCTCTCTCTCTCTCTCTCTCTCTCTCTCTCTCTCTCTCTCTCTCTCTCTCTCTCTCTCTCTCTCTCTCTCTCTCTCTCTCTCGTTCTCTCTCTCTTTTTACTATCTTGTTCTCTCTTTTTTTTTTATCTCTCCCCCTATCTCTCTCTCTCTCTCTCTCTCTCTCTCTCTCTCTCTCTCTCTCTCTCTCTCTCTCTCTCTCTCTCTCTCTCTCTCTCTCTCTCTGTTAGAAATCTCTTCACTCTCATAAGTAATACTGTCCGATATCAGCCAATATGATATATAAACTCTGTACTCTCATCCTGAAAGATAATAGCTGTCGATCACGGG
>NC_134778.1:68773983-68788983 GCF_046742065.1 Oratosquilla oratoria
TCCTCTCTCGTCCTCCACTTCCTCCTTCTTCTCGTACAATTCGTATTCCCATCTTCTCAGTGTCTTGTTCCACCTTCGTCTGTAGTTCTATAGCCTCCACCATTTCCACCTCCACCCCTCCACCTCCACTTCTATAACCTCTACCATTTCCACCTCCACCTCCACCTCCTCCACCTCCACTTCTACCACCTCCATCTCCATCTCCATCACCACCTCCACAACAACTACCTCCTCCACCACGACCACGAACTCCTCTTCCTCCACCTCCACCTCCACCTCTACCTCCACTACTACTGCTTTTATACTTTCGTCAGTCTGTGCCTTTGATCCTCCTCCTCCTCTTCCTCCTCCTCCTCTTCCTCCTCCTCCTCTTCTTCCTCCTCTTCCCCCGGTTCCTCTTCCTCCACTTCCTCTTCTTCTCCCTCTTTCTCTTTCCCCTCCTACTTCCACCCTATCTCCCTTTTCCTCCCCTCCTCATCTTCTTCCTCCTCTTCCTCCCCTTTCCTCTCCCACTCCCTTTTCCTCCACCTCCTTTCATTCCTCCCTCCGTCCTTCCCACCCACCCACCCTTCCCCCTCCTTACCTCCTCCCTCCTCCCTCCTCCCTCCTCCCTCTTAATACGCAAGATCCTTATCTCCCTCAGCGTCGCTGTAGGTACAACGGACCTCAGGTGGAACGCTCGGTTCCTGGCGGTACGACAGAGGACCCACGCCCACGCCGCCCACGCCGCCCATGCCGCCCGTGCCGCCTCCGAAGGGAAGGTACTTCGTCGGGGGATTCCTTCAGTAGGAGGGATGTGTCCGAACGAGGAGAACACGGGAGATAAAAATCGATATGAGGATTCTTCAGGTTCTGGGGGCATATGGAAGAAGAGGGGAGGGAGGAGGGGAGAGAGGGGGAGAGGGGAGGGAGATAGGGAGAGAAGGGAGAATGGGGAGAGGGGAGGGAGGAGGGGAGAGATGGAGAGGCGAGGAGGGAGAGAGGGGAAGAGGAGAGGGAGGAGAGGAGAGACGGTGAAAGGGGAGGGGAAGGGAGGAGAGGGAAGAGAGGGAGAAAGGAAGAGAGGTGGAGAGGGGAATGAGAGAGGGGAGAGGGGAGGGAGGAGGGGAGAGAGGAGAGAGGGAGGAGGGAGGAGGGGAGAGAGGGGGATAACTTTCTTGGAAGCTTCGAACTGGGAATCTTTGCCCCTGAGATGTTCCCTGGGCGAGGTGGGAGATGACAGGGGAGGGGTGAGGGCACGGGGGAAGTGAGAAACCTCTCGGAAACGAATGGACTGGGGATCGCCCCTGGGATTTTCCCTAGGGGAGCCGAGTAACGGAGGTAGCGGTTGTGCAAGAAGGGGACTGTGTTGGGGCTAGTCGCAAAGACAAGGGCTTATTTGGGTTGTGGTTGGGCTTGTAACTGAGGTTTGGGTCTGAGGGTCTGAAAGAAGACCTGGGCTTGGGCTTGGGTCAGTACAAAATGGCCAAATATTTTTCGTCAGGCGTCAGTAAGAAACTGACCGAGCGTCGTTTAATGGGCCGTATGTACTGGCTGGGGGGAAGGGGGGAGTATGGGGGAAGGGGGGATTCTAGGGGGTAGTAGGGTGGATCTTGGTGGGGAGGGATTTAGGATACGTTGGCGATCGAAAGGGGGGAGAGGAGAAGGGGGAGAGAAGAAGAGAAGGATAGAGGAGGAGGAGGAGGAGGAAGAAGAGAGACGGGGAGAGGAGAGATGGGGAGAGGGGGAGGAGGAGGAGGAAGAGGAAGGGAGGAGGAGAAAGGGGAATGGGGGATGCGAAAGAGGGAGAGGGGAAGGGGGGAGAAGGGGAAAGGACGATAGAGGAGGAGGAAGAAGAGAGACGGGGAGAGGAGGAGAAAGGGAGGAGGAGAAAGGGGAGTGGGGGAAGAGAAGGAGAAAGGGGGAGAGGAGAAGGATAGAGGAGGAGGAGGAAATAAGGGGAGAGGAGGAGGTGGAGGAAGAGGAGGGGTGGAGGAGAAAGGGGATTGGGAGAAGAGGAGGAGAAAAGGGGGAGAGGGGGAATGGTGGGGGAATAACAGAAAACGAGTTTGTTCTCTTGAAGGTAATATTACCAACGTAGATTCACTCGAGTCTGAAGTGGACAATGTCTCTTTAGTGTTCCAATTTCTCTCTCTCTCTCTCTTTCTCTCTCTCTCTCTCTCTCTCTCTCTCTCTCTCTCTCTCTCTCTCTCTCTCTCTCTCTCTCTCTCTCTCTCTTCTCTTCTCTTCTCTCGCTCTCTCTACTCTCTCTCTCTCTCTCTCTCTCTCTCTCTCTCTCTCTCTCTCTCTCTCTCTCTCTCTCTCTCTCTCTCTCTCTCTCTCTCTCTCTCTCTCTCTGTCTCTGTCTGTCTCGCCCCTCTTTCTCTCTCTCTACTCTCTCTCTCTCTCTCTCTCTCTCTCTCTCTCTCTCTCTCTCTCTCTCTCTCTCTCTCTCTCTCTCTCTCTCTCTCTCTCTCTCTCTCTCTCTCTCTCCATCCCTTTTCTCTTTATCCCTACTTACCTTCCTCCCCTTTCCCCTCCCCTTACCCTTCCCCACTCCCCTTACTCTTTCCTTTCTCCTTCCTCCTCTCCCTCCCCCTCTCCCTCTCACTTTCACAATTTCCCTGTCCCTCCCTACTTCCTTCCCTCTCTCCCTCGCTCCCAACCACCCCGTCTCACTCTATCTCTCTCTCTCTCTCTCTCTCTCTCTCTCTCTCTCTCTCTCTCTCTCTCTCTCTCTCTCTCTCTATCTATCTATCTCTCTATCTATCTATTTATCTATCTATATATATATATATATATATATATATATATATATATATATATATATATATGTATATATATGTATATGTATATATATATATGTATATATATATATTATATATATATGTATATATCCCTCATCTTTTGTGTATTTGGCCTTTGTTTATACGCCCGTCGCCATCACTGATATTGCACAGGACTCAGTCTGTGCAATGCTTGCATAAGACCTCGCCGTTTTGAAAACCCACAGAAGACTTAAGCCTTTGTAAGACCTTTGTAAGGACTTGTGGAAGGACGAACTCATAAAGGAATGACTAGAGAGACTATACTAGACCTAGGAAAAGGCTTAGTAAGTTAGAAAATGAGATTAGCCCTACACTATGTTGAAACTAAGGCCATATTCACATTAGCGGTTTCGACCGCTGCGGTTGAAACCACGGCGGTTCAGTTACAAAGTAGGAGGCGTACAAACATACAACCGCGCATTTTTCCCTTGACTATGCAGTACCGCCGCGGTTTCCGCGCGGTTCAAACCGCTAGTGTGAACAGGGCCTATAGTTAACAAGGTGGGGGAGTAAGACTATACTAGATCTAGTGTAAGAGTAAGGCGAGACTAGTGCTTTGTTGAGACTACCCTTAACAAAGTGGAGGTTGAGACAATACTAGATCTAGGATAAGACTTAGTAAGATAGAAAATGCGATTATCTAGTCGTTAAGACTATTTAAGACTATTCAGCAAGGTTGTGGGTAAGACTCGTAAATATTAGATAAATAAATAAATAAATAAATAAATATATAAATGGATAATAGGGAAATATGGAAACTCATTAATTCATGGGATTCTTCCCCATTATTGATGGAATCCTATGTTCCTAGCCACATCCAATTATCTAGATGACATCTTAGGTGATTCACATATAGGTTCACTCCTAGGTACTACAGCGTAGCACATTTTTATGTTGAATACTTAGGACCTCGTAACTTTGCGAGGTCGTAAATGACGTCGTAAATGTAAGATCCAGAGATACGATTCCAACAGCTTTACATTCAGAGGTGTTATTGATATTGTTATTATCATTGTTATTATCATCATCATCGTCGTCGTCATCATTACTGTCATCACCGTCATCATCATCTCATTATCGTCATCATCACCATCATCATCATCATCATCATCATCATCATCATCATCATCATCATCATCATCATCATCATCATCATCATCATCATCATCATCATCATCATCATCATTATTATCGTCATCGTCGCCATCATCAATATCATCATCATCATCATCATCATCATCATCATCATCATCATCATCATCATCATCATCATCATCATCATCATCATCATCATCATCATCATCATCATCATCATCATCATCATCATCATCTCATTATTATAATCATAATTACCATAATTATATCATTACCAGTAATTTTCCTGAATTTTGTCATGATGATTATCATTATCATTTATCACTTAAGATATTACAAAGCCATTTAATTTATTTGTATAATCTATTTATACATTTATTTGTTAATTTATCATCTACTATAAATTTCTCTCAAGCTAATTTGGACAGTTTTCGCTCCCAATTCTGCCATCGCTTTATAGCTTTCAGCTTATATATGTATATATTTATATATATATATATATATATATAGCCTATATATATATATATATATATATATATATATATATGTATATGTATATACAAAAATAATTTTTCCACTTTTGTCAAATTATCAGATATCGTCACTCATCACTCGTGGACAAATTGAGGATTATTTTTATTGGGTGAATAGCGCTTATTAGTGGTAGATTGCTCTTTGGGGGGTGGGGGGTGGGGGGCGGGGGGACCCGGCGATCCATTAGTATTTGAACGGTTTGAAGTGGAAGAAAAACACTTTTGACTCACAGATAACAAAATGGACACGGGATTACTTTGACCCCCGTCCATTTCCTGAGTTAATTTAAACACTGATACATTTTCTCTTTTATGAACTTGTGTGTTATCTCTCCTCTGCTGGATCTCTCTCGATCTCCCGATCTCTCGAACTTGGTGTCTCGTGGATGTCGATTTAGATCTCGTTTTTTTTTTCTCTTTTTTTTCTCTCTATCGGTTTCTCTCTCTCTCTCTCTCTCTCTCTCTCTCTCTCTCTCTCTCTCTCTCTCTCTCTCTCTCTCTCTCTCTCTCTCTCTCTCTCTCTCTCTCTCTCTCTCTCTCTGGTTTTCTCTCTTTCTTTATCTCTCTTTCTCTGTCTCCTCTCTTCCTCTCTCTCAGTTTCCTCTCTTTCTCTCTCTCAGTCTCTCTCTCTCTCTCTCTCTCTCTCTCTCTCTCTCTCTCTCTCTCTCTCTCTCCATCTCTCTCTCTCTCTCTCTCTCTCTCTCTCTCTCTCTCACTCTCTCTCTCTCTCTCTCTCTCTCTCTCTCCTTCTCTCTCTCCCTCCCCCCCAGCTCTCTCTCTCTCTCTCTCTCTCTCTCTCTCTCTCTCTCTCTCTCTCTCTCTCTCTCTCTCTCTCTCTCTCTCTCTCTCTCTCTGTAAGAGGAGACTCTGTCTTGACAATCGCGTTTCTTAAAGAAAAGGGTTGTGACGGGAACACGGGCAGACCAGCATGATAAAATCAAGAAAAAATCCCAAACATCTTGTCTGAGGGTGTTGTGGTGGCCCAGCGGCTAGCGTGCTCGTCCCTGGTCGTGAGGTTGAGTGCTTTCTCGTATATTTACGCGTTTTAAGAGGTATATACTAGAAATAGGGATTTTTTGTAGGTGTAACTAGGGAACCAAGTTAGGAGGATTATGTGAATAAAAATAGGGAGAGAGAGAGAGAGAGAATGAAAGAGAGAGAGAGAGAGAGAGAGAGAAAGAGAAAGAAAGAACGAAAGAGAGAAAAAGAACGAGAGAGAGAGAGACAGAGAGAGAGAGAGAGAGAGAGAAAGAGAAAGAACGAAAGAGAGAAAGAGAGAAAGAGAGAGAGAGGGGTGGGGGGCATCTACTACCTCCCCCATCACCTCCCCACCTACATCCACCACCTGTCACCCTGTTCCCCATATCAACCCCTTCCCCCTCCACCTTCCTCCCCCCTCCACCTTCCCCCTCCACCTTCCCCCTCCCCCGTTGCTACCTCTCAAACCTCACCACCACCTACATCACAACCTCCACATCCCTGAGGTTGCAAAACTGCAACCTCACAGCGTAGGGAGGGTATCTCATATTGTTTTATTGCATGCCTATGTTTGCGTGCAATATCGCAACGTAGCGTACGTTTGCGTAGCAATATCACGGTGTTATGTTCTCTCGGCGTGGCTGTAATCATGTCCAGAGCATTAGGTCGAACCGGCGTGGTTAAAACCTTCATTTAGACCCTTAATGCGCCTGCCGCGAGTGGGGAATGCTTCACCACCCTACCACCGCCCCACCATACCCTCCCCCCACCCATCCCGGGCCGTCCACTATGCGTGCTGTGTAGCCCGCCAGCTTTTGTTTTGGTGCGCGCGCTCGTTCTCTCTTTCTTTCCTCTCTTTCCTCTCTTCCCCCTCTCTCTTTCTCTCTCTCTCTCTTCCCATCTCTATCTTTCTCTTTCTCTCTGTCTCTCTCTCTCTCTCTTTTTCTCCCTTTCTCTATCTTTATCTCTCTCTTTTTCTCTAACTTTATTTCTCTCTCTCCGAAAGGATAGAAGCGACAGTGAACTACAATTCATAACTGTTTCTACACATGCCATAAGCCATCATCATCGTCACCAGTCTTCATCGTCATCATCATTACCATTCATCATCATCATCATTATTATCATCATCATCATTATCATCATCATCATCATCATCATCATCATCATCATCATCATCATCATCATCATCATCATCATCATCATCATCATCATCATCATCATCATCATCATCATCATCATCATCATTATCATCATCATCATCATCATCATCATCATCATCATCATTATCATCATCATCATCATCATCATGTACTGGTTGTACATATTTCCGTTGTTGTTGTCAGACCAGGCGATATAGGATGCTTTAGTATGTTGGCAGGAAGTACACAAGAAAAACACGATGGCAGATCAAATAGGTGCCCTGGTGTTGTCAGGGCCCATAAACGTCACGAGGAGGTTGATGAGATGAGCAGGTGTTGGCAGGATGCTTAAGAACAGTGAGGTGTTGGCAGAGGAATTAGGTGTTATGACGAAGGTGTTGTCAGAAATTTGTGGTGTGTTGTATAGGCGCTATGAGATTGTGTTATTAGGTTGCATAGGTGTTGTGGGGTTATGTTGGTAGGGTACAAATGACAATAAGGTTGTATTGAAATTGAAAATTAATATATTCATATTTGATGCTCCAATGCAGGACCCCCGTCTATCCGTTGAAGAACGATACAACCTTTGTTGTCTGGGTGCAAATGTCGACTGTCAGGTTGTGTTGTCAGCACCTAGCTGTCTTCTTGCGACTGTAACCTGGAGGTGTTCAGATTGTCAAAACGGCGGTTAAAGATGTCTGACAACTATTTAATGAATAAGTGGATCTTGTATAAGGAATTCGAAAATGTGACAGTTCCCTGGACTTGCTAATTTAGAATTCAAATGTCTATATTAGTATCTGTTTGTTTATACTTTAAAATTTTGTTTTCAAATTATCTTTTTGTCTATACATTCTTTATCATTTAGGAGGTGCTAAGATGGGAGGGAGGGTGGAGGGGTGTGGAGTGTTTTCGGGGATGAAATGGGTGGGAATGTTTTTGTGCCTTGTCCTTTTTGGCTACCCCCCTGGTAAGGGGAAAAAAAGCCTTGGTATATGTATGTATGTATGTGCATTCTTTACGTTTGCAGTCTATATCTTTGTTTTCTCTTTGTCTATCTTTATTTAATTTTATTTAATATTATTTAATTTTACATACATATAAGAGAGGTAGCCAAAAAATAAAGGCATCAAAACCGCTCCCACCCATTCCATCCCCTACATACTCCACTCCCCTCCACCCTCTTCCTTCCCTCTTATCTTGGCACCTCCTGGATGAAGGGTCATCCCTGCATCTCGCCAATTGTTCTGGGTCAGAAGCAGTGCCATTGTATATATATATATATATATATATATATATATATATATATATATATATATATATATATATATTGCTCACCGCCCACTTTGACAAAGCTAACGTATAATCACAACATACCATTGCCCGCTTAATATAAAATCTAAATAATATTAAAATTAAAAACATTAAATTGAAAATAGTTACAAAATTGCAGTGTGCTGACACGAAAAAAAACAAACACATTTGTGAAAATCACTAAGTATTAAAAGGTTCTGATTAGAATCTCGATGAAACAATTTAACATTCTCGTTTACATGTATTGCTTTTCTTCAATGTTATAAACGCTAAATTCAACATTACACATTTAACTAGAGAGACGGACATTCAGCCTTGTGCCAAACTATAAATCTTCTGTTCTGGTGACGTTAGAGTGATTTATTCAGGAGGAGGAGGAGGAAGAAGGGGTGGAGGAAGAGGAGGAGGAGGAGGAAAGGGTGGAGGAGGAAGGAGAGGAGGAGGAGGAGGAAGGAGGGAAGGAGGAAGGGGGAAGGGAACGAGGAAGGGGAGGAAGGAGGGAGGGGAAGGAGGAGGAAATGGAGGAGGAGGAGGAAGGAGTGCAGGAGGAGGAAGGGGGAAGGGGAAGGAAGAAGGGGAGGGGAAGGGAGGAGGAAGAGGTGGAAGAGGAGGAGGAAGGGGAGAAGGAGGAAGGGGGAAGGGGAAGGACGAAGGGGAGGAGGAAGAAGAGGAGGAGGAAGAGGTGGAGGAGGAAAAGGAGGAAGGGGTGGAGGAGGAGGAAGGGGAGGAGGAGGAAGAAGAGGAGAAGGAGGAAGAGGAAGAGGTTGAGGAGGAAGAGGTAGAGGAGGAGGAAGAAAAGGAGGAAGGGGGAGGGGAAGGAGGAAGAGGAGGAGGAAGGGGGAGGAGGAGGAGGAGGAGGAGGAAGAAGAGGAGGAAGAGGAGAAGGAAGGGGGAGAAGGCTCGAGTATTTATGAATAATTAATTAATCAAATCCAAAGATCAATAACAACTACATTACACCTTTTTGTTGCAAATTTGTCCAAAAATCAGAATTACAACATAGGAATATTGCAGGAGCATGATCAGTGTTCTTGGATGGCGCAGATGAGCAGACGTTCCCAGGCCCCTACGGATCAGGGTCACGGAGATGCCTTCTGTAATTTGAGACTAAAATCCACTCGTGCTAATGATTTATTTGAAATTTTATTATGACCCCACAACTCTTCGGTGCCGTGTTGTCCCAAGAGATAGAAGCGCTGGTTATCAGTGGCAGAATATATATATATATATATATATATATATATATATATATATATTTTATCAACCACAATACAGAGAGTCCTTGGCCGTACCACGTTTCAATTTCTGCATGTTGGCCTCCTCGAGTCTCTCTCGATATTGATGGCTTAGAATTAAAGTGTATTGTGGTTGATAAAAAAGTATATATGTTCACTGGGACCCATTCAGTGTTGTACACATATATGTATATATATATTTTTGTTCAGAGGCTTTTGCCGATTTAGACAATATAGTTTTTACATAAACTAGTCAGTCTCCGGCAACTATGAAAATCACTTCACGAAGACAACTAGTGTATTGGCTCATCTACCCCTTGGATGTCTTTAGCTAGGTGCAGTGTGGAGTTGTATAGTATTACTTCAAGTCTCAATATGTTAGTCTAATATTAATTAACAAATTTGAGTTATTGATCCGTATGGTTCTTTCCAATAGCCACAAAAGTCCAAAAACTCTTAAACGAACATCGGAAACCTGGACGAACACTGAAGTTACATTCTCACTGTACAGTCGCAGTGTACAGCAAGTACACTATGTACATTTCGCCAGCGCGGGAGCACCGTCTGTGACGCGGTGATTTCATTAAAATGTCCATAAATTTCAAGAGGAACTCTCTAACATGCAGGAGTTGATTATTACACTGCGTTCGTGTATTCACTGCCGGGCCGGTTGGGCCCAGGCAATGTAAACATATTTTAAGTTGATTGGCCCGATTTCGGCCAATCGCCTCTCTCTCTCTCTCTCTCTCCTCTCGGATCCAATTGCTTGTTTACGAATCGTAGGAAAGGACAGAGGCGTTTAGTCAGGAGGGTTAGCAAAGAGACAGCCTATACTCCCTCCCTATCTCCCTCTCTCCCTCCCTCCCTCTCTACCTCCTTCTCTACTCCCCTCTCTACCTCATTTTCTACCTCCCTCCATCTCTCCTTCTCTCCCTGTCTACCTCATTCTCTACCTCTTCCCTACCTCCCTCCCTCCCTCCTTCTCTACCTCCCTCTCTCTCTACCTCCTCCTTTACCTCCCCCCCTCTCTACCTCCTCTACCTCCCTCTCTACCTCCTCTACCTCCCTCTCTACCTCCTCTACCTCCCTCTCTACCTCTCTCTCTCTACTTCCCTCCCTTCCTCCCTCCCTCCCTCTTACCTCCTTCTCTACCTCCTTCCCTCCCTCCCTCCGTCTCTATCTCCTTCTCTACCTCCCTCCCTACCTCTTCTTTCCGTGTTCGTTTATGACTGCTGCCTTGTGCTTTGGGGCTTTGGTGTGTGTGTGTGTGTGTGTGTGTGTGTGTGTGTGTGTGTGTGTGTGTGTGTGTGTGTGTGTGTGTGTGTGTGTGTGTGTGTGTGTGTGTGTGTGTGTGTGTGTGTGTGTGTGTGTGTGTGTGTGTGTGTGTGTGTGTGTGTGTGTGTGTGTGTGTGTGTGCTTCAAACGCGCACACACGTACAAACACACGACTCGTGGTGCAGTGGTAGAGTTCCCGACTACTACTACGGCGGTCCGGGTTCGAATCCGGCCCAGGGGTGAAATAGTTTCAGTATCGCTGCGCTGCAGGTCGTTACTCCAACTCTCGTGGGCGGGGAGTTGTGTGTGTGTGTGCGTGTAAGGTCACAGCATTATTCATATATCGGTCATATATGACCTCTGAGCTCTATTCCGGGAGGGAAATAACTGTCGATCTCGAGTTCAACATGTGATCCAAGACCATGGTGAATCACACACACATATATGCACACACACATATGCAATACACACACACACACACACACACACACACACACACACACACACACACACACACAACATGCATACATACATACATACATACATACATACATACATACATACATACATACATACATACATACATACATACATGCAAGTACACACACGCAGCCACTTCTAACAAACCGCTTATGTATAATTACTGGCTTGCATATCAAGTGGCCCCTGCAGGAGCTGCTCCGCACCTCATCTTACCGCCGTGTCTTACCACCGCGTCTTACCGCCACGTCTTACCGCCATACTTTACCACCTTGTCTTACCATCGCGTCTTACCGCCGTGTCTTACCATCGTGTCTTACCGCCGTGTCTTACCATCGCGTCTTACTGCCGTGTCTTACCATCGTGTCTTACCGCCGTGTCTTACCATCGTGTCTTGCCGCCGTGTCTTACCATCGTGTCTTACCACCGTGTCTTACCATCGCGTCTTACCGCCGTGTATTACCACTGTGCCTTGCCACCACGTCTTACCGCCATACTTTACCACCGTGTCTTACCATCGCGTCTTACCGCCGTGTCTTACCATCGAGTCTTACCACCGCATCTACCGCCACATCTTACCGTCACGTCTTACCGCCACACGCTGTGCTTTACCACCGTACTTACTGCCACGATCTTACCACAGTGTCTTACCACCGCGTCTTACCACTATATCTTACCGCCATATTTTACCATCGTGTCTTACCGCCACGTCTCACCATCGTGTCTTACCGCTTCACTTTACCACTGTGCCTTACCATCACGTCTTACTACTCTGTCTTACCACCACGTCTTACCGTTGTGCGTTGGTGACGTAGTCGGTCTAGATGTGGGTTTGAGTCCCGCACTCCGATTCCCAGTAGCGACTGTCAGTTACCTGCTCGAACAGTCCAAGCGGATAATAGGGCAAAGGTGACGGCTGCGGCCGCAGATACTCAGCGCCTCCTGGCGTGGTATGCTCCTCACCACCGCATCTGCAGTTACCAATACCACACGTACTTGTGGTTGGTACTACCTTACCTCCACCAACTCCAACTCCACCTCCAGGAACTCCACCTCCACTGCCACCACCACCACTACAACCACTTCCACCATCTCCACCTCCACCACCATTACTACTACCACTTCCACCACAGCCATTACCACTATCACCACCACCATTACCACCATCACAACTACTACCACCTCCACCACTCCACCAATCTCATCTATACCACCATCTCCACCACCACTACCACTACTACCACCACTTCCACCACAAACATTACCAGAATTACCACTACCACCACCACTTCCACCACAAACATTACCAGAATTACCACTACCACCACCATCTCAACTACCACTACCTCCACCTTCACCTCCACCACCGCCTCCACCACCACAACCTCCACCACCACCGCCTCTACCACCACCACCATTATGGCCGACCACTTACCCATGCACACTCCCATCAGTTCTTGTCACCCTATGAAAGGTGGGCAGTGGTATGGTCGGTGGAGTGCCCGACTGCCGCCCGAAAGTGGGTTCGAGTCCTACCAAGATGTCCAGGAATGGTAACTCCATAGAGAAAGAGAGAGGGAGAGAGGGAGAGAGAGAGAGAGAGGGGGGGGGTTTATAACAATGCCGTCGCAATACAAGGTTAACCCCCATGGTGAGGCACAGGGGTTG
Organism: Oratosquilla oratoria; assembly: GCF_046742065.1. Classification (NCBI taxonomy): domain Eukaryota; kingdom Metazoa; phylum Arthropoda; class Malacostraca; order Stomatopoda; family Squillidae; genus Oratosquilla; species Oratosquilla oratoria. The sequence continues at coordinate 68,786,511 of NC_134778.1, forward strand.
TATCGTTCCCCCGGGGGATAGACCGGTGACCCTGCATGGGGCTACTAAGGCTGCATTCGACCCGCCTGATAATGTTTGATCGCTGTGTTGGTTCTGGCTGAGACCAGAAGGTTTTATTTGATTCGAGGGAGGGGGAGAGGGGGAAGGGAGAGGGGGAGGGGGGAGGAGGCTTTGGTGGTTATGGTGTTAGTATCGTGGCCTACCACATCTCATTACCTTAGCCTTTGTTTTTTCCTTCTCTTTCTTTTTTTTTCAATTATTTTATATTTTTCCCATTCCTTCTCTTCCCTTCTTTCCCTATTCCCCTTTCCTTTCCTTCCCTTTACTTCCCTCTCCTTTCCTTTTCCTTTCCTTCCTCATTCTTTCCCTTACCCTCTCTTTCACTTTTCCCCTTCCATTCCCTTTCCTTCTCTTCCCTTCCCTTCCCTTCCCTTCCCTCCTCTTTCCTTCCCTTCCCTTCCCTTCCCTCCTCTTCCCTTCCCTTCCCTTCCTTTTCCTTTCTTCCCTTTCCTCCTCTTCCCTTCCCTTCCCTTCCCTTTCCTCCTCTTCCCTTCTTCCTCTTTCCTTTCTCATCACATCCCTTCCCTCACTGCCCCACTCCCCCTCCACCTCTCCTCCATCCTTCTCTCCCACCTCTCTCCACCCTCCATATCCTCCCCACCCTCTTCTCCCCTCTCTTATCCCCCCTCTATCTCCCATCCAGCTTTCCCTGGCCATGGTGTCTTTCGCTCTCCCCACCGTCCCCCCTCTCCCCTCTCCTCACCCCCTCTCCCCCTCTTCCCCCCTCTCCCTTCTCCCTCTTTCTCCCTCTTTCCCCCTCCTACTCAAAACCGGGCACCCACTCTGCTGTTGGTTCCCTCTGCTATCCCCCCACCTTCCCCCCAGCGCTCTCAACACCCCCCACCCTTGTTCTCAGCCCCCCTCCTACGCTCTCAGCTCTTCCTGTGCTCTTAAATCCCGGCTTCTCTTCCTCTCCCTCTTCCTCTCCCTCTTCCTCTCCCTCTTCCTCTCCCTCTTCCTCTCCTTCTTCCACTTCCCTGGTCTTCCTCTCCCTTTTCCTCTCCCTCTTCCTCTTCTTCCTCTGCCTCTCCCTCTTCATCTCCCTCTTCCTCTCCCTCTTCCTCTCCCTCTTCCTCTTCCTATTCCTTTTCCTCTTCCTCTTCCTCTTCTTCCTCTCCCCCTTCCTCTCCCTCTTCATCTCCCTCTTCCTCTCCTTCTTCCACTTCCCTGGTCTTCCTCTCCCTTTTCCTCTCCCTCTTCCTCTTCTTCCTCTGCCTCTCGCTCTTTCTCTCCCTCGTCCTTTCCCTCTTCCTCTCATTCTTCCTCTCCCTCTTCCTCTCCCTATACCTCTCCCTCTTCCTCTCCCTCTTCCTCTCCCTCTTCCTCTCCCTCTTCCTCTCCCTCTTCCTCTCCCTCTCCCTCTTCCTCTCCCTCTTCCTCTCCCTCTTCCTCTCCCTCTTCCTCTGCCTCTTCCTCTTCCTCTGCCTCTTCCTCTTCCTCTTCTTCCCCTCCCCCTTTCTCTCCCTCTTCTTCTTCCTCTGCCTCTTTCTCTTCTTCTTCCTCTTCCTCAACTAGTGTGAATCCTTTACTCATTTTATTCTTAGTAACATTAGACTGTTATGTTAGATCGTAGCTGGTGCTCTTGTACTGTCGTCAACTCTCTCTGTCCTCCTAGGTGGTTCCCCGTTGTGCTGAATAAAACAATCTAGTGACAACCAGAATGAAATAAATAAAGCCCTATTAGCACTTCTGGCTGACGCCACGCGATTTTATTAAGAGATAAATAGGCTTCATTTTACTAAAGCCTATTCAATTTACTTTGGTGGGGCTTCATTAGAGCCCGAAATTCATTATTAGGCGTTGGAGAAACAGGCCTAATGTATTATACATATTCAGGCTGAAAGAAAAAAGAAATATTCTGAAATTATGAAAAGCTGTAATTCGTTGAAAAATGACCATTTGCGACCCAAGTGGCGCGACCTTTTGCTCTCTCTCTCTCTCTCTCTCTCTCTCTCTCTCTCTCTCTCTCTCTCTCTCTCTCTCTCTCTCTCTCTCTCTCTCTCTCTCTCTCTCTCTCTCTCTCTCTCTCTCTCTCCCATTGTCTCTCCCTTTTTCTCTCCCTTTCTCCTTTTCTCCCCCTCTCCCTCTCCCCCCCTCTCTCTCTCTCTCTCTCTCTCTCTCTCTCTCTCTCTCTCTCTCTCTCTCTCTCTCTCTCTCTCTCTCTCTCTCTCTCTCTCTCTCTCTCTCTCTCTCTCTCTCTCTCTCTCTCTTCTATCTCTCTCTCTCTCTCTCTCTCTCTTCTATTTCTCTCTCTCTCTCTCTCCCTCTCTCTCTCTGTCTGTCTCTCGCTCTTTCTCGCGATCTCTGTCACTCGTAGACTTCCAAATCTCTTCCTCTCTCTTTTCCCCTTCTCTTTTCCCCTCTACTCCACTGTTCCCCTTTCTTCCCTTCTCTTCTCTTCTCTTCACTGCCT
>NC_134778.1:68798983-68806483 GCF_046742065.1 Oratosquilla oratoria
GAGGGGAGGGGAGGTAAAGGGAGAGAGGAAGAGGGAAAAGGGTGGAGAAGGAGGAGGTGGAGGGTAGAGGAAGAGAGGGAAGAAGAGGGAGAGAGGAGGGGAAGATAGGGAGGAGGAAGGGGAAGGAAAGGGAGGGGGAGGAGGAGGAGGGGAGGGGAAGGGAGGGAGGAGGAGGGAGAGTGAGGCTATTTAATGAGTGTCCTCCAATTTTCGCCCTTATATCCTCGCATCATAAGGATTACATTAGATTACAGATAAAAGGCACTTAACACATTAATGTGTACCGGGGGAATTTCCCTAATATGAATAAAATCGCCTGACGGCACCAAGAATTAACCTAAGAGTCGAACCTGATGCCCAAGGTTTCGAACCCTGTCAGTGGTTTGTTTTAGGGTTCGAATGGTCTCGAATGAATCCCATTTCCTGGTTCCAGAGATTGAGGTGTTTCCAGTATAATCACAGGATTCCAGGTATTTCGAACGTATGTATGTATGCATGTATTCATGTATGTGCGTACGTATGTACGTATGTATGTATTCATGTATGTACGTATGTATGTATGTATTCATGTATGTACGTACGTATGTATGTATTCATGTATGTACGTTTGTATGCATGTATGTATTTATGTATGTATGCATTTATGTATGTATGTACGTTTGTACGTATATTTGAATGAATATATGTATGAATTGTATGTATGTATGTATGTATGTATATATATATTTGTATGTATATATATATGCATCTAATGTATGTATATATATTTGTATGTATGTATATATGCATCTTATGTACGTATGTATATATGTATGTATGCACGTAATACATACCTCTATGATATGAATATTCACTAAACAATTTGTAAATTAACTGGAGTGCTACGGTGTGCGATGCTCCTAACAGACGCATGGCGATAATCCCACACAAAATGAGGACGTGTCAGAGATATGGAGAGACGAAGAGGAATGGTAAAGTAGCCCCCAAGGCTTGTAAAACTACGTAATTGATTGATGGATTGACAGAACGCGTGGGAGACAAATGGAATGGCAAAGAATAGACGCATCGTTGTTACGTCTAGTCAACCTGTACAAAAATTGACCTAAGAGAGAGAGAGAGAGAGAGAGAGAGAGAGAGAGAGAGAGAACTGGTATAGGTCTGGTAATAACTACTGGCGTTGGTAGTTCTAGTAATACTACTGGTACAACGACTACCATTGTTGATCTTGAAACTACTTCTGTAATGACTGTTGTTATTGGTCCTACTACTAGGATTACCAAGAGAGCTTGTGATATGATTTATGCTCTTAATACTACTATTATAGGCACAATTACTAATAAGATTACCAAGAGAGCTTGCGATACGATATGTGCTCTTAATACTACTATTACTACTACTATTACTACTACTGCTACTACTGCTACTACTACTACTACTGCTGCTGCTACTACTACTACTACTGTTGCTGCTGCTGCTGCTGCTGCTACTACTACTACTACTACTAATAATAATAATAATAATAATAATAATAATAAAAATAATAATAATAATAAAAATAATAATAATAATAATGATAATAATAATAATAATAATAATAATAAAAGTAGTAATAATAATAATAAAAATAACAATAATAATAACAATAATAATAATAAGTGATAATAATGATAATAATAATAATAATAATAATAATAATTAATAATAATAATAATAATAATAATAATAATAATAATGATAATAATAATAATAATAATAATAATAATAATAATAATGATAACAACAACAACAACAACAATGATAATAATAATAATAATACCAACAATAATAAAAAAGAAGAAAAAAGAATAATTGATAATAGAAATAATGATTAATCCTTATAATAATGATGATAACGATAATGATAGTAATGATGATAATTACATTAATATGCAAATAATGGTGACTGACCGGTTTTTGCTAAACAAATTAAAATAACTCGTGGATAACCAGAATGAAAATATTAAACGAGCCACCGAAGTTGGTCCACATTAGGAGGGGGGAATTTTGGGGGAACGGGGGTGAAAGGGGGGTTTATGAGGGGGGACAGGGGAGCTTGTAAAATAATGCAGTAGCTGAGGGGTCAGGATGTTCTTTGGGGAGATTAGTTACGTGAAAGGGTGGGGAGAGGTTTAGAAGGTTTTTGGGGGGTTAGTTTGGGGGGTTATATGACGCTGCTTTAGGGGGGATAGGAGGACAGGGGGGTTATTTTTGGGGGCAAGGGAGTAAATCCTCCGTGTAAGGACGAAGTTACTGTGGGAGTTAATGTTAGGGGGGGTGACAAAGGGGGAGGGGGAAAACGATGGGGAATGGGGGGAGGGGGGATACTCCCTGAGGTTGTCAGGAAGCAACAGTGGCGGAACAACAGGAGGAGGAAGATGATGAGAACGAGGAAGAAGAGGAGGAAAATGAGGGGAAGAGGAAAAAGTAGACGAAAACGCGGGGGAGAGGAAGAGGAGGAGGAGGAGGAGGAGGAGGAGGAGGAGGAGAAGGAAGAAGATGAGATTGAAAAATAAAAAGAGGAGAAAGAAGTAGGAGGAAGAGGACGAGGAGGAAGACAAAAAATTAAGAGTATGAGAACGAGGAGGACAAGGAGAAGAAGAAGAAGGAGGAGGAGGAGGAAGAAATAAGAGGAGAATGAAGACGTAAAGGAGGAGGAAGAGAAGGGAAAAGAAGTTGTGGAAGAGGAGGAGGAGTAGTAGGTGGATTGAGGAGTGCCCCGTCATGAACCAAATGGTCTTTGATTCTCCGACTCCCCCATTCCCTACGGCATGGGGAGACTGCCCACATCGACGCCAGGGTGGACTCTCTGAAGGGTCTTGTATCGCTTTGTCGACCGAAGAGAGAGAGAAAGAGAGAGGAAGAACTAGAGAGAGAGAGAGAGAGCAAGAGAGAAAGAGAGAGAAGAGAGAAAGAGAGAGAGAGAGGAAGAGAGAGAGAAAGAGAGAGAGAAAGATATAGAGAGAGAGAAAGGGATAGAGAAAGAGAGAGAGAGAGAGAGAGAATGATGCTGAAACTTCCGGATATTGCAAAATCGGAACCGGATAATCCGGAGACGTCTCCGGACTCAGAGAGGAGGAGGAGGAGGAGGAGGAGGAGGAGGAGGAGGAGGAGGAGGAGACAATCCAAGAATCTCCAGATGAAGCGGAGGCGAGACTCGGTCGCGTAATCAACTTTGCATGGACGTCTGGGAGAAGCAGGCTCGGGAGAGCGCGCAGAAAGAAGAAGGAAGACGAGGAGGAGGAGGAGGAGGAGGAGGAACAGGAAGAAAAAGGTGGAGGAGAAGGAGGAGGAGGAGGAGGAATAGGAAGAAAAAGGTGGAAGAGGAGGAGAACAGAGGAAGGAGGAAGAAAGAAGAAGAAGAGAGGAAATCAAGGAGGAGGAAGAGAAGGAGGAGGATAGAGGAAGGAGCAAGAGAGAGGAATGAGGAGGATGAGAGAGGAGAGGAAGAGGAAATCAAGGAAGACGAGGAGGAAGAGGAGGAGGGGGAGGAGGAAAAAGAAAAAGGTGGAGGAGGAGGAGGATAGAGGAAGAGAGAGGGATGAGGAGGATGAAAGAGGAGAGGAAAAGGAAGAAGAGAGGAAATCAAGGAAGACGAGGAGGAGGAGGAGGAAGAAGAAAAGGGTGGAGGAGGAGGATAGAGGATGGAGGAAGAGAGAGGAATGAGGAGGATGAGAGACGAGAGGAAGGGGAAGAAGAGAGGAAATCAAGGAGGAGGAAGAGGCAGAGAGAACAAGGAGGAAGAGATGAAGAAAGAAAAGAGGATGAAGAAGAGGGAGATGGAAAGAAGGAAAATGAGAGGTAGGAGAAAGGGAAAGAGATAGGAGAGAGGAAGAAAAGGAGAAAGAAGAGTAAAAGAGAGGAGGGAGGAGAAAGAAAGAGAGAGGGGGGAGTGTGCAGATAACAGTATGTGGTGTCCAACTTTATATATGTGATTATGTCTACATCTAGATTATTTCTATTTGTATAGGTGGTTGTAGTCACCCTCGATCTAGGAACCTGAAAAATAATAATCTAGATTCTACCGAATGATTAATTAGAAAAAATTTGGTATCATGTGTTGTATATTTAATACACGCAAGTGCTCTTCGGCAGTCTCGGGTGCATGTGGACTTCTGTGCTAAGCTTGGTGAGGATTGGTTTAGGAATAGCGACATCGTTTCAAAACAAAGAAATTATTTTTAGTTATTACTATTATGAATTTACGATTCAAAAGATTTTTTTTTCTTTTCTTTTTTTCTTTTTTTTACTCCTTAGAGCAATCAAAAAGAGCACACGAGAACTCTCTGAAGAGAGCATACAGCTCTTGGAAATCTTTTCCTACTTGTAGAACCTTCCGTCCTTCACTAGATTAAAATATTCAACATTACCACAAAGTAATAAATGGGTTAAGGCGACGGTAATTGGTAAGTTAGGAGTGACGGTAATTGGTTAGTTAGCATTAGTGAGACAACTAGAAAATGGGTAGTCCAGTTGGTATGCGGTTAGTAGTTAGAAAACTAGATTTCCTAATCTATTCATAGTACAGGAATGTGGTTGACTACTAGTAGACACTGTGTCTTCATCTACGAATCTACGAGAGCTTTGTGTCTTCTGTGTGTCTTGTATATGGATTACAAGATGTGTCTGTTAACATGTGTCTTTTTACACAGTGTCTTCTGAGAATGGTAGGCTGTCTGTATATGTCTGCGGTGTCTGTAAACAGTGTTTATGTCCATGTCTGTAAAGATGGGGGAGTTATGGTGTCTGTGTGTAATGATGTCTGTACATGTCTTGTGAGAATGGTAGGGTGTCTGTATGTGTCTGCGATGTCTGTAAACAGTGTTTATGTCCATGTCTGTGAAGATGGGAGAGTTATGGTGTCTGTGTGTAGTGATGTCTGTATGGTGTGAAAAGTCTGGTTATCGTGTTAATTGTTAATTGACGTGATCGTAGATGTCTGTGTCTGTGTCAGACTGTCTGTGTCTGTGTCAGACAGTCTGTGTCTGTAGCCATGACGCTTCGTTTATCAGACAACGTCATTGTTCATCAGGATAGGAGCTCTGGTGATTTACAGTATAAATAAAAAGCAAAAAAAATTCTGAGTTTCTATAGAGTTGATGTGTTCTTGCTTTAAGAAAAACTTCCTCGGATATTTTCACTTTATTTATATATTTATCGTTATTATTTTTAGTATTATTGTTATTGTTGTTATAAACATTTTAGTATATTGTTACTGTTCATTTTCATTTTTATATTTCCATATAATTTTTTACTTATTTCATTGTTTATTCATATTATTTGTCTATTTTATTCATATGCTTATAATCATCATCTTATTTATTTATTCATTTGTTTATTTATTTATTACTTAATTTATTTATTATCTACTTATTTATGACAAAGGTACTACAAGAATTTGCAGTGAGAAAACAGATACATTTAGTATCTGCTGTGACAGATATTAGATATGTTAATATGTGTATCCTATATTAATATATCTAATTTAGTGCTTTCGTATTCATGCATTTAATTTTAAAGTAAAGTATTAATGTATTTATGAAACGACAATTGTATCAACACTCCACTGAGAATAAGATATTTTATATTTTTGGAAGTGTTTGAGTACAGACTATTGGAAAGTCGGCTACGCAGATAACGAAACAGTAAATATATATATATATACATACATATACATATATATATATATATATATATATATATATATATATATATGTATATATATATACATATATATATGTACATATATATATATACAAATATATATACATATATATATATATAGTATATATATATATATATATATATATATATATATATATTTATATATATATATTTATAAATATATATTTATATATACATACATATACGAACCAGTAAATTAAATAAATAGATAAATGAAATATAGAAGAAGAAGAAAAGGTACACGAGATAGCTCCACGATCGTGAGTTTCTATTTGTCCAGAAATACGGTTCACCTAATTGACCAACCCTTCCATAAATCTTCGTGTCATTTACAAGGTACAATCACCTCCTGATGACCGATACATTCTGGCCGCTCTTGGTGTGTGGTCGACGGGGGTATATCTCCAGCATGGTCGCCCATGTAGATCCAACACAGAGCCAATAGATCACCTACTGACGGGTGACAGGGAAGGTAAGGTGGCGGGGGGAGATACTTGGTGTTTACAGTCCTATCACCACCTCAGCGAGGAGCTCAGATAAGGTAGCTCGCCTGGGCTGGAAGGGAGGAAGCGAGCCAACGCTTGTGCTGTAACAGCTTTGTTCGTCTCCTGATGGGTAAAGTGTTTGTCTAAGTGAGTATATGTTTGTTTGTTTGTTTGCTTATTCATTCGTTTGTTGATTTATGTGTTTATCGATTTGTTTATATATTTTTTCTATTTACTTACAAATCTATTCTTTCGCTCGTTCATTTATGGATGTGTTTGTTTATATGTTTATTTTATTATTCACGTTTATTTCTTTATTTTCACTAATTTATTTAAATCTATTTATAGATTATCTATTTTTTATTTATGTACTTATTTATTCTTTGTATGTAAGAGATATAAGAAGGACAGTCGGAAAGAGAAACAGTAGAAGTTAAAAGCGATCAACATATAATATATATATATATATATATATATATATATATATATATGTATGTATGTATATATATGCAGAAAGATCACTAAAACAACACGTGATCCACAAATTTTGCTGGTATCCACTAAAGAAATCGGAAGGAAACAGTAATTCCCAAGCGCTTTCGTGTTAATCACATCCTCAGAAGATGTGATTAACACAAAAGCGCTTGGGAATTACTGTTTCCTTCCAATTTCCTTAGTGGTTACCGCAAAAAAAAAAAAAAAAATATATATATATATATATATATATATATATATATATATATATATATATATATATATATATATTTTTTTTTTTTTTTTTTTTTTTTTTTTTAGATTACCCTTCAGTCATAAGTGAATACTGCATAACTCTTGTCCATTGGGGGTTGAGCCATAATTACAACAGGGAGGAGGAAGCAGTGTCTAGACAGAAGTTGTGTGCGTTGTAGAGTGGGTGTGTACAGTATGTAGAGCTTTAGGAGGAGGAGGTGGATGGGGGGGACATAGAGGGGGGGACAGGGGGAACATTAGGGGGAAAGGGGGGCCAAGTTCCCGATGGTTGTTCCGGCAGAGGGTCAGTGTTGTCTGGGGGCTTAAAACACTTGGAGGTCTTCGCCGGTAAAATTTCTTTCTTTCTTTGGCGTTGGTAGCGTAATGGAAACGCGCCGGTCTCGCATTTGCTTAGCTTTGGGTTCGAGTCCCGCACTCTATTTCAGTTCCCAGAAGTGATTGTTACCTGCCCCAGCAGTCCAAGGGCATAGGGCAGAGGTGACGGCTTCGGCCGCAGCGACTGAACGCCTCCCTTCTGATGTAGGCTTACCGATAGCATCTTTCT
>NC_134778.1:68811483-68818983 GCF_046742065.1 Oratosquilla oratoria
CGAGTTGAGATGAACGGGCTGCAGTGATATGTTAATGTTCCTTGTTGACACTTTTATTCCTCTATGTTTCTTCACGGGAGAGGTGCAACAAGACGTTCAGTTTGAGACAAACCATTAACCTTGGCCTTAAGTGCTGTGACAGCCAGGGTGAGTGGCAGTCACTAGTAGCTGTCAAAACCGGGTGTACTTGGGGGCGAGCTCGAGGCTCAATTTGTGCTGAGAACGAAGAAGTGATGAGGAGAAAAGAATAACGACTAGTCATCCTCCTTATACTTCTTCTTCTGCTCTTCCTCCTCCTCCACCTCCTTTTCCTCCTCCTTTTCCTCTTTCTCTTCCTCCTCCTCTTCCTCCTCCTCCTCCTCCTCCCTTTCCTCCTCCTCCTCCTCCTCCTCTTCCTCCTTTTCCTCTTTCTCTCCCCCTCCTTTCCCTTCTAATCCTCTTCTTCTTCTTACTTGACTTCCTCTTCTCTCCTTTCCTATTCCTTCTCCTCTTCCTCCTCTTTCTCCCCTCCTCCTCCTCTTCCTCCTCCCAGTCCTCTCTGATCTCGCGTTCCTCTCACGTTTCTTTCATGGCTTGTGTCTTTTCTACCTCTCTTTTTTCCGCCTCTTTATCCCCTTCTCTTACTATCCCTCTGCTCTTTTTTTGGTCTTCCTTTCCCTCTCCACACCTCTCACTTCTCTCTATTCTCTTCATCCGCCAAACTGCCTTATCCTCCGTTGTTTTATCTCCTCTCTTTTCTTTCCTCTTCTCTCTTCCCTCTTCCCTCTTCTCTCTCCTCAAATCCCCTCTATATCTTCTCTCGTTTCTAATTTTTTCTCTCTTCTTTCTCCACTCTTCTCCCATCTCTCTATTCTCTCTCTTTACTCGTCTCTATTTTTTCTTCTCTCTTTCCTTCTCTATTATCTACTCACAGTTGTCACGACCCATCTATGGGCCAGGCTAGTCGCGAGACAAAAATAATAATAATAAAAAAAATAGATAAAAAAATAAATAAATAAGGCCGTGCGCAGCTCGGACGAGTGACAGAGAGTTCAGGAAGGATAATTAAACTCTTCGTTAAAATAGAACATTATTACACGAATAAAAATAACACGCACAACATAGATAGACATAGAATTATAAACAACATCAATAGATGTTACATAGAATATACATGTAATAGTATTTACCAATTAGAGTAGCCGGGTGTGCTCTTATAGGTAGCACGTAAGAACAGGTGGGCGAAACGAAGTCTTGATTAAGGTATAGACAAGTCTTGATACCGGTTGCTAGAAGTCACAGTCTCCTGACTCGGGAGCAAATGGGTAGTTTGAGGTGAGGCCGATGTACGATAACTTCTGGTTGGTGAAGCTTCTGGAAGTCGGGAAGACGTAAGATATTGGTTGACCTTTCGTAGCTGAGAAATAACAGAGTGTGTCGAGTCGCATGTAGTCCAGCAACAGTCTGGAAATGTCCGAAACAATACGGAAAACACGAAGGCTTGGCACTTTCTGTGGAGATAGGCAATCGTTTTGGTCCAAAGGACTTGTTCAGCGGAGTTTTCGTAATCGACGAATGTAAAATAATTTCTGTGCAGATTCAGATGGCCCCTGGGCGTCTGCTTCTTTTGTAGTCTTCTCTGTTCTTTTCTCGTTCTAGATCTCTCTGCTTCTCTTCTCTGTTGACTCTGTGTGTCTCTCCGTGTCTCACTCTGCTTCGACTTACATACGCGGGAATGGGAGCTTACGTTTCTAGGGATGACAAAACGTATGTAAAGTGATATTTTAAAAACCTCCAACCAATTGGAAAAAAGAATGAGTTTTTCCGTCAAATTATGTTACTTTTCGGAGCTCGGCGTCGTCTGACAATACGTAATGAGGCGCGCCCCGACAAACGGGTATTGCGCAATGTTTAACATTTAAAAAAATACAATTCAAATTAAATCATATATTACACATTCACCCAAGACACGCCTTAAGAATACAAACAGGAGACTTTACTAACACAAGGGCTTGACACAGCACAACCACAGGATTCTATTCACGCTAAGGACGTGACACAGCCATCTTCGTCCATTTGGAAGACTTCAGCTGCTCTTGCGGGACCAAGAGAATCCTACGGGCTCAAACAAAGCCCGTGGGAGTGATTCTTCGCTCCCGAATTTCGAAAAAAAAAAAAAAATGTCCCCCCCTTCCCTTCCCCCCCCCCCCCAGGGGCGGGGGTGGGTGGGGTGGACGTGGTTTAGGACCCGGTCGCCCTGAGGAGCAAATGATGATAATGGCGTGACGAATGCACCCGTCACAGGAACGAGTGCGACCTTAGGGTAGCAATTAGGACTACTAAAAGCACGATGTTGAAAGAAAATGACAATAAAAATGAAATAATGAAAAACATTATTGTAGATACCCACTTCTCCGTTTTCTTTTCGTCAACCACCTCTTCTTCCTCTTCATTCTCTTCTCCTTCCTCCTCTTGTTTCTACTCTTACTCCTCTTCATCATCATCATTATTTTTTCTCATTTCTCCTCATTCCTTTACTTCCTTCTCCTCTAATCTTATATATGTATAATGTGTGTATATATTCATAAAATACGTACACACACATACACACACATACACACGCCCGCGCGCGCACGCAGACACACACATACATTTATGAGCACACACACATTTATACAGAAACACACACACGCACATACACAATCATACACACACGCGCGCGCGCGCGCGCTCACATATACACAAACACACATGAGCACACACGCAAACACAAACACACAAACGCACACATACACAATCACACACATATACACATATGCGAGCACACACACACATAGACACAAACATGCGCACACACACATACACATACTTGGAACGTATGTCATTAACTTGGAAGATGTCAGCCTATTGAAGCGTATTCTAGATCAATGACGTCAGAACTAAGTAGCAACGTCATCGAAGTATTCAGGGCCCAAAGGCATCAAGCGACCTTAGGGTAGCGGTCGAACGTTCCACGATAATGAGTTTTGTACATAGCGACCCGAGCGCTTTGGTGGAAGGTGTGAGGTCGTTGGCTGCCGTCAGGTGATTTTATTAATTCAGGGGACGCTAAACCCAATTAATGTCGTGAACAGTGGCAACCCACACGGCGTATTTCGCTTTTGTCTTTGTCTTCGGACGATGACTACGAAGACGTCTTCGGCGGGGTCCCGGATGCTGTTAAAGACGTGTACTCTCTTAACGATATTGATGAGTTGAGTTCGGACGTAAAGAAAGGAAATTATTTAATTTCTTTTTTGTGTAAAGAGTGTCTGTGAGAAGATGTCTCGACGGGGCGAAGACATCTTGGCGAGACGAAGATGTCTTCGGCGATGTGGTGCAGACTCTGACCTTCACCTCTCGGCAAGAGTCCGGCAGTCATTCCGGTTTGCGGCACATGTACACACACACACACGTACACACACGCGTACACACGAACGCACACATGTACACACGTGAGCAATACACGCCCTGTATAACACATGTAGACGCTCGGACGTGTACACGCTCGTGCATAGTTGGAACAAGAGTAATCGGAACTTGTAGACAACAGACGAGAGAAGAAACCATACGTCTCTCTCTTGCTCCCTCTTTTGCTCTCTCTCTCTCTCTCTCTCTCTCTCTCTCTCTCTCTCTCTCTCTCTCTCTCTCTCTCTCTCTCTCTCTCTCTCTCTCTCTCTCTCTCATAGATGAATATTCAAATATAAATATACATATATATATATATATATATATATATATATATATATATTGTGTGCGCGCGCGCGCGTGTGTGTGTGTGTGTGTGTGCGTGCGTGCGTGCGTGTGTGTGTGTTTGTGTGTGTGTGTGTGTGTGTGTGTGTGTGTGTGTGTGTGTGTGTGTGTGTGTGTGTGTGTGTGTGTGTGTGTGTGTGTGTGTGTGTGTGTGTGTGTGTGTGTGTGTGTGTGTGTGTGTGTGTGTGTGTGTGTGTGTGTGTGTGTGTATGTGTGTGTGTGTGTGTGTGTGGGTCGCCAACCTAACCATCCTCTAAGAGTCTAAATCAAAGACAGGAGAATATTAAATTATTTTATCTATATATCTATTTATCTATCTAATCGTTTATCTATTTTTCTATTTATTCGTTTATTCATTTATTCATTTATCAACTTATTTATCTACATTTGTTTATTGTTTATATACATATTTTTATTCTGACGTAGTTAGGAGTACGCGGTCACTCACATACAGCCGTACGCAAGCGTACGCAAGAGCAGAGAGTGCGTACGCTGCCTACGTAACGTAACTAGAGGTCACGCGGTGGAGAGGAAATCGCATTGAGAGCTCAAGTTCAGAGAGTTCGCCCGGTTCTTCTTGGAGCGGTGATCTACGGGCCTTTCGTTTTGTTTTTTATTTTTTCATTCGTGTATCTGCTTGTCTATTTTTTTTTGTCTGTTTTTATTTGTTTGTTTTATTTGTTTCGTTTATTCGTTTCATTAACGTGTTTGTGTATTTTATTTGCCCATCTATTTTATTTATTTGTCTATTGTATTAATTTTTATAATATATATATATATATATATATATATATATATATGTATATATATATATTATATATATATATATATATATATATGCATATATATATATATATATATATATATATATATATGTTTATTTTATTTTTCTATGTTTATCTTATTTATATGTTTATCTTATTTATTCATTCATCTATTTATTTGTTTATTTTATTTCATTATATTTTATTTTATTTTATTTTTTGGTTCTTTGAGATGTGTGTAAATAAGAATTACGGATGACAAAAGCGGTCATTTGAAGTTTACATGTGATTCTTTTTTCTTTTAGTCTTTTGAGATGTGTCTAAATAAGAATTACATACATTAACCAAAAGCCCTTTTCCAAAATTCATAATGAGGCTGCCCGAGTATTCAGTAAAGAATAAAAGAAAAAATATGTATATATCACTTGAAGTTTTCGTGTGATTTTTGAGGTGTGTGTAAATTAACATTACATACATATACCAAAAGTCTTTTCCCCCTCAAAAGGTGGTAGCCAAAGGTTCCAATAAAACTAAAAGATTACAGAAATTTTTTCACTTAAAGTCTGTATAAATAAGAATCAAATAAAAATAAATAAATTGGTCGTATCAGGAAATATTAATCAATTTTCTTCTTAGTAATGCTTAATGATTGTATTGTGATTGTCTTGTAACTGTATTGTGGTTGTATTGTGATTTTACTATGATTCTATCGTCGTTGTTTTGGGAATTGTATTGTGTTGCTATTGAATAGTGATGGTATTGTGATTATTCTATGTATTGTGATTATATTGTGATTGTGTTGTCATTGTATTGTGGTTGTATCGTGATTGTATTATGTATTGCGATTATATTGTCATTGTATTGCCATTGCATTGTGATTGTATTGTGTTGTCATTGTATTGTGATTGTGTTGTCATTGCATTGTGATTGTATAGTAGTTGTATTCAGCTGATGGGCTTGCCTGCGGTCTTCACTGCCTCAGGCGTCGACGGGGCTTGTCAGGAGCCCCGCCGCGCTTTCCGCAAGCAAGCAGGGGGGAAAGCCGCCGCAGCCGCCGCCGCAGCCGCCGCCACAAAAGCCACACAAAGCCACCCCGGGTTGCCGACGCCGCCTTTTGCGCAGTTGTCCTTTTCGTTTTTTGTTTTCTTACTATGACCATTACTGTTATTGTTATTACTATTGTTATTGTTATTATCATCACTGATATTATTATTATTGCTATTGTTATTGTTAATAATAATATTATTATTATTGCTATTGTTATTGTTAATAATAATATCATTATTATAATTCTATTATTATTCATAGTATTATTATCATTATTATTATCTTTGTTATTATTATTAGTATTATTATCATTTTATTTTTATTATTATTATCATTACTATAACCATAATTATTATTATTATCATCATCATTATTATCATTATTATTATCATCATCATCATCATCATCATCATCATCATCATCATCATCATCATCATCATCATCATCATCATCATCATCATCATCATCATCATCATCATCATCATTATTATTATCATTATTATTATTATTATCATTATCGTTGTTATTGTTATTATTGTTTGCCTAATTGTCCCCTCAGCTGAATTATATCACGTGAGGTCACATAGAATAGACAACAATCCGCAGTTAGACTCCATGGGCTCCCTAGACTGAATAAAATTGTCTGGCGCTGACCAGAATATAGTACCTGAAGTACGCCACCCCGTCAGAGGTGATAGGGTATGTGCAATGACGTCACAGCTGAACATTAGATTCTAGTATTAAGCAACGTGAGGTTTGTCAACGATGACGTAATCATGATAATTATGGTAGTGATAATCGTTATATATATATATATATATATATATATATATATATATATATATATATATATATATATATATGTATGTATATGTATATGTATATATATATATATATATATATATGTGTGTGTGTGTGTGTGTGTGTGTGTGTGTGTGTGTGTGTGTGTGTGTGTGTGTGTGTGTGTGTGTGTGTGTACATGTATATACATGAATAGAATCACCAGTGACGGTGATGTCGATCAGATAATTCCGACTGTCGTTCCCGGTTCGAACCGGGCGATGGCAGTGAGATTTCACGAGCCCGGTTCGAATCCGGGGACGACAATCGGAAGTAGTTGATGTATATACATATACACTATACAACCAGTTCTATATGGCCTGTGGCATAATGAACGTTGCCGTTCAACTTATTCTTTGTACGACTTGGACGATTAACCCATTAAACTCCGATGACAAGATGTCTTGTCATTTGGTCAAATAAAACAATAAATCATAATAAAACAACAAAATGTTTGATGATCAAACAGCACCAGAAAAATATGACGTCATCAGTCCTCCTCGAGGAGGACTGATGACGTCATATTTTTCTGGTGCTGTTTGATCATCAAACATTTTGTTGTTTTATTATGATTTTTTGTTTTATTTGACCAAATGACAAGACATCTTGTCATCGGAGTTTAATGGGTTAATTAGTATGATTGCTCTCATTATTAGTATTACAAGGTACATGGGGCCGCATCACCCCCTGTCTCCCCTCCTCCTCTCCCCCTCTCCCCCCCACACCTGTCCCCTGAATTGACCTTTAGAATCCTAAGTTGATAGTGTACTCTCAACTTAAAGTTGACGTCTCCATCAACAAAGGCTTAAGGGACATTTGCGTCCTTTGTACGTGGTCAGTCTTGATGTGGAAAGTAAAAAGGCCACGATCAGAGGATGTCCTAACATAGTGGGTAGCGTCCTGGGTTGGCGACTCTGTAGGTCCATGGCTAGTCTCGCATGAATTACCATTTTAGCAAATTATTTTTTCGTGTGTATATAATTTCTGTCTTTGTTTCCATATTTGGATTGGAGTAAAGTCCGTGGTGTGTGGACCTAATGTCCATTTTCTCTCCCACTTCCTCTTCCTCCTTCTCCTT
>NC_134778.1:68828983-68833983 GCF_046742065.1 Oratosquilla oratoria
CCCCTTCCTCTTCTTTCTCCTCTTCTCTCCTCCTCACCACTGCATTACTGTGAACAGTTTTCGTGTCCTCTTCCTCGTCCTCCTCCTCTTCCTCCCTCCTTCTCACCTCTCCATCCTCCTCCTCCACCTCCTCCTCCTCTTCCTTCACCTCTGCATCACCACCTCCACCACCTCTCCCGTCCTCACCACCACGTTCACCAAACTGTTGTCAAAAAATGTCATCTTGACTCCGTCGATCTTGGATTTGATCGCGGGGTATGGAATACTTGTGCAAATTATTGTCTTTTTTTTTTTTTTTGTCTGTGATATATGTGTATTTCTTGGTCGTCACCTCTCTTGTATCCTGTACTCCCCCTTCCCCCCCTTTCTCCCCCGCTCCTCCCCCTCTCCCCCTCTCCCCCCTCTCCACTATCTCCCCCTTCCTTCCCCCTCTCCCCCATCTCCTTGTGTACCCTCCGCCCTCCCCCATGATTTTCCCCCAATCATCTCCCCATTCTCTCCCCTCCCCCACTCCTCTTCACCCAGGCCCCCCACATCCCCCCTTACTTCATTCCCCCATTTTTATTTATCCCCCCCCCCATGTAGCAATGCCTTCTGTCTCCACCTCTTCCTTATCTCCCCCATTTTCCACTCCCAATTCTCCCCCCTCTCGCCCACACTCATCCCCCTCACCCTCAGTACCTTCCCCCCGATTACATCACCCCCCTCCCCCACACTCCCAACCTCTCCCACTCCCCTTCACTCTCCCAGTCCCTCCACATGTTTATCCACCAACTCCATATCATCCCTCCTTCCCTCCCTCCACACTCCCTCCCTCCACACTCCCTCTC
This sequence comes from Oratosquilla oratoria, assembly GCF_046742065.1. Lineage (NCBI taxonomy): Eukaryota > Metazoa > Arthropoda > Malacostraca > Stomatopoda > Squillidae > Oratosquilla > Oratosquilla oratoria. The sequence continues at coordinate 68,829,814 of NC_134778.1, forward strand.
TCCACACTCCTTCCCTCCCCATGTCCCACCAACTCCACATCATCCCTCCCTCACTCCACACACCCTCCTCCACACTCCTTCTCTCCACATATTTACCCACCAACTCCACATCATCCGTCCCTCCACACTCCCTCCCTCCACACCCCCTCCCTCCACACTCCTTCCCTCCATACTCCCCTCCATACCCATCGTACCTCCACTCCACCCGTCCTCCCTCCAACCAATCATCACCCGTCAGCCTCCACCTCACCTCACCCACTCCCTCCCTCCTCCACCACCGTTCCAGTCAATTAGCCCAGTCTGAGCGGGGATCTCTGTCTATCTGTCTGTTTGTCTATCCGTCTCCTTCTGTCTGTCTTAAATCATCTCTCTGTGTCTCCGTGTTTGATGTTGTCTTCCCTGACCCTCTCTGTCTGTTTGTCCGTCTGTCTGTCTATCCCGCTCTGTTCTGTCTGTCTATCAGTCTGCCTGTCTGTCTGTCTGTCTGTCTGTCTGTCTGTCTCGAATTATCTCTCTATCCCTCTGTGTCCCCGTGTTTGACGTTATCTTCTCTGACCCTCTATCTATCTGTTTGTCTGTCTGTTCGTCAGTTTGTGTGTCTGTCTCTCCCTTTGTCCGTCTGTCTGTCTGTCTGTCTTTTCTTTTTATCTTAAATCATCTCCCTGTCCTTCTGTTTGATGTTGCCCTCTTTGACCCTCCATCTGTCTATTTGTCTGTCTGTCTATCTGTCTGTATATCTGTCTGGGGTTGATTGGGTTGATTATAGCTATAAGTAGGGATGGACGATGGAAAGAAGATGATATGCTTGGGGAAGAGACACAGAACAGGATGTGTGTGTGTGTGTGTGTGTGTGTGTGTGTGTGTGTGTATTCACCTTGGTCTTTGGATCACGTGTTGGACTCGTGATTGATAGCTATTTCCCTCCCGGAAGAGAGCTCAGAGCTCGTATGACCGATCTATGGGTAATGCTATGACCTTTCACACACACACACACACACACACACACACACACACACACACAACTCCCCGCCCACGAGAGTCAGAGTAACGACCCGAAGCACAGCGATACCGAAACAATTTCGGCCCTGGGCAGGATTCGAACCAGGTACTGCGAGCACCACCGTACTTCCCAGTCCAGCGCTCTACCAACCGCGCCACCGAGTCGTGTGTGTGTGTGTGTGTGTGTGTGTGTGTGTGTGTGTGTGTGTGTGTGTGTGTGTGTGTGTGTGTGTGTGTGTGTGTGTGTGTGTGCGCGTGCACGTGGGTGGGTGCGGCTGTGTTTGCAATATATATGTGTGTACCTTGTATGTTTTTTTTTTGCCTCGGAATCCATCCGTTTGTTTATATGTACATATTATCTGTACATACGAGTATGCAAGTTTTCTCTCGTGTGCGTGTGCGTGTGTGTGTATGTGTGTGTGTGTGTGTGTGTGTGTGTGTGTGTGTGTGTGTGTGTGTGTGTGTGTGTGTGTGTGTGTGTGTGTGTGTGTGTGTGTGTGTGTGTACGCCCCCAACTTTATCCTCTCCCCTATTGAAAATCTGATAGTATAAATCTGTGTTCATATTTGTGTTCATATTGAAAAACTGAAAATATAGATTAATGTTTATACTGATATTCTGTCAGTATGAATTACAACCTATACTGACAGCATGACAGTATATGTTTGTACTTATACTGCATATGACAGTATAGGTTGATGCTCACACTGTCCGTATGATGACAGTATGACAGTATATACTTGTGCTTATGTTGAGCGTATAACAGTATAGATTAATGCTCACGCTGTAATTATGCTGTGTGTGTGTATGTGTGTGTGTGTGTGTGTGTGTGTGTGTGTGTGTGTGTGTATAACACCATATCTGTGTGTGTGTGTGTGTGTGTGTGTGTGTGTGTGTGTGTGTGTGTGTGTGTGTGTGTGTGTGTGTGTGTGTATGTGTGTGTGTGTGTTGCATGAAGGATCCATTAGTCTTTTATTTTGCTTTTAAATCGACGAGTGTGGAAACTGTTTCACTTCTATCTTCCTCTCGTATTCGTAAACGCACACATTGCTTCGATTTTTATTTATTCATTTGTACATTTATTTTTATTTGTTTGTTTGTACATTTGGCTATTCATTTATCTAATAATGTTCCGGGTTACCTTTTTGTGTTTATCTTTCGAGTGAGATCTTTGATCTGTATTTGTGCTTGTGTATATATATACATATCACACACACACACACACACACACACACGCATACACACACACACACACACACACACACACACACACACACACACACACACATACACACACACACACACACACACACACACACACACACATATACACACACACACACACACACATATGTGTGTGTGTGTGTGTGTGTGTGTGTGTGTGTGTGTGTGTGTGTGTGTGTGTGTGTGTGTGTGTGTGTGTGTGTGTGTGTGTGTGTGTGTGTGAGTGATATGGTGTGTGTGTGTGTTTATGTTTAGTGTTTATAACGTGCTTGCCACGTGGATATCTCTGTGTCTCTTGGAAAATAAGTACCCAGACTGGTAAATAATTAACTGAACAAGTATCGACGACGCGTCAAAGACTACCGAATGACGTCAGAGTTTGTTGTTGTTGATGATGATGTTATTGGACAAAGAAAGGTGGTTAAGAGGAGAAACTCAACTTTCACGGAAGCTGCAGTTATTGTTTCATTTTATTCATTCATAGCCATTGTTAGCCTTGGTAATGGGAAGCCTCCGTTAGCTGGGAAGTAAGAGTGGTGGACTTTTGAGAGCTGGGATGTAAGAGAGGGACCTCCGGCAGCTAGGAATTAAGATGTGGACCCAGCAATAGCTGGAATATAAGATGGGGAACCCTCGACAGCTGGGATATAAGATGCTGGGACGTAAAACATGGGGTTTAGTAGCTGGAAAATAAATTGTTGGACATCCGGCTGTTAGGATGTAAGATGCTCGACCTTCGGCAGCTGGGAAGCATAGTAAGGGACATCTTTCAGTTGGGATATAAGATCATGTACCACTGGCAGCTTGGAAGTAAGGTGCTCTACTTTTGGCAGCTTGGAAGTAAAGTGCTGTACCTTTGGCAGCTGGGAAACAAAGCCTATAACATAAAGTGGCTGGGAAAGAAGCCGTGAGACATCCAGCAGCCGGGAAATAAGGCGCAGGACTTTTGGCAGCTGGGAAGTAAGGTGTGGGAGTTTAGGGAGCTGGGAGTTTCCAGTTACGTAAAAGGCGGGCAAGTTGAGTGCGCGAGTCCGTAGTTTGGGATAGTTGTGATGGATCGGGACGAGTTGCTCTGGTGAGAAGAATTGATGACGAAAGACCCCAAAACGATTGGGGGCTAACTCGTGTGAGACTTTAATTTTTTTTTTTTTTTTTTTTTTGTAGGTGGGGAGGCATTTTGTAAACTATCCGGTAGCTGATGGACAGTTTGCAAATAATCCGGGAATTTTACAAATGAGCTAGTTTGATTACTTATAATGTCACTTTAACTCTACATGCTGAGACTTTTTTTTTTTTTTTTTGATGGGTAGGGATTTTGTAAACTATCCGGTAGCTGGTGGACAGTTTGCAAATAATCCGGGAATTTTACAAATGAGCTAGTTTGATTACTTATAATGTCACTTTAACTCTACTTGCTGAGACTTTTTTTTTTTTTTTTTTTTTTTTTTTTTTGATGGGTAGGCATTTTGTAAACTATCCGGTAGCTGGTGGACAGTTTGCAAATAATCTGGGAATTTTTACAGATGAGCTAGTTTGATTACGTGTACTGTCCCTTTACTTCTACTTGTCCTTCAGACTTAACACTTAAACCATTTCTCCACACTTATGATTTTGAATATATATATTTTTCTAGTTGATACTAGATGACTTTGTTTAGCTAATGGGAAATCCATCATTTTTTAAGTTTATTTATTTAGTCATATGTTTACTTTGATTCTATTTCTCATGCATTTACTCATATGTTTATCTAATTCATTTGTTATCACTGTTACAAATTTATTTTTATTTTTCATCTATTTGTCTATTTATTTCTTTATCTATTTTCTTTAGCTATTTTTTTTTCATCTTAAAAATACTTTATTTTTTATATTTTATTTTATTTTATATATATATATTTTTTTTTACACAGGAATCTTCATTTCACGGTAGCTGTTCCACTTATTTCAC
>NC_134778.1:68838983-68848983 GCF_046742065.1 Oratosquilla oratoria
TTCTGGCGTTAGTTTATCTTGATGTTAAAAGTCATGGTAACGCTCTGTGTTACCATGATGTTTAATGTTAAGATAGATTTAACGCCAAGATAGTGCAAAAAAAAAAAATTTGAACAACCTAGTCCAGAAGTTCAACATCATTATGAGCATGCAGGAGGGGAGCGCATCGAATGTAGGATGTTTCGGCCACAAACGTTTCGGCAACTGACGTTTCGGCCAGAACTCTGCATGGTACGACGTTTCGGCCAATCCTAAATGTTGCTATTATTATTTACTTATTATTGAAAGAAAAATATTATTAAAAGAATTAAAAAAACCGACGTAGGACGTTTCGGCCAGTCCTCCAAATGTTATTATTATTTACTTATTATTGAAAGAAAATATATTATTAAAAGAATTAAAGAAATATAATTTCAAGTGACAATATTTTTTGCACATACTGTGTGAAAACGAAATTGAATTTATGAAACAAATTATCTAAATTGAAATTATACAGTGCACCAAATTATCTAAATTAAAATTATACAGCTTTCATGTGTGGACTAAGGTAAATGGTGTTATTGTTACACAAAAAGTTGCCTAACATTGATAACATATCATACAAAGGAGTCTAGGGTTGGGTTGTTCAAAAACTAATTCTGGCGTTAGTTTATCTTGATGTTAAAAGTCATGGTAACGCTCTGTGTTACCATGATGTTTAATGTCAAGATAGATTCAACGCCAAGATAGTGCAAAAAATTATTTTGAACAACCCAGTCCAGAAGTTCAACATCATTATGAGCATGCAGGAGGGGAGCGCATCGAATATAGGATGTTTCGGCCACAGACGTTTCAGCAACTGACGTTTCGGCAAGAACTCTGCAGGGTACGACGTTTCGGCCAATCCTAAATGTTGCTATTATTATTTACTTATTATTGAAAGAAAAATATTATTAAAAGAATTAAAAAACCGACGACTGAGCAACCGACCAGTAAATTCACTTCAGTGAACTTATCTCACGAAGTGAACACAAACATGTAAACACAAACAAATAAATATGAGCGATAGAAACATAAGTCTGCGACCTTTTGAGCATATTTCATTCTGAACCTATCTAACAAAGTAAACACAACTGAACGCGTAAATACAAACACGAAAACACAAGCAATTGAAACATAAGTCTGCGACCATTCTGACCGGTCGATAGTAAAGTCGCTATTATTACAGTCGCTGTTATAATGCGGTCGCCATTAGGACAGTCGCCGTTTTGAAAGTCGCTCATCTGATTACGTCGCCCTTATGAAGTCGCTATTATGACTGTCGCTGTTTTGACAGTCGCTATCCGGCCCGGGTTCCGAATAGCTCGGGTTCCGAATAGCTCGGGTTCCGAATAGCGACTGTCATAACAGCGACTGTCAATAGAGCGACTTCACAATCGCGATTCTTTTAAAACAGCGACCATCACAATCCTAAATGTTGCTATTATTATTTACTTATTATTGAAAGAAAAATATTATTAAAAGAATTAAAAAACCGACGACTGAGCAACCGACCAGTAAATTCACTTCAGTGAACTTATCTCACGAAGTGAACACAAACATGTAAACACAAACAAATAAATATGAGCGATAGAAACATAAGTCTGCGACCTTTTGAGCATATTTCATTCTGAACCTATCTAACAAAGTAAACACAACTGAACGCGTAAATACAAACACGAAAACACAAGCAATTGAAACATAAGTCTGCGACCATTCTGACCGGTCGATAGTAAAGTCGCTATTATTACAGTCGCTGTTATAATGCGGTCGCCATTAGGACAGTCGCCGTTTTGAAAGTCGCTCACCTGATTGCGTCGCCCTTATGAAGTCGCTATTATGACTGTCGCTGTTTTGACAGTCGCTATCCGGCCCGGATCCCATATATATATATATATATATATATATATATATATATATATATATATATATATATATATATATATGTATATATATATATATGTATATATATATATGTTCATATATATATTTGTGTGTGTGTGTGTGTGTGTGTGTGTGTGTGTGTGTGTGTGTGTGTGTGTGTGTGTGCGTGCGTGCGTGTTCCTACCTTGTATTGCAATTGTTATTCTCTCCTATAGACAGCCGTCTCTCCCCACTTGAGTGTCTTTGTTGAGTCAAATTTCCTTTGGCGATTCATTTACACTTTTCGCAATATTGGGTTCTCAACTCTCACCCCTCTGGTTGACCCCCCCCCTCCCCCCACACCCCTCCAAGTCCCGTTTTCTCTCGCCCACTTTCCATTTTCTATATTGTAATTATTATTCAACTCGTCACATTTCCACTTTCATCACACATATACTGGTCCTTTTGTCGACCCTTTGTGTTCTCTCTCTCTCTCTCTCTCTCTCTCTCTCTCTCTCTCTCTCTCTCTCTCTCTCTCTCTCTCTCTCTCTCTCTCTCTCTCTCTCTCTCATTTTATTACGAGTCTTGTCAGTTCTTCATGTCTCCTTTCCAGTCCTCTGTTTCCTCTTTTCTCTCTTTTCGCTCCTCTCTTCTCCTTCCTCCCTCCTTCCTCTTTTCTTTATTATACTTTTACTCTCCCTACCCTTCTCCTCTTCTTCATCTGCCATTCTCCCTCTTCCTCTTACCTTCCTCTTCCTCCCTTCCTTCCTCCCTCCCTTTACCAAAATTCTTCACTCCTCTTCCTCTCTCTCTCCGTTCCCCTCTCCTTCCTTCCCTTCCTCCTCTTCCTTTCCAAATATCTGGATTTTTATTTTCGTCTTTCTCCTCTCCTCCTATTCTTCTTCCTACCCTTCCTTCTACTCCACCTCCTTTTCTCTTCCAAATTGTTCCACCTCCTTCCCCACTCCAAGGCTCCTCTCAACTCCCCCCCCAACTCCCCTCCCCCTCCCTCCTCCCCTCCCCCCGTTTTCCTTTTTTCTCTTCTGACTTTATTTTCTCCCCAGCCGACTCAGTTTCTGCCATAAAATATTTTCGAAAAAAATATATATAGAATATAGATTTTTCTATCGACCCCTGAAATCGTTATTGTAATCAACCGCCTCACGGTTTTCCTTCCTCGTTCCGGATTCCGTTTTCTTCCACGCGTCCCATTTTCTGTAACGCATTGAGTTCGACATTTCTTCCCATTCTCGTGCGATTGTCTTTTGTCATGTAATGTTTTGTTTTGTTTTGGTTTGTTTTGTTTTTTGAGTTTCAATTACCTGATTTTATGCTGGAGAATTTCAAGCGATTTGATTCAGTACAGTCGAGTACTGTTGTCGGCAATATCGTATCTCTGCGTATTCCAAGTTATTCTTCACAATAAGGGATTTGCTAGAAAATAACGCCTTCAGGAGTTCATCTTAAGTCGATATCTCCTTATAAGGTAAAGATTCTAAAGAGGGCCGTCGAGATAGACGCTCTCAGAAGATCGGGTGGTATGGAGGATGAGGAAGAAGGAGAGGAGGAGGAGTAGGACCAGAAGGAAGAAAAGAAGGAGGAGACGGAGGATTTGGAGGGAGGATGTGGAGAAGGCAGAGGAGGAGAAAGGGGAATAAAGAGATGTTGTGGTGAGGAGAAAGGGGGGGGAATGGTGGGGGGGGAGGTTCAGTAGGCGACCCAGTGACGGCGGGGAGAAAAGGTGAATGACACCCCAAACAGGAGGGGGTCTTCCCTTCCTGGGGGGACTCGTAAATCACCCTAACCTTTCCCCCGCGGTGATGGTGGGGGGCATAGGAGAGGGGGATATGGGGGGAATGGGGGGTAGTAGGCCCAACAGATGTGGTGTTTTCTGGTGATAATGACGATGAGGGAGAGGTGGTGATGACAGCAGGTGCCGAGTTGTGGCCAAAGATGTTACCTGTGCCCTACCTACGCGGACAGCTTGGACAAGTGGCGGCCACCAGTACCCGTCGGAGTTCGAACGTGGGTCCACTCGGTTATAAGATGAGTGAGAAGCTCAAGTCACCACTAGTGACTATAAATATATATATATATATATATATATATATATATATATATATACACGTGTGTATATGTACATGTATATGTATATATACATGTATATGTGTATATGTGTAGTTCGGCTGAGACCATCTTTATGGTTGTTTTCACAGACATCACAACTGATTCGTTGAGTTGGACTGCATAGTAATTGAAAGTTACTTAGACAAGTAAATTTTCTCACCATATTAGCCATAATTTGGCCAGTTTTTCTATAATGGGATTTTTATGAATTGGAAAAGAAAAGTAAGAAGGTGAAGAGGAAGGCCAAGAACAACAACAATGACAACAACAATAACGCTAAGACCGATATCAATAACCTCACCACCATTACCAGCACCAACAATAACACCAGTAACATCAATACCAACACCAACAACATCAATAACAACAACAGCCTTTGGACAGGAAACCCCAGGAAACAGTAGTGGTGGTGATTAACCCCGTCAAGAAATAAATGGAATGTGGCGGTGGCGGTGGTGGTGGTGGTGGTGGTGGTGGTGGTGGTGGTGGTGGTGGTGGTGGTGGTGGTGGTGGTGGTGGTGGTGGTGGTGGTGGTGGTGGTGGTGGTGGTGGTGGTGGTGGTGGTGGTGGTGGTGGTGGTGGTGGAGGAGGAGGAGGAGACCCTGATGGTCAAGGAAACGGTTGTGGTCGTGGATGTCGCCTCGTCAGTCTTGAAATGAACAAAATTGGTCCCACGGAAATTGTAATTGTGTGTCCGTCCGTGGCCATTGTGGTGGTAATGGTGATGGTTGTGGTGGTGGTGGTGGTAGTGGTGGTAGTGGTTGTGGTGGTGTTGATGCTATTGGTGGTGATAATAAGCCATTATGGCCGTAATGGTGGTAGTGGTGGTGGTGGTGGTGGTGGTGGTGGTGGTGGTGGTGGTGGTGGTGGTGGTGGTGGTGGTGGTGGTGGTGGTGGTGGTGGTGATGGTGGTGGTGGTGGTGGTAGTAGTGGTCGTGGTGGTGATGGTAGTAATCGTGGTGGTAGTGGTGGTGGTGTTGATGCTGTTCGTGGTGATAATAAACCATTATGGATTTAATGGTGGTAGTGGTGGTGGTTGTGGTGGTGCTGTTGGTGGTGGTGATGGTGATGGTTGTGTAGCATCTTATGGTGACGATAAGGCGTGGTGTCAGTGTTGGTGTAAATGGAGTAGCTACTGGTGGTAATAAACCTTGATGTAGGTGATGGCCGTGGAGGCACCCTTGTTGGTATTTCATTTACCACCGTTCAACTTCTGCCAAGTTAAAATAAACAGACATTACTCTGCCTCTGGTCTGACCGACCCTGTTATCTCTATTTGTTTGTTTAATTTGTCTGTCTGTTTGTCAACCTATATATTTTTTTATAATTATTTATTCATCTATCTATTCGTTTAATTTATTCATTATTTTATTTATATTCTTGGTCTATTTTATTTGTATCTATATATTTTTCCATACGTTTCTCTCTAATCTTTAGGGGTGTGCCAATTAATCGGCATCGGCAATTATCGGCAAGAATCGGAACTTTTTTGGTGAATCGGCATCAGGGAGATTTTTTTTTTTTTTTTTCGAGAATCGGCATCGTCATCGGCGAAATATTACCGATGACGATGCCGATTCTCAAAAGAAAAGCCGATTATCGCCGATAACGATTCCGATTCCCTAAAAAAAATGCCGATTTTCGCCGATGACGATGCCGATTAATCGGCACACCCCTACTTATTTCATTTTTTTTTTAATACATTATATATTCTTTCAACCATTTCTTATTGGTTCCTCACCTGAGGTCCCTAAAACTCTGCGGCATCTTCAGAGGGGGGCCGCTGAGCCGATAACGAGTAGTCGTTAGAGGATGCTTAACGATGTAGTTAAGTATTGGAATGGCTTCCATCACTCATTAACAAGCTATATAAATCGTTAGTTCGTCCACATTTGGAATATGCTGTTTCCGTATGGTCACCGAATCTCATTAAAGACATTGACAGACTGGAAAAAGTACAACGGCGAGCCACAAAACTGATTCCAAATATCAAAAATAAATCATACGAAAATCGACTAAAACATATGAATCTGTTTTCCCTAAAAAAGCGTAGACTCAGAGGTGACTTGATACAGGTCTTTAAAATGCTAAAGGGAATTGACAACATCAAAAGTGACCAAATTTTTACATTGAATGAGAATCAGACAAGAAACAATGGTCTCAAACTGTCCGGAAATAGATTCAATTTGGAAGTAGGTAGAAACAACTTTGCCAACCGTGTAGTTAATGAATGGAATAAACTTCCTGCACAGGTAGTGCAATGTAGTTCAGTTCGAAGCTTCAAGAATCATTTAGATAAATACCTAAGTAAGATGCTGTAATGATTATAATTTATCTTATATTATTTGTTTTTGTTTTGTTATCATTTGTCTGTCTGATTTTCATTTATCATTAGTTATATGTCAATTTATTATTATTTACTATTTACCTGTTTGTTTATTATTTAACTATACCTATGCATTTATTTATGTATTTTATTTGTTATTTACATTATCATAGTTTTTATTTATTATTTTATTATTAATATGATTTTTTTTTTCGCATCCGACCTAGATATGGATCAAAAGGTCTCCTGTCGGCATGCTCCGCCTTTGTAATCCTTTGTAAGTTAAGAAAGAGTAAAGGATTTATGAGCAAATATGTTAAATATAATGTTGATGTAATAAAAGAAAAGAAAAAATCTAGGTTAACCTAACATAACTAACCTAACCTAACATAAAATAACCTAACTTAAATTAACCTAACCGTACTAAATTTTAAGTAACCTAACCTAACTTCACGTAATCTAACATACTAAACATTATATAGCCTAACTTTACCTTACCTGACCAAATTTAACCTAATCTAACCTTATTAAACATTATCCAACCTAATCTTGCCTAACATGACCTAATGTAACCTTACCAAACCTTATCTAACCTAACCTTTCCCAACCTAACTTACGTAAACCTAACCTAACCAAACACTATTTAACCTGATCTAACCTAACCTAACCTTACCTAATCTAACCTGACGAAATCCTACCTAACCTAACTTTACCTAGCCTAATCTTACAACTAACATTTTAAATAACCTGGAGGATTCTCTCTCTCTCTCTCTCTCTCTCTCTCTCTCTCTCTCTCTCTCTCTCTCTCTCTCTCTCTCTCTCTCTCTCTCTCTCTCTCTCTCTCTCTCTCTCTCTCTCTCTCTCTCTCTTTTTGCCATTTCTGAAAGAATGAATCGGACGTTGAATTGGTGTTGGACATTGAATGGGCGATTTGGAGCCTCAGGAGACGGAGAGGAAGGGGAATCGTGGTGGAGAAAGTAACAACTCCTTGTGTTGGAGAAGATGGAGCAATTGTTGGAGAAAGGCTGTGTCGACAACGCAATGGTGTTGGTGTCATAATGCTTTCGTCATGATGATTACTGCATGGTGATAATTTTGGTGGGGGAAAAGGTGTAAATGTAGATGATGTGAATGATGATAATTATCCTTGAGACACTGGTGCTCTGGATTGTGGGTGAAGACAATGGTGGCGGTGGTGGTGGTGATAATGGTGGTGATAGTGGTGATAGTGGTGGTGGTGATAGTTGTGGTGGTGATGGTGGTAGTGATAGTGGTGATGGTGGTGTTGATAGTGGTGGTGGTGATGGTGTAGTGGTGGTGATAGCGGTGATAGTAGTAGTGGTGGTGGTGGTGATAGTGGTAGTAGTGGTGGTAGTGGTGGTAGTGGTGATGGTGGTGGTGATAGTGGTGGTGATGGTGGTGGTGGTGATAGTAGTGGTGGTGATAGTGGTGGCGGTGATAGTGGTGGTGGTGATAGTGGTGATAGTGGTGGTGGTGGTGGTGGTGGTGGTGGTGGTGGTGGTGATGGTGGTGGTGGTGATAGTGGTGTTATGATGTTGGCTGGAAAATGTTTCTTTGTGCACCGCGCCCGTGGCTTTTCACAGTCCAACCCTCCCTCTTCCAACTCCCTCCTCCCTCCTCTCCTTCTTCTCCCTCCTCCCTCCCCCTCCCCTTCTTCTTCGTCCTTCTTCTTCTTTCACCCCTCCTCCTTTCTTCCTTTACTTCCCTATTTCCCTCCCCTCCCTTCTTCCTTTCCGGTTTTCCTCTTCTCCTTTCCTCTCTTCCTTCTCTCTTCCCTCCACCTCCTCTCCTCCTCTCCTCCATTCCTCTCTTCTCCCTCCTCTCCTCCATTCTCTCTTTCCCTCTTCCTCCTCCCTTTCTCTCTCCTTCTCTTACTATCTCTTCTTCCCTTCCCCGCTTCTCCCTCCCCTCCCCATCCCCCTCCTCTTTCCCTCTTCCCCTCTCTCCCTTCCTCTTCCTCCCTCCCTCCTCCTCCTCTTCCCTTTCTCCCTTTCTTCCTTATCTTCTCCCTTCCGCCTCCCCCCTCCCCTCCCTCTTCCTTCCTCTCTCCCTCCCTCCCTTCCTCCCGCGGCCGCCCATCACGCCCACGCTTCCCACCTCCACCCACCTCCCACCTCGGCTCGCCCTATCTCGCTCTTGCAATCCCATTTTTCACTCTATCTCTCCGGGTCTCTCCCCTCTCCGCCTCCCCCTATCTCTCCCCTCTCCTATCTCTCTCCCCCTTTCTCTCCCCTCCCCAGTGTCTCCCCCTCCCCTGCCTCTCCCCTCCCCAGTCTCTCCCCTCTCCTGTCCCTTCTCGTACCTCCCCTCTCCTATCTCCCCCCTCTCCTATCTCTCTCCCCTCCCCTGTCTCTCCCCTCCCCAGTCTCTCCCCCTCCCCTGCCTCTCCCCTCTCCTGTCTCTCTCCCCTCTCCTGTCTCTCCCCCTCCCCTGTCTCTCCCCTCCCCTGTCTCTTCCCCTCCCCTGTCTCTTCCCTTCCTCTGTCTCTCCCCTTCCCAGTCTCTCCCCTCTCCTGTCCCTTCCCGTACCTCCCCTCTCCTGTCTCTCCCCCTCCCCTGTCTCTCCCATCTCCAGTCTCTCCCCTTTCCTGTCCTTTCCTGTCCCTCCCCTCTCCTGTCTCTTCCTTCGTCTCTCTCCCCTCACAGTCTCTACTTCATCCCTATTCTTCCTTCGCCCAGTCCCGTCTGCCCTCACCTCTCTTCCACTCGCCCCGCTTTGCCTCTCTTCGCCTCGTCCCTCTTCGCTTCGCCCCTCTTCGCTTCACCCCTCTTCGCCTCGCCCCTCTTCGCCTCGTCCCTCTTCGCTTCGCCTCTCTTCGCTTCGCCCCTCATCGCCTCGCCCTTCTTCTCCATCATCCTGCTCCTCAGCTTCTCCATTCTCCCCACCTCCTCCTTCCGCCTCCTCCTCCTTCTCCTTTTCCTCCTCATCTTCCTTTTCCTGCTCAAGGATCTTCCATCCTCTTCCACCTCTCCTCCTTCCTCATCCAGCTCCTCCCTCCTCATCCTGTCCCTCCTCCTTCTCCTCTTCCTCCTCATCTTCCTTTTCCTGCTCAAGGATCTTCCATGCTCCTCCACCTCTCCTCCTTCCTCCTCCACCTCTCCTCCCTCCTCATCCACCTCTCCTCCCTCTTCATCCAGTCCCTCCTCCTTCTCTTCCTCTTCACGTGGTCCTTTGAACTCAGGAGGAAAATAGGAAGTAGGAAGAGGAGGATGACAGGTCGTTAGCAATAGGAGGAAGGAGAGGAAGGGAGGGCGGAAGAGTAGGAAGATAGGAAAGACCTTCAGAAGGGACAAGGAAGAGAAGAATGAGGAGGAGGAGAAGGAGGAATAGAGGGATGAGATCACAATAGGATGAGGGAGGAAAAGGAGGAGGTTATGTGGGAGAGGAAGGAAAATGAGAAGAAGAAAATTGGGAAAAATGTCTAGGAGGAAGAGAAGGAAAATAAAAGGGATATATAGGAACAAGAGGAGAGTTAGAAGGAAGAAGAAGATGAGGAGGAGAATGAGATGGAGAAAGAAGAGGACAGGAATAGCGGGAATAAATAGAAGGATGAGGAGAAGGAGGAAGAGGAGAAGGAGGAAGAAGGGAGAGAGAGGAGGTGGAGAAGGATGAGCACCAGTATGAGGAAGAGGAGGAGGAGGAGAA
>NC_134778.1:68856483-68858983 GCF_046742065.1 Oratosquilla oratoria
GCGCTGTTCTGTCTTTTATTTTCCCCACCTGTTAGCCTTTGCCAGTCTGTCCTACCTGTCTGTCTGTCCGTTTCTCTGTCTGGCTGAATAGGTTTGTCTGTATCACCATCTGTCTGTCTGTCTATCTGTCTGTATGTGTGTCTGCATGTTTGTCTGATTGGTAATATCCATACACCTTTCACCCCGTCTGTCTGTCTGTCTGTCTGTCTGTCTGTCTGTCTGTCTGTCTGTCTGTCTGTCTGTCTGTCTGTCTGTCTGTCTGTCTGTCTGTCAATGTATCTGTCTATCCGTATATCCTCCCCGCCCTGTTGCCCGCTTCTTTCTTTTTATTCAGGTATCTATTAATTGATTTATTCGTTTATTTATTTTATTTACTTCCCCTATTCATTACTTCATTTATTTGATTATTTGATTTTATTCATTTATTGCGGAACCCACAGAACCCAGAATACCAAAGACTATTTACCTAATTTAAATAAAATCGTCTGACTTTAGCCAGAATAAAATATTTAAAGAGTATATATTAGTATTATAAGGTATCTGAACCTGTCTTTCGTCACGTATACGAAGCTTATGTTTTGCTGTTTCTTTTAGCTCCTGATGACCCCTCCGTCTTATCTATTTAATTATTTATTTTTACTTCATTAGTTTATTCATTTATCCATCTTTATTATTTTTACTTATTTGTTTCTTACTTCATTTATTTTCTTATTTATTTTTATTTTCATTTTTCTTTATTTATTTATTTATTTATTTATTTATTATTATTATTTATTTTATTTTTTTTCATTGGTATTATGATGATAATTGATTTTCTTCGTTCATTTCGTAATCTATTTTCAATTATCTACTTATGGATCCACGCTGGACATCAACTCCCACTAGACTTCACTTCGTGGCCTCCCCCTGGTGGCCCACGGTGGCCCCCAGGGGCTCCTGATCCCCAAGTTGAAGTCTCAACATGTGTCCTCAGTTATTCTACATTTATGTGTTGCTGTTCTTTGTCAGTCTAGAATTGATTCAACATAATCGTTAAGTACTCACTAACTACTTAGAAATTTCTCTAACTCCCCCAGGGGGTGCGTGAGACCCCTGGTGCAACCCCGGGGGCCGCCATGGGGGGGGAGGGGGGAGAACAGTCCCCCCCATCCCCCACCCCCACCCTCTGTCAGCATCGCCAGCAGCCGTGACAGGAAGCACCATGCTGACAAATTAATGATGTTGGATTAATGACCTGATGAGTGCTGGCTAATTTTAGGGGGGTGGGGGAAGGGGGATGGGGAGGTTGAAGGGTGGAAGTTGATTATGCCACTGACGGGGCGATTGAAAACCATTAAAGTGACAGCAATAAAATAATTGCCACGTGATAGTAGAACTACGGTAGTTATGGTATTTGTTTTTTATAGTATTGCCCATGGGGAGCGGGATAACAGTAACTACTCTGTTTTGTTTTTTGTTTTTTGTTTTTTTATCAGAGCTGAAAGATTATTTTCTGAATCAATGACGAGGTCTGATACAAATGAATTGATAAATAGATAAATTAATATATAAACAAATAAAAAGCAAGCAAATATTACGAAAAAGGCAAAATAAACAAGTAAAATCTCACTGACAGAATATTACAACACATTACCTTAGTACACATCCAACTGCATCTTGAATCTGTGGGATATTAGGATAGAAACTTCGGTGATTTATAGCAATACATGACGTCTAAGGGAAATTCATTCCAATTATCGACAATGCATTATATGCGTATTTGTTTGTTTGTTTCATTTATCTTTTTCTCGTTTATTTATTTATTTATTTATTTATTTATTCATTAATTTATTTATCTGTTTTATTTATTTTACTTATTTATTTCTTACTTCATTTATCTTATCAATATCCTATTTATTTATTTATTTATTTATTTATATATTTATTTATTTCATGTATTAGTATTATGATAATTGATTTTCATCGTTTATTTCGTAATCTATTTTCAATTATCTCCTTATGGATCTTGTGTCGATTTTCCCCTTCCTCTCTCTCCTCCCCCTCTCCTCCTCCTCCTCTTTCTCCTCCTCCTCCTCCTCCTCCTCCTCCCTCTTGCGTGCATCGTCCCGCCTCTCCCTTTCTGTTGGTCCCATATTCTCTGCCCATCACCCTTCCCCGCCCCGGCCTCCCCTTTCCACCCTTCCCGCCCCCTTCCGTCCACATCTCCGCCTTTCCATTCCTACCCCTCCTCTTCCTCTTCCTTTTCTTCCTCCTCCTCCTTCAGTTCCTTTTCCTCCTCTTCTTCCTTTTCTTCCTCCTCCTCCTCCTCCTCCTCCTCCTCCTCCTCCTCCTGTTCCTTTCCTTCTCTTCCTCCTTTTCCGCCTCCTCCTCCTCCTCCTCCTCCTCCTACTCCTGTTCCTTTTCCTCATCTTCCTCCTTTTCTTCCTCCTCATCCTCATCCTCATCCTCATATTCCTTTTCCTCCTCTTCCTACTCCTCCTCCCCTTCCCCCTTTTCCTCC
>NC_134778.1:68866483-68878983 GCF_046742065.1 Oratosquilla oratoria
ATATATAATTTCGTATTGTTATGGGCGTTAATGAATATAGAAATATGAACACTTGTATAGAAGTGTGTGTGTTTGTGTGTGTGTGTGTGTGTGTGTGTGTGTGTGTGTGTGTGTGTGTGTGTGTGTGTGTGTGTGTGTGTGTGTGTGTGTGCATGCGTGCGTGTATGTGTGTGTGTGTGCGTGTGTGTGTGTATACACGCCCACGTGTACACATAGACTAATCTTCCCTTCTAGTTGCATAACACATGAACAATACGCATAGTGGGACAATTCACCCCGAGGGTTCAATATCATAATGAGGCGAAATGTCTTGAAAAGCATTTGATTCTGTCATAGAGTCTGAGCGACCTGGCGATTGCGTAAAGAGATACAAGAGTCGTAAAGTGACCAGATTCTGTATGTCTCTCCTAAGTTGACAAGGGAAACAATTTTGAAGCGAATCTTCAATTAAAGCTTATCCCTATTGCAGCGAAAATACTGGGATTGATAAAGGGATGGTGTGTGTGTGTGTGTGTGTGTGTGTGTGTGTGTGTGTGTGTGTGTGTGTGTGTGTGTGTGTGTGTGTGTGTGTGTGTGTGTGTGTGTGTGTGTGTGTGTGTGTGTGTGTGTGTGTGTGAAAATGTGTGTGTGCGTGTGTACGTGTGGGTGTGTTTGTGTGTATGTACGTGTGTGTATGTGTGTGTGTGTCTGTGTACGTATGTGTATGTGTGTTTACGTATATGTGTGTATGTGTGTGTACGTGTGTGCGTACGTGTGGGTGTGTTTGAGTGTGTTTTTACGTGTATGTATGTGTGTGTATGTGTGTGTGTGCGTGTGTGTGTGTGTGTGTGTGTGTGTGTGTGTGTGTGTGTGTGTGTGTGTGTGTGTGTGTGTGTGTGTGTGTGTGTGTGTGCACGTGTGTGTGTGCGTGTGTGTGTGTGCACGTGTGTGTGTGTGTGTGTGTGTGTGTGTGTGTGTGTGTGTGTGTGTGTGCGCGCACGTGTGTGCGTGTGTGTGTGTGTGTGTGTGTGTGTGTGTGTGTGTGTGTGTGTGTGTGTGTGTGTGTGTGTGTGTGTGTGTGTGTGTGTGTGTGTGTGTGTGTGTGTGTGTGTGTGTGTGTGTGTGTGTGTGTGTACGTGTGTTTTTGTTATCTACCTGCACGAAAGCCTATTATGTAAAGAGAGAGAGAAAGAGAGCAAGTTGGGAAAAAGAGCAGACTGGAATGGAAGATAATATAGACGTGATAAAAGACCGGAAATGTGTTACTGACTGGACGCCCTGGGATGGGAAGCATGGAAGAAAGAATCCAGACAGAAGGTGGAGGGACGAGATAGAGAAGTTTGCAGGAGTGACGTAGTAGAGGGTGGGAGAAGACTTTGAATAAATGATTATAACTATAAACATTCATATTCACGGTTCTCCCAACATACACGTATTGTATATATGTCTTATATATCTTATGCACCTACATTTACACATATCCCGATAACAAAGTCAGTATTTCTTTCCCTTTCTTTCCCTTATCTTCCTTTCCCTTCCCTTCCCTTCATTTCCCTTTCATTCCCTTCCCTTCCCTTCCCTTCCCTTCCCTTCCTTTCCCTTCTCTCCCCTTCACCTCTCTACTAATCCTATCCTTGCTTATTCACTCCATTTTTGTCCCATCCCCTTCCCTTCCCTTCCCTTCTCTTCCCCTCTCTTCCATTCCCCTCCCTTCCCTTCCCTTCCCTTCCCTTTCCTTCCCTTCCCTTCCCCTCCCTTCCCTTCCTTTCCCCTCCCTTCCCTTCCTTTCCTCTCCCTTCCCTTCCCTTCCCCTCCCTTCCCTTCCCTTCCCCTCCCTTCCCTTCCCCTTTCCCCATTTTTCCTTCATCTGCCCGCTGAGGTCGCCCCTCTAAATGACCTCCATTTTATGTTTCACGTCACGGAGATCAAGGTACACCATCCTCTCTCTCTTTCTCTTTCTCTTTTCCTCTTTCTCTCTTTCTCTCTTTCTCTCCCTCTCTTTCTCTCCCTCTCTTTCTCTCTCTCTCTCTCTCTCTCTCTCTCTCTCTCTCTCTCTCTCTCTCTCTCTCTCTCTCTCTCTCTCTCTCTCTCTCTCTCTCTCTCTCTCTCTCTCTCACTCTCTCTCTCTGTCTCTCTCTCTCTCTCTCTCTCTCTCTCTCTCTCTCTCTCTCTCTCTCTCTCTCTCTCTCTCTCTCTCTCTCTCTCTCTCTCTCTCTCTCTCCCTCTCTCTCTCTCTCTCTCTCTCTCTCTCTCTCTCTCTCTCTCTCTCTTTCTTTCTTTCTCTCTCTCTTTCTCTCCCTCTTTCTCTCTCTCTCTCTGTCTCTCTCTCCCAAAATAATACTCAGAGCTCCCTGGCCTCCTTCCCTTTGCTTGTTCTTTATTGTTCTCTTTCTGTTCTTCACGAACGCGCTTGTTCTCCGATGCATCTTGCGTTCCATTACTACCCACACAATCCTCTTTTTTTTTTTTTTTTTTTTTTTTTTTACATTGTTTCTGTTTGCTCTTCTTCTTGGTCTTCTTCAGCCTCATACTCTTTTAGCCATTGTATCTTTCTCTCCTGTTGTGTTAATATATTGTCTGTGCGGATACGCGCACGCACATGCACACACATGTACACACGAGTCCATGAACATATTCGTATGAAGAAACTGTGCCTGATATTATTTCAAACATATTTTTCTAACAAGTAATATTGGTACTATATGTCTGTTTATTACATAAAAAGGACACCAGAAAGTTATTGGGGACAATAGTATATATATATATACATATATATATATATATATATATATATATATATATATATATATATATATATATATATTTATATACATATATATATATATATATATATATATATATATATATATTTTTTTTTTTTTTTTTTTTTTTTCAATTGTAAAAGAGCCTACTGGGAATGTGACACATACAGTTGCCAAATTCAGGCCCAAATTGGCCACGGAAATCGTGTTAGAAGAGAGATCGAAGAGCGACGTACTACACCGCCGCAACGAGCAGAAAAGCTGTTGTGAAATTGTGAAATTGATGCAGACTTTGTTAGTCGGTGTCAGGATCCAGCCATGAATGTATGGATGTTCAGGTCGAGTCCGGGGAACAGATTTCACAGATTTCCGTACAAAGTAAACAACCCGTGATTGTTTTTTTTTTTCTATCTTCTTAATGTTCTAAGTCAACAAACATTTTTTTTGTATCACCCCTACGGCCCAGACCCACACAGGATTCATATATGAATGGGGATTTGTCTTCCCTTAAGGAAAAGAAAATAAATCAAATAAATAATAATGTACAGTGAAGGAGATCAGAAAGGTGCTCCCCCGTAGTCTTTGAATTGCTCCCTTTCCCCTTCCCCCCTTCCCACCTTCCCCCCTCCCCCCTTACCCCCTTTCCACCGTAAGATTCTTACGGTGGTATTCTTAAAAAAAATTATTTCCATATATAAATCTTTCCCTTCCAAGGATTTATATAATGAAAGATTTATTTTTTAAGAATACCACCAAAGGGGTGATCTCGTAGAAATAGGGGAGAGCCACGAGCACGGAGGGCAATAGCAGAACAGAACAGAGAGAGCTCAAGTTAAAAAAGATCAGCATTGTTCTTTGAATGGAGATTAAGTCTCCACTCATAAAAGGACACTATGTAACTCTGGTCCGTAAAGGTATCACAAAAGTCTCTAAGACATTAATTGAATAAAAGATACACTCGATACTTCATACTGGGAGTTGTTGAGAAACCTAACCTAACCTCACCTAACCTAACCTCACCTAACCTAACCTAACCTCACTTAACCTAACCTCACCTAACCTAACCTCACCTAACCTAACCTCACCTAACCTAACCTCACCTAACCTAACCTCACCTAACCTAACCTCACCTAACCTAACCTCACCTAACCTAACCTCACCTAACCTAACCTCACCTAACCTAACCTCACCTAACCTCACCTAACCTCATCTAACCTATTGAAGGTGGATTAGTAAAAGAAAAGAAAAGGACATCCAGGGGCTCCTGGCGAACGTCGGCTTTCCTTAGATTGTTTTCCAATATGTCTGGATACCTGATACCCGAGTCTCAATCAGGAACATGGTATTCCAGCCAAAGAAGATTGGAACACAATCCGCGTCCCCTTTGCGGAATGGTAACCTCTTATGTTTCTTAAGTTGATTGAGAATTGAGAAGACATCAAAATGGCTGCCGTTGTGGTCAGCTTACGGTCAAGTCGAGTTGGTGATAAAAATAAACCCTCTTCTATGGGCAAGTCCCTAATGATAATTCTTTAAATAAAAATTTAATAAACCTGAAATTGTATGGAATATATATATATATATATATATATATATATATATATATATATATTATATATATATATATATAATATATATATATATATATATATATATATATATATATGGCGTTGTAGGTTTGTGTGTGTGCGTGTGTGTGTGTGTGTGTGTGTGTGTGTGTGTGTGTGTGTGTGTGTGTGTGTGTGTGTGTGTGTGTGTGTGTGTGTGTGTGTGTGTGTGTGTACGCGCACGCTAAATAAACTTTTCCCCATTACTGTGGGTAGCCTTGCACCCTTCCTACGATGGTGATAATAGTCACAGCCTCTAGGGAGGCAAGAACCAATATCCTCGCCACACAGGTAGTTCATGTCACTGGAACCTACACACACACACACACACACACACACACACACACACACACACACACACACACAAACACAAACACACACACATATATATATATATTTATATATATATATTTATATATATATATATATATATATATATATAGTGTGTTTGTGTAAAACGTATATGTATCTGTTAAGCGGCTTCCATAAGAAGATGACGTTGGCCCACTTAATCCCCGGCCGCTGATTGGCCGAAACAAACTCGTTCTCGTTTTTCCTTTTACTGACTAAACCCTTGACGTCGCATCGATCCGTAATAAACCCGAAGATAAACACATTCCGTCCCGGCCGCGCCTTTGTGAGGGGCGTCGACTGTGAGCGGCTCCCAATGGCATAGAGACGAGAAACGGGAAGAGGGGGTGGGGGAGGGGAGGGGAGGGGGAGAGGGGGGAGGGGAGCGGACTGACCTGAGAAAGACACGGGGTGGGGGGGATAGGAAGGATGGGAGCGATGGAGGGATGCGGTGTGGGGGGGGGGTTGGGAGAGATGGAAGAAAGGATGCAGGTATGGAAAAAGAAATCCGAGAGTGGACGAGATATACATACATACATACATACATACATACATACATACATACATACATACATACATACATACATACATTCTTACATGCATACATACATACACATGTACGTACTGTACACATACGCACATATACACACGCACACATGCACACACACGAGAGTGCGAGAGAGAGACAGAAAGAGAAAGAGAGATAGAGATAGTGTGAGAGAGAGACAGAAAGAGGGAGAGAGAGAGACAAAGAGAAAGAGAGAGAGAAAGAGAGATAGGGATGAAATGTCTCAGAGTTGGAGTTGGAGATCATGGAGTGTGGGTGTGAGTGTTGGAGGGGGGAGTTCTTTGACGGGGGAGGAAAAAAGAGTGTGAGGGAGTTAGCCCACTCTCAGAACTCCTCCTAAGGGGGGAATGGAGTCCAGAGGACTGAAAAGTGAGTTTTGGGGGAGTAAAAGGGGAGTATCGGTAAGCAGAACCAAGGACGTATCCATTAAAGCGCCGAGGAGTTGAGGGGGAGTTGGGGGAGGAGGAGGTGCTGCTGTTTGGGGGGGAGGAGTTGGAGAGTGACGTAAGACGAAAGGAATGGGGACCATGTTGGAGAGAGAAGGTCAAGAGGGGGTAAAGGAGGAAAGGGAAGACGAGGAGGAGGAGGAGGAAGAGGAGGAGGAGGAGGAGGAGGAGGAGGAGGAGCGGGAAGAATGGGAGGTGGGGGAGGAGAACGGGAGGTGGAGATTGAATGGGTGGGGTACCAGATGAAGAGGAGGGAGGAGGAGGAGGAGGAGGAGAAGGAAGAAGAGATGGAAAAGAAGGAGAAGGAGGAAGAAAATGAGGAGGAGGAGGAGAAGGAAGAAGAGACGGAAAAGAAGAAGGAGGAGGAGGAAGAAAAGGAGGAGGAGGAGGAGATAGAAGGAGTGGGATGGTAGATGAAGAGGAGAAGAAAGATTGGAAAGAGGGAGGAGAATGGGAGGAGAATACAAAAGGGAATGGTAGAAGAGGAGGAGAAGAAGAAGGTGGAGAGGAGGAATGGGAGGAGGAGATAGAAGGGGTGGGGGTAGATGAAAAATAGGCGTAGGACTTGGGGGTGTGAGGGGTAGAGGGGAGAGATGTCGGATATAAAGGTGGGGGGAGGAGAAGGGGAGGAGGGAGGAGGGGGAGGAGGGAGGAGAAGGGGGAGGAAGACAAGGTAGAAGTAATTATGTTAGTATAATTATATATTTTTTTTGCTCCGTTGGCGAATAATATTAGAGTTTCCAAGGTCACCCTAGTAAGAATTATGTTCTTTTGTGGTTGACCATAGTCATTGCAAGGCTCAACTATGGACAGCCTGATGTTGTTACTGTCTTGAAGATGAAATAGATAACGCCAGGTTCACGCAGTGATTAAATAATGTACCCCTTTATCGAGGGAGGAAAGTTAGAGTTAGGAAGATAGGGGCAGACTAAGAGTAAATAAATAAATAGATAAATAAATAAATAGATAGATAAATAAATAATAATAAAATATTATATATATACATATATGTATATATATATATATATATATATATATATATATATATATATAAATATATATATATATATATATATATAAATATATATATAAATATATATATATATATATATATATATATATATATATATATAAATGTATATATCAAGGACCTTGATATATATAATATATATATATATATATATATATATATATATATATATATATACCTATATATATATGTATATATATATTAAGGACCTTGATATATATATATATATATATATATATATATATATATATATATATAAATATATATATATATAGGCGTTGGGGGTCGAACCCTGGGCGACATGTTACCGATGCAGGATCGAAGCCCATTTTGCAAGAGGGACATAATAAAAAAATATCTGGAAATCTGGAATTCTGGAAACAACCCCAAAACAGACCGGGCCTGCCCCAAGGACAACATACAGCAGCCAAAAATAAATAAACAAACAAATAAATAAATAAAAAAAAAATGAAAAAATAAACGAATAAATTGCACCCTTGCACCACGGCGCAAGACCCTGCAACGAACCAACCCGCAAGTGAATTTGCAAAGGGAAATTGAGTGGAAGCAACTTGATTAACCCATCCAGAAGCTAGCGCGGCCGAAGGTAAATTAGTACTTAAAATCTTATCCCCGAAACAGCGGGAAGAACATCTCAGCCTGGCAGGCGAAGGCAGAAGGCAATAACTGAGATCGCAAGTTGCCCAATGATCCCCCCCTTTCCCCCCTTCCCCCCGCCTTCCCGCCTCCCGACCCCACCCCTCCAAGTAAGAAGACCGCCCCGTTGATGGGTATCAATTACCATTTGTAAACAATGTCAGGGTTAAGGAAGCTATCTTTGACAGTTAACTTTAAGCCCTTCAGTAAGTACTCCTGCCAAACCTTTCCGCCCCCTGGAATGTATCATATCTTTCGAAAGGGAGAGGAAAACGGACGGAAAGAACGGAACACCAACACACAATGGACAGAACTTCAAGAACGGAACCTTCAGAGTCTGCAGCAGGAATGGCGGACCGAGTCCTTGGGACAAGAACGGACGGTATAGGAAGCCTGACGAAGTCGAAGTCGAAGTCGAAGACAAAGACGAAGTCGAAAACGGAGGCGAAGTCGAAGTCGAAGACGAAGACGGAGGTGAAGTCGAAGTCGAAGTCGAGACCAGTTGGAGAGAGAGACGCGACAGCGGAGTCAACCGAGGAAGTGGAGGAGGGACAGAAGCTGCAAGGCTTCGGCAGTTGGGTGGGACAGTCTGGACATTGTGGACAGCAGGCGTCTCGGTATTAGAGAGGAGGATATTACCCCCACCAGGGGAGAATGGTCGAGGAGGAAGTGGAGGAGGAAAAGAGAAATGAGGTCGAGTAGGAAGAGAGGAGAATAGGAAGGAGGAGGAGGAGGAGGAAAGCAGTGGGGTAAGGGAAGAAGATAGGAAGTAGGAGGAGGAAGAGAATGGAGGAGGAATGAAACAGAACGGAGAAGGAGGGGAAGGGAAATGGGAAGGAAAAGGAGGAAGAAGTGGTAGAGGAGGAGGAGATAAATAGGGTTTGGGAGGAAGAGAATAGGAAGAAGAAGAAAAAGAATAGGGAGGAGGAGGAGGAGGAGGAGGAGGAGGAAGGAAATGGGAGCGAGAAGGAGAAGGATGAAGAAGAGAATGGGGAATAAGAATGAGGAGGAGAAAAAATAGGAAGGGAAAGAAAAAGAATAGGGAGGAGGGGAAGGAGGAGGAAGGGAGTGGGAGCGAGAAGGAGGAGGAGGAGGAGGAAGAAGAGAATGGAGACGAAAAAGGAAGACGAGGACAAAGAGAATCGAGGGACATATTTCCTTAGCAAGGACAATATTAAAGGAGGAGGAGGAGGAGGAGGTTGAGAAGAGGAGGAGAAAAGGAAGAAAAAGGATAAGAAGGGATGAAAAAAAGAATGAAGAAGAAAAAGAGAATCAAAAGGAAAAAGAAAACAAGAAAAAAGAGGAAAATGAGAGGAGATGGAAGAAGAAGAACGAGAAAGAGGAAGATAAAAAGAGGATACAGAGGAAATAAAGACGAGTAGGATGAAGAGGAAAAGAGAGACGAGAAGGAAGGAGGTAATGAGGTAAAAAGAGAAAGAAGAGGAAGGGGAAAAGTGAATAAGAAAGAGAAAAAAGAGGAATATTAAGTTGAGAAAAAGAAAGAAAAAACGAGAAGGAGGAAGAGAAAAAAGAGAACAAGGAGAAGAAGGAGGAAGAGGGGTGAGGAGGAGGTGGAGGAAAGAGTAATAGGTAAAAAAGAGAGAAGGAGGTAGACAAAAAGGAGAAGGAAGTGAGAAGAGAGAGATGGAGGAGGAGGAGGAGGAGGAGGAGGAAGAGGGGAGAGGAGATGGTGGAAGTTACGGTGACAATGAGAAAGAGAAGAGAACGAGAAAGCGAAAAAGAAGAACACGGAGAAGAAAGCAAGAAGAGAGAGGAGAAGGAGGAGGAGGAGGAGGAGGAGGAAGAGGAGTGAGGAGGAGGAGGAGGCGGAGGTAAAGGGTGACAAAGGAAAAAAAACAGAAGAGAACGAGGAAGCGAAAAGGGAGAACGAGGAGGAGAAGAAAGCAAGAAGAGAGAGGAGGAAGAGGAGGAGAAGGACGCAAGAAGAGAGAAGGAGGAGGAGGAGGAGGAGGGGGAGTGGGGTGAGGAGGGGGACCACCGTTCCTGAGAAAATTTCCAGTGTCTTCAGGATTGATAGCATAATATCCATAAAACCTGATGGCGGTGTTAGTGCGCCAGGATGAAGGCGGTAGTGATGTGCATAATGATAATGAGCTGGGTCTTGAATGGGTAAAGAGGAACGGAAAGCAGAAGAAAATGAAGAAGAAAGAGGAGGAGGAGGAGGAGGAGGAGGAGGAAAAGAAGAAGACAGCAGATAGAAGAAGAGTAGGAAGAAGAAGAAGGAGGAGGAGGAGGAAAAGAAGAAGACAGCTGGTAGAAGAAGAATAGGAAGAAGGAGGAGGAGGAGGAGGAAAAGAAGAAGACAGCAGGTAGAAGATGAAGAAGAAGAATGAGGAGGAAAAGAAGAAGACAGTTGGTAGACGAAGAATAGGAAGAAGAAGGAGGAGGAGGAGGAGGAGGAGGAGGAGGAAAAGAAGAAGAAGACAGCAGATAGAAAAAGATGAAGAAGAAGAAGGAGAAGAAGGAGAAGGAAAAGAAGAAGACAGCTGGTAGACGAAGAATAGGAAGAAGAAGGAGGAGGAGGAGGAAAAGAAGAAGAAGACAGCAGATAGAAGAAGATGAAGAAGACGAAGGAGAAGAAGAAGGAGGAGGAAAAGAAGAAGACAGCTGATAGAAGAAGAATAGAAAGAAGAAGAAGGAGGAGGAGGAGGAGGAAAAGAAGAAGACAGCAGACAGAAGAAGATGAAGAAGAAGAAGGAGAAGAGGAAGGAGGAGGAAAAGAAGAAGACAGCTGGTAGAAGAAGAATAGGAATAAGAAGAAGGAGGAGGAGGAGGAGGAGGAAAAGAAGAAGACAGCAGATAGAAGAAGATGAAGAAGGAGGAGGAGGAAAAGAAGAAGACAGCTGGTAGAAAAAGAAGAAGAAGAAGAAGAAGAAGAAGAAGAAGAAGAAGAAGAAGAAGAAGAAGAAGAAGAAGAAGAAGAAGAAGAAGGAGGAGAAGGAGGAGGAGGAGGAAGAGGAGGAGAATAAGAAAAAATACATTAAGAAGAAGACAGTAGGAAGAAAAAAGAAGACGGAAGTAAGAAGAAAAAGAAGACAATAGGAAGAAGAAAAGCAAGAAGGTGGAGGAGGAGGAAGAGGAGGAGGTAATTTAGCTAATAGTAATAACCAGCGCTTCCATCCTTGGGGACAGAATCTTCCCGAAGAGTTGAAGTCGTCGAAGTCGCAAAGGAGATCTTTAAAGAAGGGAAGAACAACGGAAGTTAAAAGTGATCAGCATTTTGGGTAGAGATGAGTTTCCAGTTAAGAAAAAAAATTCTGTGTATCTCTGGTCCGTAGGGGTGTCACTAAGAAGCCCACCCCCTCCTAATCTCTTAAAATGTCGATTATATAAAACTTATTATGTGAATATCCTACACGTGAAAGAAGAAGAAAGGGATAAGTGTCTGAGTAATTAAGGTCTGGAAAAAAGGACATGATAAAATAAGGACATGGACAAAGAGGCCTTCTGCCATGACGTTCCTCTATATATTTTATTCTGGTTGACTCCAGTTTTTTTTTTTTTTTCAGAAAGCTAACTCAAAAAAAGTTGTTTTATTTCTGGGAAGTCTCCCGAAGGAGAGGCACAAGGAGGAGGACCATAAGTTGAAGGGCATCGTTAACTGCATGAGACCATTGACAGTCATTGCTTACACAGCTCCCACACAAGTGAAGCAACAGCGTTTCCAAACATATCGTTCAAAAGCCTATTATACCCTTTAAATCACCCGAAGATTTATGAATCATTCACATTGACTTTTAAGCCGGGCTATATTCTTGTGCAAACGAAACATTAAGACCACAATTTTTCCTCTCTGATCGATGTGATAAGGTTTGCTAAAACGAAACTTTCAGGTAACTATTGCAACACTAAGGCCTTGTTCACACTGGCGGTTTCAACTTCCGCGGTCCAATTACAGCTAAAGTCAATAGAGGTGTTCACACACAACCACGCAGTTTTTTTCTTGGTTATGCGGTACCACCGCGGTTTCCGCGTGGTTCAAACCGCTAGTGTGAACAGTGCCTTACGCGGTTGACTGTATTCTATGAACGAATTGATAAGGTTTAATGAAACCAAATATTTTGATAACTGTTGCCAGGTAACAAAGAAATCCCCTCTGTGAACGAAATGATTAGGTCATCTGAAACTAAACATTTTGGTATATGTTGCATCACTTTCGTGGTCAACTGTACCAAGGAGCAACGACCACTGGAGGCACAGAAGAACAAGAACAAGAACAAGAACAAAAAAAATAAAAATAAAGAGAGACGGAAGACGCTCTCAGTGTCCATGAATGAAGTAAGATGAGGAACCAGATCGAAGATTTCTTCGGCAGTTCGAGTTCGAGATCAGAATGTTACCAAAGAGGACCCAATTCGAAGAGGAACCTCAAAAAAGAGGTCAGACTTGAGACGCCTCCTCCTCCTCCTGCTCTTCCTCCTCCTCCTCGGGCTTGAACGAGGATTAGATTCTCTTGGATCCTCTGTGCCTTTTCTTCTTCTTCTTCTTCTTCTTCTTCTTCCTCCTTTTTTTTTTTTTTCTTTTTTTTTTTTTGCCAAACCCGAAGTACAAAGGTCATTGACACCCATAACTAATAGACCTTTCTCCATTCTAACCGGACTCAAAAAGGAAACAATCTACCCATGCAAACGCGCGTGCACGCCGCGCACACAAACGCATTTTGAACGTGTAATGGCTAGCGTCGAGGTCTACCACACCTGCCTCACTCAGGACGTGAAAGCTTCTCAGTACTGCAAGCTGTTACTGTCCCTCTTGAGCAAAAGGATGAGTAAGGTCACAGTACAATGCTATCCATAGTTCGGATTAAATGAGATCTAATCTCTCATCTGCGGAGTAATACCTGTCGATCAGGTGTCTAGCACGTGGTCCAGGGCTATGGTTAATCACACATGCACATCGTTGTTTTAGTGACACGCAGTATGGAACTCTTCTGTGTAAATATTCACCAATATATATATATATATATATATATATATATATATATATATAATGCATATATCTATACATGTCTCGTTCTCCCAGTGCCAATCCTTTCTTGTTTCCCATTTCCCTCCCTTCTCTTCCCTTCCTTCTCCCTCC
>NC_134778.1:68888983-68891483 GCF_046742065.1 Oratosquilla oratoria
CTATTTTTCTTCTTTTTCTTCTTCCTCTTCTTTTTCTTCCTCTTATTTTTCTTCCTTTTCTTCTTCTTCATCTACTTTTCCTTCTTCCTTTTTTTTTTCTCTTTTTACTTCTTCATATATCTTGCTGCGGTTGACATCAAGTTAATTTATTCACAGACTGTTTTTAGATGATATATGCCGGACAGTGCCTCGGGTTGGATGACTTTACAGTAGGTGACGCTAAACGACTGGATTCAACAGAAGATGGAATCTTCATACCGACACAAGACTTAATTCGGTGTTGATAACTGACATTGTCATCTTTGTCAACTTTTAATTCCGTGACGCTCTCTGAGGTCTCCCATCATTTCCACCACCTCATGAGCTTCTACCAACACCGTATCCACTACCATCGCTGCCACCATTTCCATTTCCACTACCACCGTAACCACTTTCACCACTGCCACCATTTCCGCTTCCACCGCTACTGTATTCACTTCCACCGTTGCCACCATTTCAACTTCCACCACCACCGTAACCACTACCACCGCTGCCACCATTTCCACTTCCACCACCATAACCACTACCACCGCTGCCACCATTTCCACCACCGCCTGCATTTCTACCACCAACGTAACCACGACCACTGCCACCACCGTAACTATCACCACCACTGTTACTATCGCCACCCAAGGGAAGTGGCCCTAGGGTGAATAGGAGATCTCAAGGACGATGCGAAATTCACAGGGTGAGTTAGGGATTTTAGGGGTGATCAGGGAGTTGATCCTTGGATGGATAGGAGAGTTCAGGGACGTTTAGGGACTCAAGGAGTGAATCAATGAATTTTAGGGTATTTACCCTAGAGGTTTTAGGGTATTTACAAAAGAGGTTTATAGGAATTGACCCAAGGGATTTGGGGGAATTAATCTTAGGAATTTTAGGAAATTGATCCTGGGGATTTTGAGGAAGTTAACCTCAGAGATTTTAGGGAATTGGTTCTAGGGGGTTTAGGGGGTTAACCCGATGGCTTCTAAGGAATTGATCCAATGGGTTCTAGGAAATTGACGCTATGGGTTCTTGGAATTTTACCATAGGATTTTTAGGGAATTTACCCTAGAGGTTTTAGGGAAATGACCCTAGGAATTTAAGTAATCTTAGGTATGTCAGGGATTTTACCTTAGGGAGTTTAGGGAATTAACCTTGGGATTAATATGAGAGTTGAGAGACTTCTAAATAAAGATTATTTATTTTTGTGAGTTTACTCTCAAATTATCAAGTGAAGACGGAATTTGAGGGATGCGGATGCTGAGGGAGAGTGAGGAGAGTGACCCGAGGATGGATTAGGGACATCAGGGACATTGAGGATGTGATCCCTTGGGTGGAGGATGACAGGTATAGGGAATTAGGGAAATTATTACAGGGGAAAATAGGGAAGTCCAGGGATTCCCTAAGGAAAGATACCTAAAGTCGATAAGGGGTTCAGGGGCGATATAGGGAAACATTCGGATAAATAAGGGACATAGATATGTTGAAGGGAAAGAATATAGGGAGAATAGGGAGATTTAGGGACGATCAGGGAATTGTCCCTTGTGTGGAAAGGGTGGCTCAGGGACATCAAGGGACCTGAATTCAGGGCACAAGGACGTGGAGAAAACAAACCCAAAAGACAAATGGACCAGAAAACAGGGCGAGGGGAAGATGAGGGAGAGGGGAAGGTGGGAAGGGAGGGGAGAGGAGGGCAGGTAAGGGGGAAAGAGGGATAGGGGAAAGGGGAAGGTGAGCCAGAGATGCGGGAGAGGGGAAGGGAAGGGGAAGGGAAAGGAAGGGGAAGGGGAAGGGAAGAAGGGTGAGAAAGAGATACAGGAAGGGGAATGGAAAGGGGGGGGAGGAGAGTGAAGGGGAGGAGGAGGAGGAGGGAAGAGGTGATAGGAAAGGGGGAGAGGGGAAGCAGGTAAAGGAAGAGAGGGAAAGGGGAAAGGAAGAGAAGGGGAAGGGAAGGGAAGAAGGGAGAGAAAGAGATACAGGAAGGAGAACGGAAAGGGGGGAGGAGAGTGAAGGGGAGGAGGAGGAGGAAGAGGGAAGAGGTGATGGGAAAGGGGGAGAGGGGAAGCAGGTAAAGGAAGAGAGGGAAAGGGGAAAGGAAGGGAAGGGGAAGGGAAGGGAAGAAGGGAGAGAAAGAGATACAGGAAGGGGAATGGAAAGGGGGAAGGAGAGTGAAGGGGAGGAGGAGGAGGAGGAGGGAAGAGGTGATGGGAAAGGGGGAGAGGGGAAGCAGGTAAAGGAAGAGAGGGAAAGGGGAAAGGAAGGGAAGGGAAGAAGGGAGAGAAAGAGATACAGAAAGGGGAATGGAAAGGTGGGGAGGAGAGTGAAGGGGAGGAGGAGGAGGAGGAGGGAAGAGATGATGGGAAAGGAGGAGAGGGGAAGCAGGTAAAGGAAGAGAGGGAAAGGGGAAAGGAAGGGAAGGGGAAGGGAAGGGAAGAAGGGAGAGAAAGAGATACAGGAAGGGGAATGGAAAGGGGGG
>NC_134778.1:68901483-68903983 GCF_046742065.1 Oratosquilla oratoria
TTTTTTTTTTTGCGGACACGAAGAACTGCCCCACCGTATATCAATGCAATTCAAAAATGCATACCTGTAATTCTTGCGTCATTAAGAGATTTTTTTTTTTTTTTTTTTTTTTTTTTTTTTTCTGTATCACGACTTTTGCTGTACCGGTAGAGTTTCCGGTTGGTGTCGTCCCCCTTTCAAAAAAAAAAAAAAAAAAAGATGCCAATTCCAGGCACTGCCTCCTGAAACCTCCACTCCATCTCCACCTCACCCCCTCCCTCCCTTCCCTTCCCTCCCTCCCTCTCTCCCTCCCTCTCTCCCTCGCAGTCTCTTTTTGGCGTTTGATCCCCCTCCTCCTCCCCTTCCCCTTCCCCTTACCCTCCACACAGACACATACACACACACACACACACACACACACACACACACACACACACACACACACACACACACACACACACACACACACACACACAAACTCAAACACACGTTTCTCCATACCTCTCTCTCTCTCTCTCTCTCTCTCTCTCTCTCTCTCTCTCTCTCTCTCTCTCTCTCTCTCTCTCTCTCTCTCTCTCTCTCTCTCTCTCTCTCTCTCTCTCTCTCTCTCTCTCTTTCTCCCATTCTTTTCTTTCTCCTTTCCCTTCCCTTTTCCCTTTCTTATTATTCCCAGTTATTTTCCCTTCCCATTTCCCTTCCTATATCCCTTTTCCTTACCCTTTCCCTTTCCCTTCCTTGTTACCTTCAATTGCTCCCTCATGCCTTCCCACCCCCATCCCCTCCCCCTCTCCTCACACTAACCTCACTCTTGTCCACCCCTTTCCCCTCCCCTCTCCTCCCCTTCCCCCCTCCCCTCTCCCCTCCCCCTCTCCCCCTCCCCTCTCCTCCCCTTCCCCCCTCCCCTCTCCCCTCCCCCTCTCCCCCCTCCCCCGTCCCCTCTCCCTGCCTCCCACCTCACGCGTCTCCGCAGTTGGCCACTCTTTTTTTCACTCTTTTCCGACCTTTGCTCTCTCTTCATGTTACTCTCCCAACATATCACAGGTCCTCTCTTTCCCTCCTCTCCCAGCACCTCTCTTTCTCTCCTTTTCCCTTCACCAATTTCTCTCTCCATCCTCCCTCATTCTTCCTCTCCATCTCCTCTTTCCCCTCCTTTTTTCTCATCCTCTCCACCTCTCTTTCGCCCTCCCCACCCCTCTTTACCTCTCTCCTCTTCCTCTTTCCTCCTTCCTCCCTACTCTTCCCTCTTTCTCCCTCCCTCTCCCTTATTTCCACGCTCCCCCCTTTCTCCCTGCCCCTCTCTTTCCACTTCCCCTTTTCTCCCTCCCCACTCCTCTCACTCTCCCTTCCCTCCCCTGTTCCCCCCTCCACCCTCCTCCACCCTTTCCCCCTTACCCCTCCCCCCATTTCCCTCTTTCCCCATCCCCTTCCCTCTCACCAATCCCTGTTTCTGACCAACTCTCACTTTTCCCACCCAATTTTCCCCTCTATCTCCCTCAACATCCCTCTCATCCCCCCCTCTCCCTCTCCCTCTCCTCCTCCCTCTCCCCCTCCCTCCTCCCTTCCTCTCCCTTCCCCCAAATTATCCCTTTCTTCTCCCCGTCCGTCCATCTTTGACTATGCGGTACAGTTTTGGTCTTCGTCCTATGGAATATAATCGGTACAGAGAAGAATGACCAAAATGGTACATGAGCTCAGGTATTTACCTTACGCAGACAAGATTAGGCTCCTTAATTTTCACTCTCTGGAAGGACGTAGAGTGCGGGGTGACCTAATAGAGGTGTTCAAGTGGATCAAGGGCTTTAACAAGGGTGATGCAGACAAGGTCACCATATCAAGACAACATGGTAGGATTCGCAGTAATGGATTTAAATTGGACAAATTTATATTTAAGAACGAAATAGGCAAGAACTGGTTTACCAGTTAACGAGTGGAATAGACTTAGTAACCATGTAGTGACCGCTGAAACTATCGGTTGTTTTAAGAGATTAGGTAACACTATGGATAGGGATGAAAAGTGGTAGTGGACATTGAACTGCCTTGTGTAGGCCTTATGGTCTCTTGCAGTCTCCTTCATTCTTATGTCTTTGTGTTCAACAATAACATTTGGAGACAGAACTCCTGTCTATGGACTTCGGAGGAGAGATCGATTCCCAACGCGTGGATTGGCTAGTTTCTGAAAGTTATGTAATACACAATATAACTGAATTGCCTTCTCGGGTTCTATGTATCATAGATTTCAGCAACTGAAAACCTTCCAGTTGGCTAAGCCGGTTGATTACGTCTTGCAGTATTGGGTCTTTTAATTAGGATTGTATTTATTTATCTATTTATCATTATTATTTATTTATTTATTATCATTATTATTATTATTATTATTATTATTTTATTATTATTATTATTATTATTATTTTTTTTTTTTTTTTTTATTTAAATTTTTTTTTTTATTTTTTTTTTTTTTTTTTTTTTTTTTTTTTTTTTTTTTTGCGCGCGCGCGGATCCTCAAGATGACAGTGTCAAGGTT
>NC_134778.1:68913983-68918983 GCF_046742065.1 Oratosquilla oratoria
TTCATTTATTTGTTCTATTATTTATTTATTATTATTTTTTATCTACACTGCTTTGCGTGGTGAGGCTCAAGGACTGTATCGTCTCCGCGGGGGTAGACCAGAGGTCTTGCATTGGACCACCAACACTTCACACATTTCGTGATGGATGCGATATTTGTGAATTATTAGGCAGAAGCACTTTACGAATTGTTCAACGCGATTTTTTTCAGGTTTGTGAACATGACCGTGATTGAATGGCAACTGAAACCCTGATAAGTTTGAAAGAAGTCGAAAATTGAATAAGTGTTCAAATATAAATGATATTGAACAGTATTTGAACAGTGGGAGATGTACCGATTGGGCGGAGGTGTGTAAACATTACTCTCGTAACGAGAGAGTGATAAAGAGAGAGAGAGAGAGAGAGAGAGAGAGAGAGAGAGAGAGAGAGAGAGAGAGAGAGAGAGAGAGAGAGAGAGAGAGAGGAAGAATAGAATATGACAATTCTTACGAGAAGCTTGGGGCTGGACATCAGTATTATATATATATATATATATATATATATATATATATATATATATATATATATATATATATATATATATATATATATATATGAGACTTATTGACCAACTGTCGGAGAATGAGATAAGAGGGACAGAAAATCTGTATATTTCGACCACTATCTGTGGTCCTCTTCTGCTGAAGAGAACCGCAGATAGTGGTCGAAATATACAGGTTTTCTGTCCCTCTTATCTCATTCTCCGACAGTGGGACAATAAATCTCAATTTACAAATGTGCTACATTAAACCTTCCTAATATATATATATATATATATATATATATATATATATATAATATATATATTATATATATATATATATTATATATATAAAAGAGTATCGGACATTCACAAGAACTTTCATGACATACACGCGAGGGCGGGGCTTTAGTGTCAAACTCGAACAACCAAACTACAAGAGTTGACGTGAATACCCTCGTAGGGGGAAATAGAGGGGGAGATGGGGGATTTGGGGGTATTGATTACACGCCTCCCCCACTTCCTGAAGGACGACCGACGTGTTTTGACATCCTCCTCGACTTCGGAAGGACGAGGAAGGTCTGTGTGTTGGAGGGCCACGTCACTCCTGAGCGTCAACACGCTAACGAGAGCAGCTGAGGTCAAGGGGGAGGTCACGAGAAGGGTTAGGTTTAGGGGGAGGAGGGTGGAGGCGGAGAGGGGTGGGGAGGGAGGGGAGGAAAAGAAGAAGGAGGACAGGAGGGAGATGGGGAGGTAGGGAAGGGAAAGAAGGAGGGGGAGAGGAGTAGGAGGTAGGTGGGGGAGGGAGAAGAGGGGAAGAAGGGGTAA
Source organism: Oratosquilla oratoria (assembly GCF_046742065.1). Classification (NCBI taxonomy): domain Eukaryota; kingdom Metazoa; phylum Arthropoda; class Malacostraca; order Stomatopoda; family Squillidae; genus Oratosquilla; species Oratosquilla oratoria. The sequence continues at coordinate 68,915,330 of NC_134778.1, forward strand.
AGGAATAGGAGAAGGGTGGGGAAGGGAGGGAAGGAAAAGAAGGAGGGGGAGAGGAGTAGAAGGGAGGTGGGGGAGGGAGGGAAGGGAAAGAAGGAGGGGGAGAGGAATAGGAGAGGGATGGGGGAGGAAGGGAAGGGAAAAAAGGAGGGGGAAGGGGAATACGAGAGGGGTGGGAGGGAAGTAGGAGAGGGGTTGGGGAAGGAGGGGAAGGAGGGGAGGAGGGGAGGGGAGTAGGAGGGAAGTGTTGTAGCAAGAGCTGAGGAGGATGTTTTATTGATTATGTATTATGTCATTAATGTATCTGTTTTGTTTATTTGTTTTCGTTCATTCGTTTATTCGTTTATTTGTTTAATTATTTATCTATTTGTATACTAGTTTATGTGCTTATGATTTTCATGTCTAGTTTATATATTTATTCATCTGTGTTTATATCATGTTAATGTTTTTATTTATATATTTACTTATCTATTATATATATATATATAATTATATATATATATATACATATATATATATATACATATATATGTATGTATGTATATATATATACACACATATATATAATACAAAAAAATCTTATTGTTATATTATTAATATGATTTTTTTTCGCATCCGACATATATATGGATACATATATATCTCCTGTCGGCATATCCTTTGTAATATATATATATATCGTATATATATATATATATATATATATATATATATATATACATACATATATATGTGTGTGTGTGCATTTGTATGAACATTTTAGGTCGTTCTTCAGATGCCCTAGGGTCGCCCCCAGGCGCTTTCGATCTTGGACACGAATTCCCATTTCCATTAAATCATTACAGTCGTTACTCAATTAACTACCGAACCCCGAAGGCGCTGGACGACCCAGGGGCACCCGCCGGACGACACAGAATGGGGCCGCATGTATGGTATGTGGGTTGACATCTGTTCCCGTGAGCCGGGCCCCCAGGGGACGTTCCCCGGGAGTCTTCTCACTGTCTATATAGTCAAGGGTCACCGGTGGTAAGGGCAGGGTGGACGTCTGTAGGTCACTGTTCTGGCAGTCCAGGCACTGGGGGCAAAGGTTGCGGTCGTTTGACTGCAAGCGGGTGTATGTTTACATCTGCGTTGGGCGGTTTTTTTTTTTTAGAGGGAGAGAGAGAGAGATAGACCGAGAGAGAGAGAGAGAGAGAGAGAGAGAGAGAGAGAGAGAGAGAGAGAGAGAGAGAGAGAGAGAGAGAGAGAGAGAGAGAGAGAGAGAGAGAGAGACCGTATATGTGCGTATGTATGTCATTCGCCACTGTCTTGGATCACGTGTTGGACTTGTGATCTGCAGCTATCTCCCTCCCGGATGAGAGCTCAGAGCTCATATATGACCGATCAATGGGTTATAATGTGACCCTACACACGCACACACACCCAACTCGGACCACTGGAATAGTGCCGTCGATCTGTGTGTGAGCGCGCGCGCGCATGTGTGTGTGTGTGTGTGTGTACGTGTGTGTGAGCGCGCGTGCGTGTGTGTGTGTCTATTTTCCTGTTTTTTTAAACCTTCAGTGACTGTTAGTTTTACCTTTGTTTCGTCTCTTTTTTTCCGTAGGTACGTATAAACCCTTTGAGCCTTTCTATGGCGTTTGTGTGTTTGTAAATACGCTTTTGGACTCGTATTTGTATTACCCACAATGCCTCTCGACCTCTCTGTCGCCAGGCGATTTTATTCAACCCCAAAAGTAGTTTGACTTATGAATATGTTTTTCCAAATTAAAATGACCTTAATGTGTATGTGCTTTGTCTTCCTGCATTACGTTTGATCCAGGGCAGTTGCCGGATGCAGGTATGACCCGTCATCCATGAGGAGTTGAGATAGGAGGGGTGGAGAGGGTGGTGGGAATAGGTACGTGCCTCTGATTTGGCTACCTCCCTTATAAGGTGGTAAAAACCTCTTGGTAAATAGATATAGATAAATCGTCCATAAAGTTAATTGCTGTAGTAAAGAGATGATTCAAAGGAACACAAAGGAAGAACAAACAACAGCAGACCTATTGGCCCTAACGAGGCTATTTGTGTTTACTATACTAAGCTACAGTTAAGAAAACAGGGTAACTAGGCGATAGAAGATGAACTAACACTACTGCTACCACTATCCTATCCAATTACAATTAATTCCTTTGAGTACCAGCTGTAGATGGTAATAACTTAAGAAATGTTCCCTTTTACAGTTCTCGGCTGTGACCTTGGGCTCGCGTTACAGTACAAGAAAACTCAAAAAAAAAAAAAAAAAAATCGTGTTGACCCAGACAAATTGGTAGTATAGGGATCTCCATGCCCCAGATGGCTTGGCCGGGATGACAGGAGAATATAACATTTTAATTGGAATCTCTGTAGCTTTTGCTTCCGGGCGTTGGCTTGTGCTGTGTATCCGCACTGGATTCTGGGTCAGCAGGTGTGTGTGTGTGTGGGGGGGGTTGTCCCCCTCTCCCCCCCTCCCCTCACCTTCTCACCCTCCCCCCATCCCCACCTTCCCTCCCCATCCACCTCTCCCCCTCTCCCCTCACCTTCTCACCCCCCATCCCCGTCTTCCCTTCCCTCTCACCTTCCCTACCCCCCTCTCCCACTTTCTTCCTCCTCCCCTCTCTTCTTCCTCCTCCCGTCTCTTCTTCCTCCCCCTCCCCCTCCCTCTCCCCTTCCCCTCTCGCCCTCTCCCCTCCCCTTCTCACCCTCTCCCCTCCCCCTCGCACCCTCTCCCCTCCCCTGTCACCTTCTCCCCTCCCTTCTCACCATCTCCCCCTTTCCCCTCCCCCTCTCCCGCTCTTCCTCCCACTGTCACCTTCTCCCCTTCCTTCTCACCATCTCCCCCTCCCCCTCTCCCCTCCCCCTCTCCGCTCCTCCTCCCCCTCTCTTCTCTCTCTTCCTCTCTCTCCTCATCCCCCTCTCCCCTCATCTCTCTATTTATAGTGCGGGTAAGAGCTCTGGGATTGTGATACTCCGGTATCTGATCTGGGTTTTCATGTTCGTGTGTGTGTCTGGGTGAGTGTATGCATCCGGAGAGGTCTTACAAAGTATATTTTATCTTATTTTATATTATTTTCCATGTTTACCTATTTATTATGTATAGATACATATATATGTATATATATATATATATATATATATATATATATACATACATATATGTATATATATACATATATATATATTTTTTCTTCGCACGGTAGTTTCACGAAACCATTCCTTTGGTCAAAGTGGCCTTCCTAGTTGCTGAAGAACGGGTTGAGTCTCACGAACTGCCGCCGCGGTGTCCGCCGGACCAACTTCGCAAAACCTCGAAGTTCTCCCCCGAAGTCATGAGAAATTTGGCTGCGGGGGCGGCGGGGGCGGCGGGGGCGGCGGGGGCGGCGGGGGCCGGGGGCGGGATAGGGGGGGAGGCGGGGGAGGGAGGAGGGGGCAAAGGGGGGGTTACCATTCCCGTGTCCATGGAATTCAAGTTTCCAAGTTCCTCCTCTAATTTCAACCCAAAGTCTTGTCTTCCTATTTATTTATTTATTCATTTGTTTATTTATGTTTGATTATTCATTTATTAATATATTCAATCGTTTGTGTATCTGTTTGTTTATTTGTTTATCTGTTTGTTTATTCATTTGTTGGTTTTATTAT
>NC_134778.1:68921483-68926483 GCF_046742065.1 Oratosquilla oratoria
AATGATAAATAAGTAAAAGAGAGTGAAAAGGGAAATCCAGACTTACTCCTATTGTTTGTACGCAGAGGTAATCTGGCCTTCCCACGCACGCGCGCACGCGCTCGCGCCGCCACGTGAAGCTAAGGAACGTAGAACATTACACTTCCCAGCCTCCTTTGTTGGCTTTCCAGGAACATTTCCCACGTGTGACCTCAGCTTTAGGTACCTCTCGAGGTCGACCTCCACCACCTCCTCTTCCTCCTCCTCCTCTTCTTCCTCCTCGTCGTCGACGCCGTCAGCGCCCGTCTCCCGTCCCCGATATTCTGTTTGTGTCTGTCAATGTAGCCGTCGTTTATTGTTGACATTTCTTTCTCCGTTCTGTACGGACCCGTCTCCGGCTCGCGTGATCAGTGGGAGCTGTGTCGTATGCATAGGAAAGCCGTTTTTTTCTTTTTCTTTCTTCGGTTGCTGCTTGTTATTGCACGCTTATGATTCCGTCATCTTTTTAACTTTGGATGCATTTACCTGTGTGTTTGTGTGTGGGGGAGGATGATATGGGTGAATTTTTGTGTGTGTGTGTGTGTGTGTGTGTATGTGTGTGTGTGTGTGTGTGTGTGTGTGTGTGTGTGTGTGTGTGTGTGTGTGTGTGTGTGTGTGTGTGTGTGTGTGTGTGTGTGTGTGTGTGTGTGTGTGTGTGTGTGTGTGTGTGTGTGTGTGTGTGTGTGTGTGTGTGTGTGTGTGTGTAAGTGTACGTGTATTACCTAATGGTATTATATAATATGTGTGAGGGTATATGGATATATCTATATATACGTGTACATGTGTGTGTATATTATGTGTTTATGCGCGCATTTGTGTGTGTGTGTGTGTGTGTGTGTGTGTGTGTGTGTGTGTGTGTGTGTGTGTGTGTGTGTGTACGCTCAATTGTGTGTGCGCGTGTATATATATATTTGTGTGCGCGCATTTTTGTGTGTGTGCGTGTGTGTGTGTGTGTAAGTGTAACTGTATTACCTAATGGTAGTATACAATGTGTGTGAGGGTATATGGATATATTTATATATACAGTACGTGTGAGTGTATGTATATATATATATATGTTTATGCGCGCATTTGTGTGTGCGTGTGTGTATAAATATATATGTGCGTGCGCGCATTTGTGTGCGTGTGTGTGTGTGTGTGTGTGTGTGTGTGTGTGTGTGTGTGTGTGTGTGTGTGTGTGTGTGTGTGTGTGTATGTGCTTGAGTGTGTGTGTGTGTGTGTGTGTGTGTGTGTGTGTGTGTGTGTGTGTGTGTGTGTGTGTGTGTGTGTGTGTGTGTGTGTGTGTGTGAGTGTGTGTGTGTGTGGAACAGCAATGGTAATGGGGATTTCAGGTTCTATAAATGGGGCGAGTGAGTGGGGCGCTTATGGGGGGCGGAGGAGGGCGAGCTGACGAGACTGTAATGCCCAGTGATGGATGGCCAAAGGGGGACAACGAAGTGGGTGGCGGGAGTGCGGGGGAGACTTCAGCACAAATCTATTTCTGGCACGAAAGGGTAGGTCACTGTTGTTCTTTTGTGATTGTCTGTATGTTGTTTGTTGATTATGTTTTGCGGATGTTTGTTGATAATTCAAGATATATATTGTGTATGCACATACATATGTGTGTGTACGTATGTATATATACATATATATATATATATTTATATATATGCATATATATATATAGACATATATATATATATATATAAATATATATAAACATATGTATATATATATGGAAATAAAAATATATATATATATATATATATATATATATATGTAATGGAATAAGTCTCTAGTGATGTAATGAAACTCAGCTGTACCGAGCTTTCCGCCACGTGGGCCTCAGTTCGAAGCTCGCTACGGCTGGGTTTCATGATTTCCTATGTACACATGTATGTATATATATATATATATATATATATATATATATATATGTGTGTGGGTAGGTGTGTGTGTGTGTTTTGTGTGTGTGGGTGTGTTTTGTGTGTGTGTGTGTGTGTGGATGTGTGTGTGTGTGTGCGTACGTGTGTGTGTGTGTGTGTGTGTGTGTGTGTGTGTGTGTGTGTGTGTGTGTGTGTGTGTGTGTGTGTGTGTGTGTGTGTGTGTGTGTGATGTCCCCTTGGTCTTTGCCTTTTATATCTGACATTAACCCTCATTCCATTTTCTTTCATGTCCATTTCCCTTTTTCTTTTGTTTTTCAATCTACGTCTTCATATATAATTTTGCCTTTTCTTTTCTTCTATTTTTCCGCCTTTCATCAATCCTCATTACGTTTTCTTTTCTCTATGGGTGTCCCGTTCTCCGTTTTCTATCGCAGGTAAGGCGGTGCATGTGATGGGTGTTCTCACGTAAGGCTTCATTCTATGACCCCCGCAACCACGTAATGGCCTTTACGGTACAGTGGCCATACTAAATGATGCCCCTGATTCCAAAACTATTCGTTCACGTAATGGAGTAATGCCTGCTCACGAACGAAACTTTTTGAAAAGGCCAGCAGAACGGATTACCGCGACTGTACAGTGTGGGTGTTGGAACGGAACTTCTGGGACGTAATGTGGCCATACTAAATGATGCACCTTTTCCCAAAACTTTTTGCTCACGTAATGGAGTAATACCTGCTTTTAGACGAAATTTTTTGAAAAGGCCAACAGAACGGATTATCGCGACTGTTCATTGTGGGTGTTGGGACGGAACTCTGGGACGTGTGGTCTTGTGGTCCTCCACGTCACGGAACACAGAGTTACGGCGGAACAAAACGTTCCAACGTGACGTAAACAAACGTTTTGACGTTTGTTTGTATCCCGGATGGGTAGAGAGGAAATGACGTTTGCGGTGAGTGGTGGTGGTGGTGGTGGTGGTGGTGGTGGTGGTGGTGGTGGTGGTGGTGGTGGTGGGTGGTGGTGGTGGTGGTGTGGTGGTGGGGGTGGTGGTGGTGGTGGTGGTGGTGGTGGTGGTGGTGGTGGTGGTGGTGGTGGTGGTGTGGTGGTGTTGGTGGTGGTGGTGGTGATGGAGGTGGTGGTGGTGGTGATGGAGGTGGTGGTGGTGATGGAGGTGGTGGTGGTGATGGAGGTGGTGGTGGTGATGGAGTTGGTGGTGGTGGTGGTGGTGGTGGTGGTGGTGGTGGTGGTGGTGGTAGTGGTAGTGGTGTAGTTAGTGATGATAGCCGTAGTGGTGGTGGTAGTGGGGGTGATGGTAGTGGTGGTAGTGGTGTAATTGGTGATGATGGTTACCCGAGGTGGTGATAATGGTAGTGGTGATGGTAGTGTTGGTAATGGTGATCGTGATAGTTATGGCAATGATGTGCTGGTAGTGCGAATAATGTTATATTAACTTTAAATGGATACACCATTACTCCTATCAAACTTAGTCATACAGATAATAACAGGTAACGAAGAAGATGGTGTTAATGGTGGTGGTGTTAGTGTAGGTGGTGTTACTGGAGATGGTGTTAGTGAGGGTGGTGTTAGTGGAAGTGGTATTAGTGGCGGTGCTGATAATGGTGGCGATAGTGGTGGTAGTGTTAGTGGAGGCGGTGTTAGTGGTGTTGTTACTGGAGGTAGTGTTAGTGGTATTGGTATTAGTGGTGCTGATAATGGTGTTGTTAGTGGTGGTGTTAATGGAGATGGTGTTAGTGGAGGTGGTGTTAATAGTAGTGCTGCTGGAGGTGGTGTTAGTGGTGGTGGTGTTAGTGGTGGTGGTGTTAGTGGTGATAGTGGCATTAGTGGTGGTGTTAGTGACAACGAAGACCGCTTCAGCTGTGGGCCTGGACCTTTGTCCAAGCCCCTCCAGATGACGTCACGGCTATGGCAGTGAGGAACCACAGTCCTGAGTAATTGATATGGATGGGGTTCGTTGCTGATGGTGGCATGCGGTGACGCTAACCTCTAGTGACGAAGGAATTTTTCTCCTGCCGAAGGACCTCTGCCCACTTCCCTATCGAAGGGGGGCCCCGCACGCAGCCGGGAGGAAAAGTACCGCAAGGGACGGAAGGCGGGGGTTAATCGAAGTAGATGAAGAACAGGAAGAAAAGGCTGAAGAAGAGGAGGAGGAGGGAGAGGAGGAGGAGGAGGAAAAGGCGAAGGAAGAAGAACAGGACTCCAAAGAGGGGAGGAGGAGGAGGAGGAGGAAGTAATGGAGTTAGAGGGAGTAGGTAAAGGAGGAGGAGGAGGAGGAGGAAGATGAGGAGGAAAAGGGGAAAGAAGAAGAACAGGAGTCCAAAGAGGGGAGGAGGAGGAAACAAAGGCGTTAGAGAAGGAGGAGTATATAAAGGAGGAGGAGAAGGAGGGGGAGGAAAAGGAAACAAATGAAGAATAAGGAAAGGAGAAGGAAGCGAAGGAAGAGAAGGAGGAGGAGGAGGTGAAGGAGGTAGGGGCGGAGGAAGAAAAAGGAGGACGAGGAGGAAGAAGAGGAGGAGGAAGAGGAGGAGGAGGAGGAGAAGGGAAAGGGATGAGGAGGAGGAAAAGAAAGGAGGCAGTACGTTGAGGAGGGAAGAAAGGAGAGGGAGGGGGATGAATGGAGGAAGAGGAAGAGGAGGAGGAAAAGGGGTGAGGAGGAGGTAAAGAGATCAGGCAGTACGTTGAGGAGGGAAGAAAGGAGAGGGAGGGGGAGGAGGAATGGAGGAAGAGGTGGAAGGTAATTCTTTTGATTAAAATTATATTTATCTTTCTAGCAGAGAACCTAAGGCACTTGGTTGCACAATTCTCCTTCAGAGTAACAACACAGTCTTGTGGTCTCTGGGTCCTCAGAACACAACGATCTGTACCACGTTTCTTACGTAGATGTTGCTTTGTTGACCATAACTACACACACACACACACACACACACACACACACACACACACACACACACACACACACACACACACACAATACGGTTGGTAGAGTTCCTAACTGCCACTACGGCGGTCCGGGCTCGAACCCCGACCAGGACTGAAATAATTTCACTATCGCTACGCTGTGCGTCGTTACTCCAACTCTCGTTGGCGGAGAGTTGTGTGTGT
>NC_134778.1:68931483-68951483 GCF_046742065.1 Oratosquilla oratoria
TCCTGTCCGTCCTTACTTTACTCAATATTTTCTTTCGTCTTCCTTTTCTTCTTTCCCTCTCACCTTCCCGCCTTCCTCTCTCCTTCCCGTCTTCCTCTCTTCCTCCCGCCTTCCTCTCTCCCTCTTTCAACTCTCTTTATCCCTGCCTCCCTCCCTCCTTCCCTCCCACAATCCTTCTCTCCCTACTTACTTTCTCTCCTCCTCCCCTCCCTCCTTCCCGCCTTCCTCTCTCCCTCCTTCTTCCCCACCTTTCTTCCTCCCACCCTCCCCCTTTCCCCCTATCTCCCTCCCTCCCTCCACCACCCTCTCTTCCGCCCTCCTCTCTCCCCCTCCCTCCCTTCCTCCATCCCTCCCTCCCTCCCTCTCTCCCTACCCTTCCCTCCCTCCCTTCTCTTCTTCCCATTATATATTTGTTTAGTTAGTGACCCGGGTTTAGTTGGAATCCCGCACTTCCTCTGAGTCACGGGTCCGCCCTTTGAGTCTTCTCCGGAATCTATCTCCGTAGTAAAAAAAAAAAAAAAAAAAAAAAAAAATTATCTACATATTTCAAAAGACCTGCAAAAAGGTAATATATAGATGTATACACGAATACATAGGTAAATAAGTTAACCAATACATACATAGATAATTCAACTTATAGATAAATTGATCAGTGAATAAATATATAGAATAAACAAGTGAATTGAAATATTCAGACAAAAATGAATAAATTTATTAATAAAGAAATTTATTAATGAATATAAAGTGAACAAGTACATATAAATGATTAGGTAAATAAATACAAATAAATGAATGAACAAATAAACAACAAAATGCCCGCGGAGGACCGCTTCGTAAAGAAGAATACAAAAATTAAACCAAATCAAAGGGGAACAATTGATCACGTGATCAATTAGATTAACTGCGAAGAGACACATAACTAAGAAGGTTTAGTTCCGGAGGAAGGAGATTAACTACTTCCGAACCATCACCCTTGCCCCTTGTGTTAGGACATCCGGGGCAAGTGACAATCACCAGTACCCGTTGGGAATCGATCTCAGGGCTTTTGGGTTACGAGCCGGGGCCGAACATCATTGCGCCACAGCCGTGAACGTAGGAGCAAGAAGGACGCAAGGACCTTTAGGATATTTTCTTGTATCTTCGGAAGTCACTGGCTGAGCGGATTAGGACGTCGAGGGGTTGGCGGTTCGAACCCTGCTACGGGTGATGTTGAACCAAGGGCTTGGTTCATTAAATTCCACGCTACAAAGTCCTCTGTAAGGGGGAGTTTGTGACCTTAAACCATATCATCATCATCATCATCATCATCATCATCATCATCATCATCATCATCATCATCATCATCATCATCATCATCATCATCATCATCATCATCATCATTATCATCATCATCATCATCATCACTGGGTATGATAATGACCTCAACAAGCAAACGACGGTGATGTCATCGAGAAGAACAGTTAAGGTTTTTTTAAGAATAGTACTAAAAACTGATAAAATGAAATTAAAGATAAGATAAAATAAAAAAAAATAAAAAATAAGGTAAAAATAAAGTAAAAAAAATGTAATATACTAAACAAAAAAAGAGAATAGAAGTAATTAAAAAATTATCAAAAATAAAACAAAAATCGAACAATACGATAAGAATAAGAAAACGAAATAGAATTAGATGAAATAAAATAAGACAAAACGAAACACAATGAAATTAGAATAAAAAAAGTGTTTTGTTTTCCCAATGTTTCCCAAAATGTAATATACTAAACAAACAAACAAAATTGAAATAATCAAAACATTATCAAAAATAAAAATAAAATTAGATAATACGATAAGAATAAGGAAAATGAAATAGAATTAGATGAAATAGAATAAGATAAGACGAAACACAATGAAATTAGATAAAAAAAAAAAAAAGTGTTTTGTTTTCCCATTTGTTCCCAAGCCATCCAGATCCTTTTCTCCGCTCGTCTTTCACTACCACGATCTTTGCGGTTGTCGGGGGGGTTGGGGGCAAGGGGGGGGAGAGGACTGGTGTGTGTTGGGGGGGATAGGGGGAGGGTTAGAGGAGGCAGAGGGAGTGGTTGGAGCCATAAAGGGAGGGGAGAGGGGGAAGTGGGGAGGGGACGGGGGAAGTGGGGAAGGGACGGGGGTTGGGGGAAAGGAGGGGAGAGGACTGGTGTGTGTTGGGGGGATAGGGGGAGGGTTAGAAGAGGCAGATGGAGTGGTTGGAGCCATAAAGGGAGGGGAGAGGGGGGAAAGTGGGGAGGGGACGGGGGGAAGTGGGGAGGGGGGAAGTGGAAAGGGGAGAGGGACTTATATTAGGGGGGATAGGGGGAGGGTTAGAGGAGGCGGAGGGAGTGGTTGGAGCCATAAAGGGAGGGGAGAGGGGGGAAAGGGGGAAGGGGGGAGGGAGAGGGAGGAAGGACTGGTGTTAGGGGGGATAAGGGGGAAGGTTAGAGGAGGAAGAGGGGGAGAGTAGTGCCATAAAGAGCGGGGAGAGGAGGGAAATGGGAGGGGGAGAGGGAGGAGGGGAGGGGGAGAGGGAGGAGGGGAGGGGGAGGAGGGAGTGTTGGGGGAGGAAAGAGGGAGTGTACATTTGTCTTCTAAATTCGTTATAGTTATCATTGTCACTATTGTTATCGTTCTCATTGTCATCGTTATCATGATTTAAAGTTGTACCGTTAGTGTTTTTAGTTATCTTTGTCATTACGAATGAGAAATTTTTTTTACCATTATCATCGTCATTATCACCTTTATTAAGAAGTCACCTTCGTGGCAGTAACAGAAGACAAATAGGGAAGACTGGGATGGAGGAGGAGGAGGACGAGGAGGAGGAGGAGGACGAAGAGGAGGACGAGGATGAGGACGAAGACGAAGAGGAGGACGAGGACGAAGAGGAGGACGAAGAGGAATGGTGGCGTGGGATCAGTTGAGGGGAGGGAGGAGGAGGAGGAGGAGGAGGAGGCGGCGGGACCACAAGGAGGGGAGTGGGGGAGTGGGTGGGGGAGTAAGGGAAGACTATGGGAAGGGGAAGTGAGGGAACTCCGTAGGGATTCAAAGGGATCGATGACCTGGACTAGAAGTCATTGGGAGGAGGAGGAGGAAGAGGAAGAGGTGGGGGAAGAGGAGTAGGAGGAAGAAGATGATGAACAAGAAGGAAAAGGAAGAAAAGAAGAAGACGAAGATGGTGAAGAAGAACACGAAGGAAAAGAAGAAGAGGAAGAAGAAGAAGAAGAAGAAGATGAAGAAGAAGAAGATGAAGAAGAAGGAGAAAAAAAAGGAGAAAAAGAAGAGGAAGAAGAAGAAGAAGAAGAAGAAGAAGAAGAAGAAGAAGAAGAAGAAGAAGAAGAAGGAGAACAACAACAACAACAACAACAACAACAACAACAATAACAATAACAACAACAACAACAACAACAGTAGCAACAAGGAAGAGGTGGAACAAGACAAGGGGAAGATGAAGAAAAAATAAAGAATACGAAAAGGAATACAAATAAAATTCAAAGAAAAGAGAAAAGAAAGAGAAGGACAAACCTGAAGAAGAAGAAGAAGAAGAAATACGAAACAGACGAAAAACAAGCAAAAAAATGAAAAGACGAAGATGAAAAAAAATATATAAAGAAAACGAAGAACAATAAAGAAAACGGAGAGGAAGGAGAAAAAAAGAGGACAACCTTGAAGAAGAAATATGGAGACATAGAAGAAAAAGAATAAAAGATGAAGAAGAAAAAATAAAGAAAACAAAGAGGATGATAAAGGAAAGGCAGAGAAAAGGTAGGGCAAAGGTAAAGAAATGGTTGAAGAAGAAATATAAAGAAACAGAAGAAGAATAGGAAGAAGAGGAGGAGGAAGGTGAAAAAGGAGAGAAAAAAAAGAAGAATTAGAATAAGAATAAGAAAAAGAAGAGGAATAAGAAGAGTAAGAAGAAGAAGAAAAAGACGAAGGCGAGGAAGAGAGCGAAAGAAGAAGAAGAAGAAGAAGAAGAAGAAGAAGAAAAAGACGAAGAAGAAAAAAAAAGAAAAAAGAGGAGGAGAACGAAAGAGAAGAAGAGAAACGATGGCGGAAAGAAGAGGAAGTAAAAGCGATGGAAAGAGAGAATAGGTGCCATAAAAGAGCAAAAGAGCCGAAAGAGAGACAGAGAGGGGGGGAAAGGAGGAGGGTAGAATAACAGGAGGGAGGGGGGAGGAACAGGGGGGGAAGGGGGGACGCCATGTGGGTGGCTAGAAACGGAGGTTTTAGGTTTGCCCTGAGGTCTTCAGTGGCTGCTAAGCGGGTGAGAAAATGTCCGCCTTTTTCTCTCTCTCTCTCTGTATTTGTTTATACTTTAGAAATGTTACCTCGGGCTGTAGCGTCGTGATACTTCAAATCAGTGCTAGGACACTATCGCTGGTACTGTGTGTGTATAAATATATATATATATATATATATATATATATATATATATATATATACATATATATATACATACATATATATACACATTGGTGAAAAATGTAGTAACACATTTGTAAATCACAAATAACACCACAGTCGGACGAAAGAAACAGCTGAGTACGCGAAACTATATATTTCGATTTCTAACTACAATCTTCTTCAGTAGTACGAAGAGGATTGCAGTTAGCAATCGAAATATATAGTTTCGCTTACTCAACTCTTTCTTTCGTCCGACTGTGGTGTTGGTTGTGATTATATATACTGTATATATATATATACATATATATATATATATATATATATATATATATATATATATATATGTGTGTGTGTGTGTGTGTGTGTGTGTGTGTGTGTGTGTGTGTGTGTGTGTGTGTGTGTGTGTGTGTGTGTGTATGTGTGTGTGTATGTGTGTGTGTATGTGTGTGTGTGTGTGTGTGTGTGTGTGTGTGTGTGTGTGTGTGTGTGTGTGTGTTTGCGCGCGTGTGTATGATCATCAAATTAAGGAACAGTATTTCTCTTTTATCGTTAATTTTTTTCTTCATGTTGATATAAAAAAAAAACAAATAATTAATTCCTTAGAGAGAGAGAGAGAGATAGAGAAAGAAAGAGAGAGAGAGAGGGAGGGAGGAAGAGGAAGAGAGTGAAAGAGAGAGAGAGAGAGAGAGAGAGACAAATATAAAGAGGAGGCTGGATGCACAGACAGGTGGATGCCAACAGTTGCATCTTTTACGGGAACGTTTCTGACGGTAATACAGCAAGAGGACTAAGGAAAAATACACAAGAGAAATCTAAAAAAAAAAAAGAAATAGATAAAAAAAATAATAATCTTATTGGGAGATAATGGCGTCATCGGAAGCGTGCTGGTCTCCCATTCGCTCATTTGCAGGTTCGAATCCCGCATTCCTCCCCGATCCCCAGCAAGTGACGTGTCACTGTTACCTACCCCAGCAGTCCAAGCGCATGAGGCAAAGACGACGGCTTCGGCCGCAGCTACTCAGTGCCTCATGGCGTAAGCTTCTCACCACCGTCTAGAGGGGGACACGCTTCTTCTCGACGTCCCTTCTTCTCCTGCAGATATGACATTCAGTGTTAAAGCTATAGCCTCGTCCCGACACAGTATCGGAAGTTACGTCTCAGAGTGACGATGTCACATGACGTCACGTGATGTAACATGACGTTACGTGATGTCACATGACGTTACGCGATGTCACATGACGTTACGTGACGTCACATGACGTTACGTGATGTCACATGACGTTACGTGACGTCACATGACGTCACACTTGTTATGGACTGTCGTTCACCAGCGCTTCTGTTCTTTTAGACAAACTCCCTCCCCTCCCCATCCCTCGATCCTGATGATGCGCACTAGAACATAGAACATAAGAACCGAGGAGACTGTAAGAGACCATGAGGCCTACACTCGACAGTCCCATGTCCCTTCCCACCTATCTAATCTTCTCTTAACCCTTTAATGGTGGTTCGAATCCGGTGATGAGCAGCAGAAGGCGGTGACGGGGGCGAAGGCGTGATGTTCCTCACGCCTTCGCACGCCCATCCGCACGCCCACCCCGTGGACATCCGCGCCCACCCTTGACCCTGAAGAAGCCGTCCAGGCGAAGTGAACACAGAACCGGAGACGCTCTGTGAAGAAGGAGTCCTTGCTGAGCACTTCTCCTCCTCCTCCTCCTCCTCCTACTCCTCCGCCTCCTCTTCTTCTTCTTCTTTCTCTTTTTCCTTCTCCTCTTCTTCTTCCTCCTCTTCTTCTTCCTCCTTTTCTTCCTCCTTTTTTCCTTCCTTCTCCTCCCCCTCCTCTTCTTCGTTCTCCTTTTCTTCCTCCTCCGCTTCCTCTTCCTCCTCTTCATCCCCCTTTTCCTCTTCTTCCACCTCATCCTCATCCTCTTTTTCCTTCGCTTTCTCCTTCTCCTCCTCCTCCTCCTCCTCCTCCTCTTCCTCTTCTTCTCCCTCCTTTTATTCCTCCTCCTCTTCTTCCTCCTCCTCTTCTTCTTCTTCCTCCTTTTCTTCCTCCTCTTCTTCTTCCTCCTCATCCTCCTCCTCATCCTATTCTTCCACCTCCACATCCTCATCCTCCGTTTCCTTCGCTATCTCCTTCTCCTTCTCTTCCCCCTCCTTATATTACTCTTCTTCTCCTCATCCTTACATTCCTCTTCACACTTCTCCTCCTCCTCCTCCTCCCCTCCTTCTTACACTCCTCTTCCTCGCATTCTTCCTCCTCCACCTCCTCTCCTCCCCTTCCTCATCCTCTTCGCCCTTCAACTTTACTCACTTTTCCTCCATTTTCTCCCACCTTTCTTTGACATCTTCCTCCCCCTCTCCCCTCTCCCCTCCCCCTCTCCCCTCTCCCCTCTCCCTCCCCCCTCTCCCACCTTCGGAAGAGGATGGAGGAAACTAGGGAGGAGACCTAGTTATATTGGTTACTATCGTTTGTAGCATTTTCATACCGCGACGCCCCTTGTAGCTACTCCCTCAGCTGAATAAAATCCCCTGTTTCTAACCAGAACATAATCTCTAAAGTACGCCACTGTGTTGGAAGGATTAAATAAACTAGGAGGAAGACAATATGTGTGTGTGTGTGTGTGTGTGTGTGTGTGTGTGTGTGTGTGTGTGTGTGTGTGTGTGTGTGTGTGTGTGTGTGTGTGTGTGTGTACATGCTGGAAGTGTCTAGGTAAATATATTTTCCTATATAAAAGATTTTATTATTGCCCTAATTTTTTTCAAGACAGCACGAGAAAGATTTATCAACAGATCAACGAAACATTGTAATGAGGAGATTAACCCATTCAACTCCGATGACAAGATGTCTTGTCATTTGGTCAAATAAAACAAAAAATCATAAAACACCAAAATGTTTGATCAAACACCAGAAAAATATGACGTCAGTCCTCGCTTCGCTGCGAGCGAAGCGAGGATTGACGTCATATTTTTCTGGTGTTTGATCAAACATTTTGGTGTTTTATGATTTTTTGTTTTATTTGACCAAATGACAAGACATCTTGTCATCGGAGTTGAATGGGTTAAGACTTCCCTCACCAACTCCTTCACTATTCGTTGACGCATTTTATGATGAAGTTTGCTAAGAATGTAGCACCAAACGATTTTATTCAGCTGTGGGGAGGACGCTGTACATACACACACACAAACACACTCATTCACTCGTCCATTCGCTCACTCATTCACACACACACACACATACACACTCATTCACTCATTCGCAAAGTCATTTACCCACAGACTCGTTGGACACTTCGAGGGCGGTGCCCCGAACTCTAGCCCAGCACCTCTGGCCGGAGACTCCTTCTCCTACAGCCCACGTCGTTGCGAGGAAACCCGAGTTCCTCTTGAAGTTCGTAGCAGAGCTGAAGAGGCCGGCGGGAAATCCGAACACTAGTGCAGCCGGCCGAGGTGCTTGCTCGGTCTCGTGGGGCCCCGTCGCTGATCAGCTCCTTTGGACCTGGAGGTCCTCCAAGTCCCGTGGAAGATTGTCTTCGCGAAGGCGCTTCTTCGAGAACGGGCGAGGATCCCGAGAACTTGCACAAGTACCACCGGCCGGAGTGCCCCTCTTCGGTCCTCGGCTTCCCGTCGATCTTCCCTGATCGGCGGTCACAAGAAGCTCTCGAAGTCCTTCGGCGCCGTAGGTGTTCTTCTCTGGAGTCGGCAGTCACCAGGTCATTAGTACAGTCTCATACCGCGGTCGAGGTGGTGTACCTCGTCGCACAAACTGAACCAGAGCCCCTTTGGCAGAGGCAGCTTCTGCCCAGAACCGGAGGGAGAATCCCGGACGATGCGACGGCCAACGTCGGACTAAAGCCAACATAAAGGAAACATATGACACACACACATACACACACACACACACACACACACACACACACACACACACACACACACACACACACACACACACACACACACACACATAATATATATATATATATATATATATATATATATATATATATATATATACTGTGTGTGTGTGTGTGTGTGTGTGTGTGTGTGTGTGTGTGTGTGTGTGTGTGTGTGTGTGTGTGTGTGTGTGTGTGTATAAGTGAAATACCTGAGTTCAACACTGCAACCCCACACCATCCACATATACATACTTGACCTTCCATTGCCATTTGACATATGATCTACACAATCCACTTACCGCACACAAACCACTTAATACCTAGGCCACCCTCCTCAAGATCGCCTTCTACTTCAAGCTTGGCACGTACTCCACTTTGACACACACACATACACACACACACACACGATGGCGCAGTTTGTAGAGTTTCCGACCGCCACTACTGCGGTCCGGGTTCGAATACCGCCCAGGGCTGAAATAATTTCAGTATTGCTGCGCTGCGAGTCGTTACCCCAACTCTTGAGGGCGGGGAGTTGAGTGTGCGTGCGTGTAAGGTCACAGCATGACCCATAGGTCAGTCATATATGAGCTCTGAGCTCTCTTCCTGGAGGGTAAAAGCTGTCGATCACGAGTCCAACACGTGAATCACATACACACACGCAAGCATGCACACATGATGTACACCCACACCTCTGGCCCACCCAGACATCCGTTACACCTATTCAGCACCTGTCACGGGCTCACATCTGTCTCTCCACTTGTCATAATTTACTCCTGATGATGAACATGTGCATCTCGAAACGTTCGCTTTTTTCTCTCTTTTTCTTATCCGAGGAACAGGTCTTCTCGATATTTTTCGTTTTCTTTTGTTTTTTTCACGTTTATCATCTCTTCTTATTATTTCTTTTTCCTTTTTCGTTTTCTCGCATCCGCTACGTTTATTATTTTTTTTTCAAACTCATCCCCTACCCCTCCCTTCCGCTCCCTTCCATGAACAACTTTCAGACATTTCTGTGTACACAGACTTACCAACCCTTTATGCACCACCGTGGTGCGACACAGAGGCTGTATCATCCCCCAGTGGATAGACCGGAGGTTCTGCAGGAGACCAACTAGGCGGAACACATTAACTGTGAGCTGAGGACTCACACTTCGCGTCTCCACTGAAGAGGTATCAGATGATCTCGCGTGCTTAAACATCTGGAGTCTTTCTTCTTTGTAGGTTTTATCTTGATGAATACCGAGTGATTTAATTCACATATATATAAAAATGTGTGTGTGTGTGTGTGTGTGTGTGTGTGTGTGTGTGTGTGTGTGTGTGTGTGTGTATGTGTGTACGTGTGTGTGTAATTCACCATGGTATTTTTTGGATCACGTGTTGGACTCGTGATCGACAACTATTTCCCTCCCGGAAGAGAGCTCAGAGTTTGTATATAACCGATCTGTGTGCGTGTGTGTGTGTGTGTGTGTGTGTGTGTGTGTGTGTGTGTGTGTGTGTGTGTGTGTGTGTGTGTGTGTGTGTGTGCGCGTGCGTGTGTACGTGTGTGTGTGTGTATTTATGAAAGATATGTGTAAATGTTATGCGGGATATGTCCCATCATCTGAAATAAAGACATAAAAAAAATCAAAATTATGCCACTGCGCTTCCAGCTTACCAGAGACCCTTTTTTCTTTTCTTCTTTTTTTTTTTCTTTTTTTTTTTCAACTTCAAAAACATGAAAAACCTCAGTGCCTCTTCGTGCCCAAAGAAATGGCTCTGCGCTCCGGTTAGGCTTTTCTTAATATTATTATTATTACTTTTTTTCGTTTTTCTTTTGATTTTCTTTCCTTTTTTATGAACAGCAAGGGCGCAGGGATGTCTTCTTCATGGCGCTCTCTCACGCCATGCCACGCGTTTTCATGTTTACACCTTCTTAAGGATTGTGTTTCAACTTGCATTTTTAGTAGGAAAACGTTGAACCATTACTACTGTATATATATAAATGTGTATATATATATATATATATACAGTATATTATATATATATATATATATATATATATATATATATACAGTATGTGTTTATATAAACTTTTATCCCACCGTCGGAAAAGAAGACACTGTCGAAAGTTCTGTATTTCGATCACTGTGAACCTCTTCAGCAGACTGAAGAGGATCACAGTTAGTGATCGAAATATACAGAACTTTCGATGTTAGTGTCTTCTGTTCCAACGTTGTGATAAAAGTGTATCTTACTAATGTGCTACGACATTACTTTTTTGTGGATATGTATATATATATATATATATATATATATGTATATATATATGTATATATATATATATATATATATATATATATATATATATACATATATACATATTAGTAGAAAGTAAACGCTGGACTCGTTGTAGAAAAGAGTTTATTCCGACGTTTCGAACCCCGTCCAGGGTTCGTCTTCAGGGATATACATAGGCATACAAAGGAAATCATTATATATCGGCACGTGGTCACCCTGGGAAAGGGTGATACACACGCACACACACAAACAACACTACTCGGGACAATAT
This sequence comes from Oratosquilla oratoria, assembly GCF_046742065.1. Taxonomy (NCBI): domain Eukaryota; kingdom Metazoa; phylum Arthropoda; class Malacostraca; order Stomatopoda; family Squillidae; genus Oratosquilla; species Oratosquilla oratoria. Next base: position 68,942,335 of record NC_134778.1, read on the forward strand.
TATCTTATTCTATTTTAACTTATTTTCACTTATCTAAAGATGCCGAACTAATAAACAATTGTTTCAGCGAGTGACTTAGGGGCTAATCTAGTGACCGTGGCCGGTTTTCTGGGGGATGCGGTTCTCCTGAGAACGAAACCTAACGGCAGCGGTTCAGTGGGTGGGTCAGTGTCATCTGTCCAAACACGGGGGATATTTGGAAAAAACAGGAATTTTGTGTCACAGAGCAATGAAATGGAAAATAATTCGATTTTCTTTTGTTCTCACAAAAGTTAGACCATATAACATATCAACTTTAGCTTTTTCATCAATAAATGGAGTAAAGAAACTAACGCGTTATGTCAATATGTTTTCTTATTCATCATGTATAATTTTTTTATCATATGTTCTTAATTCTTGTTTATTTGCTTGTTATATACCCATTATTTATAACATCATTTATTTCTATTTTTAATTTATCGTTTATTTTTGTTATTTACCTGCTATATATTATATATCTATCATCTATCATCTATATTTCATCATTTATATTCATTATTTATTATTTTTCATTATTTGGTATCCATTGTTGCTGTTTTATTATCATTATTATTAATTATTATATATTAATTATCATTATTGATTATTATTATTATTATTATTATTATTATTATTATTATTATTATTATTATTATTATTATTATTATTATTATTTTTATTATGATTATTATTATTATTGTTATTGTTATTATTATCATTATTACTATTGTTGTTACTGTTATTGTTATTATTATTATTATTATTATTATTATTATTATTATTATTATTATTATTATTATCATTACTATTATTATTATTATTATTATTATTATTGTTATTATTATTATTATTTTCTTTTTTATTACTATTATTATTTTCTTTTCTTTCTTTTTTCTTTCTTTTTCTTTTTTTTTCTCTTTGTTTTCCTTCATTTAATTGAACCCGTCAGCCCTGTTGCTGCCTCTTCGTATGAAATAGTTTAATCTTATCCAGAATTAAATCCAAAAGATAAATCATAATCTCGAACGGATTAATTAAAACAGCTTTCCACCTTCGGCAAAGTAAAATCATTTAGCGATAACATAATAAAATCATCAACGTGACTCAGGAAAGTCATGCCATTGCCCTGAATGAGTTAAGATCCGGGTCGCTGTGCAAATAAATCATACAGGAACAATGTTGAGGCTGTACGTATAAAAAAAAAAAAAAAAAAAAAAAAAAAAAAAAAAAAAAAGGAGACGGAAGGATTCGATGGGGGTAGCGTGATGTCGCCGGAGTTGTTCAATAAATAATAATTCGTCAATGAAATCGTAGAAGAAGGAAATGGATACATCCTCTTCGAAATGCGAGAAGGATATGAAACGTAGGCTTCACGTCTGTCTTGATGACCTGGCCTCAAATAAAAAAATAAAAAAATTAATCAGACAAAAACAAAAAAATCGCACCTGAAGAGTTAATTAAAAAAGTCATAGAACTTTCAGTACGAATCCTGTCTCCTGGTATAACTCACTTAAAATATCTATGAAGTGAAGTATTGAAACAGTGCATTGTATTCTTATTTCTGATAAAGGATAATAGAAAAGATCTTACAAAAGTTATTAAAAGTTTAAGCAAGGTATATGAAAGGAGGGACATGAGAAAATGTAAATAAGAGCAAGATTATGAAGATTATAAAAAAAAAACTGGACAAAGTAATTTACATATTGAGCTGTGAGGCAACAAGACGGATAGGTAACAGTGTACAAACACAAAGACGGATGGAGGGTTAAGTAACGAAATAATAAAGTAAAAGACGAGCCGACGGATGCAAGAAGGATGGCAAGAGTTTATAAGTTGAGGTCAGGCAGGATGTTTGAAATGAAAAGTGTGTAGTAAGATTTTCGGGTTAGGCAGGGGATAACATGATCGAAATGAAAGATACAAATTATAGTAAAGTTCAAGGCTTCTGTATGGGAGTGAGGTATGGACACACAGGTTGACAAAGTGGACCCGTGGAGTTGCGGTAGCTATATGATAGATCGCCTGAAGACTCCACTTGGCATAAGAAAAACCGAAAAGAAATCAGCCTCGGACATAGGAAAGAATTATGAAGCGTGTGTGTGTGTGTGTGTGTGTGTGTGTGTGAGTGTGTGTGAGAGAGAGAGAGAGAGAGAGAGAGAGAGAGAGAGAGAGAGAGAGAGAGAGAGAGAGAGAGAGAGAGAAGATATATAGGGCTATGTTGGGATGAGATGATCGTGTTAAAAGAATGTAGTATGAAGCCGTGGCAGTGTTGACGATTCCAAAGGTGGAGAGTATGAGAATGCGGGGAAGACCTAAGGCAAAGTGGCTCTATTGAAGAATGTTTCGGAGAGAGGAAATTTAGTGTGATCTGGTGGAGAACGAAAGTTGACAGTGGAGATAAATGAGAAAGCAAAGGTCAAGAAGAGTAGAAGCAAGTGTGACTAGAAAATGGAAGGTAGGCCAGTGGCTATAATGTAGTACATCCTGACGTTGTATGAGACGAGGAAAATGGTCCACACATCCTTCAACCTTGTACTTTCATTGTGTATGTGAAGTTGATTTATGTATTCATTAGGCTATGCATATGGTATGTGTGTCGAAACTTAACTCATACAGGCGAATGAATTGGTGGTCCTGCCTTTGCATTCTTTGAAAATAGGGCCTAGGCAAAAAATGAATAATAATAATAACAAATAAATATATATATATATATATATATATATAATATATATATTTATATATATATATATATTCACAGTATGTGTGTGTGCGTGTATGTGTGCGTATGTGTGTGTGTGTGTGTGTGTGTGTGTGTGTGTGTGTGTGTGTGTGTGTGTGTGTGTGTGTGTGTGTGTGTGTGTGTGTGTGTGTGTATCTGTGTGTGTATGTGTGTATGTGTGGGTGTGTGGGTGTATGTGTGTATGTGTGGTTCTGTGTGTGTGCATGCGCGTGCGCTTCCTTGCCCACACTCCTATGTTCATAAGTGATTTTATCATCGATCATGTTCTCGAAGGCTTGAACGGGTAATACGAGATTGTTGCAATGCCTACTTACAAATTCGGGGTTGCATCGGCGCGGGGTCCCACAAATCACCGTCAAGAGCAGGAGTGTCCTCTTCGGCTCAGTTTTCTTGGTGGTCTTCCTCTGATTCCCTGATAATATTCATAACCTCTTTGTCTTAATCAGTATCGTCGCCCAGCCCACTATCTTTCATCCGCACACTACGAAGCTCCAACCACGCCAAGTCCACCCCTCCACCTCTACCTCCACATCTACCTCCACCTCCACCTCCTCCACCTCTACCTCCTCCTCCACCTCTACCTCCTCCTCCACCTCCATCTCCACCTCTACCTCCACTGGTAACCTCTGAACTGACACCATCACCATCACCATCACTGTCACTCACCACTTTCACCAGTGTCACTGGTACTCCTTGCACCGCCATTACCATTATCATCACCATCATCAATATCATTATCACCGTCGCCTCAGCAACCACCACCACCACTGCCACGACCATCACCAATGGCACAACTATCACCATTTCAACCAACATTATGATTTGCACCACCACCACAAACGCCAGCCTCCAAGAACTCATCACCACCGTTTCATTATCATTTCTCCACCAACAACTGCTAATACCCGACTACCACCATCACCTCTTCGCCAACACTAACACCAGACATCACCACTACTTTGTAATCACCACCGTTTTTGTTTTAATCACCACACTCCCTTTCACCATACCCAGCGTGGAAGGGTCCTTTTAGCTGAATAAAATCGTCTGGCACTCGCCAGAAAAATATTTAGTTTTAGTGACATATATATATATATATATATATATATATATATATATATATATATATATATATATATATATATATATATATATCATCAGGATCCTTCTCAACCAAATAGATAATCTATGATAAGCCAGAATAAAATTACAAAATAGTCACTTGACATCAATGAGGTATCACTTAAGTACCAAAAGGCCACAAATCATCCAAACAAAAAACAACTGACGTTAACCAGAATAAACACACAACTCGGCACAGAACCCCCTTTCGTACCGATCGGCACTCTTACCTCCCCTCTCCCTTGCCGCCAGGCGATTTTATTCATCTCCGTGGCAACCTTTCGGTAGCGAGGCTTGCAGCACATTTAACACAGAGAGTTTCCGCGCCATAACACGGTCCTGAGCCATCACATAACTCTGTCCGCTAACATAACACACACCCGCTCCTCATTCTCCCACGCCTACTACTACATGCCGACCCTCCTCCCCGCTGTACTCCTCTCGTCGCTACACTCACACACGCCCCGGTGCTGCAACAGGCGTATCTCGGCGCATCGAGCCCGCTCCCTCACCCCCAACTCAACTGATTGTCATTCTTCTTATTCTTATTCTTCTTCTTCTTCTTCTTCCTCTGCTTCGTCCTCCTCTTCTTCTGTTTCTTTTTCTTCTTCTTCTTCTTCGTCCTCCTCGTCTTCTTTTTCTTCGTCTTCTTTTTCTTCTTCTTCTTCTTCTTCTTCTTCTTCTTCTTCTTCTTCTTCTTCTTCTTCTTCTTTTCTTCTTCTTCTTGTTCTTCTTCTTTTTCTTCTTTTTCCTTCTTTTCTTTTTCTTTTTCTTCTTCTTTCGCCCTCTTCTTCACCTTCGTCTTTTTCTTCTTCTTCTTCTTCTTCATCTTATTCTTCTTCATCTTATTCTTCATCATCTTCTTCTACTTCTTCTTCCTCTTCTTCTTCTTCTTCTTCCTCTTTTGTTTCTTTTTTTTCCACTTCTTCCTCCTCTTCGTCTTCGTCTTTTTCTTCTTCTTTTCCTTTTTCTTCTTCTTTTCCTTTTTCGCCTTCGTCTTCTTCGTCTATTTCTTCTCATTCTTTTCCTTCTTTTCTTCTCCTGGTTTTTTTTCTTCTTCGTTTTCCTCTTCCTCTTTTTCTTCTGTTTCTTCTTTTTCTTCCTCTCTTCTATTATCATTAGTGCCCTTATGATAATCTTTATCCTTCTTTTGATTCTCATCCTCCCCATCCACCATCTCCTCCTCTTCGTACCTCATCCACCTTCTCCTTCGTCCTCTTCCTCTTTATTCTTCCTATCTCCTTCCCCCCACTCCTTTTCTCCTTCCTATTCCTCTCTTACCTATCCTCCTATTCCTAATCCTCCTGTTCTTCATCTTCCTCTTCTTCCTCCTGTTCCTCCTCTTCTTCCTCCTCTTCCTTCCTTTTATCTTTCTTCTCCTCTTCTTTCATCTCCTTTTCCTCCCCCTCTTCTTCCTTCCTATCCTCTTCCTCCTCCTCTCCCTTCCTCTTCACTTTTTCCTCCTCTTCCTCCTCCTCTTCTTCCTCTTCCTCCTCCTCCTCCCCCTCCTCCTCCTCCTCTTTCTTCCTCTTATCTTTCTTCTCCTCTTCTTTCCTCTCCTCTTCCTCCTCCTCTTCTTCCTTCCTATCTCTTCCTCTTCCTTCCTCTTCTCTTTCTCCTCCTCTTCCTCCTCCTCCTCTTCTTCTTCATCCTCCTCTTCTTCTTCATCCTCCTCCTCTTCCTCCTCCTCTTCCTTCCTCTTATCTTTCTTCTCCTATTCTTTCCTCTCCTTTTCTTCCTCCTCTTCCTCCTTCCTATCCTCTTCCTCCTCCTCTTCCTTTCTCTTCTCTTTCTCATCCTCTTCCTCCTCCTCCTCCTCCTCTTCCTCCTCCTTCTCCTCTTCCTCCTCCTCCGCTTCCTTCTTCTAGACTTGTTCGACTAAGTGAAGCGTCACCCCCGTCTCACTATCGACAGGACGCAACTCTTCGTCCTCCTCCTCCTCTTCCTCCTCCTCTTCCTCCTCCTCCTCCTTCTCCTCCTCCTCCTCCTCACCTCTTCTCTACTCCTTGCTCTCCTCTCCTCTCTCCTCCACTTCTGTTCTCCATTCACTTTCAATTTTCTCTCCATTTTCCATCCTCTTAGCCTCTCTGTTCGTCTCCCCTCCCACCCCCTTCTGTGCTCTTCTCATTGTCTTTAGAATAGAGCTTTTGCCTCCATATCCTTTTCCCCCCTCACCTTAATTCCTCCCCTTCTCCCCACCCCTTCCCCTACCCCTCAACACCTCCATATTCCCCCACCTCTTCCCCATCACCTCCATATTCCCCCACCTCTTCCCCCACACCTTAATCCCCCCACACCTTTCCCCCCTTCCACACCCATACCCCCTTCCATACCTCCACATTCTAATCCCCCATTCCCATATCCTCCCCAACTTACAAATTCTTCTTCCTCCTTCCCACCTTCCCTGTTCTCTTCTTCAACCTCTCCTTCCTTCCTTCCTTCTCTCTCCTTATCTTTACTCTCTCCTTCCCCTTTGTATTGTTCGTTGCTCTCTCTCTCTCTCTTTACGCATCACTTCCTCTTTCTTCGCTTTGAGTCCTTTCTCTTTAATTCCCTTCCAGTTCTCCTTCCCTTTCCCTTCCCTTTGTTCTACCCTTCCCTTCATTTCCCTTCCTCTCCCTTACCTTCTTTTCCTTACCTTCCTTTGACCTCATTTCCCTTCCCTTCCCTTTGCCTCGTCTTATTACATTTCTTTCCCTTCCCTTCATTTCCCTTCCTCTCCCTTACCTTCTTTTCCTTACCTTCCTTTGACATCATTTCCCTTCCCTTCCCTTCCCTTTGTCTCGTTTTATTCATTTTTCTTTCCCTTCCTTTCATTTTTTCCTTTCCCTTCACACATTTTCCCTTTCCCTCCCCTTCCTTTAATTTCCTTTATTTCATTTCCTTTCATTTTCCTCCCCTTCCTTCCTAAAACTTCCTAACTCATCTCTTCCCGTTTCCGTATCTTCATTTCCATTCTTCGTGTTTTTATTTTCTTTATTCCACACTTCCTCAAAACATTTCTAATTTTATCCTCTTTTCCTCACACCCTCCCCCTCCACCTCCCTCCCTCTCCCCCTCCCTTCTTCCCCTGTCCTCCTCCATCCCTCATCCTCCCCTCTCCTCCTCCTTCCTCCCCCTGTCCTCCTCCCTCCCCCCATCACTCTTCCCCCTGTCCTCCCTCCCTCACTCCCTCCTCACCCCCTGTCCTCCTCCCTCCCTCCCCCTCTTCCCTCCCTCCCTCTCTTCCCTCCCTCCTCCCCTATCCTCCTCACTTCCTCATCCTCCCCTCTCCTCCTCCGCATTCTTTTCCTCATCGTCTTTGTCTTCCACATCTCCACATTCTTCCTCCTATTCTTTCCTTGTCTTCTATCCTCCTCCTCCTCCTCCTCCTCCTCCTCCTCTTTTTCCTCCTCTTTTTCCTCCTTTTCCTGCTCCTCCTTCTCTCCTCCTCCCTCTCCTCCTCTCCCTTTATCCTCTTCTTCTTTTCCCTCTTCCTCCTACTCCTCTCATCCTCCTCTTCCTCCTTCGCTTTTTCTCTCTGCCTCTTCCTCTTCTTCTTTCTCTTCTTCTCTCTTAATCCCTCCTCTCGTGCTCCTTCCCATCCTACCTTATTCTCCCCCAACTCTCCCCTCTATACCCCTCCCCTTCTCCTCCCCTCCTTCCCCTCCCTTTTCTCTTCTTCCTCTCTCTCATTCCCTCCTCTCGTCCTCCTTCCCTTCCTCCTCCGTCTCCTCCTTATCCTCCTCCAATTCCCTCCTTCCTTATCCTCCTCCTCCCCAATTCCCTCCTCCTCCATCGCCTCCTTCTCCTCCCCCTCCTTCCCCTCCCTTTTCTCCCTCATTCGCCCTGCAGCAGCAGGAGTGCCCCTCCCTTTTCTCCTCTCTCAGTTCTCCAGTAATTATTCTTCCTGTTCTTTTGTCCCTTTGTGTTTTCTCTTGCACGCTATTTTTTTTTTTTTTTTTTTTTTTTTGCTAGGGTGTGTCTCTTCCTTCCTTGAATTCTATCTCTCTCTCTAACTCTCTCTCTCTCTCTCTCTCTCTCTCTCTCTCTCTCTCTCTCTCTCTCTCTCTCTCTCTCTCTCTCTCTCTCTCTCTCTCTCTCTCTCTCTCTCTCTCTCTCTCTCTCTCTCTCTCTCTTTCACTCTTTCTCTCTTTCTCTTTATCTATCTATCTATCTATCTATCTATCCCTCTCTCTCTCTATCCCTCTCTCTCTTCTCTTCCCTCTCACACACCTCCTCCGTGCCTCTACCTCCCTCCTGTCATGTACCACACCCACCTCCTCCTCCTCCTCCTCCTCCTCCTCCTCCTCCTGCCTCCTCCTCCTCTTCCTCCTCCTCCTCCTCCTCCTCGCTGCCTCCTCCTTGCTGCCTCCTGCCTCTCTTCGGCCGCGCCTCTGTGTTCCTCTACGCGGTCGCACATTGAACCCTTTGTTGCCTTCGAGTTTCGCCCGTTTCTTGTTTCCCTCCCGAGAACACATCGCTGTTTCTAAGTGTTTCTAAGACGGAGGAGGAGGAGGAGGAGGACCAGAGCGGCTAGTTTTCAGGCAAGCTAACTAGTCCCGGGTAATTACTAGCCGGGTTGCTAGGTTGTCTAGTTTTTGCGTACTAGTCCCTCTCAGTTTTTTTTTTTTTTTTTTTTTTTTTACTGATTGTTTCAGCCATGGTGGGCCTGTTTGGGTAATTGCTTGCTTGAGTGTTTAGCGTTTTTGGGGCACCAGCTGACTTCCTGACTGTGACGTCAATCCTGTGTTTGCTTGACGTCATTCTTGCGTCGTGTGACGTCACTCTTGCGTTGTGTGACTTCACTCTTGCGTCGTGTGACATCACTCTTGCGTCGTGTGACTTCACTCTTGCGTCGTGTGACGTCACTCTAATGTTCGTTTGATGTCATTCGCATGACGTCAGTCCAAAGTTCGTTTGAAGTCACTTGCGTTCGTGTGACGTCACTCCAATGTTCGTTTGATGTCATTCGCATGACGTCAGTCCAAAGTTCGTTTGAAGTCACTTGCGTTCGTGTGACGTCACTCCAATGTTTGTTTGATGTCATTCGTATGACATCAGTCCAAAGTTTGTTTGACGTCACTTGCGTTCGTGTGACGTCATTCATACATTCGTGTGACGTCACTCCAGCATTCGTTTCACATCACTACAACACACGTTTGACACCCCAACTCAGTGTGATGACGTCACTCTAACTCAGTGTGACGTCACCTCAACGCACGTATGACGTCACTTAAACGCATGTGTGACGTCACTCTTCAGCCAACGTTTTCCCTCTTGTCCTCTT
>NC_134778.1:68961483-68968983 GCF_046742065.1 Oratosquilla oratoria
ATAGAATAATTACCCTGAAGCTTTGCAATCGTTCACACGAACCCCATCGACTACGAAACCGACCGAACGTCACTACCTAAGGAAAAAGAGAAGAGAGAGAGAGACCTTTTGGTCTCTTCAGAGACTTAGGAACCACGTGGTGGATTCCGGATAGCCACAAGCGTCCGGGAGGCCTTCCGGCATTGACCACCGGTACCGGGTAATTGCAACGCAGGTACGAGGATAAAACTTGTATAAAGTTAATTATGAATAGGAAACATGGGACCGCCGCCAAGACAACATGCCTTCCGCCTAAGGATTTGGTCCCAAATTAAGCTTCATTTGGGGATTAACGTCCATTAAGGGGGCTTCCCTACTCCTCCCAACATCCCCTTCAGGCCCTCCTTCTCCTCCTCCTCCTCCTCCTCCTTCTCCTCCTCCTCTTCCACGCCCATCCTCACGCCCACGCCTATTTGTATTCCTGCTTGCAACGCATTCCAGGTTAGTTTTCCTCTCTCTCTCTCTCTCTCTCTCTCTCTCTCTCTCTCTCTCTCTCTCTCTCTCTCTCTCTCTCTCTCTCTCTCTCTCTCTCTCTCTCTCTCTCTCTCTCTCTCTCTCTCTCTCTCTCTCTCTCTCTCTCTCTCTCTCTCTCTCTCTCTCTCTCTCTCTCTCTCTCTCTCTCTATCTCTCTCTCTCTCTCTTCTCTCTCTCTCTCTCTCTCTCTCTCTCTCTCTCTCCCTCTCTCTCTCTCTCTCTCTCTCTCTCTCTCTCTCTCTCTCTCTCTCTCTCTCTCTCTCTCTCTCTCTCTCTCTCTCTCTCTCTCTCTCTCTCTCTCTCTCTCTCTCTCTCTCTCTCTCTCTCTCTCTCTCTCGTCTCTTTTTTCTGTTATTCCTTCGCCTTCTCTTTCTCTTTCTTTTCCTTCTCCTCTTCCTTCTCCTCCCTCTCTTCCTCCTCCTTCTCTTCTCCCTTCTCCTTATATCTGCCTCCTCTCCCTTCTCCTCCCTGCCCGCCTCTTCTTCCTCTTCCTCCTCCTCCTCATCTTCCTCCCCTCCTCTTCATTTCTCCTCTTCCTCCTCCTCTTCCTCCTCCTCCTCTTCCTTTCTCCCCTCCATTATCATTTCCCCATAATTAATCTCGTCTGACTCACTCCCCAACTCCTCAAGTTCCCCCATCCTCCCCATCCCCCCGATCTTCCCAGTCTTAATCCCCCCCTTTGCTAGACGTTCTTTACCACTTCCTCCTCCCCCATCCCCCGCAACCGTTACCCGTACCCTTGAGCAATCGTTAATCGATAACTCTAGAAAAATACTAGAAAAGTACTCACGCGTATACCAAACCCTTCCTATTCTTCTAACCCTATCCCCCCATCCCTCTTTCTCCCCACGCTCTTCCCTCCCCCATACTCCCCTTCCCCCCACCTCTCCTTCCCCCCGCATAGGGTATTGATTGCATAAGCTTCATGCAGTCAGTGTTCTAAGGGGTCTTTAGTACAATCCCTACGGATCAGGGTCACGCAGCTCTGTTTTATGACTCGAGACTAACCACTACTCAGAAAAGAATTCTGTTTTTTTTTTTCTTTCTTTCTTTTTTTCTTTTTTTTTCTTTCCCTCCTCTCTCTCCTTCCCTCCTTTAAATCTCTCCTTTATACACCTTTAATGATCTTCCTCTTCGCCGCCATCTTGGACCCAAGATTACAAGCGCACCCATTCAGCCCCCCTTTCCCCCTCCCCCTTCCCCCTTCCCCCTTCCCCCATACCCTATACCCCTCCCCGATACCGAGCAACCCCCTTCCCCCTTCCACCTCCCCCCTTCCCCCTTCTTCCATATCCCTCCCCGATACCCAGGAATCCCCTCCCCTTCCTCCTTCCCCTTTTCCCCCTCCCCTTCCCCCCACCCCCTTCCCCCATACCCTATATCCCCCCCCGATAACCAGCAACCCCCTCCCCCTTGCCCCATACCCCTCCCCTTTCCCCCTCCCCCTCCCCTTCTCCCTTCCCCATACCCCTCCCCGATACCCAGCAACGCCCTCCCCCTTCCCCCCATACCCCTCCCCCATACCCCTCCCCCCTCATGCATGTATGGAGCAGACCTTGCGTTTGCACATCTTGTCTCTCTGTATGCATTATTACCCCTTCGGAGACAAATGCACTCCAGACAATCAGAGGAACCATTTGCCTTTTTTGTGCGCGATCTGGTCATAGCGGGGATGTCAGGGATAGGTGGTGGTGGTGGTGGTGGTGGTGGTGGCGGTGGCGGTGGTGGTGGTGGTGGCGGTGGCGGTGGCGGTGGTGGTGGTGGTGGCGGTGGTGGTGGTGGTGGTGGTGGTGGTGGTGGTGGTGGTGGTGGTGGTGGAGAATGTGGTGGTGGGAAAACTTGGTATTGTTGATGAATGTAGTGGTGCAAAGGTAATGGTGATGGTAGTGGTGATGGTGGTAGTAGTGGGGGAGAATGTTGTGGTTGTAAAATATTGTATTGGTGATGACTGTAGTGGTGCAAAGGTGGTGGTAAAGATCATTTTGGTGGTGGTAGTGGTATTGGTGGTAAATGTGCTGGAGTTGGTAATGGTGTTAAAGATGATGATGATGATGATGATTGTTGTTAAAGATTTCTGGTGGTTGTGGTGGTAGTATTAATGGTGATAATGATGGATGTTGTGGTGGTGGTGGTGGTTAAGGTGTTAATGGTTGTGGTGATGGTGGTGGTGTTGGAGCAGGGAAGATAAAGACACCACAGTCAAATAATCTTCGTTAAATTTTCCATTGTGTTGGTGATTATGGTGGTGAACGTGTTCTTCGTGGTGGAGATGGTGGTGAACGGTGATGGTGAAGAGGCATATTATGGATATAAAGTATATTGTAATGCATTACAACCACCGTTATGATCTTGGGCGGATCAGGCCACGCCCTCTATATTTCCTAGCCAATCACAGACCTCGCTTAACCAATACACGTCATTCACGAGCGATTCTGACTGGTTAGGAAAGAAAAGAGGCGTGGCTTGTTTTGCCTAAGTGGATAAGGTCTTACTCGAGATTGTGTGGTCGGTGTTATTACTGTAGGTAATGGTGACGGTGGAGACAATGGTGGAAATGGTGATAGGTGTAGAGTGGTGATAGTGATGAAGACAGGCAGTAAAGGTGGTGGCAGAGATAGAGATGGTGGTGGTAGTGGCGGTGGTGGTGGTGGTGGTGGTGGTGGTGGTGATGGTGGTGGTGGTGGTGGTGGTGGTGGTGGTGGTGGTGGTGGTGGTGGTGGTGGTGGTGGTGGTGGTGGTGGTCGTGGTGGTGGTCGTCGTCGTCGTCGTCGTCGTTGTCGTCAGCCATCCCGGAAGGAATGACTCTTGGTTACCATGACAACGACCTCGATGACGTAAAGATGCTATTAACAGAAATGTTAACATTGCCAGCAGACACAACTGCTACAATGGTGTCACTAGGTGTGGTTGTCATTAGATGCGTCTGTGGTGGCAAAAGAGGAGGAGGAGATTGGGACCTAGGAGGAGGAAGAGGAGATGAGAGAGAGAAGGAAGAAGAGGAGATGGGAGGAGGAGGAGTGTGGGACCCAGGAGAGGTTGCGAGAGGAGGAGGAGGAGGAGGAGTCGTGACCTAAGAAAAGGAAGAGAAGACCAGAGGGAGAAGGAAGAAGAGGAGGAGATAGGAGGAGGAGATGGGAGGAGGAGGAGTGTGGGACCCAGGAGAGGTTGCGATGGTGATAGTGATGCTGGGGAGGGGAGGGGAGGGGAGGGGAGGGGAGGGGAGGGGAGGGGAGGGGAGGAGAGGGAAGGGGAGGGGAGGGGAGAGGGGAGGTCGGCAGAGAGACGAGACAATGAGAAGAGATTTTTCCTTTTTTGTTCTCAAGGGTCAACTTAAGATTCAGGACATCTTCTCCCCTGGCGACCGCAGCTACGACAGCTGACGGTTGGTCATGCAGCTGCGGCAGTTGCAACAGTTGCGGCTGCTATGTTTATCATGTCTGCCTGCCAGGCGATTTCATTCAGTTTACGGAAGGGTTGAGTCCTCTGTGTGTGTGTGTGTGTGTGTGTGTGTGTGTGTGTGTGTGTGTGTGTGTGTGTGTGTGTGTGTGTGTGTGTGTGTGTGTGTGTGTGTGTGTGTGTGTGTGTGTGTGTGTGTGTGTGTGTGTGTGTGTGTGTGTGTGTGTAATCTATCTCGCTCTAGGCGCGATATTATACCTAAGGATAGAAGCGGTAGGTATCACTGAGAAAGTACTTTCTTCATCTTTCTATCCTCCTCCTACTCTTCCTTCTCCTCCTCCTCCTTCTTTTCTTCCTCCTCTTTTCCTCCTCCTCCTCTTTCTCTTCCTTCTCCTCTTCCTTCTCCCCCTCCTCTTCCATCTCTTCTTCCTCCTTACCCTCTGGAGTGGAGCAACTGCTTAGAGTCTTAGACAGTTTACGATACCGTGTGGTATCATTAGCTTTGCCAGTGTAAGTCGAACGACCTGTCCTTCCTCTTCCCCGACTCGACGGTACAGAGGACCTACCCCTGCAGCTCTCTCCTTCTTCCGAAGGACTTCTTGACCTCAAGGTGTAACGATCTTGAGGCCTCGATCTCAAGTTGTAACGATCTTCAGGCAGAACTCTCGTCCGTTACAATCTTGAAGTCTTCAAACTCTCACCTCGTAACGATCTTTAGACAGAACTCTCGTTCTGTAACGATCTTGAAGCCCTCAGACTGTTTACACGTAACGATCTTGAGGAGTCGTGCTCAAGTTGTAACGATCTTGAGACAGAACTCTCTTTCGTTACAATCTTGAGGCCTTCAAACTCTCATCTCGTAACGATCTTGAGGCCTCGATCTCCAATTGTAACGAACTTGAGACTTCGACCTCTCTTCGGTAACGATCTTGAGACCTCGACCTTTCGTCCCATAACGATCATTGGCCTCCGACCTCTCCATGCGACGATCTTAACGACTTGCGAGTGTTCGTTAATAACGATACCGCCACATCCTCGACCTCTTCGTATAACGATCTTACGAACACTTTCGATGCAACTTCGACTTCTTGTTATAACGACCTTGAGACTTACAATCCTCCGGTTTAACGGATCTTCCCACTTGCGATCACTAGTAACTTACGATCTCCATCCTGCGACCTGCAACCTACGACCTCGTATTCTTGACCCATTGGATCATAATCTAACTTACGACCTCGCTCCTGGGACCTACCACCTGGAACTTGCGATCTCGTATTCTTGACCCACTGGATCGTAACTTACGATCTCCCTCCTGCGACCTACGACCTCGTAGTCTCGACGACCTTGCGACTTCGCGACCTCTTGTTTGTCATCAAGCGACTTTGCGTTCTTGAAGATCCCGCGACTTCGACACTAACGATCTGCGACCTCCGACCTCTTGTTAATGACGAACCTGAGAGTTCTCGTTTATAATACAAGTTGGTTCATTGACTCCTTCAGAATGTAGTCTCGTTCCAAGCTGAATAAAACCGCCCAGCAGCAGCCACAACTGAATCTATAGAAAGGAATTAAATGAGACAGCCTTAACTCACTTCAGCACAAGGTTTTGCCATAAATTCAGTTGTTCTTAACCAGGGCCGATAAACCAGTTCTGTCAGGACAGCAAGGCTCTTTATGATTTTTTTTTTTTTTTTTTCAGTTTTTAGATTTTCTCGTGTGCTTTTCCTTCCCCCGATCTTAGGAATTCCCTATTATTCTCGAAGTTTTTAAGGGCAAGCACGGGGAAGAGACCTTCTGGGAACGATGGAAAGAGGTCACTGTTCCTTCGGGCGGCGAAGACGGCAGCGGTGTGACCGTTAACGACGGTTATGACCGTTAACGACGGTTATGACCGTTACTTCGACGTCTGCTTCCTTTACGGTGATTGCGACATGCGAGAGTCATCACCTCAGCGCAACCGCATATATGCATATACATATATATAAGTTATACATATACATATACATATATATATACATATACAGTACATATACATATACATATACATATACTCATACATATACATATACTTATACGTATACTATACATCTCCGACATCATCCCCAACATCATCTCCATAACCATTTTCACCATTACCACCACCATCTCCAGTTCTCCACCACCACCAACACTTTCACCAAGAGTAGAAATCACTCTATCACCAAGACCTCTTCTCCACACCAGTTTACACCACCATAGACAGACCTTCCTCCAGGATCAATACTTCCTTCGATCCCTGTAACACAGTGACGTTCCTGAAACTGAAATAAACAGTTCGTATGCACACATGCCTGAAAGCCCTGTTCCACCTTACAGAGGGGGTAACCGACTCAGAGTAGGGTACCCACGCCGGCAGACCCACGTACAAAAAATTCTTTGTGTTCTTTCCAGTTCAAATCCGTGGATTGTGTCGCTCCAATGAAACGGTTTGTTCACCTTTAAGCCTGTTCATCTGAACAAAATCACCTGAAGGTTGTGTGAGGTTCAGGGTGTCACTGTGTGCTGGATGGGGGGGGGGACCCTCATCAACGAAGAGGCGGTCTCCGAAGGGGAATTCGAAGACTTCGAAGGATCCTTGAGGGATGTCCAGGAGATCCATCGGGGGTCTTATTTATTTATTTGTTTATTTTTTCTGTCTGTTTATTGATATGTTGATGTGATTCTTGTTGCTTGCGTAAACGTTTATTTATTTTAGTTATTAGCCTATGTATCTCTTTGTTCATTTATGTATCTATTTACTTATTTATTACTTATCTATCTACCTATACGCATATATACATATACAGTGTGTGTGTGTGTGTGTGTGTGTGTGTGTGTGTGTGTGTGTGTGTGTGTGTGTGTGTGTGTGTGTGTGTGTGTGTGTGTGTGTGTTTGTTTGTTTGTGTTTATTTATTTACTTATTTATTCATTTGTTTATTAATTCTATTAATCTTACTGGAAATCTTACTGGAACTGCAGTCTCATATAAGATTAATACAGTATAGTATTGCAGGTGTAGAGGTTGCTCTATCAGGGAAGACGTGGTTGGAGAAGAGAGAGAGGGAGAGAGAGAGAGAGAGAGGTCATGAACCACCAATTTAGAGAGTTTTCACTAGCTGGCGCCTTACGATTTTATTCACTTAATGGCATGATCTTGAAAATCGAAAGATTAAACTAACTCGATTAACTTCTTTGGCTCTTGAGACGCAGTTATATCGTTCTGGGAGTCCATAGACGATTTTATTGAGATCGATCCTATTGAAATGAATGGAGATATGTGATAAACAGTGCCTCAAACATTAGACATGGTTTAATGAATTCCACTTACGGATTCCCACGGTCACAAGAACTCCGATTCAGAAACTTCAGAGGTTTCAGGGCCCCTAAAACGGACCCCACAATGTACCCCTACGGACCCCCCCTACCCAGAACCTCCTCCAGATTTACAACATTGTTTTTTTTTTCCCTGGGTGTCATTCCCCAGCTCCCCTCCCCTTCTCCTCCACATTCTTCCGACCTGCCCAGATTCCATTCCACTCCATACATACCACCCAGAGCTCGCGTGTCATGCCA
>NC_134778.1:68991483-69031483 GCF_046742065.1 Oratosquilla oratoria
CCAATATATATTGGCTTAGAATGAAAGAAGAATTAAAAAGAAAATACTGTTTTAGCTGAATTTGAAAGAGAGGGGGAGACAAAGAGAGAGAGAGAGAGGTGAGAGAGAGAGAAGAGGTCCATATGATGTGTAATTTTCTAGGATTCATTACTAGGTATGATAGGGGGAGAAAATGTGACGGGTCTCCACGAGTGTAGCTCATTTCGTGTGTATTACAGTCATACACACACACACAGACACAAACACAAGCAAACAAACCGCTCGGCGGTGCAGTGGTACCGTTCTGGACAGCTAACTCAGCGATCAGAGTTCGAGTCTCGCCCAGGGTTGGAAAAAAAAATCAGTATCATTGCACTGCGAGCCGGCACTCCAATTCTGGTGGGCAAGGAGGTGTGTGTAAGGTCACAGCACTACCCATAGATCGAGCCATATATGATCTCTGAACTCTCATCCGGAGGTGTGGTAACTGTCGATCACGAGTCCAATACGCGATCCAAGACTGTGGTGAATCTTAAACACGCACACATGTACACAAAAGTTGGGTGAAAATACAATCCACGCCAACACAAACGAAACTTTGATGAGTAGACAGAGACGGGATCCCATGAGCATAGCTCCAAGCTTGTATAGTACAACCGGGGGTGAATACAACTAAGTGAATAACACACACACACACACTGCTCGCCTTTAAGGCTAGCGTCGTGGCTTCTCACGCAGTAAGTCCGAGTTCGAGCCCCGCTTATGGCTTGAAAGCGTCACTGTAAACCATTACGGTCCCTCTGGGCAAGGGATGGCGTTTGTGTATGATCACAGCATTGCCCGTCGATCAAGAGCTCTGTGTCAACTCTGAGCTCTCATCCGGAGGAGTAATAGCTGCCGGTCACGAGTCCTGCAAGTGATCCAAGACGGCGGTGAATCCCATGCACGCGCGTGTGTGGATACGGGGACACCCCGTAGATCAAACGGTTGTTGAGCGTTCAAGCGTTGGTCCGCTCAATTCTGTGTTGGGGGAACGAAGGACCGTAGGCTATGGACCGTCTTTGCATTTTCCTGATGTTCTGTTCTCAATTTCACGGTTCCTTTTCCAGTACTTGGCATGCGTAGTACGAAAGGCAACGGTGGTGTTATGAACTTCGATTTCCCAACGAAGTTTCGGATTTCTCCATCAGGAATGTTGATAACGTTACATATGCTACCCTCTGCAAGGGTGGGAAAGTATCGGTAAAGAATACATGTGTATATCGTGCATAATACAACATTCACTGTGTAAATGCTTGTATACACGCGCATAATGTTTGTTTCGTTAATTGGTTTGTATGTGTATGAGACGCACAGGCCAACAGTCCGAACGCGTACAAGGTCTGGTACTCTGGTCAAACCGCGCGGGAATGTGCGTTCGTACGTACGTGGGCGAGCGTGTATACCTGCGAGGCTGCGACAACGTGTGCACTCCTCAGTGTGCGTTTGGATGTCAGTGTGTGTGTGTGTCTGTGCCAGTGTGCGAGCGCGTTTCCAGCCTCGTAGAAAGGTTCGGTTTGCCCCGCGCCACCACGGCCTCTCAGCAGGTAAGGCTCATCTTGCCAATTACTTGCTGTGGTGCTTCGACCTTATTGCCCGCCAGCAGTCCAGGATGGTTGGAAAGGGCACTGATCGTGTGGTTTCGGTATTTTGCTCTTTTAGTGCCATGGAATAACCCAGTGACGATATTTACTTGTGCTGTGATGATGTTAGTGTCGTGTTGAAGGTGATACTTGAGTGAAATTAGTGAATTTGAAGTGAAACAGTGTGGTGGAATACAGTGATCATACGTCTGGCAGCCGGGTTGCTGCGTCGTACCCTCGGGCCAATCGCCGACACAGAAGCTGAAGTTGCCTTGTGGACTCTTTCACTGGACCCGCCATTTTGAAGTTCTTCCACAAGCGTCTGTACCATGAGGATAACATATATCCCAAGCTTCAAGTTCGAAAGAAGCCCTAGGTTCTGAGGAGGAGTAGGAAGGTCGAAGTTACTGAAGACAAGGACTGCCCTGCGTGGTCGGGCCGGTGAGAGCTGAAGGTGGTGGTTGTGGTGGTGGTGGAGGTGGTGGAGAAGGAGGAGGAGGAGGAGTGGAGCTGGTCTTGGGTAGAGGTGGTTTAAACTTTGCGGGTTGTGCTCTTCCGTCAGGCATCAAGGGTCATTAGGGAATAGGCATCCGAAGGAGTTTGAGCCTTAGAGAAGATGGTGTGGTGGGGTGTAGTGTTGGTTGTGGAAATTTAAGCACTGTACCTCGGTCATGGAAGAAAGAAAGGATCCAAAGGAATGAAGAATAAAAGATGGGAGCAGGGAAGGGGGTTAAGGATAAACTACTTGTTATACTTTTTTCTTAACCAAGCTTGGGTTGGAAGTTTAGCTAGCCCGAGGATAAATGTAGGCGCTAGAATTGGTTGAGGAAGTAATGGAGACCCAGTTCGTTTGGAGGCGCTGGAAAGGATTCCGCCATGAAGAGGTCTGAGGGATAGAACTGAGGGACATAACTCGCTTCACGAGAAGTTAGATTTTACAATTCTGTTCTTAAACAAACAAATATTAACATCATACTGAATCTACATATTCCAGACAACGTTTGATTAAGTATCAGAAAGACATATGAACATTAAGCCGTGATTAGTTCATGTAAAAATAGATTTTACGAATTTAGATATGAACTTTGCGGTTCGGCTATGGCGTGTTGGGGTTTGTAGCTTGTACAAAAGCTCTGGTTCGATTCTCCCAAGTATTTGCCGCTAGACGTGGCTGTCGGAGAGGACAGTAGTAAGGCAACTTTGACCGAAGTTATGCGCCTCCTGGGGTAATCTATCCTCAATATAACGTGGAATTTGAAAGAGTTTGATTCAAGTACCATTTTCTTCGTATTGCATCCATTCACATCGCTACAGTGCGCACGCTCGTAAATGCGCAGTAAAACAAATATACGAGTAAACGAACTATTTCTTGTTGCGAAAATATACTTTTCATGTCCACAGTCGCTGTGGCGCAATTGTTTCAACCTTCAAAGAAACAAGACTCACAATTTTGCTGTAGTTTAAGGTGTACGAAAATGACTACTGAACTGTAGTGATATGTAATAATATTATATTGTCGTTTATTTGTGTATTCGCAAATGCAAACAATATTGTTTAGGATAGACTTGGCTGTATCGATTTTTTCGTTTATTTGTTTAAATATTTATTTTTACACGGGATTAAAAAATTAAGAATAGGTCAGATAGCTGTGTGTATATGAAATGTAAAAAGTTTGGAACTCTCCGATATTCGAGACGAAAATAAAAATTAGATATTGCCTCGGGTATTCGGAACTTCAGGTAAAAATTCCACAAACGCGCAAACACTGATATGTAACACCAAACTTAGGTTTTCCAATAACTCCAAACCTAATATAATCTATCCTAACCTGTCCTAATCTAACGTAACAATTCCATAGGAAAATATATTTTTCAAATGCTAAAAAGAAAAGTGAAATTTCTGTGTATGTGGTACTGGAATAGAATCGAATTTTTGAAAACCTGAAAGTTTTCTTTTTGTATAATGGAAAAATGCACATTTTAGGAATTGCGGATTTTGGGAACTATTAGCGGAGGTGAGCAGTTTGCTCCAAGGAATCTTCTTCCTTCTTTTGTGAGGTCGTCAGACTGAAGCACCATGTTGAACGCGGGATTAAATATTTTTTCTTTTAAATCCTTTCTTTGTGTGTGGCGTACCATGTTAGTTTTATTTTAGTTAAAGACGCGATTTGATGCACAGAACAGTTGCGGACATTTGTTACTGACCCAGGGTGTGTCGGAATTATTATTATTATTATTATTTTGTGAAATATTTTCAAATAGAGTCGTCCACAAGTATCTGATTTTATTTTCATCATCTGATTTTGTAATCGTGAAATAACAGAAAACGTATTTTTTTAGTATTTGAATATTTAATGTATTTCGTATATAGACTAGTTCCCATATTATCAAGGAGACATTTTATTTGTTTATTTGTCTTATTTATTATTATTTTTATAATATCAGTGAAATGTGTTGTACAGTTTTGATGTACCAAGGGGCAGGTATTTGTGTCCGGGTGGAGGGGGGGGGGATTAGACATTACTGTAATACGGGCCTCAACCACGGGGTGGAAAGAAGTCGGTAGGTGACGGAAGTTAACCCCCCACTTTCCCCCAAAGCCCCCAGAAAACACCGGAAAGAAGACAGCGAAGAAACAGTTACGGAAAAGTTGGGCTTGCATGATGGTCGCAAGAATGGCAGAGAAATAAACAAAAAATAAACTTAAATCGAACTTTTTTGTTTTGTTTTGAAGATATTAAAGTTATGTTTCACAGGACGTGGGAGTGATATTTTTTTATTCATTTGCTTATTTGTTTATTGGTTTATCATTGATGTATCAATTTGGTGACTTATTATTTATTGATTGGTTTATTTCTGTAACAAACGCGCCCTAAGTATTAATCAAAACATTCGTTTATTTTGAATTCTTGGTTTTTCAAAACTATTGATAGAATAGGAAGAACTTTTGGTTCATTGTGAGGCTGGATGCAGATGAATTAATAGATAATGAGTGGATTTGAAACATTTCATCAGTGTAATTCGTTTTTATCAAAACATTATTACATGTGTAGCACAGAGTTCGGTTCTTGATGCGAAAGGCAAATAGTTATTATATATGTATGGGTGAGTTGTTGTACAATAAAGAAAGCTTCGTCCATCATAAATTTTTATTTCTATTTGATAAAATATTTATATTTATTTATTTATTTATTTTCAATGGTCAGGTGTCGTTCCAAACAAGAGAGAACAAGGAGAAATATATTGTTATTGTGTTTTATCCACGTGGATTTATTAATTAATTTATTTATTTCTTATATAGATATTTATATTTTCTTATTCAATCTTTTTCTGCTTTTTCTTAATGGAGTCTGAACACTATAGACACCTAGAGCACCTCAGCAGTGGTAATTGATCTTTTCAATGTGAATAGAATTGAATGGAAGGATAGACATTGAATACTAGAAAGCCAAGTTCCCCCATACAATATCGGTCACGTCTTCATCCGAATAAAATTGTTGGATTATTTTTGTTTTTCTGACGCCAAGGCGTTGACTGGGTTAGGTTAGGTGAAACCTAACTAAGTTATGAAAAAGATTAGGAAAATCTAAAAAAAAAAATGGTGTCGTGAAAATGAATTTGATCCAAATAGTTTGTCGTTAGCTAGACAAAATATGTGAATGTTGGTCATTTTTGCAAAGTGTAGACGGATTCTGCAGTTAAGGAAAATATTTTTAGCGGCTACGGATGTTACAAACACGAGATATAAATACTAGTATGGATTTTGTATGATTTCATGCATAAAAGACATATTCAATAATTTATTTATTTATGTAATTATTATTGTTTTATTTCTATTTTTTGTCAAGTTATTTATACTTAGTGTTTTTGTTTGTTAATTGTTTATTTCTTTATTTTTATTTGTTAAATTGGTAATTTATTTCTTATTTATTCGAGTGTATATTTATCAAGTATGTTTTTTGTTTTTTGTCTTTTTGATTTTATTTGTTAATTGTTTATTTATTTTTATTTGTTGAATTGGTAATTTTTTATTACTTATTTATTAGAACGTACATTTATCTATGTTTTTGATTTATTGATTTATATTTATTTTGGTTATTTTTCTACAACCAAGACCGAGCGGTAATGTTTTTTGAAACTACAAACGGCCCGCAGCGCACTGTTCCGTGAAGTATGGGAAATATACATTAGCCGGGTCAGACACATCAAGTGTATTGTAATCGGTACGGAAAGTTGGGGGATTAATTGAAGAGTAAAGTGGATATTATTTGGTGTAATTTGATTTGGCTTTGGGGCTTTGACCTTTGCAACATATTGTAGAAATTTAGTATGTTTAAGGTATTTTTTTATATTTATTGATATATGTTAGGGATTTGATCAACTCGTGTTTCGCTTCTTTAGGTTAATTTTAGTGTGTTGCTGAAGAATAAGGAAAATGGGAATGTGAAATGGTATTACAGAAGATGGGAACTTGGAAGAAGTCATGTACAAAAATGTATATGCGCACATGTGTGTATTTGTGTGTATATTTGAGACTTATTAACCCACTGCCGGAGAATGAAATGAGATGGTCAGAAAATCGGTATGTATCGACCACTACCAGTGATCCTCATCAGCAGTGTGTATATACATACATGTATATGTGTATATATATATATATATATATATATATATATATATATATATATATATATATATATATAAATATATATATAATTTTTTTATTAAGTTTATATTATTAATCTTATAAACAGGAAGATACTTAATGGCTCTAATCTATCAGGACTTAGATTTAACTTAGAATTAGGTAGAAACATTTTTGCCAACCGCGTCGTCAGTATATGGAATATAAACTACCACGCGAAGCATTTGAATTCAAAACAATTCCAGAGTTTTAAGATTCACTCGGACAAACACCTAAGTTGTTTGTCATAATTGTTTTATTTATTTGTCTTATTTTTTATTATAATATATTTTTACGGGCAAGATATATTACTGTAACTGGATAAAATGAACCCAAAATATAGAATGATTATGACTCGCAATGATATATTTGTTAAAACACTTCTGGCGCAAGAAGTTTTATATCTTTGTTGTTGCCACAATTTTTCCCGAGCAAAAATGGAACAGCGGAGGCGGCAAGTACTCGGCAGTGCGTGAAATTTTGTAATGGAAGCGTTAGGCTTTTGCCAACAACTGTTTCTCTTAAGAGTTCCCGGACGTGTCCATTTCGATCCATTTTGTCGACATTTTTGAGGCAAATTGTTTGTTTATTTAATTATCGTTTTTTTGGCATCCCGTTTTTGTTTGTGTATGTGTTTATAATTGTCCTTTTGCGCGATATGGTTATTTATTTGTGTAATTATTTGTTTACTTGTCTAATTATTTGTTTACTTGTGTGTATGTTTGTTTATTTATGTATCATTCCAGTGTTTGCGCTTAGATAATGCTCGTTTATTCATAAGTTCATGTATTTATTTGCTTATTTATTTTTTCTTTATTTGTTTATTTATATTTTTATTTTACTTTTGTCTTGTGTTTAAAAGTTAGTTTAATTCCGTTTTTTATCGAGTGTTTTGTTTTTTCTATTTTCATAAAATTTTAATTAAATGGTATGGTTGAGTACTTAAAACCAGAATGATTTGGGAATATGGTGTAATTTATTTATTTGTGTAATATGTGAACGGAAGACAATCTTCAGCTAAGTGTGTATACCAGTGGCCTTTTTCCCCTTGAAAGAAGGGTAGCCAATCCAATTGACTCAGCGTCGGAAAAATGTTCAGAAAAGGGCTAAAAAAGTACACATTGTGATCTCCCGATTTGGTGTGTGATATTAATAGTTTTCGATAAATGATTTGAAAGTTTTATTGGGTTTTTGAAAGCCTAAATATTTTTTAGAATGGAATTATCGCTAATTAAAGTCTTAGTGTTACCGATATGAATTAGATTTTGAAGAACAATATTTTCAATAATTTGTGAAGATTTCATTTGAAAAAAACAACATATATTTTGCAATTGAGACATAAAATATTAGATCAAATATTTGAGTGTGTGTGTGTGTAATTACCTAATTGTAGTATACAGAAAAGTAGCATCGCTCGTAGAGTCCCGTCTATTCTCTAGTTTATCTTGGCTTCAAATTCATGTATGTTTCGACTTTGTCCATATTCTTAATTTGTGTGTGTATGAGTGTGTGTGTGTGTATGTACTGTATGTGTGTGTGTGAAACTAATTACTCAGTGTTCTATTGTAGTGTTCCACCCCCACACCCCGTTAATGTATGTACTGTGTATACTTACGTGAAAACAAACACGCACACACACACACACACACACACACACACACACACACACATACACATATATGCATTTATACCTGCTTGTGCGTGCGCACTGTACAACTCTAATTAGGTCAATCAGTCACCATCGCTGCCATAATCTTGCTTGTTTGTACTCCAGACTTCTAGGACATAACATGTAACGTTCATAACGTTCGCATCGTTCTTAACGTTGAACGTTTGCGTTGAACTTTTGCGTCGTTGTTGAACGTTAGCTGGAAGAAGGTTTTTGTCAGCGAGTACCCTTAAGAGCCAGCAAGACTGCACTGAACCTGTATGTCTTATCTTGTTCAAATAAATCTCGTGTTCACTGACTGTGGAATATGAATTATGAACAGATCTGATGTTCATAGAATGAAGGAAAAGATTAAAGAAAATGTGTGGGGAGAAGAGAGGAATACATAGGAATGACATTAATTATGAGGAAGGAAATATATAACAAACACTAGCTCGCTGATTCATTGATTACATATTTAAAATGACCTAGGACGTGGAAATGTTTATGAATACACAAATCATAACACACAAATAAACATACTTAAAAGGCCTTTTCCCCCTTATAAAGGGGGTGGCCGTATCAAAGCAAGCCCCCATTCATTAAAAAAAAAAACATAAAAAGAAGAAGAAGAAAATCCCTCCCATCTTTCCTTGTAGATAAGAGGTCATCCCTGACCCCCGCCACTCTGCTCGGGTTCAGAAGCAATGCAGCAAGACACAGTGTGGGTGAAATCCCCAGTAAGGTAGGGATTAAAGGGATTATGGGATAGGTTCCGTTAAAATAATAAGGTTTGATTGGCTACAGTGGCCTTTGGGTCTGTGAAGAGTCCAGATACAAAATAATAAATAAATGAGTAGATAAATATGTATCCTTCTTAGATTATGTGTGAAAGGTTAATGGGGGATTATCAAAGTCCTTTGCATATATTTTATTTTTATTTTTATTTTATTTATCATTATCATTTTTTCCGCATCTGACCTAGTTATGGACCAAGAGGTCTCCTGTCGGCATGCTCCGCCTTTGTAATCCTTTGTTATCCTTTGAACTCGTCAATTCCGTGTACTACAAGAACCGTGAGATTTTCTTGTCTCGAAAGACATAGATGCTTGAACCTCTGAAGAGTTTCCATGATTACATTATGCATAAATAACAACGTACAACCTCTGTTGATCTCCGACACTTAGTATTGCATCAGTTTATGCTTAACAAAGCACTTGGGCGATGTTTAGATAGCGAGAGTTTTCTCGATATTGGAATGCCCTGCGTGAGTGGAAGAGGGCAGTAATAGGTCACGTGACTTGAATGAAATTCAAAATGTAAGGATACAAATGAACAAGTAAATTAATAGATAAATAAATTGGGTAATAGTTACACATGTTAAAGAGTGTTTTAGATATGACAAGGGTTTAATAAGTAAAGCAAAGAGAGAGGGGAGTGGATTCGAAACGCCAAGTGAAACGTATGACTTCGAAACCCTTATCGTCTTGGTTGTTTTCATGTATTTACTCGTATATATGTTAATGTATTTACTTGTTTATTTATTTGCGATTTCGTTTATTTATTTATTAATAGTTATCTTTTTATGTACTGAGCGTCTCTCCGTGGGAATTTTGCATTTGTTTATTCATGTGTTTAATTAATTTATTTATTTGTATATTTGTTTGCTCATTTGCATATCTGTTTAGTTGTTTTACATTTTGTCACTGAAATGTGCAGATAAGAATGTATGGGTGTGATTAGTCTGTAGGGATGTGACTTAAAATCCCAAAAATATTGACGACTTAAAATTAATTCAATCAGTACTCTACATGGGGCTGATGTAGATTTTTAAAAAGAATGTGTATATATATATATATGTATATATATATATATATATATGTATATATATATATATATATATATATATATATATATATGTGTGTGTGTGTGTGACTCTGGTCCGTAGGGGATAGCACTAAAGTGTCCCATGATGTCATTTCACGAACGATGCAAAGCATTCGTTTCTGGGGCATTTCTCATGCTGAGAAGAGGTACAATCGCCTGAGAATTAATTGGGTTAATGCATCAACTTGTGAATGAAACTACACTCGGCCTAGGCATGATTCTTGAGAAAGTTTCGTAGTGGGAAGAATTATTATTTATTTATTAAAGAATTATTATTTATTATTATTTATTTATTATTTATTATTTATTATTAAAGAATTATTATTTATTTATTAAAGAAATGCATTTGTGAGTTGATACAGGGATTTTAGAGAAAGTTACATTTAAGATTGTGTGTTTGTTTATTATTTATTATTAAAGAATTATTATTTATTTATTAAAGAAATGCATTTGTGAGTTGATACAGGGATTTTAGAGAAAGTTACATTTAAGATTGTGTGTTTGTGTCGGTACTCCCGCGTGACTGTTTTTTGTATGTATATGAACAAATATATATATATATATATATATATATATATATATATATATATATATTTTTTTTAAATATCAATTGATCGCTGGGAACCATTCAGTGTAGATGTGTATATATATATATGTATATATACAGTATATATATATGTATATATATATATATATATATATATATATATAATTTTGTGTGTTTAAAAACTACCATAGGAAATAGAACTTACTGTCTTTAAGTTTCTTCATGCCTGTGATCATTTTGCATACACGGTAGTTTGAAAAATGCTGCGCTTGCGTGTATATATATATATATGCGTGTGTGTGTGTGTCTGTGTGTATTATATATATGTAATATATATATATATATATATATATATATAATATATCGTCGCTGATATAACAGCGCTTCTATCTTCAGGGAAAATATAGCGGTGAAAAATAGAAGGGGTATAAGAGAGATGAAGATGACGGAAAGGAGAAATAGTTGAAGTTAAATGTAACTAACTTTATTATTATTAATATTTTAATAAAGGTTATTTTCTTTCTACAAAATAATGGTACGTGAATCTGGTCCGTAGCGACGTCACTGTTTGATTCACCATGGTCTTGGATCACGTGTTGGACTTGTGATCGACAGCTATAACCCTCTCGCATGAGAGCTCAGAGTTTATGACCGAACTATGTGTAATGCTGTGACCTTACACGCACACACACCTAACTCCCCGCCCACGAGAGTTGGAGTAACGGCTCGTAGTGCAGCGATACTGAAATTTAATTCAGCCCTGGGCGGGATTCGAACTCGGATTGCTTGAGTAGCAGTTACGAACTCTACCACTACGCCGTCGAGCCGTGTGTGTGTGTGTGCGCGCGCGTGTACGTGTAAAATAGCAAAAAAAAATTACTTAATTATCAAGAAAGGTCTTCATCGACAAAGCCCATCTCTTGCGCTTATTGATGGCATCATTTATAGGACAAATAACCCATTAAACTCCGATGACAAGATGTCTTGTCATTTGGTCAAATAAAACAAAAAATCATAAAACACCAAAATGTTTGATCAAACACCAGAAAAGTATGTCGTCAGTCCTCGCTTCGCTCGCGAGCGAAGCGAAGACTGACGTCATACTTTTCTGGTGTTTGATCAAACATTTTGGTGTTTTATGATTTTTTGTTTTATTTGACCAAATGACAAGACATCTTGTCATCGGAGTTTAATGGGATAATCCTATTGTTTGTTCAACACGAGTCATGAACATCGCTAGTCCATCAGTGTTTTGAACTCCAGTTTTCAAACAGTCCCCGAATCTTCTTATGGACAATCACATCCAATTATAGATAATGACATGAAAACGGCCACTCGGACGAGGTACTAGATTGATACGGAAATATATTAACATATCTTTAGTCCTGACAGAATTATGCGGACATCTTGTTGAAAGATCGGCGAGGTGATGGTGGAGGTTGTCGCCATAATTGGAAATTATTATTTTCGCATCAGACAATATGTGGATAAGAGAGGCGGGATTCATAATCAAGAAATGATAATGTTAGTAGTAAATGTACTCGCTGAGTACTTAATATAATTAGTTAACTTGTGGAAGAGAAATTTGTGTGTTGTATAAATCTAAGTTTCAAAACGGAGATCTAAGATATAAGGTTTATTGTGTTAATGTCATTTCGCTCAATTATTCAGTTGTTCATATATATATATTATATATATATATATATATATATATATATATTATATTATATATATATATATATATATATATTATATATATATATATATTAACATTTATTTAATTAATTAATTAATTTTTTTCTGTCCGGCCCTTTTGTCAAAACAAAACAGTTTACTACATAATATTTACTGTGAACTACTACTAATAAGGTAGTGTTACGAGGCCTATTGACAGTGGTATGTTAGCAGTCTCCAAGAATTGAAACACACACACACACAGTCTTGTTCACCAGGATATAATTTATGTTACTTTAGACGAAATGTGAATGTCAAGTACTAGGAAGTTAATTCAGCATTCGGAAATCTCCAATGTAGGCCGTAAAACTAATGCAAGGGTCGTACCAACACAATATATATGTGTATATATATATATATATATATATATATATATATATATATATATATATATATATATATGTACAGTATATCCATTTTTATCAACCACAATGCACTTTAATTCTAAGCCATTAACACCAGAAGAACCGTAGAGGCACATGCAGAAATTGAAACGTGGTACGCCCGAGGACTCGAACAAACGGCGGCAAGCACGTGACCACTGCCGTAGTGACTTAAACCAATACACCATCAAGAGAGATATAAATTGAGCGCAACTTTTCTTATATATTTGTATGCTCGAGTTACAAATACACGAAAGTTTGCGTTCAACCCATCTCCATTATGATAGTACAATTGGTAAGTGCACGACGCGGCAAAGTATTTGTACAACACTGAATGGGTCCCAGTGACTAGAGATACATTTTTACGGCACTGGGCATGTGCTTGCCGCCGTTTGTTCGAGTCCTCAGGCGTACCACGTTTCAATTTCTGCATGTGCCTCCACGGTTCTTCCGATGTTGATGACTTAGAATTAAAATGCATTGTGGTTGACAAAAATATATATCTGTTCACTGGGACCCATTCATTGTTGTACATATATACAGTGTATATATATATATATATATATATATATACATATATATATATATATGTATATATATATACATATATATATATATATATATATATATATATATATATACTATACACGTATGGGCGTGCAAAAACATGACCTTATTGTAAACACTGGAACACCGCTTTCCAGTAGAGCGAGGTAGCCAGTTCGAGCGATCTCCGACATTCCGAAGATTAATCAGAACTTTTCTCAGGCTAAGCTATCACGGTCTCCCCTTTTTTCTTTTTTCTTTTGTAAGCGAGTTGAAGAGTGATGGATCGATGGATACAGACGCGGCCAAGGTTAGGATCCACCGCGGAGGTGTACGAAATCAAGTGTTTTCCGCAACTTAATTTGGATAGAATGCTTCTGTGTTGAGGTGGTTGAGAGGCATTTGTATTTTGAGAAAGAAAACTAATTTTGTATACATAATTGACTATATATATATAATATATATATATATATATATATGTATATATATATTTATATATATATATATATATATATATATATATATATGTACATACATACATACATGGGGAAGGGTGAAAACTGCTTGGGAAATTATAAATGTTCTCGTCTATGAAAAACATCTTTAGGGAATACATAGACTTTAGAAACAGTAACTTAGAAAAAATAAAGAAAATAGAGAAGGAGAGGAGATAGATGAAACCTTCTCCCTTTTTTTTTATGTAAATTACCATTTGTAGAGTCTATGTATTCCCTGGAGATGCTTTAGTATATGAAAACGTTTTGATTTTCCAAAGTGGTTTTAAAGACTTTAGTTTCACATTGCTGTTGTGACGGTCTTGCATATATTTTTATATTATGTATGTGCATGTATACACACACACAGACACACACACACACACACACACACACACACACACACACACACACACACACACACATATATATATATATATATATATATATATATATATATATATATATGTTGCGGATGGTCTTTCGTGCAGGGGAATAATTTTGACTTTGATTTGAATGTGTTTAGTCAGTCGTCATTAATTAAAGCCGAAATAAATAGGCCAAGATAGTTAGGCATCGTTGGAAGTGAGGAAATGCAAGCTGGCAAAGCGTGAAGATGACGAATGTAATGTGAGATACATCATGGTTTTGGATCACGTTCAGGACTCGTGATCGACAGCTCCTACCCTCCCAGATGAGGGTAATCTCTCTCTCTTTGTCTTTGTCTCTCTCTTTCTCTCTCTCCTCTCTTCTCCTGTCTCTCTCTCCTCTCTCTCCTATCTCTCTGTCTCCCCCTCGTTCTCTCTCTCTCTCTCTCTCTCTCTCTCTCTCTCTCTCTCTCTCTCTCTCTCGTTCAAGGGACTGGATTGCTATATGAAAAAATATTACTCGTAATACTTAGGTTGGTACTAAAGTTGTTGATGGAGATAGTTTTAGTTTGTTAGTTGAGGAGAGGCTTTCCATACTAGTTCAACAAATTTTATTAGTTAATATTTGTTACAAATTTAAGAACCTTCATAAACATTGATTCGATTTGGGGCAGTATACATTGAGTTTTCACTGACAATGAAGACATCATCAATGCTTTTAAGTATTTACGAGCAAAACCTTTCTGTGGTTACCATATCAACCAAGAATCCTCTAGATGTATTTTTAGATTACTTGGTGTTATTGTGACACGGTCAGTGTTAGATTAGTTGTGTGTTGCCCATGAATAAGCTATCCCTTATAAGGGGGAAATGCATTTGGTATGTACATGTACATATATGTATATATATATATATATATATATATATATATATATATATATGTATATATATATATATATATATATATATATATATATACATGTACATACCAAGGGAAATTGTGTGTCGGTGTGGGTTTCCTTATAAGTTTGTTTTTGGGTGTGGGAACCCAAGTCTCGTGGGCAAGCCCGCCCTGCCGCTCTCGAAGAAGCAATTTTGCTTATGGATAGTGAGACCAGCGGAACAAAAGTAAATCTAGATGTACGAACAAGATTTAGTGCTCACGCCTGCCTCTGTTTAGCGTCTCCCTCAAGGCTCAGAAAGAATTAAACTTAAATGAATGTTTCGGCCTTATTGGTAGAGCGGTCGCAGACTCTTGCCTTTGCAGAAGTCTGTTTTCGGGACTCTGGGGGTGGGAGTGGGGGAGTTTGGGGGGGGGACAAGTGTTTTGGTGGAGTCTTGTTTTTTGGATTTGAGTTTGGAATGTACGTTTGTTGACGTAGATGGGGTTTTGTAGAAATCGGCCTCGGTTCGTTCTGGTGAATTGTAGTTTGTTATGGGACTATGTTTGGGGTAAAATTCATTATAATCCGGAGCTGAATTTGATTTATGTCTACGTGCGCATGTTTTTTGACTGTGTGTATGTGTGCGTGTGTGTTTGCGCATGCGTGTGTGTATATATATGAGCTTGCACATAGGCTATGTGCTTGTCATATTTGTTGTTTGTGTGTGTGTGTATACATGTTTCTGTCGACTGGTTCGTAAACACACACTCACACGCAAGATGTGCAATTATGTATGTATGTACGTAAGTACTTGTATGCATAATTTTTTTTGCGTGTTTATCAAATATCCCAAAATATGTTGCATTTTGTGTGTGGGTACGTGCGCGTATGTGTGTATGTGTATGTGTGTGTGTGTGTGTGTTCTCAAAGATATGCCCCCGCAGAGATAATTAGTCTAATAGGCATTTTCCATTAATTGAAAGCCTTTTCGTGACCGGCCAAGAAGAATGGCTTGATAATATAACAAAGACAAATGCTATCGGAAAGTAATACTTTAATAATAAATTAAAGATTGTAATATCCATTTATTTATAGACATTGTTTAATACGCTCTGGGAGTGGCGTCCATTTGTGCTTTATTCTGGCTGCCGGCACGTGATTTAAATCAAGAAGAGGGTGGTTACTGAGTGTAGGGTTGAGATTTGATTTGGTGAGTAGGCATGATGGAGTTTAAAGGTTTAACCAGATTGTTAATAGAGTTAAGAAAATTGGTCCAGAGTTAAAATGGAGGAAGGAAAGAAACACACACACACATATATATATATATATATATATATATATATATATATATATATTTACACGTATACACACATACATGAATATAAACCTAGGTATGATAATTGGAAAACAAGAGGCGGAACACCACGAGTGTTGTTCCATTCCTATATACCACGATTAAGTAAATACACATGTACACACACGTACACAATACGTACACACTACGCGTACACGAACAAGAAATACACGCAGAATTGTAAAACAAGGAGATGAGTGACTCTTTGGATTTTTGAAGGGAAGGCGGGTCATCAACTCTTTCCTCAGGTCACGATTGGCCTTGTATAGAGGAAGATTAACTGCAATTACTTTTATATTAAAATGAGCGGAAAAGCAGGAGCCAGAATTATGCAAATTTCGTTAATTCCAATTTCCAGCCATGAAGACTTGTATTATTATGATTATTCTTTTTTTTTATTATTATTATTGATCATGACCAAGTGTTGTTGACCTCCCTCCCTCCATCTGAATTGGGTGAACTGGGGGCAGTATAAAATCGTCTGGTATATATGTATAATTGTGTGTGTGTGTGTGTATGTATGTATGATATATACATATACACTATATATATGATGATATGGTTTAACGTCACAAACTCCCCCTATCCGAAGGCTAGGACTGTGCCCCTTACAGAGGACTTTGTAGCGTGGAATTTGATGAACCATGCCCTTGGTTCAACTTCGCCGGTGGCAGGATTCGAACCGCCACCCCCTCGATGTATAATGCGATAAAGAATATGATCGATAACTGAAATGTTTATTGATTATCCTCTCAACTTAATAAAAATCGTCTAACGACAACCTAATTATATGTTGAAACTCGTAACACGGAATGAGAAGGTAGACCGATATTGCAGTATCCTTAGGGATGAATAAAATAGTTTAATATCAGAGGGAAATCCCTAGAGAACGCCCCCTTCCTCCCCCGTGCCCAAAAGGACTACTTGTAGCAATGTTGTTTTATAGCATTCTCCAGAGCTTGTTCACAGTTTGTGCAGAGCCTTTGTTACAGCTCGGCTCATTGCATTCTGTGACATTTTAGGAAACTTGTTAAGCTGGATTAGAATTGGCCGCGAATTGTAAAGATCTTTTGAATAGTTTACGATTGATGTTACATGTGGAGCAGGTTACACCAGTCTCGTTCTGGAGACCGCTTACAATATATATATATATATATATATATATATATATATATATATATATATATATATATATATATATATAATATAAACACACATATAAATACATACCTATGAAGAAACCTAGTGCGAAACCGGT
This sequence comes from Oratosquilla oratoria, assembly GCF_046742065.1. Taxonomy (NCBI): domain Eukaryota; kingdom Metazoa; phylum Arthropoda; class Malacostraca; order Stomatopoda; family Squillidae; genus Oratosquilla; species Oratosquilla oratoria. The sequence goes on from NC_134778.1 coordinate 69,008,871, forward strand.
CAGGAATAAACTCGGAACTACATTAGTGTTGTTGTTGTTTTTTTTCCCTTCTTTTTCTTCTTCTTTTTCTTCTTATTCTTCAGCTTGTTACAATGTGTCAACAAACATACACATTAGCGATATTCAGCCAACTAATTTTGAACATTAGAAAGAGAATTGTGTTGGAAATCTCGTTCACTGGCATGTTAAGAAAATATGCGACTCCGATATTTCGAGAAAATGGTATAACATGGAAATAATATGTATTTTCTACAATTGATCTCGTAAACGATTAAGAAATCACCATATTGTAACTGTATGGCACGCTGTGATTACTGTATACCAATTTGATAGCGTCATTGAAACAAACTTGGTACATAATTACTATATATATATATATATATATATATATGTAATGACGTTTTATATTAGGGTATTTACAACCCATATAAAAGAAAGATACACTCCTCTGGAGGTAGAGAGTCATTGAATATAAAAATAACAGTGGTCAGGAAAAGTGTAAAGAAGTAGTTCTTAATAGAGCTCTGGGTAGATGTAATGGATGTATTCGTGTAGGACAACGTGTTAGGAGGGTTGAAGGGTTATAATCAAAGTCTGGTGTACAATACTTTGTCTAATGTACATTTGCACTACAAAGAGCCTGAGGTCATGTCCGCCACGAACACGCACACCTCAATCTCACTGAAGGGTTTCGTTGGGTATATTATATGAATAGCAACGTTCAACTCCGTTGATCTTCGACACTTAGTGTTGCATCAGTTTATGCTTAGCAAAGCACTTAGGTAGTGACTCTGTTGATCTTCGACACTTAGGTAGTGATTCTGTTCATCTTCGACACTTAGTATTGCATCAGTTTATGCTTAGCAAAGCACTTTTGGTGTTGCATCATTTCATGCTTAGCAAAACACTTAAGTAATGACTCCGTTGATCTTCGACACTTGGTATTGCATCAGTTTATGCTTAGCAAAGCACTTAGGTAGTGACTGGTGATCTTCGACAATTGGTGTTGCATCATTTCATGCTTAGCAAAACACTTAAGTAATGACTCCGTTGATCTTCGACACTTGGTATTGCATCAGTTTATGCTTAGCAAAGCACTTAGGTAGTGACTCTATTCACCTTCGACACATAGTATTGCATCAGTTTATGCTTAGCAAAACACTTAGGTAGTGACGCTGTCGATCTTCGACACTTAGTATTTCATCAGTTTATGCTTAGCAAAGTACTTACATAGTGACTGTTGATCTTCGACACTTAGTATTGCATCAGTTTATGCTTAGCAGAGCACTTAGGTCGTGTTCAGGTATTGAGAGGTCGTTCGACATTGGAATGCCCCGTCTTTAGTGTGAGAATGCCGTCATTGATCCTGTGAATAAAGATTCAATTATATGTGGGCTGGTTAACCCATTCAACTCCGATGACAAGATGTCTTGTCATTTGGTCAAATAAGACAAAAAATCATAAAACACCAAAATGTTTGATCAAACACCAGAAAAATATGACGTCAGTCCTCACTTCGCTGTGAGCGAAGCGAGGATTGACGTCATATTTTTCTGGTGTTTGATCAAACATTTTGGTGTTTTATGATTTTTTGTTTTATTTTACCAAATGACAAGACATCTTGTCATCGGAGTTGAATGGGTTAAGGAAATGTCTAACCTCAGAGCATCCACGTGTTTTGAGTAGATTACGAAACTTGACAAAGTTGTATAAAAACGAATGTAAACAAAACGGCCAATATCAAAAATAAACACTTCTCCCATCTTCGTGTATTTATATAGCTGTAGATGTAACGCATATTATTACGTATGTAAATACATGTTTATATAGGTGAACGATAGTCAAAGGGTATGATTCATGTCTGGAATGGTTACTACTTGTGTGTAAAGGTGCAAAGTGTGTGTTTACACACGCACGAACGCACGCATGCACAGAAATATTATCTCTATGCTATTGATATGTATGTTATATTCATGTGTACTAATATGATATAACATTTCGCATAATGTATAGTTGGATTGGTTACGATATACGGTAAATGAAGCAAGATCATATCAGAAATTATTTAGATATTTGCTCTCTCTTTCTCTCTCTCTCTCTCTCTCTCTCTCTCTCTCTCTCTCTCTCTCTCTCTCTCTCTCTCTCTCTCTCTCTCTCTCTCTTTCACACACACACACACACACATATACACAGTCTTTCTCTCTGTCTGTCTTTCACACACACACACATACACACACACCATGTGCAGCAGCCCAAGCAATGCTACTTGCATCTCTCAATTGCTTCATTATTCCACTCCATCACGAACCTGTCAAAAGAACCTCAACCTACTGGGTAGCATGCCGAGCTGATTTCATACTAAGTGCAAGTGTGTGTGTGTGTGTGTGTGTGTGTGTGTGTGTGTGTGTGTGTGTGTGTGTGTGTGTGTACGCACACCTTCACAGGACTCGAATCATCGGAGAATATACCTTACACCTCAGAGTGTTTTCAGTATTTTGTGTGTGTGTGTGTTTGTGTACGTACGTACACCTGCACAGGACTCGAATCATGGGATAATATACCCTACACGGCTACACCTCAGAGTGATTTCTGTATTATGTGTGTGTGTGTGTGTGTGTGTGTGTGCGCGCGCGCGCGCGTGTGTGTGTGTGGGTATGCACGCCTGCACAGGACTCGAATCATGGGATAATATACCCTACACCTCAGTGATAACTGTATTTTGTGTGTGTGTGTATGTACGCACACCAAAATACGTGTATATTTGGACAGGAATCGAACCGTTGGAAAATATGACCTATACCTCATATAAAGTATTCTATATTCTTCAACAATGGACTCCTGACTTCATTTCATTACATATATTATCAGGGATAGACTATGTCCACTTGGGGACTGTAGGGATGGAATGAGTGCACTCCTAGAATCTTGTGAAGCTAAGCGTTTCATGGTGTAAGGCCCATGGATTCATTTGTAGTTATGTATGAGTTGTTAAAATAGACTGATGGCTATGGGGAGCAGTTGTGTATTAATTGATGAAGCCTGTTGTGAATGAAAATATATTTAACAAAAACTATTTACTAGATCTAAAATTACCCCCACACATTCAGAATACCGAACTTAGATAGTAACAAACTCCGAACGCTGTCATCAAAAAATGTTTAATAGTTTATATATATGTATATATATATATATATATATATATATATATACATATAAACAAATAATTGACAGTCATGTCAACCATAGCAACACCGTGCCCTACACGCTCTCAGGTGTCCGATCTCACAAACATGATCATGTTCGCACAATTCCCACGGTCAGGTTGGGATTAGGACTGTATAAATACACAAGCATTGTAACGTCAACAAAAGCAACTTCATGCCCTTTTCGGTATCCTGGTGTACTGATGATTAACTGATCGTGGTCATAGAATCCCCACAGTCGGGTTTGGGGTCTGTTCTGTATAAATACGCAACCACGTTCTGTAGATTGAAGTCGTGATAGGTGAGATTCACAGGGGAGGAATGCGTTCCCCCCTTTACCGGACATAACAGGGTTGAATTATATATGTTAACATTTGATCATTGTTGGAGTCAAAGGGATGAATGTTTGATTTAATCTTTTCGTCCCCCTTCCCATTCCTAAGCTTGGCAGGGGATTAGGGAACTGCTTCCGTGATTTAAGGGAGGAGGGACGTGCTCACTAGCCGATATTTTAGGGATGGATATATCGTTTACTCGAGATTCGCTGTTCCCTTATTCGCGGATTATTTCCCACACTCGCGTAAATTTTGAGGTCTTGAATTGTTTTTTATTGATTTGTTGTCATTAGCTGAACGTTTGTGTGATGTTATAATTTTCACCTTGAATATGAAAGGGGTAATTTGGAGAGACATTTAAAGATCTACCGTTCTCTCTCTTTCTCTTTGAGGGGAACCTACAAACAGATAGACACGTCGTTGGAAGTGCGGTTATCCAATGCGTTAGTCATGATAAGATTATATATATATATATATATATATATATATATATATATATATATGTGTGTGTGTGTGTGTGTGTGTGTGTGTGTGTGTGTGTGTGTGTGTGTATATCGACCAAAACTCAGCATGACTATCAAAGCAAGTTTACATATTTAGTCAAGTGGATTTTAAAAAATAAATGACTTATAACAGCCATTGTCCTAAGGATTGTGCTACAATACCCCTTCTTGCATATAGACCCACGGCTAAGCTTAGGATTCTGTTCCATTTGTCCCGACATACGCTGGGCTTATAGATAGTTTGACCCCTTGCTCATGATTGCATACATAATAAGAATTATACTCGAGGGGTCCTGTCTGCTTTTGTTGGTTTAATTTAGTTTTATTTTCCGACTGATCGATTTCATCTTCAGTGTTGTAACATTTAGTCTGCGCGGTTACATGGAAAATTGTTTTTATTAATATCCTTGAAACACCATTATTATTATCATAGTTATTAGTAGTAGTAGTAGTTTTTGTTATTATTATTGTTGTTATTATTATTAGTAGTAGTAGTAGTAGTTTTTATGTCCTAGTTTTTCTTTCATCCCACATAGAGGATTATTATTTTTTTTACTCTATTTATTTATTTATTTATTTGATTCAATTATGTTATATTTTTTATTTGTTCGGAACAATGTTCGCGCGCGCGTACCAGAGTAACTGCGCACAATAAAAAAAAGAAAAGAAAAAGAATCCCACGTTTAGCGACATTACACAGTACCAATATTGCACGTTGGTACTTTCCCCTATTACCCGTTTGTCGGCGGACTTTTGGTCTCCTTTGTGGAACCCTTTTGCTTAGGGAGAGGGAGGGGAGGGTTGTGTCCCGATGAATGGTCTGTCACAATTTTTTGTACCTTCTACTATTTCTTGGGACACCCAAAAGTGACCCGTGATAAATCAACAATACGAAAACATTTATTTTATCGTTGTTCCATTAATGTGATTGTGGTGTGTGTGTATGTATGTATGTATGCATATATATATATAGGGTCAGTAGCTCAGTCGGTAAGGCGACAGCAGTGAGAAATCACGAGCCCGGTTCGAATCCGGGGACGGCAGTCGGAATTATATATATATATATATATATATATATATATATATATATATATATATATATATATATATATATATATACATACATACATGCATGCATACCAGAAAATTACCGTAAATGGAAAAATAGCGAACCCCAACAATTAATTGTGTTTCTGCAGTTCTTGTATAACATGGGACAAAATCAATTGCCCTCATTTGACCTTGAGAACAGTAGTACCCTACCTCCAGGTTGAAAAAAAAAATCTTCAGGAAATATACGAAAGGCAAAAGGGAGCTGATGGTCGTAGTTTATGGAAGGCAGGTGATGGGGAGCAAGACATGGCGAGGAAGGACATAGGTTGGGAAGGACAGCGTAAGGCTTCTTCGGCCAGCGGAAGGACGTAAAGAAGGCCTAAGGGTTGGTTTGGTATGGGGTCTGAAGGATGCTATGGCCTTTACTGCTTGTTTACAAGGATAGTAAGGATTCTGTGGCGATATCAACCCTGCCTGAATGAAGGCGTGATGCTGTAGTTGTAGTTGCTGTTGTTGTTGTTGCTGTTTTATAACTCCCAGAGCAAATATGGCGATTTCTCCTGCGTCCCAGACTCCCAGAGAGTTGCAACTCCCACCTTCCCTGTCCCCGTTAAAACTGGGACTCCTATAGGAAGGAGCCTATCTGGAGCCAAATCCATTATCTACACAACCAGTAGGTCAAGGAACGTTAACGACTTGCAACTGAATTAAAGGCGTTTTCGAAATAGCTGCAGCTCGTTAACAGACTCATAACCACATCAACACAGGTCTTGCTACCAACTGAATAACGTAGTTTCCATTTAGCCTGAATAAAATATGTGAAGATATCGCAGTGGTGACAAGGTCTTAAAGTACCCTTCAGTCGGGTTTCCTATAGGCTGGCGTTAACCTGAATGAAATTGATAATAAACGCCGCCTTGGATAAGTGTACCTTCACAGTGAGTTGCCAATTACTCCGTGAGGTCACATTGTTTACATAAGTTATTTTTATTTATTTGTTTGTTTGTTTATTTTTCGGACTCTTTCTCAAGGTTGGGAAGTTAAATTTATGGAGTCTGTGAATCGGCTCTTCCATGTATGGAATTCAGTGTAGGGTTAGCCATGTTCTCGACCGTCATGGCTTAGTAAAAGGGCTCAGTTAAGCCAAGAACCGAGGATAAACTCACCAATATGGTTATTGTTGGGAAAGGGAAAAAAGATTATTTTTTTTATTCGTGGATCCTCTCTCTCTCACTCTCTCTCTCTCTCTCTCTCTCTCTCTCTCTCTCTCTCTCTCTCTCTCTCTCTCTCTCTCTTACTCGCTGTAATTTCTCTCTTAGGGGAATGAAAATTACCTATCGGCAGACAGAATAGATATACAAATCGAGTTAGGAATTCTCAGAGTTAAATTCCTTTAACTCTTCCTAGAGGCTTCTTTTAACTGACTAGAACCGCATAGCAGCAACCTAACCAAACTCAACTTGGTTATCGACGCCAAAGGGGTTATGCCAATGGGTTTAACCCCGTAGACATCTTAACTTGACTGAATAGAACCGTCTGACGGTCGTCAAAGTAAACGTGGGTTCAGTATAGACGCCAGATGGTGAAATAAATCGCCTGGCGACAGTAGAAGTATACAATGGTTTTCACCAGGATGAAGGGGTCTATAAAGACACCCTACCCCCCCAGCTCCCTCCCTCCTCCACCTCCTCCCTCCCTCCTTCCTCCATTCCTCCTCCTCTTCTCCTCCACCTCCTCTCTCCCTCCCTCACTGCTCCACCTCCTCCCTCCCTCCCTCCTTCACCTCCTTCCTCCCCTCCACCTCCTCCCTCCCCCCATCCCTCCCTTCGTCCTCCACCTCTTCACTCCCTCCTTCCCTCCTCCCTCCCTCCTTCCATCCTCCACCTCCTCCCTCCCCCTCCACCTCTTCTCTCCTTCCCTTCCCCATCTGAGCAAAGTCTGTCGTCAATCAGAATAGAAATACGATAAACTACAATACTGATTAGATAAATGTAGTAGTTGTAGCCCCCGTACTTTGAAGGGATTTGTCTTTTAGTACAATCGAATAAAATCATACCATTAACAAAAAAAAAAAAAATTTATAAGTGCCATATGGACAAAGTGGGAGATTATACAGTTCATTGTGATTCACCACGGTCTTAGATCACGTGTTGGACTCGTGATCGACATATATTATCCTCCCGGATGAGAGCATGGCGCTCGTATATGACCGATCTATGGGTAAAGCTGTGGCTTAACACGCACACACCCAACTCCTCGCCCACGAGAGTTGGAGTAACGGCTTGCAGCGCAGCGATACTGAAATTATATCAGCCCTGGGTGGGTTTTGAACTCGGACTACTGGAGTAGCGGTTGCGAACGCTACCATTGCGCCGTCGAATCGTGTGTGTGTGTGTGTGCGTGTGCGTGTGTGAAAGAGATCGTACCTGGTTGTGAATGGCTTATTATTATTCACCGGTTGCTCGATATCATTGTACTGTTCTTATGCCCGGTAGTATCGCGGCATCATACCCTTAACCTCATGAATGCTCCGCGCGCATACCACTGCGTGAGCGCATGCGCGCATATGTGTGTACATATGTGCGCACGTGTATCCAATTATGTTTATCTTATTGTAATATACGAGGTAAGCCTTGAGCCCAGTGTCCCCATCTCCCGAAGTCAAAATTGGTTCGAAATTCGTATTTAATGTCCTTTTTATTATTATTATTATTATTATTATTATTATTATTATTCCTCAGTGCTCTACTAATCTACGTCTATACTGAAAAACTGTATTTTTTTGTGTTCTTCAACCACCTTGTCTATTTTGAGTGTGCTTGTGTGGCTAGTTTTATAAAGGATATCTATGTTCGTAGGTGCCTGTATCTGTTCTCAGTGGTCAATTCTAATGTTAAATGTCCCATATTATTTGTATGTGTATGTGCCCAATTGTATTACCTAGTCATATACAAGATAAAAAATGTGCTCGGATCAGTCTGTATCAGTGTTCCCTGTGGTCAATTCTAACGTTAAATGTCCTACATTATTTGTATGTGTGTGCGTGTGTACGTGTGTGTATGTGTGTACGTATGTACGTGTGTGTGTGCGCGCGCGCGCGCAGCGTAAGAGTCAGCATGAAAGGAATTTTAGGTCGGGATGGGAAGGGCAGAAAGTGAATGATGCATGGGTAAGTCTTATTGGGCGTGAGGAATGGTTAGAAGGGATTTGTCGGTCATTAGAACCGTCTGGGGAGGGTCACTGTGGATAGAAGGAGACCCTCAAAACACTTGTGTCTGTTTCTTTCTCTGGATACGCCGAAAGGAGGTGGTTTTAGGACGTCGAGGGGGTCGAGGAAGCTTCGGAGAAGTTAGGAATGCGGAGAGGAAAAGGGGAGGAGATCAGAGTAGAAGCAGATAATGCCTGGGATGGAGATAGGAGGGAGTCTGTGGAGATATGAGTAATGAGATCCAGAGATGGTATTTTGTAGAGGAGACTGCAAGAAGACGTAGATGAAGCTTAAGAAGCGAGGAGATCTATGGAGTTGGAAGTGACCTACAGGAAGGAGGTCCGTGGAGGATGAGAGATGGAGGACTCCGGAGGGAGGAGGTGGAGGGGGTACGGATGGAGGAGGAGGAGGAGGGGCAGACTTGCTAGGGCGAGAAGCGTTCACCAGGTAGAACACACTGCCGCCCGCAAGGCCCAAGCGTAGGATGTCTGTCTGTCGGTTTGTCGGTCTGTCTTTCTCCCTGGGCCGTCTATCTGCCTTGTCTTGGGGCATGTCAGGAGCGTAAGGATGCGCCTGTGCCCTTGCATGCCTCCTGGATGCTTGGGTATTCTTATGGCGTGGGTCTTGTAAGAGCATGTGGTGGCAGTAGTCCGGAGGGTTGGTTGACGTCTCCGCGAGATTGCAGAGGAAGGACGGGGCTCTTGCCGTCAAGGGGTGGGGGGTAGGGGGGATGAGGAAGGGGAGTAAGGGGTCTAAGAGCCTCCCTGGAACAAGGCCAGTGAGCTAGTCCACCTAGAACTCGTGATAACTCCATCGCTATTGACAGTTTTGCCCACAATCTGCCCAAAATGCCAATAGGCGATCCCCACAGGTTAGCGACTCCTGGACGGGCGGTAGGGGCCAGGACGCTGTGCTGGACCAATGCTGGAATGAACCTTAGTAGCCTCGCCGAGCTTCGGTCACGACGTTGCCCCGGCCCGCGCGACCACATGTCGCTGGACAAGAACATGTGATCACCAATATCACGTCACGAGCGCACGTCACTACCGAACGCTGGCTGTCATGGGGAGGGTGTGGGCGTGGGCGGGGCGTCGGGTGCTGAGGGGTCCCCGATCAGGGTTCAGGGGACGTATTGCGAAAAGAGAGCCCGCCGCATTGGCATCACGACGCCTCGGGCGATGTGGCGTCGCTCATCCCGCCCGCCTGCCTGGCCAGCGCTACACTGTGAGACACTGCTCAACACTGCCTCGCGTTAATTGAATACTACACTGCAGAGGACTCTGCCCTACACTGCAGCAGTTGGGAATGGCCACCGCCTGCGCTGTACCAGTTCCCTGCACAATGATAATAAAGATAATGATGATTATGATAATGTCCGTACCAATGATGATGATGACGATAAGGCTAAGAAGTCTACTCGGGAAAAAGAAAACGCAGAGCAGAACTGTTGCAAGGTCTGGAAGCATTATTAGATTAGGAATTCTTTATAAGAGCGGGTCCCATAGCACGCGCGCGCGCGTACACACACACACACACACACACACACACACACACACACATACACACACACACACACACACATACATACACACTTTGACCGTGTATGAGAATGCGTACCTCCTTTCACTAACTGGAGTGGTCAAGCAAGCAGGGAAGGAAGCCTGACTACGTATAAATGAGTGGACGAGGTAGCGGGCAAAGGCTGGCCCCGCTAACGTCTCCGGGTCGGGTTGGATGCGCCGCGTCGGTCTTGAGTTGGAGTTGGAGCCTCAACCTACGCCGCTGTTGTCATTGCTGAAGCAGTCAGCGCGCTCAGGTTTTCAGCATCGTGATAGGCGCTTGTGATGTATGGTGTGTGTGTGTGTGTGTGTGTGTGTGTGTGTGTGTGTGTGTGTGTGTGTGTGTGTGTGGTTGGGGAAGTAGCAGTGTGGTGTATGGTACATTAATTATCGTACACTGGATGTATGGCAGATAATCATGGCTGATGTACAATTACTTATCAGATTGCTAGTTACGAAGATCATTATGCATTTGGTTGTATGATACATTGTTATGGTACCTTCTCTTTATAAATTATCAAGTAACTTCCCGTATGATAGATTATCATTATGCTTATTGTGTGACGTGTGTTCGTGGGTGTAAATTGAACTGCCATGTTAGTTAGCATAAGATTTTTATGCTGATGGATATTTGGTGGTGGTGGTGTGTGTGTGTGTGTGTGTGTGTGTGCGCGTGCGTGCGTGCGTGTGTAGGTTATTATAATGATGGTAAAATTATATGGCTGTGATTAGACAGAAGTGACGAATTTCATGATGTAAGAACCTTTTCGATTATTTTTTTCTATCTTCTTTCATTTGTTTTATTATTTATCTTTTATATTTGTTTAATTTCATCATGTTTATTTGCACGTTTTTGTTTGATTGTTAGTTTATGTTATGGTCAACTTTAGTGCACTGTAGTCGTATAGAAACAACACAACCGCCAGTGAATCAATCAATCATATTCAGTCAAGGAAGATCTTATCATTTTTGCTTTTGGCATGAATCATTGACAAACGCTTGTGTGCATCGCCTAGGTATCACTAAGTTAGTTAAACTAGACGGACAGTCGCACCCGCCCTTCTTTCATAAATGGTAAACCCCGTGAACTGCATTGCTGGAAATGTTATGGACTAGAATTCACCAGCGCTTCTGTCCTTAGTCGCGCTGTAAATGAAATGGATCAAAGCAATGGCGCTCTTGGGAGTTTGGTTTCTGGGGAGGGATTAAACGAGGAGATTGTGGTACATTTCTTGCAAGGAACTTTCTCGTCATCTGATTCTTAGCCTACGTCGTCTTCATCATCGTCGTCTTCTTCGTTGTCATAGTCGTCATCTGCTTCGCCGTTTTCTCCCTCAATTTGTAACTTTTTAATTTCTTTCTCTGTTCTTATATGAGACGTTTTATCTATATATTCTTTTGTAAGACGTTTGAACATAATGATAATTATAATAATAATAATAATAATGATAATTGAAACCATTCCTTGCCTCAGCTAAATAGATTCATTATTTAGCCAGAATAAAATCAATGGAATGAGACATCGTCATGAATGTCTCAGCGATGTCTAAGGCTGAACTAACCATTTGGCGTTATCAAATGCAGAGAGCGTCACTGTGGTTAGGCGATAGGCGGCCATTTTCAACCGAAAGTCATTGCTATGTTCGAGGGCGGTAAAAGAAAGATTGCATTGTCTTTTTGGTGCCACGGCGAAGAACCCGCACCAGGAAGAGCCGAGTAGCTGCGGCCGAAGCCGTCACCTTTGTTGCATGCGCTTTAGGGTTGGGGCAGGTCTAACAGTCACTACTGGGAATCAGGAGTGCTGGATTCGAACCTACAATTACCGAATGCGATTCCAGGACTCTTCCGATTATCCATGAAGGATTTTATTTATCTATTTATTAGAATTTATTTTCCTTCGAAAAATTAGCTATGCCGCTGCAAGTCATTTGCACCATCTGTACATTCTTTACTGAGCCGGACTTGGCCTCCGTGGTGGATAGACCGGCTCTGCAGGGGACACTGAGGGCTGTGCACTTTCATAAACACATGTGAAATTAGTCACCTTCTAACTATCCAGTTTGACTTTAGTGTTTTTATTCTTTCTACGAGAGGGATGTTAAAAATGGGTCTTATTTGTTACTGAAGTAGGCGCATGTTATCACGCACCTACCTCCTTATAAGGGGGAACTATCTGATATATAGATTGAATTCTCGTTACCGTGGAATTATTTTATATATTATTTTTATTTTGTATATTATTTGTTTATTTTTATTTTGTTTTTGTTTTCATTTTTATTAATTTCATTTTTATTTATTTATTTATTTTTATTTTGTTTGTTAATTCATTGTTATTAATTTTATTTTTATTTATTTATTTATTTTATGGGGCGATGGGGGGACTCTTGTATCCAGGGTCTTGTGATCCTTCACAATGAATGTAAAAGAATGAAGGTTAGATTTTGTATATATGTTATACCAAATCTAGCCTCTGTATACCGAAGCATGTGTAGTAATTATACTATAATTTTATACCCGCTTCGGTTTCTTAACCTTTTCCGACCTCTGTGCTCCCTTTAGTCAGGTCTAGGTAGTGTAGCAGTCTCTTGATGTCAGGGACTACGGCGTTACTACTAGGAATAGAGTTTTCTGGCACCCCAGATTGAGAAACACTGATCAGGTTGTTCTATTCAGCTTTATGATGACCTTTTGACTATCCAAAGGTTTAAAATAGGCTGGCGATAGTATTGAGAAAGGGAGAAGTGCCAACGGGTATGGAAGGAGTTATTTGAGGTGGTCTGCAATTCCATAGCTATTTAGATAAGTAACGCCTGGAGGCAGATAGAATGGAAGGAAAAGTGCCACTCGAAAGGAAAGGTGTAAGCTACAGTTTCCATTGTTATTGCGTTGCAGTTGAGTCTGTTCAGAAGAACAACCTTGTTCACCAGAGGACCGGACCCTGGTCAAGGTGGGGTATCGGCCACTCAGGACCTCGTTCAGAGCCGTGGGTCTTCCTTCATCTGCCTGAATGAAACATATGAAATGCGGCGCTCTGCTGAGAAGGATAAGGTTCGTCTCGTCGAACGATATTCAATGGGAAAAGCCAGTTTGGTCGTGACAGAGATAAGACGATGTACAGGCGTCTAAGCAGATGTCGCAACGGTTTTCTAAATGTATCGTACTTCGAGAACTGATCGCCACTCGCGAACCCCACGAAGAGTTGCGAATTGTATCGATCAGTGGGTGTAAGCTAATTCATAGTTCAACATGCTGACAAGACCCTGTGTCCATGAGTTTCGTTCACGCGGTCCGCTTGACCAGGCCCGCTGACCGAAACTTTTTGGTCACCGTTGCGCCATTTAGGTGGACAACCGTATCAGGTTGAAGTCAATTTCTGACACGTTCGCGCATGAGGCAATAAGAATGGATCTCCTTTCGACAGGTTGCGATTGAAGAGCCTCCCGACTTCACGGAAATAGATACAAATTTATCAGAATTTCATACATTTGTAGATTGTGGTTTCGAAAATGTATTGACGTTTACCGGAGCCCCCCGCTTCAGGACAGTGTCACCTCGGGTAGATTTGATGTTTTAATTCTGAGGTTATCACCTTTAGATGTTATTGAGATCGTACAGGCTCCCGGACTGAACAGAACGAGGAAAGAACTCCATAGCCGTGTTAGCTTCACGGGTTGCACAACCTTTGAAGAGGTGCTGGTGGGCTGATTACCGTCTCGAACTCGTGTCAGGCCTTCTCATTGGTGGGGACAGAGCCACGTCGTTGCTGATGGGGAGAGTCTTCCAAAGACCCTAGGGTGGTCTTTGGGAGACTTTGGAGGTTCTTGAGATGATCTTCGGAAGCTTCCAGTGTTCGTTCTTGGAGTTCAGTTGGGATGGGTCGGTGAATACTCTTCGATCTCTCGATCTCCTCCACAGTAAGACTGCAGAGCCTGTTTTTCTTTAGAGTATATAAAGATTGTGTTGACTTATTTGTGAGGTTTAGGATCAGCTAACGCTAGACGATTTTATTCATTTGTGTGTGTGTGTGACGTCATCACAGGTCCTCGTAGGTCGTACGTCGTGTTTTGTCACAGTGCACTTTCAAGTCCACGACCCATGTGTCGCAGGTCATCACGGGAAAGAGTCCTTAGGACTGCACAAGAGTGAGCGTATTCATACCCTAACACGCCGGGCACAGGTGGTTTTCTCTTGCGACACCCCACAAGGACCAGAGCCACGCAGTATGATTTTAGGATTGGAAAATATTCCCAACTTAAAACAAGAATTATGATGATTTTTTTTTTCAAGGCGCCGAGGATAGAATTGGTTGTTATTGATGACGATAAGAATAATAACAATAATAATAGTGTTGATAATAACCTTAGACTTTGATCACGTGCTGGACTCGTGATCGACAACTTTCTTCCCAACCCCTCACCCCCGGATGAGAGTTTCAGGCCTCATCTGTATACCGATGCTGTATGCTGTATGCTGCATCACACGATCGTGTTTATTGCCGAAGACCGTGATGGAGCGTTGTTGGAGAAATGGTGGAGATAGATACTCCCCGATGGAGTCACTGAGGCGACGCCTGTCGCTGCCGTCCTCCCTTTGGAGTTGCACTTCCTTTGGAGTCTCCCTTCCTTTGAGTTCCTCCATCCTCCACACTTCCCCTCCCTCCCTCCATATCCTCCCAATAACGCACTTTACGCTTTGCACGGTTCCCCGGGAGGGTGGGGGTGGGGGAGGGACCTGTAGCCTCGTGCACAGTCAGTGGCAAAAGTCCAGACACCAAAGGATCTGAGGAAATCGAGAATGAATAGTAGTTTCAGGCTCGTTCTCGTTGTGACATGGCCCTGTTTTGATGTCTCTGCGAGGGAGGCTGCGTGACGTCATCGTTTGTGCATGTCACGTGTGACGTCATAGTACGTGACGTCATAGTATGTCAGTCATATGACATAGTATGTGTGACGTCTTATATGAGTGTGTCTATGGCGTCATTGTCACGTCATTTTTTTACGTGACGTCACATATGACGTCATATGTTCGCTTCAGGTATGACGTCACAGCCTATGCGTCTTTCAGGTGTATTCTTGAAATCTGAGGACTCGGAGTGAGAACACTATAAGGGATTATCGGCTTTGTGGTAAAAGGAATTAAGGTTTAGAATTAAATGCTTGGTCTAGGGGACCCGAATTTTTTTCCCTTTTAATTATTTTGGGACCCCAAATATTTGTTTAATAATTCAACGTCCCTGTGACCGATATTTCGTATTTGTTCAACACGAGAATGAGTGAGGGAGGGAGGGGGGTTATGTCGTTCACGGCCTGTCGATGCTGTGCATTGAGGCGATATTACAATGGATTTGTATTGGCTGATGACCCTTACAGAAACGTGTCCTTGGGGCGAGCCAGAACGTGGTTTTACTATTTGGTAACGTGACAGACGAGAATGCGAACGTGACAGAAAGGGAAAGTTGCAGATGAAATGAAAATAGAAAAATTGACGATAAAAGAATGGATGGTTGAAGTGTGTGTGCGCACATGTGTGTTTGTGTTTGTGTGTGCTATGCTCGGAAGGTCCCGTTTAGGTATATTCTGTCCCTAAATTGTCCCATATTATTAACTTTAGAATTCCTTCATCCAAATTATTCCATGCATCAGTAGTCCAGTATGGAGAACTGTATTTCTTAATGTCAATCTAATTTTATTAGATTTTATCTCCTGGCCTTCTTTATTCCCACGCAAAGAGGTATTCTTTATCAAGCACTTCCACAGCTTTTCAGCGCACAAAACGCTGCAAGCAAATCACCTCTCTTTCTTCTCTCCTACAACGTTGGTAACCCCATGATATTCGGTCTCTCTTCATGTGATTCACCAAGACGGCTTGGATCACGTGTTGTACTCGTGTTCGATAGCTATTGCCCTCCCAGATGAGAGCTCAGAGTTCATATGTGGCCCAATCTATGGGTAATGTTCTGACTTTTTACACAGACACACGCACAAATAACACCTTACCCAACAGAGTTGGAGTACCGGCTCGCAGTGCAGTGATGTTTTATTAACCTTAGATGGGGACTCGAATTCAGATCGCTGAATTAGTCATCAAGCACGAGACCCACTCCATCGCGCGCGCGCGCGTGTGTGTGTGTGATGAATTTAGTTATGTGTTGGAGAGACTGGAGGGAACGGATATAGTGGAGCTTGCGTCTTTGAGTGTCTTGTAACTCAGAGGTCAGGATGGGGGAGTTGGGTCGTTGAAGATTACGTGTAAGTGATACTGGTATGTAGTACTAAGCGTAGCGACTGTAGAACTACCTACGTACTGTGTGTGTGTGTGTGTGTGTGTTTGTTTACCCAGTCTGTTTTGTGTGTGATGTGGGCATGTTTTGATTTGGCCATCCTCATTGTAAGGGGAAAAACGAGTCTTTGGGATATATATTGCCTTTTTGTTATACTCCGGCTCTAACGAGATGTAGTCTATGCGTTTTTGTTCAATTATATATTATTATAATTTATTATTATTATTACTTGCTCCTGCTTCTTTCTGCGCGAATTTCTTTGTTATGTAGAGTATTAATGGTATGAAAGTTTTAGATGTTGTGTGTGTGTGTGTGTGTGTGTGTGTTGGGGCTCTGACATGGAACTGAGGCGGTGGTTGTGGTGTGGTTTATTGCCGCTGTTGTGATGTAGTCTGTAATTATGTACTGGTATACGGACACCATGCCCGCGTCCCGGCCCTTTCGACGGTAGTAGATGTGGAAACCGGGCTGATAAAGCTGGTTTGATGGTGGTTGATATGATTGCAATGGTGGTGATAGTTGATGGAAATGTCTTTATGGCCGTAGCGGTGGAGGTAGGAGTCGTGGTGGTGGTGGAGGAGGAGGTAGTAGGAGTGGTGTTTGGGGAAACGAGAGGACCTTATGTCCGTGGTGGTGGTGTTCATGTGGTATGAACGGAGGAGCGGGAGGGAGGGAAGTGATAGGAAGACCGAGTTGCTGGAGGGATAGCATAGCGGCATGGAAGGACAAGTCGGGTGTGGGAGGGAGGAAAGGGGTAGGAAGACCGCGGCTGTGATGCCGGAGGGAGATATATCCGTGGTGGCTGCTGGTGGCGGATACGGGCGGCTGAGGCGGCGGTGGGCAGCAAGACGAGTGACGCAGGACTCTGCGAAGTGACGGGGGCTATCCGTCTTCGAGATACGCTGGGACTTCTGCAGTAGGGTGTTTGCTCCGTAGAACTCGCTTCTGTCGCCCCTGGAAGCGAAACCGGTGTGCTGGCGGGCCGACATGTTGTAGTATTTGAGGTGGGGAAAGGTCGTGGGCATAAGATGGGTGTGAATCTCCCAGTAGGCCATGGGTTGTATGTAACCGCAAGAAACATTGATGTATTACCTGTTTATTTAGAAAAAAAAACAGTGTTGAAATGTTGTATGTGTGCTTGTGCATGTGTGTGTGTTTGTGTGTGTATAGAGTGCCTCATAAAACACATCAAGGATGTATCAACTTCATTGACATTTTATCTCCCAGCCTGTGACGTTATCTAGCTTATGATATCCTGTTTGTCTATACAAAGTTGTCTTCTTGTATTCGCCGTAGTTGAAGAAGAAAAAAATAATTTTTAGGAAGAAAGTTCGTAAACGTTAAAGTTGAATGGAGTTGCTGCAATTTCAACTATAAGCATCAAACATAACTTGGGTAACAATATAGTAATGGACAAAATAATTTGAATCTTTACGTTGCGCGTACAGTGTTGATTATTTTTTATTATCGTGGATTCCTATTTTGTTTGTTGTCTTTGTATGCTTTTCTCTCTCTCTCTCTCTCTCTCTCTCTCTCTCTCTCTCTCTCTCAGCGCGTATCCTCAGTGTATACTGTGGTGTGTGTGTGTATCTAAATTTGGATTTGTTGAAGTTGTTTTTTTAAGTCGCAGAAGCGTGTTTTTTGTAAACACGGCCGAATAAACAGCGATTTCCAACAATCACAGGCAGGTCTCCCACCAAAAGGGAACCTCTAGACACCAAATGAAAATAAATTGATCAAAGCCCTTGTGGACACTGACGCAAACACCGAAAGGATTAGACCGTTAATCCGTCCGTTTCCGTTATTTAACGGACATAACGGACAAGCAGCGTTGGCGGATTTGAATTAAAAAGAAACTCTGAAGGGAAGGAATGACGTTATGATTGCTTAAACGAAAAATAAAGAAATATAGAAAAAACGTGATAAATTAGAAGTCCGGGTGGATGGAATAGCTTTATAATAACGCAAAATAAAAATAAGTAAACAAATAAATAAAAAATAAATGGACAACAAAGCGCTATGTAAACACTCATGCAGCCAACTTTCCAATCACCTCCCGCTCACTCCCACACTTTGGAGCCAATCCTTCCGACGCCAATCAATTCCAATCATAAAACAATCAGCTTTGATCCACTAAAGGACTTCACCGCTGCTGCAGTCACTTACTCTCCTTGTCATCACAGTTTCGTGAAAGTGATGGCGACGTTGTTTCACCACCACAGTCGCCAGTACCACCACCAGTATCACCACTAGCACCACCTCAGAGCACCAAGAACGGTGCTAGTAACGTGTACAAGAAAATAAATGAAATTTTTTGTCAACATTGTAATTTCGTGGCCATCCACGAATGGAGATCACAACTGAGACACCGTTAATGGGGATCAAGTAACTAAAGATGCTGGAATGAGAATCATATTTTCTCCCTCTCTCCCACTCTCTCTCTCTCCCTCCCTCTCCCAAATAAATTCAAGTATCGAGAGACCTTTTGGTCCTTGCAAGGTTGTAGGATATTCTTGGTACTACAGCTTCAGGAGCTGCTGGTGTTGATTCACACTGTCCTATGTCCTTCCTACGTTCCTGTCCTCTGCTGACTGTTCATCTGAAGTAATGAATTTCAGTGTTCTGAGCTGGAAGCTTGTATAGTCATAGGTCTCTGCTCACTCCTCCCCCACTACCTGTTTCATCTCTGGTAATGATAATGCTGATGATGAAAAGAAGAATAATATTAGTAATAATAATGATTATATTGAAGATAATGATAGTGACAATTAATCTAATAATGATAGTAATAATAATACGTTTGTCTATATCCATTTTGTACAGTTGATTTTGGTGATACTGGTAGTGATGATGAAATATGATAATAGTATTATCAAATAACAGTAATAATGATAATAATAATGTGTGCCTACGGCCATATCACACAGTTAATGATAATAGTAATATTGATAAGAATGATAATGAAATGATGTTTATCCACTACCATATTGTTCATTTAGGAAAACTAGTTTCTCGAGAATTTATGAGCTTGTTTTTGTTTATTTATATATTTATTTTTTTTTTTTTTTTTTTTTTTTAGTACATGCCCCTAAATGCAGACCGTACAAGCCCACATTTTGTGAAATTTCTTCGTCCCAGAAATTTTAAGAAACCCAAAATACATAATTATTTATTGACAATACTGAAGTAATTAATTTCATCAATACTGATAGTATTACTTTGATACAAACTATCCTTGAAAGCTATATAGAGAATTGTTGGTATTAAGCATATGAAAGAGAAGCATGGATGATGCAATTTCATGTAATATTGACCCAATATTCCTTTTGATACAATCAATCGTTACGATTAACGATTTTGACAAATATTTATTGAGGTTGATTTACTCAACCGAAAGACAACGGGATGATATACAGATGGATATGGAGTGGATGATAGGTGTACCTTGGGTAGGCCACCCTCCTATAAAGGTGGAAAAATTTTGTCCTTTCGGTAAATATATCTGATGATTCGGTTGAACGTCGAGAGCTACTCACCATCAGGAGGCTAGAACGGTGCCCCTTACAGAGGACTTTGCAGCGTGGAATTTAATTAATCATGCCCTTGGTCCAACTCGCCGGCGGCAGGATTCGACCTCCCGTCACCTCGACCTCCGCCGCAAGTAGCGACGCTCCAACCCGCAACGGAGTGTAACTGTGAAGGATACGGTGACGCACATGAAGATTTTATTCTGGTTAATTTTGTGACGATTGTATGCAGAAGTGGGCACCCACAGCGCCATCGGATCACCATCAACTGAATAAAAATCGTCTGGCATTAGGTGGCGAGGAACCTACGCCAGGAGACGCTGAGTAGCTGCGGCCGAAGCAGGTAACAGTGACTGCTGGGAGTGCGGGATTCAAACCCATAACTGAGCGAATGCGAGAACAGCACGCTACCGATGACGCCAATCCAGTCTGGCGACGAACAGAATGAAATATCTAAAGTGCAACGCAGACACGTGTGATTTGATCATTCTCATTGGCTTGTCCTGATTAAGGGGGAGGGGGGAGTATGCGACACCCTCCCCCACTCCCACTCCCTCCCCCACCCTGGGCCGCTGGCGATATTTATTGGATTGTGAGAGGTGTGGGACATAGTTCCTTGTCGATAAGTGGGCGTATCGACGTCAATTCCCGTTTTCTATTGCTGTGTTCTTTGTGTGTGTGTGTGTATTATATGTATAATTCTTGTATTCTTTATCAGTCCCCTCAACTAAAGTCTTGTTTTCCTTCTGTTGCAGGTAATGTTGGCGTTTTGTCCTGAAACCGGCGACTGATCTAAGTAACACCAGTGGCAAGTATTTAGTCTGTGTGAGATTCCCTCCATGGCCCTGAATCACGTGCTGACCTCGTGATCGACAACTGTTGTCCGTCGGATGAGAGCTCAAAGCTCATGCAGTCTAATCAGTGGGTAACGTTGTGACCTTTTACCCACACACGTATCCCCACGCTCAAGGGAGAGAGTAACGGCTTGCGGTGTTAGTGGAAGGTGTTTTCAAGCCGTGACCGCGGCACGAACTCGGTACCTTTGCGTGGCAGTCCACGCCGCTAACCACGTGTGTGTTGGTTTACTTAACTGAGTTGTACAATATTCAGATTAACTCTTTCGCGTTAAAATTTATTGAGTTGGGTACGGTAATCAGTCCCCTTTTTTCAAAATAGATTTATTATCTCGAGTAAATTGTTTTCAATAACAAATCACCGGGAATAAAGAATAACAGCGTTATTGATTGTCGTTATTAATCATATTGATAAGTTAATGTCCATTTATCTGTGGACAGTAATAAATTTCACCTTTTTTCCCTCTATTAAGATGTATTTTTCTTCTTAAAATATTCGCTATGAGAAATCGGCTGGAATAGATAATAACAGTTGTTTAACTTTCTGAAATTCTAGAATTTATACGTTTATAACTAGAACGCTAGTTTTGTTGTTATTCTTACCTTCATTTCCGTGTTCTAGGATAGGTTAGGTGATGTTTAGTAACCATGTAGTGAGCGCTGAAACTATCTGTTGTTTTAAGAAACGGTTAGACAACTTTATGGATGGGGATGACAGGTGGCAATGGACATGGAACTGCCTAGTGTAGGCCTCATGGTCTCTTGCAGTCTTCTTCATTCTTATGTTCATTGTTGTCTTTACTTTAACCCAGACAACAACATAACACCATGTCCGTTAGTGACCGTTGGGTGGCCGTTGACGGTTACGTGTGGGCTGCAGGTCTCCTAAGAGAGAGAGAGAGAGAGACTTGCGGCAACGGATCGACTGCCACAAAAGACGAAATAAAATGGCACATGTTGTGTTTTGTCAGTTTTATTCATTTGAAAAATGGATAACGCTGTTAGTATTGCTTCCGTCGGTCGGTGTGTTACTGAAAGCAATTTCGCTTTTTGAGGAAGAATGCATCTTTTAAGAGCATCATGAAGAAATGATTGGTTGGCGCCCGAAACCACGTGTAATTCACCACCATGGTCTTGGATCACGTGTTGGACTCGTGATCGACAGCTATTTCCCTTTCGGAAGAGAGCTCAGAGATTATATGACCAATCTATGGGTAATGCTGTGACCTTACACACACACACACACACACACACACACAACTCCCCGTCCACGAGAGTTGGAGTAACGACTTGCAGCGCAGCGATACTGAAATTATTTTAGTCCTGGGCTGGATTTGGATGCGGACCTCCGTAGTGGCAGCCGGGAACTCTACCAACCACGACACAGAGTCGTGTGTGTGTGTGTGAGAGAGAGAGAGAGAGCGCCAACAAAGTGGGGTATGTTGTTACTTGGAGACAGTAAAGGATTGGAAATCGAAGAAAGGATTTTAAAACTTCCTTGGCAGTTTTGTGTGTCTCTGCCCTCTACACCAATTGCAACCCTACTGTACAGTATGTACAGTACAGGTATATACTTCTGTGTGTCTGTGTGTGTATTTATATGTATGTATATATATATATATATATATATATTTTTTTTTTTTTTTTGGGGGGGGGCAGAAACCACTGGGAAATGAAAAAAAATGGTTACCGAACGTTTTCGTCTATTTAAGACATCTTCAAAGGTACAAAGCAGTGATACAAAAAGTGGTATTATATATTGTATCACTACTTTGTACCCTTGAAGATGTCTTAAATAGACGAAAATGTTCGGTAGCTGTATTTTTCATTTCCCAGTGGTTTCTGCAAAAATAGTTTATAACGTGTTTTTGTGATTTCTTTGCATATATATATATATATATATATATATATATATATATATATGTGTGTGTGTGTGTGTGTGTGTGTGTGTGTGTGTGTTTGCAACAATGATTGGGTCCCAGTGAACAGATTTACATATATCAACCACAATTCACTTTAATTCTAAGCCATCAGCATCGAGAAACTCGAGGATGCATACATGCAGAAATTGAAGCGTGGTACAGCCAAGGA